>NC_140959.1:80280566-80880566 GCF_014529385.1 Adiantum capillus-veneris | reverse complement strand
CGCTGAGTTGATTTCACTGTCTCTGAGGCAACATCCTCAAAAGTGACTCTCCGAATCTCTATTTCCTTGATAGGTTGTTTATGCATCTTTGACTCATTGAAGATCACATATGAACTACGGATGACTCGATGAGATTCTGGGTGCCAGATGTAATGGAAATGGCCTATGAATTTTGAGAGTAGCAGAATTAGGAAATTAGATGAACCACTTTTGTGAGATTACTTTGTGAGCATAGCGGGTGAACTTAATTGATGGTAGCAACATAAACATGGTACTTAGTTAACTTGGCATGAACGATACTTCTGCAAGAGAGAGAGAGAGAGAGAGAGAGAGAGAGAGAGAGAGAGAGAGAGAGAGAGAGAGAGAGAGAGAGAGAGAGAGAGAGAGTTTAGAGAACATGACAATAGTTGAGGACTGGATTCATATGGAGCCGGTCCACCCTCCAATAGGCATTTGTATTATAGTTTCTCCCATCAAGAGAGACTTGGTACAATACAATGGTTGTGTTCCTTGTGACCTAGGTGATGCAATGAAGATGGAAAGCTTCATGCATCACAAGCATAACATAAACTTTGTAGAAAGCATTAATTATCCCAAGCCTCGGTCCCAAGGCCTCAAACACCTTCGAAGGTGGAGAGAACTAGCGGGGAATGAGGATAGGGAACAGGAAGAAGAAACATTCATAGGAGAAAGAAATAGCTCCTCACTTATCATCACTTTTCTTGCTAGCATACATAATAGCATAGTAATGAAGATGGAGAAGATGGCAAGCTTAAGCATTGAAGCATGGCTCTTGGTTGGATTTTCATTCCATAGCCAAGAGTGTTGGTGTAGGCTCTCACTTCTCACAAGCTTGGAGAAGGAGGTGGAGTTCCTCAACTTTAACAAAGTGAGAATGGCCTCACAAAATGAGTGTGTGTGTGTGTGGTGTATATCCCCCTAGCACCCCCCTTGCTGCTTGGGACGAGTTGCAACTTTTCCACATGCTGCAAGCTCATTGGACCCTCTCCCCCTAGCCAATCACATGCAGCATGCAGTCAAGTACATGGGTAGTCTTTTGACAAGTGTCCTCCTTACCCCTTAGAGAGAGAGAGAGAGAGAGAGAGAGAGCTTGAAAATATCTAGATATTTGTTGGATGGAACTAGAAGCTCATTGGACCCCTCTTTAGCCCAACCAATAGCATTCAAGCACACCATGTGGTTAAGCTTAGTGAGAGTCTGACATGTGTCCCATGTGCCCTTTTAGAAAAGGGGTGCCCTTTGGGTGAGTGGAAGGTTAGGTCAAAGATTCCCCTAACTTTGGGACTTTCATGCATAGGAAGCTTCTCAAGCAACTTCCTCATTAATTTTGTAGGGTCTCTTTTTAACTCAAGCACCTTACCCCCCATGCGTAGGAAGCTTCTCAAGCAACTTCCCCTCAAGTACCTTAGTCATCAAGCATGACAAGCACCTTAGGTGGAGTTCCCAGCTCAATCTGCCTAAGGTCAAAGGCAAGTTTAGGTCGGGTCCCCACCTCAAGCTCAGCCCTAGCTTGCCCTTGGTCAAAGCTGAGTTTAGGTCAGGTTCCTACCTCAAGCTCAAGGTCAAAGGACTTTTAACACTAACCATTGGAGGTCTTTAATGAAGCTAACCCTAAGGTCTTTTAGCTTACCCAAGGTCAAAGGACTTTTAACACTAACCATTGGAGGTCTTTAATGAAGCTAACCCTAAGGTCTTTTAAGCTCCATTAGTTAACCTTGCTCTTTGACAGACCATCTCTCCTTTGGGCCCCTTTACCATTGGCGCCCCGTGTTGAGATAGATCCGTAAGCACATGTCTATATTCTAACCCTTGTTCCCGTTTATTATCCCACATTAAATGATCATTTTAATATGAGAAAATCATTTGGGTTGGTTAGATATTAGATTTAATGCCACCAACGACGATATCCCATCTCTCCATCTGCACCATATCCAATGAAAATACATTTGTGTTACTTTGGATCTAACTTCTGTCGAAGTTGTTTAGGCATGTGAGCATAAGCTTCACAACCAAAAACATGTAGAGGGTTATAGTGAGGGTACGTTTAGACCATAACTCTTTTGGAATCTCATAATTCAATGGCGTACTAGGCGAACAATTTATAATGTGCATTGCAGTCAAGACGGCTTCTGTCCAAAATCCTTGTGTGAGATTTTCTCTAGAAAGCATGGTTGTGACTCTCAATCCTCAGCCTATAAACGACCTTTAGAATCTCCCAACAAAGACTCTCCTCCTTGCAAGAAAAAACCCAACTATGTCCACAACCTCAACACACCTATCAATCCTGCCTACCCTCTTAAACCTCGTAGCCCCCAACACCCCACCACTTCCCACCCCGCTCTACCGTCGGTTTCCTCCTCCTCCCTCAAGAAAGCCTCATTTCAACATCACACCTCCCACTACAATTCAAAGCACTCGGGAAAAGTGAAAGGGAGGAGGGACTAGGGCTACAACACCCCACCACATGGGTTCATCTTTTCTTCTCCGAGCCCCCCCTCCTCCCTAACCTTTGGATCTCTAACACCACCTCTACAAGACCTTTTGACAAAGAATACCTCCAGGCCCCAACCTTCAAAAGACGAGTGAGAAGAAAGTTTTGGCTACCCCTCACAAACCCTCATGGCTACAAGCTTCTCCTTTTTGGTAATCTTAAAGCCTTTTCATTTGATAATGGGGTTTCTAATTTTAAAGTGCACAACCTTACGCCTAAGGTACTCTCTCTCCCGGGAAAGCGGTGCCTTGCTTTAGGTTTAAAATACATCCCCCCCCCCTCCTAATCCTTCCCCCTCTTCACTTCTTAAGGCACATGGCATCATGGCAAGAATTCTCAAACTAATTTTTTTTTTCAAGAATCATCCAACTCCTCTACCTTCCCCTTTCAAGTTACCTAATCCTTTTTGGAAACCCCCTTTGTAAAACCCCGCTCTCAATCTAATCTTACACAATAACTTTCATAACCTTAGCCGCCTTCTCTACTCTAATTTCTTCCGGCCTTCAAAGCCTCCCCGTTTTGTCGCACAAGCCTTATGTAGCCTCAAATTGGACCCTTCAATTGTGATAAAACCTGCGGACAAGAACTTAGGCTTGGCCATCTTACCCTTGGATTGGTATCAAAGTAATGCCCTCACCCACCTCAATGATACCTCCACTTATGAGCCTTGCGCTACCATCCCCTTTCCCTTTATTGCCTCCCTCCTCTCCTCCCTTTCCATCCAATTTTTGGCATTTCCGGCATTAGAGCGTAACTTCATCCTCTCACCCCTTAACAAGCAGCTTAAACCATGCCCCATCTACTTCATCCCAAAGCTCCACAAACCCTCCCTTGTCACACGGCCTATTTGCTCCTACAAAGGCTATATTTTTTAAAAAGCCTCCATATGGCTTCACTTTGTACTTTTCCCTATCCTCCTCACGTATAAGCAAAACCTTAAAAACTCTTTCACCCTCATCCAAAACCTTAACAATCTCCCCCTCCCACCCAATACCCTCCTTTTCACTTTTGATGTTGAGGCTCTATATCCCAGTATCCCTATCAACCAAGGACTCTTAGCCCTCAAAGCCTCCATAGCTACCCATTTCGACCCCCCTAGAACTCGCTTTATCCTCTCTCTGGCGGCTCTCATCTTATCGCACCACTACATTACCTTCAAAGGAAAGTTTTGGAAGGTTAAGGGCACGGCTATGGGTTTCAATTTTGCCATAGTGTATGCATACCTTTTTCTTTGCCATTTAGAAGCCTCTTCCTCTCTTTTGCACAATCCCAACCTTCTTTACTTCAAACGCTATGTAGACGATGCCTTTGGTTTATGGGTTGGCTCTTTGACTTCCCTCACCTCTCTTTTGAATGATTATGGGAAACCACTTCAAGAACACATTAGAATCTCAAGCCACATTTCTCCCTACCATGCCACTATCCTCGACATAGAATTTTATAAAGGTAACAATTTTGCCTCCTCAAGCCTGTTGGACTCCCATTGCCACCAAAAACCCTTAAACGCTTATAACTACATCCCTTGGATCTCTTGGCATCCTACGCATCAAAAAGTGTCCTTCATCATCAATGAACTCAAAAGATATATCATTAGGGAAAGCTCCTTGGATGGCTACCTCATTATCAGCAGCCTCTTCTACAAACGCCTTAGGACAAAAGGCTACCCACAAGGGTTTTTGCATAATGTGTTCAACAAAGTCACTTATAAGAACCGTACTTCCCTCTTGGAACCATCACTCCGACTTAAGAAAACACCCCCCATAACCTTCAAGCTACCTTTCACGCCTCCCACAAGAAGGCTATCACCCTCTCACTGTATCAGTAACCCCATTGCTCGGGCTTGCCAGTGCAACCCCACACTCTCACATCTACCTAGACCCACCATTTGTTGGACTTCGGGACCCAGCATCCATAAACTTCTTGTGCATGCCTTACACCACCCCGATGAACACCCTAACCTTTGATTTAGCGGCCCTCTATGATGGTCTTGCTCATAGGGGAAGTAGTGGTTGGTACCTACTTTCCACGTTGTCACTTAACTTCTTCCCACCTAATATTGCCTTTCTCTATCAAATCCTCACAAATTGCATTCCCCTCCCTAGTATAGCTCTCTATACTCCCCAACGTTTTGGCATACCCTCATTAACTCATATCCAATGATCCCCTGTCTTCCTCCCTTTTTGCAAAGCCTCGCTTACGAAATACATCGTTTGCTGGCTCGCTTAAATGTAAACAAATTCTCCCCCCTACATTTTTTGGCATCAAATCACACCCCCCCCCCCCCCCCCCCCCTCTTTAATTTTTGGCATCTAATCACACCCTCACCATTCTCTGCAAGAAATTAAACTCTTTTTTGGTACAACTTGTCTACCTCTTACCATTAAATCAAGTACCACCCCTTCTACCCTTACTCTTTCCCTATGTACTTGAGTACATTGCCATTAACTTCCCTTCTTTCCCCCCAAAAAAACATCCCACCTCAAATTGCCCCTCTATAAAGCCTCGCTCACCCCCTCCATTTGTATCTAAACCCACACCACTGATGAGCTCATTATGAGCGAAACGTGTTTGGTGTCCCACCCCCTTGTTCCTTAATCACCCCTTAATGCCCTCGTTAACCATTCTACTATATGGTCCTTCAACGTCTCATCGTTTTTTATCTTTCTATATTTGGAGTCGTTTCGCACGCTTGCTTACGTTTTTATGTTGCAACTCCATTCTGAGCGGGTGTGTATGGTGCAGTAAAATGCCTTTTAATCCCCCTTTTAGCACAAAAAATGTCAAACTCCTTGGAGACATACTCTCCACCGTTGTCAGTGCGCAACCTCTTGAGTTTCTTGCCATACTGATTCTCAACAAGTGCCAAAAAAATTGGAACACGGGAAGAACTTGATCCTTATGTTTCAAAGGATATGCCCACACCTTTCGAGCAGAGTCATCTATGAATGTCACAAAATAGCTGGCCCCCCCTAGAGATTTGGTTGACATAGGTGCACAAACATCACTATGTACTAAATCTAGAGGTTTAGCTCGCTTTTGACCCAATGGTAAGTGCACTGACCTAGTCTGTTTGCCATAGATACAGTGCTCACAAACAGGAAAGTCAACATAAGACAAGACATGTAAGTAGCCAAAATGAGTCAGAGTTCTCATTCCTTTTTGGCTAATATGACCTAACCGGCATTGCCACAACTCAATAGACGGCAACTCGTCTATAGATATGTAATCATGACCAGCATCTGACACATGCATGGAATACAAGGTACCATGCTTCTGACCTCTGAGTACAACAAGATTACCTTTGTGTACTATCCATGAACCATTGCCAAATGTGGTGTTGTAGCCCAAATCATCAAGCTGACCAACAGAAATCAAGCTTTTAGTCAACTTGGACACATGTCTGAGATTACATAAAGTAAAGTGCGTGCCATTCCTTAGATGCAATTTGATGTTTCTGACACCCTCAATGTCTACTTCATAAGCATCACCAAGTCTCACTTTTCCACAAGAGTGAGAATAAGTAGAGAACCACCCTCTATGTGGTGTCACATGGAAACTCGCACTAGAATCTACTATCCAATTATGTGCACATCTTCTATAACAAGAGCCTCGATAGGTAGATCTGCTGTGAAGACCAATACGTCAAAGGTAAGTGGCATAACAACCGCTGGAAGAGTCTATACAATAGGAGCATTTGAGGACTCTAGCACATTGATCTCCTCTAACTTTGCTTTGCCCTTGTTTGAATCATCAGACTTAGAAGTTTCACCGGATTGTTTATCCTTCTTGCTTTGCTGCCATTTTCTACAATCCTTCTTCACATGTCCTTTTTTATGGCAGTGATAGCACTTGACATTACGCATAGAACCCCAAGAATTACTGCGTGAGCCCCCATGTTCCTTGATTTTGGCACAACTTTGAGTGCGACCCCTCTGTCTATCACTAGCAACATACACATCACCATCCTTCTTGCCTTTGAGAGATTTCCTGCAAATCTCCTTGGTAAACAGACTCCCAAGGACGTCATTGTACACTAGATCGATACCAGGTGCTGCGTTGCTAATTGCAGTACAGAACGTATCCCAAGACGAGGGTAAATTGCATATCAAGAATACATTTGATTTCCTCATCAAAGACCAAACCCTAAGTGGTCAACTGAGTGAAAATGATATTGAACTCATTAATGTGAGTAGAAATAGTGCCCTCTTCCTTCATACGAAGGTCAAACAACTTCTTCATCAAGAAAACCTTATTAGTGGCACTTTTGTTCTCATAACTGGAACACAACTTATCCCATACATCTCTAGCAGTCCTTTCTCCAACTATAGTAAAGTACACAGATTCGGCCAAATGCAAACGGAGGGTATATTTGGCCTTAGCATCAAGTTTCTCCTACTCAACATCTGTATACTCGCCCTCTGGGCGCTCCATGATAGGATCCAGCTAACCTTTTTGTATAAGAACATCTTGAATCTTCTCTTTCCAGATAACAATATTTGTCCCATCAAATTTTCGGATATTGTAACTATCCTTTTCACCACTAGATGACATGGCTGCAAGCTAAAGATAATATGGCGATAAACACTGGTAATTCTGGGAAAACTTCGACAGAGTTTCCCCAGGAAAACTGACAGAATCTCAGTCCAAAAATGTCACAAGAGATCAATAACGCATCAAAAGTAATGCTCTCAGAGCATAAGACAGGCGCATCAACCACTAATTGTGCATAAAAAGTCAAAAAACTGACCCAACACTGCCAACACAGCATCAAATGCACCTAGCCCTCTCTATACATGTCCTATGGCGAGTCACAAAAAAAGGGGTACTCCAGCAACCTGTATCACCGAAAGGATCGCAACATTCGAGAATCCCCCAGCTCAAGAAAACCTCATGCTATCGACCCTCACAAAAGGTTATGCAGAAAAGAAACCATCCCAGTCTCACAAAGGGCCTCCGAACCGAGTCTCAAAAACGATCGGGGCTGCCAGAAAAAAGCCAAATCGGCTCCACAAAAGGTACATATGGCAGTTTTTGCAACTCAATGTACATCCACTATCAACAATACTGCAAGGTGTAGTATATGCGCTCAAACAGGCACCAAACAAAATGTGCAAGCAATAAACAAATCCTTGCGGGAGTAAAACCGCTCTCAAAAGTGCTCAAGCACTATCAAAAGTGCCAAAACAATGCATATGCGCATCAAGTACTCCAACTGAAATGTATGCTAATGCTAAACAGTGCAACCTGTAAGAAACCTGGATGTTCTGTATGTATGCAAGAACCTATGAGGAGATGGATGCCTGAGAAAAACCCGAGACAATGTTGATGCCAAAAAGTGCTCCTAATCAGCCCATAAACACCATCTCAATAACACATAATAGCCATAAAACGGCTATATACCATTCCAAAATAGTCTTTGAACAACCTGCACTTGTGTCATGTACATGTACCTGTAGTAGCTGTAGCAAAAGTGGAGTTGAAAAAATACAACTCTTGAAGCGTAGCTTGGATGAAGCTTTCGACTGCACAAACAAATTTGAAAGGGGGGTAAAACTTCAGGACACCTAATGGAAGCGCTCTCGGAATGCTGAATTTGTCGATGCCGAAATCGAAAACATGTTTGCACTTTTGCAAGTGCGCGCGAGCCAATGCGAAAAAAAGCAAGCACAAACCCTGCTCTGATACCAGTTGAAGGTGCCAGGGGAAGCGTGTGCGAGTGCAAGTGTGAGAGCAAAGAGAGAGAGAGAGAGAGAGAGAGAGAGAGAGAGAGAGAGAGAGAGAGAGAGACCTGCTTTGGGTGGAGCGCACACAACATTATCCTATTGTGCAGCCCCTTATTCTGTTGTATTAAAGAATAAGTGTATACATGGGTTAAGTTAGTAGATGGGTTAGTAGTAAGTGGGATGTCTGCCCAGTTGGCCTGAATGTCAACGTGTATTTCTCAAAATTCAGTCACCTACACTTTCGTCTTGAAGGCCATGCTTACATCTTGAAGCCATGTGGCTCTATGCAAGTGCTCGAGGAGCTTCCTGTCCAGAGTGTGGACTCTTGGAATGCACGGATTGCAAGAATTTCCCCCCCCTGTTTGGCATTGTGTTGGTCAACATGTATGCCAAATGTGGTACTCTTGAGAAAGCACGTGCTTCTTGTCCAGAATGTCGCCTCTTGAAATGCACTGATTGCGGGATGTGCAACAGGAGCAGGGCCAGAAAGCTCTAGGCTATTTTCAGTGGGTGAGATGCCGTGCTTGGCACTCTCTTGGTCGATATGTATGCCACATATGATGTGCTTGAGAAAGCACAAAAAGTTCTTGAGGTGCTTCTAGTTCGGAATTTCGCCTCTGTTACCATATACATGTGGTAGTGATGTGTGTGAACACACTAGGACCGCCGAGGCATTTTTTCCCTCTTTAGGAGGTTTTCTCCACCGTGCATTATATATACGCCCATCACTCTAGGGCTATCTATCTTTCCATTGCACACTAAGTAATATACTCTCTATTGTGTACCTTGACCTTCCTTCGTCTTCTCCAAGCTGTGTGAATTTCTCTACAACCCTAATTCCAACAATTGGTATCAGAGTAGGTTGCATCCTCCCGGGCTTAGTCACCAGCTGCTCATGTACACGCCTGCTCACTTTCTCCGATTTCAGTGAGCTTTGGCGAGCGTTCACAGGTCAACAACTATTTTGGGCAAGCTCGTAGAGCTTGGTCTGCTCAGAATATTGATTTGGGCTCATTTTGGCCTCCGTTTCCACTACAGGTAGTACTGCACAGGCTATTTCATCATTTTGTGCAGAATTTATGTCAGTGCCGTTTTCTGCATAACAGGTGCCTTATAGTCTTCTACGATTTGTGCTATATAGCACGTGTTGTTCCCGCTCCGTTTCTCCTATTTTTGGGCAGTTTTCACATCAGGAGCAGCATTTACCATGGCTGACAACAACAACACAGATGTGTTCAAGATGTTTGCTGCTGAGGACAGGTTGGACGGGGACAATTACCCTATGTGGGCTTATATGATGCAACATGTTCTTATGTCAAAGGGCGTCTGGAACATTGTGCAGGGCATTGATGTACGTCTTGGTTATGAGGATGTAGGCGATGTTGAGGATGTTGCAGGTCTTGCTGCAAGGATTGCAGCTGTTAGAGTTGTTTTGCCTACGGCAGAACAAGCTCGTTGGGATGTAAAGGATGCGCATGCTCATGCATTGATTGTGTTGTCTGTGAAGCACACCATTGTTCCTCACATCCGTTTAGCAAAATGTGCAAAACAGGCTTAGGATATTCTAGCAGGTCTTTATGCAAGCCGCAATGAGGCTAAAATTGCTTTGCTACGTAAAGATCTGAAGTCGAAGATTATGCATGAGGAAGATGATATGGACACTTTCCTTGCTAGTGTCAAGGATATCAATGAGCAACTTATTTCTGCAGATGAAGTCATTTCAGACAGTTCCCTTGTGCAGACTGTTCTTGATGCCTTACCAGATTCCTACCGGACTTTTGCTAGTACTTGAAGACTTATGACCCAAGGAAATCCAGAAGTTGTCAAGTTTGATGCATTATGCACATTGCTGTTGCAAGAGTCACTTTCCCCAAAAAAAAAGGACTAGGCAGTGTGCAGTTGAACAGGCTTGTATTGCTACTCAAAGAAAGGGTGGTAACAGCAATGCATCCACTTCTTATGGTTCTGCTGCGAGTGGCAAAAATTCTGTTCCTAATGCTTCTGTTGGCAGCACTTTGTCTTGCAATTTTAGTGATAAGGGCAAAAAGAAGATGCGTTGCCATTATTGTAAAGCTAATGATCACTTGATCAAGTCGTGTCCTAAGTTGAAGGCCAGAGAGGCTAAGAAGGCGAAAGCCCAATCCATTGCAAATGCTGGATACACTACAAATGCAGCCATTGTTGAGTCTTCTGTGAAAGGAGACTGTGATTCTGATGTTGATGCAGAATGGGCTTTTAGCACAGAGTGCACTTACAATCCTGTTGTCTATGATGCATGCTTGTCAGTTGCTGCAGATTCACATGTGTGGTATTTCCACAATGGTGCTACAAAGCACATTACCTCACATCGTGAATTGTTTACCTATGGAGTGTGTCCCTCATGGGAATTCTGTCACATGTGCCAACAATGCCTCTTATCCGGTTCAGGGAATTGGAAAGATTGTGCTTACTGCTGCAAATGGCAGTTCTTTCACACTTGTTGATGCACTTTATGTACCTGGGATCAAGAAAAATCTCTTGTCTGTATCCGCACTTGCTAGACTTGGACTTGTAGTCAAATTTGTGGATGACAGATGTACAGTTCATGATCTCAGTTTTGGTGATGAAATTGTTGCATAAGGCCTTTTGTGCCGTGGGATGTATAAGCTCACTTTGTATGACAAGTGTGGATAAAATTTTGCAAATGCTGTTGCAGATTCAAGGGCTTTTTAAGATGCAAAACTTTGGCATGCACGTTTTGGTCATCTGAATTTTTCCAGTTTGCTGCGTTTGCGGAAATCTGATATGGTTGCTTCTTTGCCGCCTCTTGAAGCACTTGTCAAACATGTTTGTGAAGGCTATATTTTGGGTAAGATGCAACGTTCTAAGTTTCGAAAGGATGGTTCAGTTCGGGCCACATGCAGGTTGCAGCTTGTGCATAGTGATGTTTGTGGGCCAATGCAAACTCCTTCCTGGGGCAATTACTGTACTTCGTGACTTTCATTGATGATTACTCCAGGCATGCGTGGGTATTTCCTCTTAAAGTGAAGTCCGAAGTTTTTATGTGCTTCAAACAATTTCTAGCTATGGTTGAAAATGTCTCGAAATGTACTATGGGCACCCTCCGTTCCGATCGAAGGGGGGAGTATATGTCTCATGAATTTAATGCATTTCTGGCTAGTCGTGGGATAAAACACCAATGTACAGTGCCTTATACACCTCAGAAAAATGGTATTGTTGAGAGGAAAAATAGGTCACTGACAGAAATGGCATGATGTATGGTCAAAAGTCAAGCTTTACCGCATTCTTTTTGGCTTGAGGCCATCATGTGTGCCACTTATGTACTTAACAGGTGTCCTACGAAAGCTTTGCAGTCTATTACTCCATATGAAGCATGGCATGATAGAAAACCTTCTATTGAGCACATGCGTGTTTTTGGCTGTTTGGCATATGCTTTGGTGCCACAAGTGCAGCGCAGAAAATTGGATGATAAGGCTGTCAAATGTATTTTTGTTGGTTATAGTGCTGAAAGCAAAGGTTACAGGTTGTATCATCCGCAAACAAAACGTATTTTGGTTTCACGGGATGTAGTGTTTGTGGAAGATTCTGTTCAACCCTTGCTGTCATGTACTAGAGACAGTAATGTAAGCTCACAGGACATTTATGACACTTTGTTGCCTCTTTTCAGTGGTGGAAATACGAATGTAAGTTCCAATGAGGCAAATGTACAGCCTATGGGGGTTTCTGAAAATGTTTTAGAACAGCCTATTACTGATGCAGATGTACATGATGTACTTGATGAGGAAAGGGCTGAAAATGAGCAGGCTAGAGGTATGCCAAAATGGCTGGTGCACACTTTGCGTGACAGTAAATTGGATGCACCTTTATCTAGTCGTACTCGTTCAGGCTCTCGCCATGCATCTTATGCATCAGATTGTTATGCTTTGGCTGTGTCTAGTTTACATGATGTTGAGGAGCCTCTGTCTTTTGATGAAGCACAGAATTCAGAAAATTGGATTGCTGCCATGAAATCAGAATATGATGCACTTATAGAGAATGACACATGGACTTTATGTGATTTGCCTCCTAGCAAAAAGGCCATTGGTACGAAGTGGGTTTACAAGTTGAAACGCAAGCCGGATGGTGAGATCGATCGCCATAAGGCTCGACTTGTTGCAAAGGGTTATGCACAACAAAAAGGCATAGAGTATGAAGAGACTTTTGCTCCCACTTGTCGTATGACTAATGTGCGTTTTCTATGTGCATTGGTAGCTCATTTTGGTTGGGATGTACATCAATCAGACATTGTTTTACTGCTTTCTTGAATGGTGACATATTTGAGGAAGTTTGTGTAACGCAGCCTCGCGGTTTTGTCATAAAAGGACAAGAGGACAAAGAGTGGAGATGTAAGAAGGTTTTGTATGGGTTGAAGCAATCTCCTCGTGCTTGGTATGAGAAAGCTAACACTCATTTGGTCAAACAAGGTTTTCGTAACAGTCCAACAGAAAGCACATTGTAATAAAAGGTTAAGGGTGATGTACTTCTCATTGTTTTTCTTTATGTCAATGATTTGGTGATCACTGGACCAAATGAGAGACATATTGCTGAATTTAAGGCTGATTTGAATGCTACTTTCAAGATGAAATATTTGGGATTGTTGCATCATTACTTGGGTGTACAGTTTAAGCAGTGTGATGGTGGTATTGCTTTGTGTCAGAAAAGTTACATAGAGACATTGCTATGTAAGTTTGGACTTGAAGATTGCAAACCTATTGCCACACCCATCGAAACAGGTTTGAAGTTGAGTCTACATGATGCTGGTGATCCTGCTAATGTCACACTGCTGTTGGCTGCCTCATTTATGTATGCAACACGAGGCCAGATATTCAGTTTGTAGTCTCACAGTTCAGCAGATTTATGCATAGCCCAGGTTCTAAGCATTGGCAGTCTGTCAAGAGGATTTTCTGCTACCTTAGTGGCACTTTACATCTTGGCTTGTTTTATCCCAAGGGGGGATCATTGCCGCCAGACTTACATGCTTTTTCGGACTCAAATTGGGCTTGTTGTTTTGACACGCGAGTGTCCACAAGTGGTTTTTGTTTCATGCTTGGCAGGTTATGTATATCATGGTTGAGCAAGAAGCAACCTACTGTGGCCACTTCGAGTTGTGAGGCTGAGTACAGGGCAGTCTTCACAGCTACGGTTGAGTGTGTATGGCTCAGACGCCTTATGGCTGATTTGGATGTTGGACAGGATACTGCCAACACTATCTACACTGGCAATCAGAGTGCATTGGCAGTTGCGAGGAACCCAGTTTTTCATGCTCGCACAAAGCACATTGAGGTGCATTACTACTATGTCAGGGAGAGGCTCTCAACAAGAGAGATCAGGTTGGCTTATGTGCCAACACAGGACAACCTTGCAGATCTTTTCACAAAGGCATTGTCTCGTGAGAAGCTTGAAGCTTTCCGCAAAGCTTTGGGCTTACTCCCCTTTGTGGACTGATCATGTCCTTAGGGCATGGCAGTTCCCTTTACTCATGTGCCAGCTCTCGTTCACCGCATCACTCCAGGGGGGATTTGTTACCATATACATGTGGTAGTGATGTGTGTGAACACACTAGGACCACCGGGGCATTTTTTCCCTCTTTAGGAGGTTTTTTCCCCTGAGCATTGTATATACGCCCATCACTCTAGGGCTATCTATCTTTCCATTGCATACTAAGAAACACACTCTCTATTGTGTGCCTTGAGCTTCCTTCGTCTTCTCCAAGCTGTGTGCGTTTCTCTGCAACCCTAATTCCAACAACCTCTTGGAATGCACTGATTGCGGGATGAGCGCAACAATAGTAGGGCCAAAATGCTCTCACCTATTTTCAATGGGTGAGATGTCATGCTTAGCAACGTCTTGGTCGACATGTATGCCAAATGTGGTGCGTTTGAGAAAGCACGAAAAGTGCTTGAGGTGCTTCTTGTCCAAAATGTTGCCTCTTGGAATGCACTGATTGCGGGATATGTGCAGCAAGAGCAGGGCCATAAAGATATAGGCTATTTTCAGCAAATGCAAATTCAGTCACTTACACTCTCGTCTTGAAGTCTATGCTTACATATTTTAGGCATGTGGATCTATACAAGTGCTTGAGGAGCTTTCTGTCCGGAGTGTGGACTCTTGGAATGCACTGATTGAAAGATTTTCCCCATGTGACACGGGGCAGGGCTAGAAAGCTCTAGTCTATTTTCGATAGATGAGAAGCGAGGGCCTCTCTCTATATGCAATCACCTACGCATGCATCTTGTGACTATATGCGAGATGATGATATGGGCACAAAAAATCACAATTATATTGTTGGACAGAGGCTGTTGAAAAATAGACAAGCAAAGCACGATGAGGTTTTTTCTTTCCTGACCGGACTCATTACAAGATATACCCACCCTGGCTCTAGCAAGAAAGCTCTAGACTGTTTTTACCAGATGTGAAGGAAAGGCCTCTCTCTATTTGTCAGGCCTGGGCCAAAATAATGGCATCCCAGGTGGAATCAGCAGGTTTCTTTAAATTTTAAAAAATTGATTAGATTGGGCAAGATTCGCAAAGGAAACATGCATGCAAATCAATTGCCATATCATTTTGTGATATGAACTTCTGAAGTGCTTCTTTAGCTAAGTGGTTATGTTCATCTCTACAGCTTTGAAGTTGACTCTAAAGCTCATTAAGGAGCCTTGGGTGATCCAAGCTATTGTCAGGGTCAAGGAGTGGAAACGACTCTCCACCACTTCCGTTGGCTGGCCAAGAAAGCATGCATCATTTCAATCGCAACACAAGATGCTTGTATGGGCACAAAAATTGAGCCTGATATTGTTATTACGGGCTATTGATGAAAAAGGATGTTGTGTTTGGCAATGCCTTGGTCACTATGTATGCCAGATGTAGTGCATGTTTCACAAGAAGGTCTGTCGAGAATGTTGCCTCTTGGAATGCACTGTTTGCAGGATGTGCGCAACAAGAGCAGGGCTAGAAAATCTAGGTTGTTTTTAGTGGATGCAAAGCATCGAAATGCACTGGTAGCAAGATACACACAATAGGAGCAGGGCCAGAAAGATTTATGTTGTTTTCAGCTTCCTCTTCGGAGTGTGGACTTGTGGAATGAACCCATTGCAAGATTTTCCATAGGAGAAAGCTCTAGTCGTGCACATCTTGAAGGCATGTGGCTCTATGCAAGATGCTCATATAGCAATAAAAATTCAGCCTGATATTGTTAGTTAGGGGCTGTTGGTGAAAAAGGGTTTCATGCTTGGCAATGCCTTCGTTGATATGTAATCCAAAGGTGGTGCACTTGAGAAAGCACAAAAAGTGCTTGAGGAGCTTCCTGTCTGGAATGTCGCCTCTTGGAATGCATTGATTGCGGGATCTGCACAACAAGACCAGGGCTAGAAAGCTCTAGGCTGTTTTCAGCAGATGCAAAGCATTGAAATGTACGGGTTGCAGGATACACACATCAGGAGCAGGGCCAGAAAGCTCTAGGTTGTTTTCAGCTTCCTCTCCGGAGTGTGGACTCTTGGAATGCAATGTCTGCACGATTTGCCCCACGACAGAAAGCTCTAGTCTATGTTTAGCAGATGCAATCACCTATGCATGCATCTTGACGGCATATGGCTCTACACAAGATGCTGATATGGGCACAAAAATTCAGGATAATAATGTTAGTCAGACGCTGTTGTTAAAAAAAGATGTCATGCTTGGCAATGCCTTTGTCGATATGTATGCCAAGTGTGGTGTACTTGAGAAAGCACAAAAAATGTGTGAGGAGCTCCCGTCCGGAATGTCCCCTCTTGGAATGCACTGATTGGTGGATACACACGACAAGAGTAGGGATAAAAAGCTCTAGGTTGTTTTGAGCGGATGCAAAGCAAGTATATCTCTCCAAATTTAGTCACCTATACTTTCATCTTGATGGTTTCTCTCTAGGCGAAAGCTCTTGGAGTACTCTTATAGAAGTTTGATACCCAACTGGATCTTATTAAGAAAGCTGTGAAATATTTCTTTGATGTAACACAAGGGCAGCTCATCAACATTGTTTATTGAGTCATTTCTTGGAGAGTATTGATTGACCATTGTAGTACTGTTGGAATTAGGGTTGCAGAGAAACACACACAGCTTGGAGAAGACGAAGGAAGCTCAAAGCACACAATAGAGAGCGTGTTACTTAGTGTGCAATGGAAAGATAGATAGCCCTAGAGTGATGGGCGTATATACAATGCACGGGGGAAAAAACCTCCTAAAGAGGGAAAAAATGCCCCGGCGGTCCTAGTGTGTTCACACACATCACTACCACATGTATATGGTAACAAATCCCCCCTGGAGTGATGCGGTGAACGAGAGCTGGCACATGAGTAAAGGGAAGTGCCATGCCCTGAGGACAGGATCAGTCCACAAAGGGGAGTAAGCCCAAAGCTTTGCGGAAAGCTTCAAGCTTCTCACGAGACAATGCCTTTGTGAAAAGATCTGCAAGGTTGTCCTGTGTTGGCACATAAGCCAAGCTGATCTCTCCTGCTGAGAGCCTCTCCCTGACATAGTGGTAATGCACCTCAATGTGCTTTGTGCGAGCATGAAAAACTGGGTTCCTCGCAACTGCCAATGCGCTCTGACTGTCAGTGTAGATAGTGTTGGCAGTGTCCTGTCCAACACCCAAGTCAGCCATAAGGCGTCTGAGCCATACACACTCAACCGTAGCTGTGAAGACTGCCCTGTACTCAGCCTCACAACTCGAAGTGGCCACAGTAGGTTGCTTCTTGCTCAACCATGATATACATGAACTGCCAAGCATGAAACAAAAACCACTTGTGGACACTCGCGTGTCAAAACAACCAGCCCAATCTGAGTCCGAAAAAGCATGTAAGTCTGGCGGCAATGATCCCCCCTTGGGATAAAACAAGCCAAGATGTAAAGTGCCACTAAGGTAGCGGAAAATCCTCTTGACAGCCTGCCAATGCTTAGACCCTGGGCTATGCATAAATCTGCTGACCTGCGAGACTGCAAACTGAATATCTGGCCTCGTGTTGCATACATAAATGAGGCAGCCAACAGCAGTTTGGTAAAGAGTGACATCAGCAGGATCGCCAGCATCATGTAGACTCAACTTCAAACCTGTTTCCATGGGAGTGGCAATAGGTTTGCAATCCTCAAGTCCAAACTTACATAGCAATGTCTCTATGTAACTTTTCTGACACAAGGCAATACCACCATCACACTGCTTAAACTGTATACCCAAGTAATGATGCAACAGCCCCAAATCTTTCATCTTGAAAGTAGCATTCAAATCAGCCTTAAATTCAGCAATATGTCTCTCATTTGGTCCAGTGATCAGCAAATCATCAACATAAAGAACCACAATGAGAAATACATCATCCTCACGCTTTACATACAATGTGCTTTCTGTTGGACTGTTACGAAAGCCTCGTTTAACCAAATGAGTGTCAGCTTTCTCATACCAAGCACGAGGAGATTGCTTCAACCCATACAAAGCCTTCTTACATTTGCACACTTTGTCCTCTTGTCCTTTTATGACAAAACCGCGAGGCTGCGTTACATAAACTTCCTCAAATATGTCACCATTCAAGAAAGCAGTAACAATGTCTGATTGATGTACATCCCAACCAAAATGAGCTGCCAATGCACATAGAAAACGCACAGTAGTCATACGACAAGTGGGAGCAAAAGTCTCTTCATAATCTATGCCTTTTTGTTGTGCATAACCCTTTGCAACAAGTCGAGCCTTATGGCGATCGATCTCACCATCCGGCTTGCGTTTCAACTTGTAAACCCACTTCGTACCAATGGCCTTTTTGCCAGGAGGCAAATCACATAAAGTCCATGTGTCATTCTCTATAAGTGCATCATATTCTGATTTCATGGCAGCAATCCAATTTTCTGAATTCTGTGCTTCATCAAAAGACAGAGGCTCCTCAACATCATGTAAACTAGACACAGCCAAAGCATAACAATCTGATGCATAAGATGCATGGCGAGAGCCTGAACGAGTACGACTAGATAAAGGTGCATCCAATTTACTGTCACGCAAAGTGTGCACCAGCCATTTTGGCATACCTCTAGCCTGCTCATTTTCAGCCCTTTCCTCATCAAGTACATCATGTACATCTGCATCAGTAATAGGCTGTTCTAAAACATTTTCAGAAACCCCCATAGGCTGTACATTTGCCTCATTGGAACTTACATTCGTATTTCCACCACTGAAAAGAGGCAACAAAGTGTCATAAATGTCCTGTGAGCTTACATTACTGTCTCTAGTACATGACAGCAAGGGTTGAACAGAATCTTCCACAAACACTACATCCCGTGAAACCAAAATACGTTTTGTTTGCGGATGATACAACCTGTAACCTTTGCTTTCAGCACTATAACCAACAAAAATACATTTGACAGCCTTATCATCCAATTTTCTGCGCTGCACTTGTGGCACCAAAGCATATGCCAAACAGCCAAAAACACGCATGTGCTCAATAGAAGGTTTTCTATCATGCCATGCTTCATATGGAGTAATAGACTGCAAAGCTTTCGTAGGACACCTGTTAAGTACATAAGTGGCACACATGATGGCCTCAAGCCAAAAAGAATGCGGCAAAGCTTGACTTTTGACCATACATCGTGCCATTTCCGTTAGTGACCTGTTTTTCCTCTCAGCAACACCATTTTGCTGAGGTGTATAAGGCACTGTACATTGGTGTTTTATCCCACGACTAGCCAGAAATGCATTAAATTCATGAGACATATACTCCCCCCCTCGATCGGAACGGAGGGTGCCCATAGTACATTTTGAGACATTTTCAGCCATAGCCAAAAATTGTTTGAAGCACATAAAAACTTCGGACTTCGCTTTAAGCGGAAATACCCACGCATGCCTGGAGTAATCATCAATGAAAGTCACGAAGTACAGGTAATTGCCCAAGGACGGAGTTTGCATGGGCCCACAAACGTCACTATGCACAAGCTGCAACCTGCATGTGGCCCTAACTGAACCATCCTTTGGAAACTTAGAACGCTGCATTTTACCCAGAATACAGCCTTCACAAACATGTTTGATAGGTGCTTCAAGAGGCGGCAAAGAAGCAACCATATCAGATTTCTGCAAACGCAGCAAACTGGCAAAATTCAGATGACCAAAACGTGCATGCCAAAGTTTTGCATCTGAAATAGCCCTTGAATCTGCAACAGCATTTGCAAAATTTTGTCCACACTTGTCATACAAAGTGAGCTTATACAGCCCACGGCACAAAAGCCCAGATGCAACAATTTCATCACCAAAACTGAGATCATGAACTGTACATCTGTCATCCACAAATTTGACTACAAGTCCAAGTCTAGCAAGTGCGGATACAGACAATAGATTCTTCTTGATCCCAGGTACATAAAGTGCATCAACAAGTGTGAAGGAACTGCCATTAGCAGCAGTGAGCACAATCTTTCCAACTCCCTGAACTGGATAAGAGGCGTTGTTGGCACAAGTGACTGAATTCCCATGAGGGACAGACTCGAGAGAGGTAAACAATTCACGATGTGAGGTAATGTGCTTTGTAGCACCACTGTCGAAATACCACACATGTGAATCTGCAGCAACTGACAAGCATGCATCATGGACAGCAGGATTGTAAGTGCACTCTGCGCTAAAAGCCCATTCTGCATCAACATCAGCATCACAATCTCCTTTCACAGAAGACTCAACAATGGCTGCATTTGTAGTGGAACCAGCATTTGCAGTGGAACCACCCTCTTTCTTCTTAGCCTCTTTGGCCTTCAACTTAGGACACGACTTGATCAAGTGATCATTGGCTTTACAATAATGGCAACGCATCTTCTTTTTGCCCTTATCACCAGAATTGCCAGACGAAGTGCTGCCAGCAGAAGCATTAGGAACAGAAATTTTGCCACTCGCAGCAGAACCATAAGAAGTGGCTGCATTACTGTTACCACCCTTTCTTTGAGAAGCAATAAAAGCCTGTTCAACTGCACGCTGCCTAGTCCTGTTTTTTCTAGAAAGTGACTCTTGCAACAGCAATGTGCATAATGCATCAAACTTGACAACTTCAGGATTTCCTTGGGTCATCAGTCTCCAAGTACTAGCAAAAGTCTGGTAGGAATCTGGTAAGGCATCAAGAACAGTCTGCACAAGGGAACTGTCAGAAATGACTTCACCTGCAGAAATGAGTTGCTCATTGATATCCTTGACACTAGCAAGGAAAGTGTCCATATCATCTTCCTCATGCATAATCTTCGACTCTAGCTCTTTACGCAGCAAAGCAATTTTAGCCTCATTGCGGCTTGCATAAAGACCTGCTAGAATATCCCAAGCCTGTTTTGCAGATTTTGCTGAACGGATGTGAGGAATAATGGTGCGCTTCACAGACAACGCAATCAATGCATGAGCCTGCGCATCCTTAACATCCCAACGAGCTTGTTCTGCTGTAGGCAAAACAACTCTAACAGCTGCAATCCTTGCAGCAAGACCTGCAACATCCTCAATATCGCCTACATCTTCAGAACCAGGACGTACATCAATGCCCTGCACAATGTTCCAGACACCTTTTGACACAAGAACGTGTTGCATCATATAAGCCCACATAGGGTAGTTGTCCCCATCCAACCTGTCCTCAGCAGCAAACATCTTGAACACATCTGTGTTGTTGTTGTCAGCCATGGTAAATGCTGCACCTGATGTGAAAACTGCCCGAAAATAGGAGAAATGGAGCGGGAACAACTTGTGCTATATAGCACAAACCGTAGAAGACTATAAGGCACCTGTTATGCAGAAAACGGCACTGACAGAAAATCTGCACAAAATGACGAAATAACCTGTGCAGTACTGCCCGTAGTGGAAACGGAGGCCGAAATGAGCCCAAATCAAAATTCTGAGCAGACCAAGCTCTTCGAGTTCTCCCAAAATATTTGTCGACCTGCGAACGCTTGCCAAAGCTCACTGAAATCGGAGAAACTGAGCAGGCGTGTGCTGGAGCAGCTGGCGACTAAGCCCGGGAGGACGTGACCTGCTCTGATACCAATTGTTGGAATTAGGGTTGCAGAGAAACACACACAGCTTGGAGAAGACGAAGGAAGCTCAAAGCACACAATAGAGAGTGTGTTACTTAGTGTGCAATGGAAAGATAGATAGCCCTAGAGTGATGGGCGTATATACAATGCACGGGGGAAAAAACCTCCTAAAGAGGGAAAAAATGCCCCGGCGGTCCTAGTGTGTTCACACACATCACTACCACATGTATATGGTAACAAGTACATGCAAGTGTTTAGAGGAAGGATTTGTACCAAGTCAGGAGGATAAACAGTGAGCTCCTCAACAACGGGTTACTTAAAAAAGACATAGATTTAAGAAGCACATTAGTGAGTATGTATGCCAAATATGGTACCCTCACGAAAGCACAAGTTCGTTCTCGATGGGCTTCTTGACTTTCACGGCTTATATGCCCAACACATTTGTGGAAAAGATGCACACCGGATGCGAAGGGAAGGCCTATTTCCATATGAAAAATGACATGCTTGGTGACACTTTGGTTTATTCTCTCTAGACTTTTATCACTCGGAATGTATTGACCACAGGATATGTCTAACATGGCTATGGCAAGGAAGTTCTAAGTGGTTTTAACCAAATGTAAAGGGAAGACCTTTCTCCTAATCAATCACCTATGCTTGCACCATGAAGGCCTATGGCCTAATGCAAGACACTCACATGTGGGAGAGAATTTATGACAAGACAAATACATGCAGACTCTTTGTGAGACAAATGGTGGGATCCACTACTCTTTAAGGACTGGCGTCTGTTTGAAAATTGTAGTTTAATGTAGGGTGCATTGGTGCCACTGAAACAGAGGGCGCATTGCTTGAAGGACTTCCTATCCTCTAACTGTTCCATTGGAACGCATTGATGGAGAAGGATGTCATTCTTGTTGAATCTTTGCTCGCTATGTATGCCAAATGCGGTTCCCTCACAAAAGTGCACAAATTTCATGATGGGCATCTCCATCATACCGTCTCCCGAAGTGCGAACTGATTTCAAGATATGTTCAACGTGGATATGGAAAGGAAGATCTAGGTTGTTTTTACTAATTGTGAAGGGAAGGACTTTCTCTAAATGCAACCTTGATGTCATCATCTGATCATCCTTCAGTTTGGTCAGCTCTTTGAAAGCTTATGGTCTTACACAAGACCTTCACACAGATGAGAATCCACAATGAGTTTGCAAGATATACCAATGTGAGCATGCAGAAAGCATATGCGCAAGCTCATTCACAAAGCTTTAGCCAATATCATCGTGTTGGTTAGAACAGTCGACAAATGAATGTCGAAACAGAAGGTACATAAAATACTCTATTCTTTACTCATTACTAAGAACACTGTGAAATGAACGCACTGAAAATTGCACGCTGCCGTGGGAATGACACGTTCCCTCGTATTATAAAAATTGGGGAGGATTGTGCAAACTTCCCCATGCAAGGAGACTTGCATGTTTTCCTTTTTTCACAAACATAAAAAGTGGACAACATCTAAACGTGAACATATTCTAAACGACTCATATCATTTATTTATAAAAATTATAACATTTGCATGGTTCTTTTGTGAGGTACATTGACCAAAATTGGGGCTTCCATATTGTATTAAGGAAGATATCAATCAAAAAACAAGAAAACATGCTTTGATGAAAGGTAACAAGCTCTTTCTTTCTTCTATTTTCTTCTTCAAGGACATATTCTCTTGTTGCATCTTCATATTACACAACCACACTTCACAAATGACAACAATGCATACAATAGGGCGAGATTGAATCAAAAGATTAATACAATTTAAAAACTAAGGACAAATTTGGACATATCCAAGTTGGGGCATGTAGATCATGGCATTGTGAACACAAGACCATGTCAACTTGAGGTAACAAGATTTGTGGAAAACAAAACACAAGCGCTCTCTCTCCCTCTCTCTCTCTCTCTCTTTCAAGCTTCTCTTACTCTTGGACTCACTTCAATTCAATACAAAAGCGGCTAACGAAGCACTGTAGTTCTCTAAGCACACATAAATCCTTTTATGATATTTTTCAAAAGGAAATGATATATAAAACGCAACTTGCTATGCGTGCTACTTGAGCCCCCCCCCCCCCCCCCCCCCCCCTTCTCCAATGTTCACCACCTCGAGGCGAGGATGCTAATACAGCATCTGCCGCTTCTCTCGAGTAAGCGCATCGTCTTAGCCTCCGCCTCCCCGCGCAGGTTCCAGCTTTTACAAAGCCTGGTAGCTCCTTATCTCTCTCTCCCCCCCCCCCCCCCCCCCCCCCCCCCCCCCCCCCCCCCCCCCCAACAAAACACACACACGAACGATATATCTAACACACCACCACCAACATTACTAACGCCTTAGTCTGTACAAGGAAACAGCTCGGCACCATCCAGATAATGATCAAGCATTCTCTTAGATGTTGGCTGTGCAGCTCGTCTCGCTTGATTAAGCATGAGAGGGTTATAAAGGGAAGTGAAGAGAGAGAGAGAGAGAGAGAGAGAGAGAGAGAGAGAGAGAGAGAGGAGGAGAAGGAAACTGGTAGACGCCTAGGCAACAATGCAAAGAGACCTAAACGGACGAGAGAGAGAGAGAGAGAGAGCCCAACTGTTACAGTCGATTTTCAAACCTACTACCAAAGGTTTACTTTTGAGTGAGGGTGGAGCACCATCAGATGGTGCAATACACACCCACTCTTTGACTGATTCTTTCGTGATGAATCCTCCGTTCATCTCTCTTCCTGAAGTACATGGAGGTACTTTCAATAGAGCGTTCTTTATTTGGGCTTACAAGACACTGCTTTGTTTATGGTAGAGCATGGCATATGGCAGCTGGATGCACATGGAGAGTGGAGCGTCCAAAGCATAGACAGTAGGAGTGGACCGTTGAGAGCATAGACAACAGAAAGTTCTTCAAAAGAGGCGGACAAAGGTACTATAAGAACAAAGGCACAGAGAGCTAGGAGGAGCGTAGCAAAGAAAAGGAGGAGGAAGCGTCAGAGCTAGACAAAGGTAAGGTAGAGGCTTCTTAGGTTTCAAAGGTTTACATACGTAGCAATCCTATTCCATGGATCCACCTCTTGAGACTTCTTCCTCTTCAACAACTATACCACTTGCTTCTCTAGAGCCTGATAAGGCTTCTTGGGATATTAATGTGCCTTCATGCGGTTCATACAGAGATGAGAGTCCGCTTCCGTGCTCATGGAACTATGTGAGGAGAAATTTTCACCTCTTGGACTTGATAAAAATGTAGATGTAAAGAGATCTGAGAGATTGAGAATCTTGAGGATTGTGCCCTTGTTGATGAACATTTTAGAAGATTCTTATCACAAAGTAATGACCGGCATGAGCATACCTGATCGGAAGAGAGGAGGCTAGAGTTGAGCTTGGCTCGATGGGCGGACCCAAATCTAAGTCGTGACAGGATTTGTAGTGGGATTTGCATCGCTGCGGTTGCTATAGTGATAGTGTGGACACTGGTTGCTTTTGGTTTGAGTTATGGGAGCATTGACTTTCTGGGGCACCAACTTTTGATTGTAGAGCTGTTGGGGTGCTAGTTTTTGATAGCAGTTGCTTTTGGGCCTACGTGCCTGAGTGGTGTGTTGTCCGTCTTAACGCCTTGTCAATGACTCGCCAATTTATTGTTAGAATAGGCAGCGGATGTCCCAAATTGATGACGTGGCACCACCTCTAGGGGGTTAGAGCCACTAAAACCCACGTGAGGACAATCGGCCAAGAACAGACAAGCGCTAAAAACGTAGGAGTGCTGATGTGGCACAATTGTATGGACCAACCTGTAATTTGCGGAGCTGTTGCTGGCATGGCATTTTGGAACCCTCTTGCGCATGGCTCTATGTGCCACATGGACATGCTTCATAGACCTCTAGAGCCAGTTTTGGAACCCTCTTGCATAAATGGTTTGTACATGTATTCTGACAGATGTTATTACACTGCGGTGGACATCTCGCATGCCGTGCATGTAGTTTTAGGTTAGCGGAATTCAATGAGCCATTTTCCGCGTCAATCAGATTCATGGATCAATAGATGTGCGACAGCTTCACCCAGAAATTGAGCTCTCGTCAAACTTATCAATAAATCATTTTAATGATTTTATTTAGAAGAATTTGGAGGTTTTGCCCTACCTAAACCTTATGGAGTTTATAACCTATAAAATTGGCTTATAAAGGGAGCATCCAGCCTGGCGTTTTGCATCTTGCAGACCAGTTTGGCGTTTTGCTCCAGATCAGCACTAGTGTTTTTAGATTAGCTTTCAGCCTTGGCGTTTTTGCAAAATTCCCCAGATGAGCCCAAGCCTTGCAGAATTCAGCACAACAGCCAGCGTTTTCAGATTTCAGCCCCTTTCCATCGTGGGAAACGGCTTGGATCTATATCACGTGCACATGGCTTTGTGTGCCATTGTTAGGTGCAGCGGAATGAATGTTTGTGCTTTGCTCAAGATGAGTGCTCTGAACTGTGCTCAAGGTTCCTTTTGTTCTTATGGAAGGTAGAGCCTTCCATTCTTAATAGAAAGTGCTATGATCACAAATAAAGTGAATGGACACTGTGCGTGCAAGTGTATGAGACTGAGAGATAGAGAGAGAAGAGAGATACGACACCAGAGACGTAAAACCCTCCTCCGAAGGCCCTACTCTTGTCTGCGAGAGTGGTCTACTTATGATTGCACAAAGTGGTACAATGACGATGCAATGGACTGATGCAATCTGGGATTATGCCGATGACGACGACGGTGATGACGACGACGACTTTAGGGCTGAAATCTGTGGTCTTCTAACTGCTGAATTTCGGGACTGTTTCGGTGGCTGAAAATGACTGTTTTGGCTGCGTTTTCGAGGCTGAAAATTGGGGTTCTTCTGCAACCAACTTGGGTTGAATCTACTGTTGTCCAATAGGGGTGAAAACGCTAACCGTTGATGCATCTTCTGCAGCCAAGGGCCGAATATCAAAAACGCTGATGCCTTCCTCTAGCGTTAGTGAAATGTTGATGCTTCTGGTGTGCTGGCGATGATGCACAGATGAAAACGCTAGGGCTCTGTGTTGATGGCGATGAAGCAATGTTGATACGCCGGACCTTGGGGAAGTACTGCTGGGAAAACCAAAAACGCTAGCCAGAGGGAGGAGGTAGCGCCAAGGTTGGAGGTGTTCAGCGGGTTGTGCTGAGAAGTTATCTGTTGAGCGGGGAGCTTCTGCTGCCTCTTTTGCCAGAAAGTGCTAACTTGGGTTTGCTTATATATTAACTTAGCAAAATTGCCCTACCTACTTTTGTTGGGAAGTCACTTAAGATTAATAAGTGAAAATACCAAAAATAGGCTAAAATCATTGGAAAAATCCCCTAATTGATTCTAATGGATTCTGATGGGAATACTGATAATCATGCGGTGTGCAACCAGAGGATATGCATCTATGCTAAGTGACTGGGCATGCACGGTCTACGAATAGACTCACAAAAGTGCCAGATCACTTCTAATCTGGATTTACTAGACTGATTGAACCGACTGAACCCTTGTCGTGTTGTAGCTTGTCCACGGACACATAGGGTTGGATGTGTCACGTGACATCCCCTCCTTTTCAAAGTGAGGTATTGGTACCGAACCGTATGACGTCAAGGGAGATTGCCAATAGGATCCGGAATCCTGGAAGGGACTCTTCGTCGGCCCACTCTGATGGGTGGGTCGTGTGGTACTTGAACTTCATAAAGGTCTGCAACGCTTGCTTCTTTGGGCTGCGCCGAAAGTGACAGTCTTCTGTATCTCCTTCCTTGCTTCAACTTCGTCTAGAGTCGTGCTTCTTTCATCTTCAAGAATCTCCATGGCTGAAAATTCCTGAAACCACTTCCAACACAGAACCATGAACATACTCATTCCATGTAAAGTTAGTGGAAAAAATCGTGTCGTCCTCATAGACTGTGCATGCAATGTAGATGAACAAATAGACGGAGTGCCAAACGGTTCACTACATATACGCAAACAATGAGATCGAATCTTTCTCCGATGACCTAAAGCAATCAACTGTGGCAATTTACAGCGGAAATGTCGATGCTTGGTGCTCATACTTTCATGTGCTCGTTGTACGAATGTGTCATGCCAAGGAAGAGACATGGAATGCGACTTCCTTACATACTTACTTTTCAGCTTTTCATGAACAATCCGCATACATTCGTGCTCATTCATGAGTGAAACGTGCTCAACGAACAATATGTCATGCCTAGTAAAAGGGGTCACATAAAGACGCTGACTAAAATACAGGAAACGATTACGAATGAAACACTTGTACAATGCATACGTATCAATCATGTGAACACATAATACTTCCTGTGAGGGATCTTTGAACCTAGGCTCGAGAGCTAAGATCGCTTCTTCTTGAGGGGGTTCTTTGGACCTAGGCTCGAGAGCCAAGATCGATTGTTCGTGACTGATCGAATCTGCAATGAGGTTAGCTTCACTAGAGAAAGTATCCACTAACACATCATCCTTGTGAACAATCACATCATCTTCATGCAACTCATCATGCTTGTGAGAAATCACATCTTGATCATGCAAATCATCATGCTCGTGAGAAATCACATCTTGATCATGCAAATCATCATGCTTGTCATTGGCAACCAAATCAGCATGCAAATCCTCTGTGTCATGCTTTGGAGAAGAAGAGACTGAGAGAGTCTTCTTTTCCCGAATCTCTTGTATCTGTGTCTGAACTTGAGAAAAGAGTCGCAAGAACTCTTTCATGTGTTGGTCGCTCTTTTCTTTGATGGCTTTGTTCTCGCGAGCAAATTCTGCTTGTCTTGCTTTGTTCTCGTGATCAAATTTGGCTTGACTTTCTTTTTCTTCCAAGTCGTATTGATGCTCTATGGATGCCATTCCTTCTTTGTATTCACGATCTATGGCTGCCCTTCGTTCTTTGTAGGCCTTTCTTTCTGCTTCTCTTTCTGCCTTTCTTTCTTTGCGTTCTAACTGTCTTTCCTTAAACAACTTCTTGCGGGGTTCTGTTGAGAAGGTGCCCGTTGAGCGGGAAGCTCCTGCTGCCTCTTCTGATATTGAGTGCTAACTTGGGTTTGCTTATATACAAACTTAGCAAAATTGCCCTACCTACTTTTGTTGGAAAGTCACTTAAAAATAATAAGTGAAAATACCAAAAATAGGGAAAATAGGCTAAATGCACTGGAAAATTCCCCTGACTGAATCTGATGGATTCTGAAGGGAATACTGATGATCATGCTATGTGCAACCGGAGGATATGCATCTATGCTAAGTGACTGGGCATGCACGGTCTACGAATAGACTCACAAAAATGCCAGATCACTGCTAATATAGACTTGGATCACTGCTAATATAGACTTGGCTGGACTGACTGAACCCTGATCATGCTGTAGCTTGTCGACGGACACATAGGGTTGGATGTGTCACGTGACATCCCCTCCTTTTCAAAGTGAGGTACTGGTACCGAACTGTATGGCGTCGAGGGAGATCGCCAATAGCATCCGGAATCCTGGAAGGGACTCTTCGCCGGTCCACTCTGATGTGTGGGTCGTGCGGTACTTGAACTTCATAAAGGTCTGCAATGCTTGCTTCATTGGGCCGCGCCGAAAGCGACTCAAAGTCTTCTGTGGCTTCTTCCTTGCTTCAACTTCGTCTAGAGATCTTTCTTCTTCAAGAATCTCCATGGCTGAAAATTCCTGAAACCACTTCCAACACAAAACCATGAACATACCTATTCCATGTAAAGTGAAGGAAAAAAATCTTGTCTTCTCTAAAGACTGTGTATGCAATGTAGATGAACATAGAGACGGAGTGACAAACCGTTCATCAAACACATGCAAACAATGAGAGCGAATCTTTTCTGTTTGATCGAAATCAATTATCTGTGGCAAATTACAATGGAAATACCCATGCTTGGTGCTCATACTTTCATGTGCTCGTTCGGAAACTGTGTCATGCTAAGGAAGAGACATGGAATGTGACTTCCTTACATACATACTTTTCAGCTTTTCATGAAAAATCCGCATACATTCGTGCTCATCCATGAGAGAAACGTGCTCAACATACAATATGTCATGCCTAGGAAAAGGGATCACATAACGATGCTGACTAAAATACAGGAAACGAGCACGAATGAAACACATGCGTGCGTATCAATCATGCGAACACATAATACTTCTTGTGATGGTTCGGTGGACCTAGGCTCGAGAGCCAAGATCGCTTCTTCTTGTCAAGATGAGTGCTCCGAATTGTGCTCAAGGTTCTTATGGAAGGGAGAGGCTTCCGTTCTTAATGGAAAGTGCTAGGATCACGAACAAAGTGAATGAACAATGTGCGTGCAAGTGAATGAGACTGAGAGATAGAGAGAGAAGAGAGATATGACACCAGAGACGTTGTAAAACCCTCCTTCAAAGGCCCCACTGTCGTCGGCGAGAGTGGTCTACTTTTGATTGCACAAAGTGGTACAATGACGATGCAATGGACTGATGCAATATGGGACTATGTCGATGACGACTACGACTTTATGGCTGAAATTTATGGTCTTCTAACTTCTTGTCCATCATTCTCTTGTCGAAAGCCTCCATAGGAGTTAGTTCAATCGGTGTCGTAGATGGGGAAGGGTCAGAAAAACCTCCTGGTGGGGAAAATTCTTCTTCGCCTCTCTTATGCTCATCACCTCCAAGCGAAGTATCCATTCTGCTTCGAGTGATGATCATTCTGAAGTCGTGGGGTCTTGTGGGTTCTTGTGGTCTTGGGTTCTCAAGTTCACGAGGAACTTGGGTTCTTGGGGATCTTGGGTTCTTAAGTTCACGAGGAACTTGTGTTCTTGGGTGTCTTGGTTCTAGAGGTTCTTGAGGTTTTCTTTCGCTTGCAAATCGTGTTAAAGAAGGATCTTCTCTTCACCCGAGTTCTACTCTTTTCCGCGGGCGCACCCCTTGGCGGCCTTGCGCTCACACCAAGGTTGCTTTTTCCCACCTCACGTCGATTGGCCGGCCGCTAAGTGCACGGTCCACTCTCAATGAGTGAAAAGAGACACAAGGGGAGGCTGGACAAGCCCTTCTTTCTTGGGATTCCTGTCACTCTTCAACAAAACACGATTAGGAATCGACACGCCCAAGTAAACTTGGGGTCATGCCACCTCAACAAGCAAAAAAACATTCTTGTGGTTCTTTTCTTGAGTGATATAGAACACTGCCAAAGCTCTCATACCAACGCTACGTGCAACGGAATGAATGTTTGCGCTTTGCTCAAGATGAGTGCTCCGAACTGTGCTCAAGGTTCCTTTTGTTCTTATGGAAGGTAGAGCCTTCCATTCTTAATAGAAAGTGCTATGATCACAAACAAAGTGAATGGACACTGTGCGTGCAAGTGTATGAGACTGAGAGATAGAGAGAGAAGAGAGATACGACACCAGAGACGTAAAACCCTCCTCCGAAGGCCCTACTCTTGTTGGCGAGAGTGGTCTACTTATGATTGCACAAAGTGGTACAATGACGATGCAATGGACTGATGCAATCTAGGACTATGCCGATGACGACGACGGTGATGACGACGACGACTTTAGGGCTGAAATCTGTGGTCTTCTAACTGCTGAATTTCGAGACTTTCGGTGGCTGAAAATGACTGTTTTGGCTGCGTTTTCGAGGCTGAAAATTGGGGTTCTTTTGCAACCAACTTGGGTTGAATCTACTGTTGTCCAATAGGGGTGAAAACGCTAACCTTCTGATGCGACATTGGTTGAAAACCAAAAACGGTGGACTGATCTGCTCATTTCGGCCTCCATTTCCACTATAGGCAGTACTGCACAGGCTGTTTCGTCATTTTGTGCATAACAGGTGCCTTATAGTCTTCTACGGTTTGTGCTATATAGCACGTGTTGTTCCCGCTCCGTTTCTCCTGCAGTTTTCACATCAGGTGCAGCATTTACCATGACTGACAACAACAACACAGATGTGTTCAAGATGTTTGCTGCCAAGGACAGGTTGGATGGGGACAACTACCCTATGTGGGCTTATATGATGCAACATGTTCTTGTGTCAAAGGGCGTCTGGAACATTGTGCAGGGCATTGATGTACGTCTTGGTTCTGAGGATGTAGGCGATGTTGAGGATGTTGCAGGTCTTGCTGCAAGGATTGCTGCTGTTAGAGTTGTTTTGCCTACGGCAGAACAAGCTCGTTGGGATGTTAAGGATGCGCAGGCTCATGCATTGATTGCGTTGTTTGTGAAGCGCACCATTGTTCCTCACATCCGTTCAGCAAAATCTGCAAAACAAGCTTGGGATATTCTAGTAGGTCTTTATGCAAGCCGCAATGAGGCTAAAATTGCTTTGCTGCATAAAGAGCTGGAGTAGAAGATGATATGGACACTTTCCGTGCTAGTGTCCAGGATATCAATGAGCGACTTATTTCTGCAGGAGAAGTCATTTCAGACAGTTCCCTTGTGCAGACTGTTCTTGATGCCTTACCAGATTCTTACTAGACTTTTGCTAGTACTTGGAGACTTATGAACCAAGGAAATCCATAAGTTGTCAAGTTGATGCATTATGCACATTGCTGTTGCAAGAGTCATTTTCCAGAAAAAGCAGGACTAGACAGCGTGCAGTTGAACAGGCTTTTATTGCTTCTCAAAGAAAGGGTGGTAACAACAATGCAGCCACTTCTTATGGTTCTGCTGCGAGTGGCAAAACTTCTGTTCCTAATGCTTCTGTTGACAGCACCTCGTCTGGAAATTCTGGTGATAAGGGCAAAAAGAAGATCCGTTGCCATTATTGTAAAGCTAATGATCACTTGATCAAGTCGTGTCCTAAGTTGAAGGCAAAAGAGGCTAAGAAGAAAGAGGGTGGTTCCACTGCAAATGCTGGTTCCACTACAAATGCAGTCATTGTTGAGTCTTCTGTGAAAGGAGACTGTAATGCTGATGTTGATGCAGAATGGGCTTTTAGCGCAGAGTGCACTTACAATCCTGTTGTCTATGATGCATGCTTGTCAGTTACTGCAGATTCACATGTGTGGTATTTCCACAGTGGTGCTACAAAGCACATTACCTCACATCGTAAATTGTTCATCTCTCTCTCGTCCGTCTCTCATGGAAATTCAGTCACTTGTGCCAACAATGCTTCTTATCCGGTTCAGGGAGTTGGAAAGATTGTGCTTATTGTTGCAAATGGCAGTTCCTTCACACTTGTTGATGCACTTTATGTACCACGGATCAAGAAGAATCTTTTGTCTGTATCCGCACTTGCTAGACTTGGACTTGTAGTCAAATTTGTGGAGGACAGATGTACAGTTCATGATCTCAGTTTTGGTGATTAAATTGTTGCATCTGGCCTCTTGTTCCGTGGGTTGTATAAGCTCACTTTTTATGACAAGTGTGGACAAAATTTTGCAAATGCTGTTGCAGATTCAAGGGCTATTTCAGATGCAAAACTTTTGCATGCACGTTTTGGTCATCTGAATTTTGCCAGTTTGCTGCGTTTGCAGAAATCTGATATGGTTGCTTCTTTGCCGCCTCTTGAAGCACTTGTCAAACATGTTTGTGAAGGCTATATTTTGGGTAAGATGCAGCGTTCTAAGTTTCGAAAGGATGGTTCAGTTTGGGCCACATGCAGGTTGCAGCTTGTGCATAGTGATATTTGTGGGCCCATGCAAACTCCGTCCTTGGGCAATTACCTTTACTTCGTGACTTTCATTGATGATTACTCTAGGCATGTATGGGTATTTCCGCTTAAAGCGAAGTTCGAAGTTTTTATGTGCTTCAAACAATTTCTGGCTATGGCTGAAAATGTCTCGAAATGTACTATGGGCATCCTCCGTTCGATCGAGGGGGGAAGTATATGTCTCATGAATTTAATGCATTTCTGGCTAGTCGTGGGATAAAACACCAATGTACAGTGCCTTATACACCTCAGCAAAATGGTGTTGCTGAGAGGAAAAACAGGTCACTGACGGAAATGGCATGATGTATGGTCAAAAGTCAAGCTTTGCTGCATACTTTTTGGCTTGAGGCCATCATGTGTGCCACTTATGTACTTAACAGGTGTCCTACGAAAGCTTTGCAGTCTATTAATCCATATGAAGCATGGCATGATAGAAAGCCTTCTATGGAGCACATGCGTGTTTTTGGCTGTTTGGCATATGCTTTGGTGCCACAAACACAGCGCAGAAAATTGGATGATAAGGCTGTCAAATGTATTTTTGTTGGTTATAGTGCTGAAAGCAAAGGTTACAGGTTGTATCATCTGCAAACAAAACGTATTCTGGTTTCACGGGATGTAGTGTTTGTGGAAGATTCTGTTCAGCCCTTGCTATCATGTACTAGAGACAGTAATGTAAGCTCACAGGACATTTATGACACTTTGTTGCCTCTTTTCAGTGGTGGAAATACGAATGTAAGTTCCAATGAGGCAAATGTACAGCCTATGGGGTTTTTTGAAAATGTTATAGATCAGGCTATTACTGATGCAGATGTACATGATGTACTTGATGAGGAAAGGGCTGAAAATGAGCAGGCTAGAGGTATGCCAAAATGGCTGGTGCACACTTTGCGTGACAGTAAATTGGATGCACCTTTGTCTAGTCGCACTCGTTCAGGCTCTCGCCATGCATCTTATGCATCAGATTGTTATGCTTTGGCTGTGTCTAACTTACATGATGTTGAGGAGCCTCTGTCTTTTGATGAAGCACAGAATTCAAAAAATTGGATGGCTGCCATGCAATCAGAATATGATGCACTTATAGAAAATGACACATGGACTTTATGTGATTTGCCTCCTGGGAAAAAGGCCATTGGTACGAAGTGGGTTTACAAGTTGAAACGCAAGCCGAATGGTGAGATTGATCGCCATAAGGCTCGACTTGTTGCAAAGGGTTATGCACAACAAAAAGCCATAGATTATGAAGAGACTTTTGCTCCTACTTGTTGTATGACTACTGTGCGTTTTCTATGTGCATTGGCAACTCATTTTGGTTGGGATGTACATCAATCAGACATTGTTACTGCTTTCTTGAATGGTGACATATTTGAGGAAGTTTATGTAACGCAGCCTCGCGGTTTTGTCATAAAAGGACAAGAGGACAAAGAGTGGAGATGTAAGAAGGCTTTGTATGGGTTGAAGCAATCTCCTCGTGCTTGGTATGAGAAAGCTGACACTCATTTGGTCAAACAAGGTTTTCGTAACAGTCCAACAGAAAGCACATTGTATGTAAAGCGTGAGGGTGATGTACTTCTCATTGTGGTTCTTTATGTCGATGATTTGCTGATCACTGGACCAAATGAGAGACATATTGCTGAATTTAAGGCTGATTTGAATGCTACTTTCAAGATGAAAGATTTGGGGCTGTTGCATCATTACTTGGGTATACAGTTTAAGCAGTGTGATGGTGGTATTGCTTTGTGTCAGAAAAGTTACATAGAGACATTGCTATGTAAGTTTGGACTTGAAGATTGCAAACCTATTGCCACTCCCATCGAAACATGATTGAAGTTGAGTTTACATGATGCTGGCGATCCTGCTAATGTCACACTGCTGTTGGCTGCCTCATTTATGGATGCAACACGAGGCCAGATATTCAGTTTGCAGTCTCACAGGTCAGCAGATTTATGCATAGCCCAGGGTCTAAGCATTGGCAGGCTGTCAAGAGGATTTTCCGCTACCTTAGTGGCACTTTACATCTTGGCTTGTTTTATCCCAAGGGGGGATCATTGCCGCCAGACTTACATGCTTTTTCGGACTTAGATTGGGCTCGTTGTCTTGACACGCGAGTGTCCACAAGTGGTTTTTGTTTCATGCTTGGTAGTTCGTGTATATCATGGTTGAGCAAGAAGCAACCTACTGTGGCCACTTCGAGTTGTGAGGCTGAGTACAGGACAGTCTTCACAGCTACGGTTGAGTGTGTATGGCTTAGACGCCTTATGGCTGATTTGGGTGTTGGACAGGATACTGCCAACACTATCTACACTGACAGTCAGAGCGCATTGGCAGTTGCCAAGAACCCAGTTTTTCATGCTCGCACAAAGCACATTGAGGTGCATTACCACTATGTCAGGGAGAGGCTCTCAACAAGAGAGATCAGGTTGGCTTATGTGCCAACACAGGACAACCTTGCAGATCTTTTCATAAAGGCATTGTCTCGTGAGAAGCTTGAAGCTTTCCGCAAAGCTTTGGGCTTACTCCCCTTTGTGGACTGATCATGTCCTTAGGGCATGGCAGTTCCCTTTACTCATGTGCCAGCTCTCGTTCACCGCATCACTCCAGGGGGGATTTGTTACAATATACATGTGGTAGTGATGTGTGTGAACACACTAGGACCGCCGAGGCATTTTTTCCCTCTTTAGGAGGTTTTTTCCCCCGAGCATTGTATATACGCCCATCACTCTAGGGCTATCTATCTTTCCATTGCATACTAAGAAACACACTCTCTATTGTGTGCCTTGAGCTTCCTTCGTCTTCTCCAAGATGTGTGCGTTTCTCTGCAACCCTAATTCAATAGTCACTTAAAAATAATAAGTGAAAAATATCAAAAATAGGGAAAATAGGTCTATGCATTGTAAAAATGCTCTTGATGGGTTCTGATGGAAATTTGATGATCATGCTGTGTGTAACCAGAGGATATGCATCTATTCTAAGTGTCTGGACATGCACGGTTTGCGAACAGACTCACAAAAGTGCCAGATGACTTCCTAAGCTAGGCTAACTGAACTGAACTAAACCCATGTCTTGAAGTAGGTTGTCCATGTACACATAGGGTTAGATGTGTCACGTGACATCCCCTCCTTTTCAAAGTGAGGTATGGTACTGAACTGTATGGCGTCAAGGGAGATCGCCAACAGCGTCTGGAATCCTGGGAAGGACTCTTCGCCGGCCCACTCTGATGCGTGGGTCGTGTGATACTTGAACTTCATAAAGGTCTGCAACACTTGCTTCTTTGGGCCGCGCCGAGAGCGACACAAAGTCATTTGTGGCTCCTTCGATGGTTCAACTTCGTCGATAGTCATGCGTCTACCATCTTCAAGAATCTCCGAGGCTGAAAATTCTTGAAACCACTTCCAACACAAAAACATAAACATACCCATTCCATCTAAAGTGACTGGAAAAATACTATTCTTTCGAAAAAACTGTGCATGCAATGCAGATGAACAAAGTGACGGATTGTCAAACTGTTCATCAAACATACGCAAACAATGGGGTCGAATCTTGACTTTCTGATCTAAATCAATCAACTGTGGCAAAACACAATGGAAATGCCGATGCTTGATGCTCAATCCTTCTTGTGCTCTTTCTGAGATTGTGTCATGCCAAGCAAGAGACATGGAATGTGAATTCCTTGGGTGTAAAAATTTCATCTTTTCTTGAATCATCCGCATACATCCGTGCGCATTCATGAGTGAATCGTGCTCATCGTACAATATGGCATGCCTGTGAAAAGGTATCACATAATGACGATGACTAAAATACAGGAAAGCATCACGAATGAAACACTCGAACAATGCGTGTTGACTAATCATACGAACACATAGTACTTCCTGTGGGGGTTCTTTGGACCTAGGCTCGAGAGCCAAGATCGGTTCTTCGGGATCTATCTGTAAGGTGCAGCAGAATGAATGTTGAACTTTGCTCAAGATGAGTGCTCCAAACTGTGCTCAAGGTTCTTTTTACTTAGGGAAGGGAGAGCCTTTCGTTCTTTAATGAGAGTGCAAGTGATCACAACAAAGTGAATGGACACTGTGCATGAAGGTGCATGAGACTGAGAGATAGAGAGAGAAGAGAATACGACACTCGGATGTTGTAAAACCCTCCTCCGAAGGCCCCACTTTCGATGGCGAGAGTGGTCTACTATTGATTGCATAACCGGTACAAGACTCTGATGTACTTGAGGACTATGATGCAATGTGCGACTAGGGTGCTGTCGACGGCGACGACTTGACTCTATCTTTGGCTGAAAATGGTGATGAAGTAAACACTGAATTGGCTAAATGTTGTTGCTGCAAAAATGCTATCTGCTGGTCTCTTATGTGCTGCTGAAAATCGTCGTTGTGCTGCTGAAATCTGTTGCTTCAAATTGCTGATTATGGCAGCCCAAAACACTGACTATAGCTGTTAGGTGCAACGGAATGAATGTTTGCGCTTTGCTCAAGATGAGTGCTCCGAATTGTGCTCAAGGTTCCTTTTGTTCTTATGGAAGGTAGAGCCTTCCGTTCTTAATGAGAGAATGCTATGATCACAAACAAAGTGAATGGACACTGTACGTGCAAGTGTATGAGACTGAGAGATAGAGTGTTAGGTGTAGCGGAATGATTGTTTGCGCTTTTCTCAAGATGAGTGCTCCGAACCGTGCTCAAGGTTCCATTTGTTTTTATGGAAGGTAGAGCCTTCCGTTCTTAATGAGAGAATGCTATGATCACAAAGAAAGTGAATGGACACTGTGCGTGCAAGTGTATGAGACTGAGAGATAGAGAGAGAAGAGAGATACGACAGCAGAGATGTTGTAAAACCCTCCTCCGAAGGCCCCACTCTCGTCGGCGAGAGTGGTCTACTTATTGATTGCACAAAGTGGTACAATGCGGATGCAATGGACTGATGCAACTTAGGACTATGCCGATGACGACAACGGTGATGACGACGACGACTTTAGGGCTGAAATCTGTGGTCTTCTATTTGCTGAATTTGGGGTCTGTTTCGGTGGCTGAAAATGACTGTTTTGGCTGCGTTCTCTAGGGCTGAAAATGGGGGTATCTGCAACCAACTAGGGCTGAATCTGCTGCTGTCCAATAGGGCTGAAAACGCTGACCATCTGATGCGACAATGGCTGAAAACCAAAAACGCTGCTGCATCTGCTTCAAGTCATGTTGAAAATGAAAACGTTGAACTGATCTGCTAACGCTAGGGAAAAACGTTGGCCTTTCTGGGACTGCTGGCGATCAAGGGATGGCTGAAAATGCCAGGGGACTGTGGAGGTGCTGAAGGTATGCAAAAACGCCAGGCTTAGTGGGAAACCCAAAACGCTAGGGCTAGGTATCTACTAATGGCGATCTGCAACTGAAAACGCCAGGGATCTGGGGGGGTGCTGAGGATGCCCAAAAACGCTAGGGTTGATGGGTTCTTGCTGAGAAGGTGCCTGTTGAGCGGGGAGCTCGTGTTGCCTCTTCTGCCATTTAGTGCTAACTTGGGTTTGCTTATATATTAACTTAGCAAAATTGCCCTACCTACTTTTGTTGGAAAGTCACTTAAAAGTAATAAGTGAAAAATGTCAAAAATACGGAAAATAGGCTAAATGCACTGAAAAATTTCCCTGATGGAATCTGAAGGGAATACTGATGATCCTGCTGTGTGCAACCAGAGGATATGTATCTATACCAAGTGACTGGGCATGCACAGTCTACGAATAGAATCACAAAAAGTGCCAGATCACTTCTAATCTAGACTGACTAGACTGACTGAACCCTGTTATGCTGTAGCTTGTCCACGGACACATAGGGTTGGATGTGTCACGTGACATCCCCTCCTTTTCAAAGTGAGGTACTGGTACCGAACTGTATGGCGTCGAGGGAGATCGCCAATAGCATCCGGAATCCTGGAAGGGACTCTTCGTCGGTCCACTCTGATGTGTGGGTCGTGCGGTACTTGAACGTCATAAAGGTCTGCAACGCTTGCTTCTTTGGGCCGCGCCGAAAGCGACACAAAGTCCTTTGTGGCTCCTTCGATGCTTCAACTTCGTCGAGTGTCATGCTTCTTTCTTCTTCAAGAATCTCCATGGCTGAAAATTCCTGAAACCATTTCCAACACAAAACCATGAACATACCCATTCCATGTAAAGTGAGTGGAAAAAATCTTGTCTTCCTCAAAGACTGTGCATGAACAAAGAGACGGAGTGCTAAACCGTTCACCAAACACATGCAAACAATGAGATCGAATCTTTCTCTTATGATCTAGAGCAATCAACTGTGGCAAAACACAATGGAAATGGCCACGCTTGGTGCTCATACTTTCATGTGCTCGTTCGAAATATGTGTCATGCCAAGGAAGAGACATGGAATGTGACTTCCTTACATACATACTTTTCAGCTTTTCATGAACAATCCGCATACATTCGTGCTCATTCATGAGTGAAACGTGCTCAATGTACAATATGTCATGCGTAGGAAAAGGGATCACATAAAGATGCTGACTAAAATACAGGAAACGATCATGAATGAAACACTCGAACAATGCGTGCGTATCAATCATGCGAATACATAATACTTCCTATGATGGTTCTGTGGACCAAGGCTCAAGAGCCAAGATCGGTTCTTCTTGAATGATCTAATCGTCTTGTGGGGGTTCTTTGGACCTCGACTCGAAAGCCAAGATCGGTTCTTCGTGATTGATCGAATCTACAATGAGGTTAGCTAATCTAGAAAAAGAATCCACTAACACATCATCCTTGTGAACAATTACATCTTCTTCATGCAAATCATCATGCTTGTGAGAAATCACATCTTGATCATGCAAATCATCATGCTTGTGAGAAATCACATCTTGATCATGCAAATCATCATGCTCATCATTATCATCCAAATCATCATGATGATCATTGTCAATCAAATCATCATGCAAATCTTGTGTATCATGCTTTGGAGAAGAAGAGACTGAGAGAGTCTTCTTTTCCCGAATCTCTTACATCGGTGCCGGCACTTCAGAAAAGAGTTGCAAGAACTCTTGCATTCTTGCTTTGTTCTCGCGAACAAATTCTGCTTGTCTTGCTTTGTTCTCGCGAACAAATTTGCTTCTCTTGCTTTGGCTTCCAAGCGTGCTTGCTCGCTCTCACACGCTATGGCTGCCATTCTTTCTTGGTACTTACGCTCTATGGCTGCGATTCTTTCTTCGCTTTCTAACTTCCTATCCATCATCCTCTTGTCGAAAGCCTCCATAGGAGTGAGTGCAATCTTGTCGTAGATGGAAAAGGGGGAGGGTTGGAAAAACCTCCCGGTGGGGAAAATTCTTTTTCGCCTCTCTCATGCTCATCACCTCCAAGCGAAGTATCCATTCCGCTTCGAGTGATGACCATTCTGAAGTCGTGGGTTCTTGTGGGTTCTTAAGTTCACGAGGAACTTGGGTTCTTGGGGGTCTTGGTTCTTGGGTTCTTGAGGTTCTTGAGGTGATTGAGGTTTTCTTTCGCTTGCAAATCTTGTTTGAGAAGGATCTTCTCTTCACCCGAGTTCTACTCCTTTCTGCGGGGCGCACCCCTTGGCCGCCTTGCGCTCACACCAAGGTTTCTTTTTTCCACCTCACGTCGATTGGCCGGCCGCTAAGTGCACGGTCCGCTTTCAATGAGTGAAAAGAGACACAAGTGGAGGCTGGACAAGCCCTTCTGTCTTGGGATTCTTGTCACTCTTCAACAAAACACAATTAGGAATCGACACGCCCAAGCGAACTTGGGTTCGTGCGACCTCAACAAGCAAAAAAAATTTCTTGTGGTTCTTTCCTTGAGTGATACAGAACACTGCCAAAGCTCTGATACCAATGTTAGATGCAGCGGGATGATTGTTTGCGCTTTGCTCAAGATGAGTGCTCCGAACCGTGCTCAAGGTTCCTTTTGTTCTTATGGAAGGTAGAGCCTTCCGTTCTTAATGAGAGAATGCTATGATCACAAACAAAGTGAATGGAGACTGTGCGTGCAAGTGTATGAGACTGAGAGATAGAGAGAGAAGAGAGATACGACACAAGAGACGTTGTAAAACCCTCCTCCGAAGACCCCACTCTCGTCGGCGAAAGTGGTCTACTTATTGATTGCACAAAGTGGTACAATGCGGATGCAATGGACTGATGCAACTTAGGACTATGCCGATGACGACGACGATTTTCTGTGGTCTTCTATCTGCTGAATTTGGGGACTGTTTCGGTGGCTGAAAATGACTGTTTTGGCTGCGTTTTCTAGGGCTGAAAATGGGGGTATCTGCAACCAACTAGGGCTGAATCTGCTGCTGTCCAATAGGGCTGAAAACGCTGACCATCTGATGCGACAATGGCTGAAAACCAAAAACGCTGCTGCATCTGCTTCAAGTCATGCTGAAAATGAAAACGCTGAACTGATCTGCTAACGCTAGGGAAAAACGTTGGCCTTTTTGGGACTGCTGGTGATCAAGGGATGGTTGAAAACACTAGGGGACTGTGGAGGTGCTGAAGGTATGCAAAAATGCGAGGCTTAGTGGGAAACCCAAAACGCTAGGGGTAGGTATCTGCTGATGGCGATGTGCAACTGAAAACGCCAGGGATATGGGGGGTGTTGAGGATGCCCAAAAACGCTAGGGTTGATGGGTTCTTGCTGAGAAGGTGCCTGTTGAGCGGGGAGCTCCTGCTGCCTCTTCTACCATTTAGTGCTAACTTGGGTTTGCTTATATGTTAACTTAGCAAAATTGCCCTACTTACTTTTGTTGGAAAGTCACTTAAAAATAATAAGTGAAAAATGTCAAAAATACGGAAAATAGGCTAAATGCACTGGAAAATTCCCCCGATGGAATCTGATTGATTCTGAAGGGAATACTGATGATCATGCTGTGTGCAACCAGAGGATATGCATCTATACCAAGTGACTGGGCATGCATGGTCTACGAATAGACTCACAAAAAGTGCCACATCACTTCTAATCTAGACTGACTAGACTGACTGAACCTTGTTATGCTGTAGCTTGTCCACGGACACATAGGGTTGGATGTGTCACGTGACATAGAGAGAGAAGAGAAAATACGACACCAGAGACGTTGTAAAACCCTCCTCCGAAGGCCCCACTCTCGTCGGCGAGAGTGGTCTTCTTATGATTGCACAATCTGGTACAAATGGAATGCATGACTGATGCAAGTCTAGTGTCACGATTGTGACGTATTCTTCATGATTGTATTACCTTTCTTGCGTGTTCCTCTTGCAGATACAAAGACGTACTAGATCAGAGACCCCTATTCTCGAAAGGATGTACCTCTTCGTCCAAGAGTCACATCTATTCGGCGAATAGCCATGCCCCTTTGGCGAATGGCTGCACCTCTACGTTGAATGGTCGCGACTCTACAGCGAAGAGACCAAGGGTCACGTCTCCTCATTGTGTCTCTTCAGATTCTATATAAGAACGCCATTGTAACACATTTCAATCAATGAAACATTCAGTCTCTGATTCTCTTGTTCTCAAGTTCTATTCAGAGTTTTAGTTTCTTCTAAATTTCAGTATGAATAAACACACATAATAAGCGTGTTCTTCACAGTGGTATCAGAGCAAAATTTTTTCCCGGGCCTTTGGACTTGGTGTCTACTTAGCTTCGTCGTTGCCTACCCTTCCCGCAACCCTCACCTCGTGAGTTGTATGGCAGCAGAGGAAAGATGGTGGTCAATTGCCTATGTGTATGCGGTAACTTCTAACTAATCTCTTTAATTCAGAGGAAAACAAAAATAAGAAGGAATATATAGCGGGCAGACAGCAGTGTGTGCAAGTGTGTGGCGTACCCAGAATTTATGTGTGGCGTGTACCCGAAGGCTCGTATGTACAGCCGGTACGTGTAGTGTTCTGCCTTTCGCCGCACCTCTTCCCAAGTAGGAGAGCCATCACCAAGTGACACCCTCAAGTGGCAGCTTTGGCAACGATTGGCGTTTCGCTTTTTTATTGCCTGGCTGAAATCGCACGCTGGCTGAGTCTTTTTTTTACGCTGGGGTTAATAAGTTACGCTGGCTGCCTGACCTTGTAAGTTATTAAAAGTGTCCGGCCGCCCCAAATTTGGGTGCCTGGCCATAGAGGGTTTCATAAACTTACCCACATTAAACAGCATGGCTGCATATTTTTCTATGCAACGAATCAGCAACACAACGAAATTATGTAACGCTGGCCTGCCTGTGATTTCTTCTTTTGGCCACACGCTATGCGTCGCGGGCTATTTTTCCTCATGGACGATGATGCATACGATGTGCGTGTTCCGTATTTGTCATACGTAGACGACGTGCCGGAAGAAGTTCTTCCCGAAAATCCTCCTCCCCGCGAGATCATAATCATCTCCGATTCGCTGGAACCCGACATCATATTAATTCCAGATTCTCCAGAGCCGGAAATTGCAGAGATCCCTTTGCCTATACCTATTCCTGCACCTGTTCCAGAGCAGGCTGTTCCGGAAGTACCAGAGGGATTCCGTCTCCCACGTACTCTCCCGAACCTCCGAACCCTCTCGAAAGAGAGTATCTGGTGCACATCTCGCAATGCCGTTTCGGGTTCCAAAGGTGGTCAGTGTGGCGAATTGCCATTCGGTGCAAGCCGACAGAGTTGCCACACTACGAGTTCCTTTTGACTCGTTTTCCATTCGTCGCACATCATATTCCGGCTTGTTACGTGGATAACCTCTCTGAGCTCCAGACTTCCCACACGTTAATTCCTTTCCACGCCGAGGAAGTCGTGCCAGATTACACTCCATTGACTCCAGAGCCCGACGAGATCGAGGATTTTACGGAGGACGACCCAGCATTCGCTGAGTTCGCAAAGCCACTACACACACCGCCTACTTTACCTACAGGTTGGTCTTTTCTAGCCTCGCCTCGCTACGAGCTGTGAGGTCGTTATGTCGGATTCAGGGACACATCAGGAACAGGTGGACGGAGCAGCACTCTTGGCCGCCATTCAGCAACAGTTTGAGGCCCACGCTTCACGACAGCCCAGTTCGAGTCTATGCTCCAGTCCTTGTCAAATGAAGTTAAAGCCCTGACACAGCCGACACTTCAGCAGGACGACAATTCTACATCTTCCGTGCGTGGCGAAGATCAAGCCATGCCAGATCCACCTGATGAGGTTAACAATCCTGAAATTAAATATTTATTTCGATTAATTACAGAATCTAATAAAAAAAAAGTGGACATCAAACCCCCTGAACCTTGTGATGTTCGACGCAATAAGCGGGTGATTGATCAATGGATTTTCAAGATGGACAATTATTTTAATAACCTGGACATAACGGAACAAAAAAAAGTAGCTTTGGCTGCTAGCCTACTGAAAGACACTGCCTTTCTTTGGTGGCAAAATCGGGTTGTCTTAGGAAAACAAACACTGACGTGGGCCAAATTCAAGCGCGCAATATGCAAAGCCTTTATGCCAGCAAGTGCTGATTTTCATGCGCGTTCTATGTTGCGCCACTTAAAGCAAACAGGCTCTGTGGCTGCTTACATATCTCAGTTCCAACGATTGAACTTGGAGATAATGACCATTACTCCCGACGATAAATTACATTTTTTCGTCGATGGACTTGAGCCCACCCTTGGCGATGATGTACATAAGGCAAACCTCCCTACAGTTGAGGACGCCATTTCATATGTGGAATGGTTAGGTGACTTTTGCAGAGATCACTTTCCGCTTGGTCGAGCCAGTCATCGCCCATTTGGTCGCGGATCCCGTGCCCCCTTTCGAAACCAGCGTGATGTCTCTTATTCAGGCAATAGATCACATAATGGTTCTAATGTTTCACCGTCCCAATCAACTGCTAGTTCCTTGTCCCGATCTAGTGTTTGGAGTCCGAGAGCGCAGAATAGTAGGCCAAATTACAATCATTTCGGCAAAATTCTTACCCGGATAGACGTTCATATGGCAATCAAGCGTCAACTTTTGTTGCTCCTCCACAACAGTCCAGTTCCCAACCCTCCAAAGATGGATTATGTACCCTTTGCGGTGGACCTCATCGTTGGTTCCAATGTGATAAGCGGCCTCAACCGTCTTAACTTGAGACGAAACGCTAATGTAGAGACACCTACAATGTTACCTTTTAATACTGACCAGTCTGTCGATTCTACTTCACATCAAGACAGAGGCAAACGTGTTGTTAACACAATTCGCGTTTCTAAGGTGGCTACATTTTTAATGAAAAATGCCAAGAATACTATGCCCATACCGAGCAACTTGTCTAATCAAGTATTAAGTCTCCTTGGCTTCATTCATGGCAAACCAATTAACATTTTGGTTGGTAGCGGATGTTCCAATAATTTTGTGAGCACCAACATTGTGCATCGTGTCACGATTGTGACTTGTTACACTCTTCTTGATTCATTACAGATGCAGATGCGAAGTGTGACTAACCCAAGAGGACTCCTGTTCTCGAATGGTCACATCCCTTCGCCCGAAAGACATACCTCTTCGCCAAAAGCCACACTCCTTCGACGACTGGTCACACCCCTTCACCGTACGGATGCGACTCTTCACCCAATGGTTGCAGCTCTTCGTCGAAAGGATGTCTTTTCGCCTAAAGTCATGTCTCTTCACAAAGAGACATGCCTCTTCACTGATGACTATTCAATTCCTATAAAAGGAACCCTTGTATCACACTTTCAATCAATCAAACACAGTCTTCTAAGTCTTGTTCTAAGTTCAGTTTCAGTTTCTTAAGTCTTAATCATGAGTTTAAGTACTTAATTAAGGATTAGCGACTAGAATCCTTACAGTGGTATCAGAGCAAATTTTTCCCGGGACCCGAAGGTTGTGAGCCTCTCACCCTCGCCGCTACTCTCCCCCTTCCTGGAGTTGTATGGAAGCAGAAGAAAGATGGCCAGGACCCATGTCAGCATGAGGTAATCTTTTCTCAAACACATACATAAAGATAAGCAGAAGATGGCAGACAGAGTAGGTGTTGCAGCGTACCGGTGGCAATTCCAGACTCTTCGCGAGGACAGGATGGGTTGCACTCTTTTCTTCTTGCGCAAGTGATGCGACCCAATGCATCCAGGCCGCCCCTTCACCCGGCACCTCACTCACGGCAGCCCCATGTTGGCAGCGCTGGCTGTTTTTCCAAGAGGCAGCAGCGTTCGAATGAAAAGGCAGCTATGCAGCGTTTCACTTTAATTCCCAGCGCTGATTTAAATTGGGGCCACCTTTTCATTTTAAAAGGTTTATTGGCCGGCCGCCCAACCTCACTTTTAAGTGGGCACCCCATAATTAAACAAAAAAAAAAGGACATGAAGCCAACGGCAGCCAGCGCAATGACAAATCAACGCCAGCGTGAGAAATTCAGCGCAATGACAATTCAACGCCAGCGTGAGAAATTCAGCGCACCCTCTTCTGCTAATTCCCAGCGCCACCAATTTTGGCCATCGACAGACGCGCACGCGGGCTTGTTCAGAGTCATGGAAGACGATGCCCTCGACGTTCTTGTCAATTTTCTCTCGTACATAGACGAGGTGTCCGAAGAGATAATGCCCGAAAATCCTCCTCCGGCTCCCGAAGTGATAATTATACCAGGTACCCCCGAAGCAAAACCCGTACCCGAACCGGAACCCACATTCGAACCGGAAGTCATTCTCATTTCGGATTCCCCATCTCCATTTCCAGTTCTAGAAGAAAGACAGGTTCCCGACTTCATTCCGGCACCCGAGCGTGCTCCTGTACCTGCATTACAGCCAGCAGTGTTGCCCCAAAATTACCTGGTTTATGTCACTCATCGGCATGCCTCGCGTTCACAAGGCTGGGTGGTGTGGCATATCATCGTTACGTGCGAGCCTCTTCATTTGCCACACTATGAGCACATACTGAGCCGGTACCCCCACTTGGCCTATTCTCTAACGGAGTGTCGCGTGGATTCAGTAAACGACATCATTTCCAGTAGCCTTTAGTTCGGGTTCACAGCGAGTTACAGCTTCTGGACTACACGCCTTTGACGCCAGACGACACACCTCCTATCGACGAGGTGGAAGATATCGAGGATTCGGATCTTGGACCAGATTTCTTAGAGGAGTGGGACGCATCATCAGCAGCAGCTTCACCTTTTTACGGCAACCACACCTCTCCAGCTTCTCCGAGATATTCCCTCTGAGCCGTCAGAATATCAGAGACAGGTAGTGCTGCACCAGACGATCCGATAGCCATCCTCAGAGAACAGATGTTCGTCCTCCAGGAGGCCCTCTCCACCGGTCTTGCATCGATGACCGCACGTTTGGATGTCTTGCAGGCCTTTTCTTCTTCGAGGACGCAGCCAGCTACCCATTCAGTTTCTTCGGTAGCAGAGTCAATTCGTGAGCAAGTCGACGCTCCGGAACCAGAGGTAGACAATCCTGAATTGAAATATCTTTTTAAGATAATAAACACAGCACAAAAAAAGAAGATAGATGCAAAGTTGTCCGAGCCATACAACGGTCGCCGCGATAAGCGCGTGCTGGACCATTGGCTTTTCAAAATGGAGGTTTACTTTTCAAATACTGATCTCATTGAAAGCAAGAAAGTTGCTTTGGCTAGCTCTCTACTAAAGGATACTGCATTCCTTTGGTGGCGTCGCCGCATTAAAGATGGAAAAATCACCGCTACTTGGGACAAATTCTGGCGCGTTCTTTGCAAAGCTTTTGAGCCTGCAAATGTCGATTTTTACGCCCGGTCTTCTCCCCGCCGCCTGAGCCAAATTGGTTCCTTGGCCGCGTACATCTCAGAGTTTCATAAATTAACTCTTGAGATAGAGCCTCTCAGTCCTTTCTACAAACTCCACAGTTTTGTTGACGGACTTGAGCCTTCCCTGCGAGATGATGTCCATAAATTGCCACACTGGATGCTACAATCGCTTATGTTGAGCGTCTTGGTGACAATCGGCGCCCACTCAGAAGTTTCCTTCCTGGTGATTGAGTTTCCAATTCTGCAAGCTCTTCACAACGTAATTACCAAGGACAAGGTGGTCAAAATCAGCGTTCATTCTCAGGAGCTCACTCTTCGAGACAATACTCTGCTGGACAAACTTCTTTCCGACCCCAATCTTCTGGACAAGCAGCCACTTCCAGAGCCTCCTCTTCGGCAAATAATCAGAATCGACGAAACAATCGTCCCAATCATAGAAGGAATGGTCATCGTGATTTTCGGCGGAATACGTCCTCTGGACAGCAATCCTCTTCATCAGCTCCTTCAACATCCAACTCCAACCGTACAGGATTATGTACAATTTGTCATGGCGATCACAGATGGTATGAATGTCCCAAGAAGCCAAATCCTTTTAATCCTCGCCAGAATTCTCACATGGAGACCACAATTGCAGAACCTATCCACAGCAAACCTCCTGTCCCAAACAAAGGCAAACAGGCAGCACGTTGTGTTCGAGTTTCCAAGGTTGTAAGTGCCTTAATGATGAATGCTCGGAATCACGTTACTGCTCCAGTGGATCTTTCGAATCAGGTTCTCAGCCTCCTTGGCTTTGTTGGCAAGCAGCCAATCAACGTTCTTGTAGATAGTGGGTGTTCTACTAATTTCGTCAGCACATCTTTGATTACTAAACTGCGCCTTCAAACTCAACCTAGTGAGGCAGCTTACCAAGTAGAACTTGCTGATGGTTCCTTCCTCGAGTGCAACAAAAGGATTGAAAAGCTGGATTTTCAGATACAGGATTACCAAGATCAGCTTGGTTTTTCAGTTATGCCCTTGTCACATTACGACTTGATCCTTGGCCAATCTTGGTTATTTCAGTATGATCCAATAATTAGTTTCAGAGATCACTCAATTCGGCTCTTTCACAAGCAATAGGAAATAGAGCTTCGTGGTCTTTTCAATGCCAAACCCATTATATTGGTTTCTGCTTTACAAGTCAAACGGCTGGTTCGAAAACGTGATTGTGCTACAGCCTTAATCATGTTAAGAGATGTTAAACCCGGTGCAGAAGAAGCAAAAGTTAAATCCTCCTCAAATATTGCCTATTTGCAGCAACCCTTCTTTCAACCACATTTGGACTTGTTTCCGGACGAGCTACCAACAACTTTGCCTCCTCGGCGTCCCGTGGATCATCCCATTGATTTGATCCCCGGCCAACCTCCACCAATTTGAGCCCCTTATCGAGTTTCATATTCAGAGTCTCAAGAGATACAGCGGCAGCTAGAAGATTTGTTGGATAAGGGTTATATTCCAGATCCTACTCAACCTTTTCAGGTCATGACCGATGCGTCAGATCGTGCTTCTGGAGGTGTTCTTATGTAGAATGAGCGTGTTATTGCTTTTGACAGCCGCAAATTTTCAGCCATACAAATGAGATACCCAGTTTATGACAAGGAATTTTTAGCCATTGTTCATGCTTACTGCACTTGGAAACACTATCTTCTTGGCGCAGATTCCGTGGTGCAGATAGATCATCAGTCATTAACATACATTTTTACTCAACCGGTGATGAATCCTCATCAAGGACGATGGGTTGAGTTCTTGGCAAATTTTCATATGATTATTCAATACGTGCCAGGCCTTGCAAATGTAGTTGCAGATGCCTTAAGCCGTCTTCCTCGAGCCATCAACTTTGCCATTTCCGGTGTGCAAATGGAAATACCTGCTTGTTTCAAGCATGAGTATTTGACAGATCGAGATTTTGGGGATGCATTTCAAGCTCTTAAATCCTCTACTCCGACTCTTGCAGAGATGAATATGTTTGCAGCTTACACCATTGTCAATGACTTGCTGTATTACATTGATCGCATTTGTGTTCCACACAATACACCATTGCGGAAAATTTTGATCCAAGAACATGAAGTCCCTTTTGCTGCTCATCCAGGCATCAACAAGACATACAGAGTGTTATCTGCAACATATTTTTGGCCACAAATGCAGCAAGATGTTATCAAGTTTGTCAAAGCTTGTCATTCCTGTCAAACAATGAAGGCTTCTCGACAACTTCCTCAAGGGTTACTTCATCCTTTGCCCGTACCTCAAGAAAGATGGGAAAGTGTCAGCATGGATTTTATCACTACATTGCCTCGTTCTCAAAAAGGCAATGCATAGATTCTCGTAGTGGTGGATCAGTTTTCAAAGATGACACACTTTATTCCTTGCAAGAAAGTTGCCTCGGCACCAGACGTTGCGCAATTGTTTGTGCAACACATTTTCAGATTACATGGATTACCAAAGTCTATTGTTTCAGACAAAGATCCAAAATTCACAGGGCATTTTTGGACATCCCTTTTCAAATCCCTTGGTACAAATTTGTTATTCAGCTCAGCATACCACCCTCAAACTGATGGGTAGACAGAAAGAGTGAATCAAATTTTGGAAGAAATGCTTCGACATTACATACAAATTCGATTGGGATCACGGGAAGAGTATTTGCCACTTGTAGAGTTCGCATACAATAACTCTATCCATTCAGTAACTGGCATGACTCCATTCCAAGCAGCTTATGGGCATACTCCTCTTATACCGACAACCTTTGTTCTTCAACACAAAGTAGCTCTAGCAGATCAGTTGGTTTAAGAAATGCAAGATGTACTTATTCAAGTACGTGACAAGTTGGTTCATGTCCAACAAAAGTACCAGAAACAAGCCAATAAGCATTAACGACATGCAGATTTCCAAGAGGGAGATTTGGTTTTATTATATGTAGCACCTCATCGCTACAAAACTGTGAAATCAATCTTTCCAAAGTTGCGCCCTCGCTTCTATGGACCTTTCAAAATAATCAAGAAGTACTCAGTTGTCAGTTACAAGTTGGAACTTCCACTCTCATGGGGAAAACTTCATCCAACTTTCCACATTTCTTGGCTCAAACAATACATACAAGGAGATTCGCCAATTCCAGACTTATCTTCTTATGTGCCAGAAATTGAAGATGAACACGTAATTCTTGTTCCAGAAAAGATTCTTGATGTAAGACAAAAAGAAACAAGACGAAAGATCACAACAGAATTTCTTGTCAAGTGGATGGATCTTGATGAGTCAGACTCAACTTGGCAGACGGATGAAGATATGCAGCAGTACCCAAACCTCCTTCAAGAATTCTTTGAAAAGCGGAAGACTTTCATCTAAACACAGGGTTTTAATGTAAATGGGAGGGAATGTCACGATTGTGACTTGTTACACTCTTCTTGATTCATTACAGATGCAGATGCGAAGTGTGACTAACCCAAGAGGACTCCTGTTCTCGAATGGTCACACCCCTTCGCCCAAAAGGCATACCTCTTCGCCAAAAGCCACACTCCTTCGACGACTGGTCACACCCCTTCACCGTACGGATGTGACTCTTCACCCAATGGTTGCAGCTCTTCGCCGAAAGGATGTGTCTTTTCGCCTAAAGTCATGTCTCTTCACAAAGAGACATGCCTCTTCACTGATGACTATTCAATTCCTATAAAAGGAACCCTTGTATCACAATTTCAATCAATCAAACACAGAGTCTTTTAAGTCTTGTTCTAAGTTCAGTTTCAGTTTCTTAAGTCTTAATCATGAGTTTAAGTACTTAATTAAGGATTAGCGACTAGAATCCTTACACATCGACTACAATTACCTATTGTCCAGAGTACTCAACCGTACGATGTTGAGTTAGCAGATGGGTCATTCTTAACGTGCAACACAATTGTTCAGCAGTTGTCCTTTGACGTTCAAGACTATCAGCACAGTCTCACTTTCGAAGTGATGCCATTATCCACTTATGATATGATTCTTGGCCAATGTTGATTATACCAATATGACCCTCTGATTAGTTTCTGAGGACATACTATAACTCTTTGCAAGGGTGGCCAGCTTCTTACTTTGAATGGATTATTTCGTGTACAACCGGTGACTGTCGTTTCTGCATTACAAGTGAAATGGATGGTACGCAAACCAGACAATTCTACAGCACTGTTAATGATACGTAGCATCGACGATGATACAGCTGATACAGTTCAATCCAAACCAGCACCAAAGCTAGCAGCTTACCTTGAGCAACCATTCTATAAACCATACTTGGATCTTTTTCTTGAGGACTTGCCGAGCACCGTACCTCCTCGTAGACCAGTGGATCATCCGATTGATCTCATTCCTGACAGTGCTCCGTCTACACGAGCTCCGTATCGAGTCTCATATTCTGAATCTCAGGAAATTCAAAGACAATTAGCAGACTTATTAGATAAAGGTTATATTTGTCCAAGTAAAAATCCTTTTGGTGCTCCAGTATTGTTGGTTAAAAAAAAGATGGTTCGATGCGCTTGTGTATTGATTACCGCGCATTAAACAAATTAACAATTAAAAACAAATTTCCGCTTCCACGGATTGATGAACTGTTTGACCAACTTTTGGGTGCTAAAGTATTTTCGAAGATTGACTTAAAGTCTGGTTATCATCAAATCAGAATCAAAGCAGGAGATGAGTATAAAACAGCATTCAGAACAAAATATGGACATTATGAATTTCTGGTCATACCCTTTGGATTAACCAATGCTCCTGCATCATTTATGACCTTAATGAATGAAATTTTTGGTCCATATTTGGATAAATTTGTCATCATCTACTTGGATGACATTCTGGTTTTTAGCAAGGATATTGCAGAACACAAGAGCATCTTCGTTTGGTGTTTTTGGTATTACGGACTAATGTGCTTTATGTCAACAAAAAAAAAAGCGAATTTTTCAAGGATCGGATCGAGTATCTTGGTCATGTTATCTCAGCTGATAGAATAGCAGTTGACCCTCAGAAAATCAAAGTCATTCTGGAGTGGCCTCTTCCAACAACAATATCTGATGTTCATTCATTCTTGGGATTAGTAAATTTCTATCATACAAAGGTTTATAGATTTTCAGGTATTGCTGCTCCTCTATCAGAGTTGACGAAGTTTGACAAACTTATGTGGTCTTTAGAAGCAGAAAAGTCTTTTAATGATCTCAAACAAGCCTTAACAACTACTCCAGTCATGGCCATTGCGGATCCTACAAAACCATTTCTTGTGATGACAGATGCTTCAGATCGTGCTTCTGGTGGTGTATTAATGCAAAATGACAGGGTTATTGCATTTGATAGCAAGAAGTTTACTGCTATACAAATCTGTTATCTAGTCTATGACAAAGAGTTTATAGCCGTTGTCCATGCATATCGTACATGGAAACATTACCTTTTGGGAGCTGACTCTGTTGTTAAGACAGATCATCAATCATTGCAATATATTTTTACACAACCAGTTATGAACCCTCGACAAGGACGAAATTTTCACATGGTCATTGAATATGTATCAGGACTTCAGAATTCGGTAGCAGATGCACTTAGTCGAATGCCTCAAGCTACGAATATGGCAATTTCTACAGTTACATTTGATATTCCTGATTGTTTTAAAAATGAATACTTGATTGATCGAGATTCTGCTAAAATTTTTCGAGTGCTTCGAACAAACACTCCTACACAGGCAGAAATGAACCTGGTTGCAGCTTATACAATGCAGGATAATCTGTTGTATTATGAGGACAGAATTTGTGTACCACATAATTCGCGTTTGCGAAAAATGATTATTCAAGAACATCATGAAGTAGCTTATGTTGCTCATCCAGGAATCAACAAAACGTACAAATTATTGACAGTTGTTTACTATTGGCCTCAAATAAAGCAAGATGTGGTGAACTTTGTCAAAGCTTGTCACTCTTATCAAACTATGAAGGCGTCACGACAATTACCGCAAGGATTGTTACAGCCGTTACCAATTCCAAATGAGCGCTGGGAAAGCATCAGCATGGACTTCATCACAACGTTGCCCAAATCTTCCAAAGGAAATAATCAGCTATTGGTGATAGTGGATCGATTTTCTAAAATGGCACATTTTATACCTTGCAGAATGACAGCTTCAGCGCCAGATATTGCTTCATTATTCGTACAACATATATTTCGAATCCATGGATTACCAAAATCAATCATTTTAGATCAAGATCCAAAGTTTACAGGACATTTTTGGACCTCCTTATTCAAATCATTGGGAACGAATCTTTTATTCAGTGCAACTCATCATCCACAGACTAACGGACAAACTGAACGAGTAAATCAAATATTGGAAGAAATGTTACGACATTATATACAAACTCGATTGAATTCTTGGAAAGAATATTTGCCATTGGTGGAGTTTGCTTACAATAACTCCTTTCATTCAGCAATCATGACTCCGTTCCATGCAGCCTTCGGTCATACTCCATTGATTCCTACAAATTTTGTGATACAACATAAGGTTGCTTTGGCAGATCAATTGGTAAATGAAATGCAAGATATTCTTATTCAAATCAAGGACAAGTTGGCACGTGTTCGACAGACTTATCAAAAGCAAGCAAATAAACATCGTTGCCATACAGAGTTTCAGGAAGGAGACTTGGTGTTATTATATGTTGCTTCGCATCGATATAAGACAATAAAGTCTGTTTTTCCAAAATTACGACCCAAATATTACGGTCCTTTCAAAATTTTGAAGAAGTATTCTACAGTCAGTTACAGACTTGAACTTCCACTAGCATGGGGAAAGATTCATCCGACATTTCATATTTCTTGGCTTAAAAAATATATTCCAGGAGATTCAATTATTCCATATGTCTCATCCTATGTTCCAGAAATAGAGGAAGAACACTTGATTCTAGTTCCATAACTTATTCTTGATGTTCGTCAGAAAGAGACAAGACGGAAGATTACTACAGAATTTCTAGTCACGTGGATGGATCTTGATGAATCAGATTCTACATGGCAAACGGATGAAGAGATGCAACAATACCCTCAACTTTTACAAGAATTCTTTGATAAACGAATGTCTATAATTTAATACACAGGGTTTTATTTTAAATGGGAGGGCATGTCACGATTGTGATGTATTCTTCATGATTGTATTACCTTTCTTGCCTGGTTCTCTTGCAGATACAAAGACGCACCAGATCAGAGACCCCTGTTCTCGAAAGGATGTACCTCTTCATCCAAGAGTCGCATCTATTCGGCGAATGGTTGCACCTCTACGCCGAATGGTCACGACTCTACAGCGAAGAGACACGACTATTGATCTAGGGTCATGTCTTTTGACCAAGGGTCATGTCTCCTTATTGTGTCTCTTCAGATTCTATATAAGAAAGCCATTGTAACACATTTCAATCAATGAAACATTTCGTCTCTTAGTCTCTTGTTCTCAAGTTCTATTCAGAGTTTCAGTTTCTTCTAAATTTCAGTATGAATAAACACACATAATAGGCGTGTTCTTCACATCTAGGCTATGTCGACGATGACGACGGTGATGACGAAGTCGACCTAAGGGCTGAAATCTGCAATCTTGCTACTGCTGTCCAAAAACGCTATGGCTAAAATTTGTTGTGTAGGTCCAAAAACGCTGATTTGGGGGCTGTTTTCTGTGGGTCTTTGACGCTGAAAATCTGCAGGTTTAGAGCTGAGAACAGAGGTTCCTAAAGGCTGAAAACTGATGGTCTTTCCGGGCTGAATCTGCTACTTCTTTGGGCTGATCTTGTAGGTCTTCTGATGCTGAAAATCGCTATGGAAAAACGTTGCATATGCTTGGATCTGCAAACGCTAGATTTGGGACCAAAAATGCTAGAGATGCTGAAGTCAAAAACGCTAGCTTGCCTGTGACTTCTTCTGGCGATGGATGGTGATGCAAAATGCTATAGGCTGAGGTCTTCTGGCAATGGTAAACGCTGATTTCGAAAACGCTAGGGCTGATTCTTTTTGCTTGGTGGGGGAACTGCCAAGGTCTTGTTGAGAAGTTGCCTGCTGAGCTTGGCTCCTGTTGCTTCTTATGCGAAATAGAGCTAGCTGTAGTTTGCTTACATACAAACTTAGGAAAATTGCCCTACCTACTTTCCAACAAAAGTCACTTAAAAATAATAAGTGAAAAATGTCAAAAATAGGTAAAATAGGCTAAATGTACTAGAAAATTCCCCTGATGGAATCTGATGGATTCTGATGGGAATACTGATGATCATGCTGTGTGCAACCAGAGGATATGCATCTAATCTAAGTGATTGGGCATGCACGGTCTACGAATAGACTCACAAAAAGTGCCAGATCACTTCTAATCTGGACTCACTGGACTGCACTGAACCTTGATCATGCTGTAGATTGTCCACGGACACATAGGGTTCGATGTGTCACGTGACATCCTCTCCTTCTCAAAGTGAGGTATTGGTACCGAACTGTATGGCGTGAGGGAGATCGCGAATAGCATCCGGAATCCTGGAAGGGCCTCTTCGCCGGCCCACTCTGATGTGTGGGTCGTGCAGTACTTGAACTTCATAAAGGTTTGCAATGCTTGCTTCTTTGGGCCGCGCCAAAAGCGACACAAAGTCTTTTGAGTCTCCGTCAATGCTTCCATTTCTTCTATGGACGTAGGTCCACCTTCTTCAAGAATCTTCGAGGCTGAAAATTCCTGAAACCACTTCCAACACAAAAACATGAACATACCTATTTCATGTAAGGTGACTGGAAAAAATCTCGTCTTCCTCAAAGACTGTGCATGCAATGTAGATGAACCAATAGACGGAGTGCCAAACTGTTCAGCACACACACGCAAACAATGAGATCGAATCTTGCTCTTATGATCTAGAGCAATCAACTGTGGCAATTCACAACGGAAATGCCCATGCTTGGTGCTCACACGTTCATGTGCTCTTTGTGCAACTCTGTCGTGCCAAGGAAGAGACATGGAATGTGAATTCCTTGAATGCATACTTTTCAGCTTTTCATGAACAATCCGCATACATCCATGCTCATTCATGAGTGAAACGTGCTCAACATACAATATGTCATGCTTAGGAAAAGGGATCATATAAAGACGCTGACTAGAATATAGGAAACGATCACGAATGACACACTCGAACAATGCGTGCGTATCAATCATGCGAACACATAATACTTCCTGTGAGGGTTCTTTGGACCTAGGCTCGAGAGCGAAGATCGGTTCTTCCTGAAGGGGTTCTTTGGACCTCGGCTCGAGAGCCAAGACCGATCCTTCTTGATCGAATCTGCAACGAGGTTAGCTTCGCTAGAAAAAAAATCAACTAACTCATCATCCTTGTGAACAATCATGTCTTCTTCATGCAAATCATCACGCTTGTGAGAAATCACATCTTGATCATGCAAATCATCATGCTCGTGAGAAATCACATCTTGATCATGCAAATCATCATGCTCATCGTTATCATCCAAATCATCATGCTTATCATTGTCAATCAAATTATCATGCTTGTCATTGTCATTCAAATCATCATGCTTCTCATAATCATGCAAATCCTGTGTGTCATGCTTTGAAGAAGAAGAGATTGAGAGAGTCTCCTTTTCCCGAATCTCTTGCATCTGTGCCTGAGCTTGAGAAAAGAGTCGCAAGAACTCTTTCATGTGTTGGTCGCTCTTTCCTTTGACAGCGGTTGCCATTCTTTCTTGGTGTCTGCGCTCCATTTCTACTTTTCTTTTTGCTCTTCTTTCTGCGTGTCTGCGTTCCATTTCTGCCATTCTTTCTGCATGTCTTGCTTCGCGTTCTAACTTCCTTTCCATAAACATCTGGTCCAAAGCCTCCATAGGAGTTAGTGCAATCCTTGACGTAGATGGGGAAGGGGGAGGGTCGGAAAAACCTCTTGGTGGGGAAAATTTTTCTTCGTCTCTCTCATGCTCATAACCTCCAAGCGAAGTATCCATTCCGCTTTGAGTAATGACCATTCTGAAGTCGTGGGTTCTTGTGGTCTTGGGTTCTTAAGTTCACGAGGAACTTGGGTTCTTGTGGGTCTTGGTTCTTGGGTTCTTGAGGTTCTTGAGGTTTTCTTTCTCTTGCAAATCGTGTTTGAGAAGGATCTTCTCTTCACCTGAGTTCTTCTCTTTTCTGCGTGTGCACCCCTTGGCGGCCTTGCACTCACACCAAGGTTTCTTTTTCCCACCTCACGTCGATTGGCCGGCCGCTAAGTGCACGGTCCGCTCTCAATGAGTGAAAAGAGGTACAAGGGGAGGCTGGACAAGCCCTTCTTTCTTGGGATTCCTGTCACTCTTCAAAAACACGATTAGGAATCGACACACCCAAGCGAACTTGGGTTTTTGCGACCTCAACAAGCGAAAAAAGTTTCTGTGGTTCTTTCCTTGAGTGATACAGAACACTGCGAAAGCTCTGATACCAATGTTAGGTGCAGCGGAATGAATATTTGCGCTTTGCTCAAGATGAGTGCTCCGAACGGTGCTCAAGGTTCCTTTTGTTCTTATGGAAGGTAGAGCCTTCTGTTCTTAATGAGAGAATGCTATGATCACAAACAAAGTGAATGGACACTGTGCGTGCAAGTGTATGAGACTAAGAGATAGAGAGAGAAGAGAAAATACGACACAAGAGACGTTGTAAAACCCTCCTCCGAAGGCCCCACTCTCGTCGGCGAGAGTGGTCTACTTATGATTGCACAATCTGGTACAAATGGAATGCATGGACTGATGCAAGTCTAGGCTATGTCGACGATGACGACGGTGATGACGAAGTTGACCTAAGGGCTGAAATCTGCAATCTTGCTATTGCTGTCCAAAAACCCTATGGCTGAAATCTGCTGCAGGTCCAAAAACGCTGATTTGGGGGCTGTTTTCTGTGGGTCTTTGGCGCTGAAAATCTGCAGGTTTAGGGCTGAAAACAGAGGTTCCTAAAGGCTGAAAATTGATGGTCTTTTCGGGCTGAATCTGCTACTTCTTGGGCTGATCTTGTAGGTCTTCTGATGCTAAAAATCGCTATGGAAAAACGCTGCATATGCTCGGATCTGCAAACGCTTGATCTCGGACCAAAAACGCTAGAGATGTTGAAGTCAAAAACGCTAGCTTGCCTGTGACTTCTTCTGGCGATGGATGGTGATGCAAAACGCTATAGATTGAGGTCTTTTGGCAATGGCAAACACTGATTTCGAAAACGCTAGGACTGATTCTTCTTGCTTGGTGGGGGAACCGCCAAGGTCTTGTTGAGAAGTTGCCTGTTTAGCTTGGCTCCTGTTGCCTCTTTTGCCAAAGAGTGCTAGCTCTAGTTTTCTTATATACAAACTTAGGAAAATTGCCCTACCTACTTTCCAACAAAAGTCACTTAAAAATAATAAGTGAAAAATGTCAAAAATAGGTAAAATAGGCTAAATGCACTGGAAAATTCCTTTGATGGAATCTGATGGATTTTGATGGGAATACTAATGATCATGGTGTGTGCAACTAGAGGATATGCATCTAATCTAAGTAAGTGGGCATGCACGGTCTACGAATAGATGCACAAAAAGTGCCAGATCACTTCTAATCTAGATTGACTGGAGTGAACTAAACCTTGATCATGCTGTAGCTTGTCCACGGACACATAGGGATGGATGTTTCACGTGACAATAGCTGATCCAAAACGCTGATTAGGTGCTGTTAAAAAACGTTGGCTGTGGCTGGGAATTTGCTGATGCAACGATGTGATTGGAGACGCCAATGCAAGGCTGGAAAACGCTATATGCAGAGGCTATATCCTTGCTGAATTTGCTGATTAGAAGCGCTGCTTGAGATCGCCAGATAGGCTGAAAAACGTTGATGAGGCTAGGTGGGGAAACGCCAGCCAAGGGTGGAGGTCTTGCTGAGAGAGAGAGGGGGAACCTGTTGCACTTGTGCCTGTGTTCTCCTTGGTCTTCTGCCAAATGATGCTAGCCTTGGTTTCCTTATATATTATCTTACCCAATTTGCCGTACTTAGTTCCCAACAAAAGTCACTTAAAATAATAAGTGAAAAATGTCAAAAATAGGAAAAATGCATTGGAAAATGCTCCTGACGGATTCCGATGGTAATGCTGATGATCATGCTGTGTGCAACCAGAGGATATGCATCTACTCTAAGTGCCTGGGCATGCACGGTTTGCGAACAGACTCACAAAAGTGCCAGAACACTGCGTAAGCTAGACTGATTGGACTGACTGAACCCTTGTCATGCTGTAGCTTGTCCGCGGACACTTAGGGTTGGATGTGTCACTTGACATCCCCTCCTTTTTAAAGTGAGGTACTGGTACCGAGCTGCATGGCTTCCTTGTAGTCTGCCAACAACTCTGGATAATCCTTGAAAAACTCTTCATCGATCTACACTGCTTCGTGGGTTCCTCAATCCTGAAACTTCAAAAAGTATCGTCTCACTTGCTTCTTCGAACCATGTCGAAACCGATGCAACAACACTTGCTCCGGCTCCATGACTTCAGCTTCATCGATGATCTCTGGTTCTTCTTCTTCCGAAATGTCCTTTGGAGGCGTTCCTTGAAACACTTTCAACCAAGAAACATGAAAAACGTTGTGCATTGACTATGAGTTAGGCAACTGCAATTTCATTGAAACCTCATTTATCTTTTTAATGATAGGAAATGGACCATACATTCGAAAGACAATTTTGGACACTTATTTCTAACTTGCTTAAGATGTTGCTTCATGATTCTTACACCCAATCCCCTTCCTTGATCGAAACATCCTGACGATGCTTATTAGCCTGCCGTGAATAAGATTCATGAGCCCACATTCTTAGAAATCTCATCCAATGACTGACTTTCAGCATTGGCATCAGGCATTTGACTGATCGAGCGAGTCAAAAGTGACCGGAACGGACGGCCAAAAGCTGCCGCATACGGAGTTCGACCAATGGCAGAGGAAAAAGAGTCATTCAAAATAGCTTGAACCAATGGGAGATAGAGCTCCCACTGAGACTGCTGATCATGCACATATGACTTGAAAACATCAAAAGCCAATTAATTGTAATCTCTGTCTGATCATCTGACTGTGGATGAAAAGCCGATGAAAAATTCAACTTAGTGCCAAAATTTTCAAAGAGTACCTGCCAAAAATTTGACGTGAACTTAACATCCCTATCTAAAACAATCGATTTTGGCAAACCACAGAGGGGGTACCAATGCTTAATGAACAACCGTGCTACATCTTGTGCAGTGACTGTGGCTTTACAAGGAATCAACATGCAAAACTTGCTGAAACGATCAACAATTGTCAAACATTGAGTGTTCCTTGAATGCAAACTTGGTGGAAGGTTACTCACAAAATCCATGGAAATATCTTGAAAAGGTTCATCGGGAATAGGCAGCGGAAGCAAGAGGCCTTGCTGCTTACTCCGAGGAGCTTTTACCTTTTGACATATAGTGCACTGTGTGGCATAACGAGACACATCCTTTCGCATTTTAGGCCAATAAAAGAATCTTTCTATTTTTTCCAAAGTTGTGTTTATTCCCCTGTGCCCACCTGTGAGAGAATCATGTGCATCATGCAATATGGTTGGCCTGAGAGAGGGCAACACACATAAACGTTGACGAAAATACAACAAACCATCATGAATGAGATAGTTGCTTGGCCATTGGGAAGCAAGAGCCTGTAACCAATGCTTACCAAACTTGGAATCCGCATATTGATTCTTCATGCTATCGAAAGACACACCCTGAATAGAAAATGTGGACCTTGACTCAAGAGCCAAAATCTGTCCTTTGCGACTCAACGCACCTGCAAACAGGGTTAGCTTTTCCAGGCACATACTCAATCAAACCTCCAAATTGCTCAAAAAATTGTGACCACCGTGTCTGGCGATCACTCCAATGTGCACTAGGCATAGATTGGAGCTACTTGAGGGCTTGATGATCTGTGCGAATTGTAAACTCTCTACCATAAAGAAAATGCTTCCAATGCTTAAGAGAGTGAATGACAGACAAAAGTTCTTTATCATAAACTGAATAATTCTTTTCTGCAATATTGAGCTTCCGGCTAAGCAAAGCTACAGGACGACCATGTTGCTGAAGCACAGCGCCTATGGCGACTTTGCTTGCATCCGTCCATACCTCAAAGGGATCATCCCAAGAGGGAAGGATCAGACACGGTGCTTCTGTCACCGCAACCTTGAGAGCTGCGAAAGCCTCAATGGCTGCTTCGGGCAAGTCTACGCGCTGACGGCTGTCATGGATGCTTGAGAGTTGGTCGTTGCCTACATCATCGCCTACATCATCGCTAGAAGGCTCTAGAAGAATCTAGAAGGATCTAGAAGATTCTAGAAGTTCTAAGGAGATTCTAGAAGTTTCTAGAAGCATGGAGAAGATTCCGGAAGAATCTAAAAGTTTCTGGAAATCTCTAGAAAGTTGAAGAAGGATCTAGAAGGTTCTAGACGAATCTAGAAGGATCAAGAAGTTTCTAGAAGCTTGGAGAAGATTCCGGAAGAATCTAGAAGTTTCTGGAAAGCTCTAGAAAGTTGAAGAAGGATCCAGAAGGTTCTAGAAGAACTAGAAGGATCAAGAAGGTTCTAGAAGATTCTAACCTCCTCAAGAAGAACCTAGAAAGTTGTCACGTGACACATCCCAACCCTATGTGTCCGTGGACAAGCTACACCACAACAGGGTTCAGTCAGTCCGATCAAGTTAGATTAGCAGTGATCTGGCACTTTTGTGAGTCTATTCGTAGACCGTGCATGCCGTCACTTAGCATAGATGCATATCCTCCGGTTGCACACAACATGATCATCAGAATTCCCATCAGAATCCATTAGCATCAGTTAGGGGAATTTTCCAGTGCATTTAGCCTATTTTCCTATTTTTGGTTATTTTCACTTATTATTTTTAAGCGACTTTCCAACAAAAGTAGGTAGGGCAATTTTGCTAAGTTAATATATAAGCAAACCCAAGTTAGCACTTTCTGGCAGAAGAGGCAGCAGGAGCACCTTGCTCAACAGGCAACTTCTTAGCAAGACCAACCCCCGCGACTACTCTGGCGTTTTCTCCACAGAAGACCTAGCGTTTTTGCATTAGATCAGCCTTGGCGATTTGTGCACAGCAGATCAGCCCCGGCGTCATCACGACACAGCAGATCAGCCTAGCGTTTTTGCATTTGCAGAACCCTGGCGACAGAAGGACCAATTTCATCCCCTGGCGTTTTCGGATTTCAGCAGCAAATTAAGACTGACATTATTCACCTAAGTGTAGCAGATTCAGCCCGTAAAGACCATCAGTTTTCAGCCCTAAGAAACCTCATTTTTCAGCCAAGAAAACGCAGCCAAAACAGTCATTTTCAGCCACCGAAACAGTCCCGAAATTCAGCGATTAGAAGATCTCAGATTTCAGTCGTCGTCGTCGTCGTGGTCATCGTCATCGTCGTCACCGTCGTCATCGTCGGCATAGACCAAGTTGCATAGTCCATTGCATACGCATTGTACACCTTTGTGCAATCAAAGAATAGACCACTCTTGCCGATGAGGGGGGCCTTCGGAGGAGGGTTTTACAACCTCTCGGGTGTCGTATCTCTTCTCTCTCCTTCTCTCAATCTCATTCACTTGCACGCACAATCGACTCACTTTGTTCGTGACCATAGTACTCTACAAGACGGAAAGCTTTGTCTTTCCCTAAGAACTAAAAGGAATCTTGAGAAATAAAGAGCACTAATCTTGAGAAAATACAACATTCATTCCGCTGCACCTAACAAAAGTACTAACCTCCTCAAGCAACTAGTATAAATAGGGGTCTTGGGCCACAAGCCCCTCAGTCTTGCCAACACCAGTTGTGAGCCTCCTATGAGGAAATCCCTCTTATAGTTCTTATGTTCAAGTCTTGTCCTTGCAATCAAGCCTTGTCTTGTACTCAAGTCATGTAATCCAAGTCTTGTATCTAGCTCTCTTAATAAAGTATTAAGTCTTGTAATCAATATTAAGCTTATCATCAAATCCAAGTTCTTGTACATTGTGAGCGCTTCCTCTTGCTCTTCTAGCTCTATACGCGCTCATAACAGTTTGGCAAGACTACCATCTCTTAATCTTCTCAAGCCATCATGGAGCCGACGATGGAAGGTGTCATCAACGCATTGCAAAGCATCCAAGCTTAGTTACAAGAACTTCGCGAGAGTAACGCTCAACTTCAAGCAGGGCAACCCCTAATCTTGGGACCGGTGTTGCAAAATCTTCAACGTCAAATTCAAGAACTTCAAGAGACAAGCACACATCAAGCACAAGCTGCAAGATCTAGCTATTCTCAACAACATAAGAAGGAGTCGAAGGTCAGCATGCTTGAAAAATTTGATGGGACTAGATCAAAGTTTAGAGGTTTTCTCCAACAAATGCGTCTCTTCATTCGAATGCAACGAGAGCGTTATCCAGATGATGCCTCTCAAGTAGGCCTTATTGGGACCCTCCTCTCGGGTACGGCTCTCTCTTGGTTTGCTCCCTTACTTGAAAAAGAATCTCCTCTTCTTCATGACTTTGAAGCTTTTGTGCGGGAGTTCTCTGCAACCTTTGGGGATACTAATAGAGCAAGGGTTGCTGAAACCAAACTTAGAAATCTCCGCCAAGGATCAAGACCTGCATCCGTCTATGAATCCGAATTTCAACAGCTCACTTGTGATCTGACTTGGCATGAGGAATATTTCATTAGCCAATTTCGGTGGGGATTAAAGGATGACGTAAAAGATCTTTTATTGACTATGCCAAAGGTTCACACACTAAGCGAGTTCATCTCTCAAGCAATAGAATGTGATAATCGACTATTTGAGAGGAGACAAGAGAGGCGTCTTGGGGCACCATTGCGACCCCAAACAGAAGTGACACATAATGGCTACACACCTCAACAGGGCCATGAATCAAGCATTGAGCCCATGCAAATTGATTCAGCACGGTTTCAACCTCTTTCAGCCTAGGAGAAGCAAAGGCGACGCATTAATGGCTTATGTATGTATTGTGGAGAGCAGGGGCACATAGTTCAACAGTGTCCAAGGAAGAGAAGGATGAAGGTTCATGGTGCAATGGCCTCAATGTGTTCGGAAAACATGGACGTCCAACCCCAATAGAGATCGACCGGTTGGACAAAAGACAAGCAAAAAAAGGTCTCTTTTCTTCCCGCTGATTCCACTTCAAGTTTTATGCTACCTGTCAAGATCCATATGTCGGGTAGGCACATGGATTGTGAAGCATTACTAGATTTAGGCGCAACGGCGTGCTTCATGGACAAAGAATTTGCAAAAGAACAAGGCATACCACTTGTGGAGAAGTCTAATCCAGCAACTATAGAAGTCATTGATGGTGGTCCTCTCACTTCAAGGGATGTCAGGTATGAAACTCGCCCCATAGAAGTAACATTGCAGGAACACGTTTCAAGAATAACGTTCAATATTATACAAAGCCCAAGCAGTCCAATTGTTATTGGGCTACCGTGGCTTGAATTACATAATCCTGACATCGATTGGAGGGCTCGGAGAATTGAACCACGAAAAGTCCAAAAGAAGAAGGGAAGGCATAATAGGCCTATATATCTTGGAGCCAAGGTCTTCATGCGTGCAGCCAAAAAGTATCCAACTTTCTTGATATTTGCAACACCAATCGACACGTCGACAACAAAAATCATGGAGGCATTGCCTCGTCAATATCAAGATTACAATGATGTTTTTGAGAAGAAGAATGCAAACCTCTTAACGGAGCATCGACCCTATGAATCATGATTGTGCTATAGAGCTTCAGGAGGGAACCCAACCTCCTTTTGGTCCAATATACAAGCTATCTCAAGATGAATTGGTAGAATTACGAAAAAATATTGATGAGAATCTTGCTAAGGGGTTCATACGGCATTCAAAGTCCCCAGTAGGAGCTCCAATACTCTTTGTAAAAAAGAAGGACGGAACTCTCCGGATGTGCGTGGATTATAGGGGCCTAAACAAGATCACCGTCAAGAATCGCTATCCCCTTCCCTTGATCCCAGAGCTTCTTGAGCGCCTTGGCAAGGCAAGAATATTTACAAAAATAGATCTTCGTGGTGCTTACAACCTAGTTAGAATCAAAGAAGGTGATGAATGGAAAACAACTTTTCGGACAAGGTATGGCCACTTTGAATATACCGTCATGCCTTTTGGTCTCACAAATGCCCCGACTGTTTTTCAACATTTAATGAACGATATCTTTCGGGAGTATTTGGATTATTTTGTGGTAATATATTTGGATGATATCTTGATATTTTCCAAGGATCAAGAAGAGCATGAGCAACATGTACGATTAGTGCTTGAAAAGATTCGTGCATAAGGGTTATATACAAAGTTGGAGAAGTGCTCTTTTCATCAATCTAAGGTGGAATTTCTTGGTAATGTAATTTCTGAAAAGGGAATCGCCATGGATTCAAAGAAGGTTCAAACCATCCTTGATTGGGAGACACCCACCTCGGTAAGAGATGCTCAATGTTTCCTCGGATTTGCAAATTTTTATCGTATCTTTATACAGGGATACTCCAAGGTGGTTACATCACTCACAAGGTTGACATGCCATAATAAGTTTGTCTGGGACTCAGAGGCCGCGAAAGCATTTCAGACTCTCAAGCAAGCTTTCACGACCGCACCCATTCTAATTCACGCAGATCCCTTTCATCCTAGAAACTGACGCTTCAGATTTTTCCCTTGGCACTATTCTATCCCAAGTAGGAGAGGATGGTCGAGTACATCCAGTGGCTTTTCATTCCCGCAAGTTCTCAGCTGCAGAAATCAATTATGAAATCCATGACAAAGAGCTCTTAGCAATCATCGACTCCTTTGACACTTGGCGTCACCTACTTGAAGGAGCTCCTCATAAGATCACTGTCTATATAGATCACAAGAATTTGGAATACTTCATGACATCCCGCGTCTTGAATTGTCGCCAAGCCAGGTGGAGTGGTATCCTATCAAGGTTTGATTTTCTTATCTCTTATAGACCTGGCCATCAACAAGCTAAGCCAGATGCCTTATCAAGAAGATCCTACCTTGCACCTAGAGAAGGCGACGCAGCATTTGATCAACAAGAGTCAATGATTTTGAAACCTGAACAGCTTAAGCTAAACGCCAACATGAGCCAAGCTCCTGAAGATTCTACTTTTCTTTCTAAGGTGAAGACGCAAATTGCCAAAGACCCACTTGCTCATAATATTAGACAACAACTACAAGGACAAGAGGTTAATGAGGACTTTCAAGAAATTGATGGACTAATTTACTATAAGGGTCTTCTCTATATTCCGCTAGGACCAACACGCTTGCAGGTACTTCAACAACGGCATGATCTTCCATCAGCAGGGCATTTTGGGGTTAATAAGACAATTGAGCTTCTCTCCCGTGACTTTTGGTGGCCTCAAATGTGGAAGCTTGTCAAGGAGTATGTAGGCATTTGTGACACTTGCAATAGATCAAAGGCCCCTTGTCATCGTCCTCATGGGTTACTCCATCCCTTGCCCATTCCAACCAAACCATGGTCATCCATCTCCATGGATTTCATTGTAGAGCTACCCTTGTCACAAGGATTTGACTCCATTTTAGTAGTCGTGGATCGGTTTACAAAAATGGCACACTTCATTCCAACCACTAAAACCATCACCAGCGAAGGTACGGCCAAACTCTTTCTACAACATATCTATCGTTATCACGGATTACCGGATGACATAGTTTCTGATCGAGGTCCACAATTCATCTCTAGCTTTTGGAAAAGCTTATTCAAGCTACTCGGAGTATAAATCAACCTCTCCTCAGCCAATCACCCACAAAGTGATGCACAAACAGAGAGAGTAAATGAAGTTTTGGAACAGTATCTCCGTTGTACTATCAATTATCACTAGGATAATTGGGTCGAGCTCTACCGCTAGCAGAAATATCCTATAATAACAGTTTTCATGCCTCCACCCGTCACACTCCATTCTTTGCTAATTATGGTCAACATCCCAAACAGGATATCCATAGACACTATCAAGTCAAGAATTCAGCTGCTATTCATCTTACACAACAATTATGTGCAATTCACAAAGAACTTACAATTAATATCAAAGAAGCTCAATCCAAGTATAAGGAAAGTATAGATCTCCATCGCATGCAGCATCCAAAATACAAAGAAGGGGATAAAGTGTGGCTCCTCCGACGTGATCTGCGTTCATCTCGTCCCTTTCAAAAGCTTGATTATCGAAGGCTTGGCTCGTTTAAAATTATCCGTCAAGTCAATCCTGTCACCTATCGACTCCGATTGCCCTCATCCATGAAAATCCATCCGGTCTTTCATGTCTCAGTCCTAGAACCTTGTCACACATCTAAGATCCCAGGAAGAGTCCTACAACCACCTCCTCCGGTTGAGATTCAAGGACATGACGAATATGAGGCCGAGAAAGTCCTAGATTCTCGAGTTTCGCGTGGCAGATTACAGTACTTGGTGCATTGGAAAGGCTATGATGTTAGTGAACGAACTTGGGAACCAGTACACAATCTACAACATGCATCTCCCAAAGTCCAAGAGTTCCATCAACAACATCCATGGAAGCCCAACTCAAGGAACACCATTGCTCCTCGTGGAACTCGTCGCTAGAGGAGGGGGTAATGTCATGGATGCTTGAGAGTTAGTCGCTGCCTACATCATCACCTATGTCATCGCCTACATCATCGCTAGAAGGCTCTAGAAGAATCTAGAAGATTCGAGAAGTTTTAAAAGTATCAAGGAGATTCTAGAAGTTTCGAGAAGCATGGAGAAGATTCTGGAAGAATCTAGAAGTTTCTGGAAAGCTCTAGAAAGTTGAAGAAGGATCTAGAAGGTTCTAGAGGAATCTAGAAGGATCAAGAAGTTTCTAGAAGCTTGGAGAAGATTCCGGAAGAATCTAGAAGTTTCTGGAAAGCTCTAGAAAGTTGATGAAGGATCCAAAAGGTTCTAGAAGAACTAGAAGGATCAAGAAGGTTCTAGAAGATTCTAACCTCCTCAAGAAGAACCTAGAAAGTCCTAACCTCCTCAAGTAACCTCCTCAAGCAACTAGTATAAATAGGGGTCTTAGGCCACAAGCCCCTCAGTCTTGCCAACACCAGTTGTGAGCCTCCTATGAGGAAATCCCTCTTCTAGTTCTTATGTTCAAGTCTTGTCTTGTACTCAAGTCATGTAATCCAAGTCTTGTATCTAGCTCTCTTAATAAAGTATTAAGTTTTGTAATCAATATTAAGCTTATCATCAAATCCAAGTTCTTGTACATTGTGAGCGTTTCCTCTCACTCTTCTAGCTCTATACGCGCTCATAACAACGGCGAGTCTTTACCCCTTTCAAAACATCAGTCATAGGTTCGGTAATGTGTGCAAAATTCTCTATGTGTGAACTATATGCTTGACATAGACCAAGAAAAGAACGCACATCATATGCAGTTTTGGGCAAGTCTCAATTACAAACCTGTTCCACCTTCATGGGATCTAGCTTGACGCCTTCTGCAGAAATGATATAACCCAGATAAGTGACTTAAGTAAGAAAAAATTCAGACTTCTTAGCTGCAATGTACAATTGACACTCATCCAAACGTGTTAGTACCCTTTCGACATCCTTTTCATGTTGTTCCCACGATGCAGAAAAAATGAGAATATCATCCAAAAAGATGAACACATACACCGACCATATCGCCGAAACGGCCTACCATGAGATGATTAAATGTATCCATGGCACCTGTCAATCGAAAAGGCATAACAATATACTCCCATTGCCCTCGTGCGAAAAGCGGTCTTGAAGATGTCGCCTTTGAATACCTTTGCCTGATGGTATCTACTCTTGAGATCGACCTTGCTGAAAACCTTTGCTCCATTAAGCCTATCTAGGATATACTCAATGCGAGGCATTGGAAACTTGTTCTTGACGGTCATCTTGTTCAAAGCCCTGTAATCAACATACAAACGAGACGAACCATCCTTCTTGCGAACAAACAAAATAGGAGCAGCAAAAGGACTTACACTAGGACGTACGAATCCTATGGCCACCAACTCCGTGAGTTGTCGCGCTAACTCTTCCTCCTGTGTCTTGTTCATATGGTAGGGATCCTTACTGACAGGCTGTGTCCCTGTCACAAAGTGATGACGTGTCTGCCCGAGAGCATTCCGGAAACCCTAACCCTGACTGCTGCTGAAAACCCTAATTCTGAAAAACCCTAACTCTAAAACCTACAAACCCTAAAATTTGCCAAAAACCCTAACCCTAACCCTAACTCTAACCCTAAAAACTGCCATAAACCCTAACCCTAATCCTAGGACAGCAGGATTGAATTTTCGTGAAACGTGCCGGCATGCTGACGTGGCAGTACGGCAGACCCAGATTTTGCGGCGGTTTTCAGCTTTTGGCTACGCAATTGGAGAATAGAGAGAGAGAGAATTGGATTGCTTTATTTTAAACTCAAGTGAGTTTGAGAGAAAAAAAAGAGCTTTGCTTTTATTTTAGGCTTTTGATCTGAAGCTTTTGGGCTCTGCTTTTGGCATCCCTTGTAATTTAAATAGGTGGTGAGGGCTCACACTCTGCAGAGCATCTGGACGCAGAGTCTGAGAGTGAAACCCTAAACACTCTCTTGTACTTTGAACCGATTAATACATAAAGAAATACCAAAAGGGGCGCCAGTCTTTGGAGCCAATATCTCTAGGCACGGAACTCCGCCGGGCCAATGCAAGTGTATTGTGAACTGTGAACTGTTTTGAAGTGGTTATTTCGTGCTGTTGTGATTGATTCTTTACTTGGAGTGTCCAAGTTTGTTACAGTGGTATCAAAGCACGGCCGATTTCTCTACTACGGGAAATCCGATCCCCAATTTTTTTTCTGCGGCACCTATGGCTTTACGCAAGGATCAGTCGACTCCCACTGCATCCGGGGATGTGGGCAGGGATCACAACGTAGATTCCAGTAGAGAGTATGGCCCGCCTCGGCCTACTCAGGCGGAGCAATGAGAGATGAAGCGTCGTCAATTGATCGGCGATGCACTAAAGACGATGCTCAGTTTTGCGAAGGACCCGAAATTGGCGAAATATATGAGCGAGACTTCTTTTCAGGAAGTGCACGAGCAGTGGCAGAAAACCACAACACCACCCCCGAAACCCGCTCTCAAGAAACCTTCTGCTCACAAGACCTATCAGAGAAGGAATTAGACGAGGTAGTTGATGCACAGCTTACTCAACTTTTTGACGCGCAGAATAAAGCTAAAAAGGCACGGCAAAAAGCAGAAGAAAGGCATTGACTTCCCGTGTTATTTGGGTCGTCAGTCGACATTTGAGAAAGCAAAGAAACAGAAGAAGCGTGTTTGATTTGAAGAAGTACCCAGTTCTTCTTCTTCTTCTTCTGACAGTTCTTCTAGCTTTTCAGATTCGAGCGAAGAAGACAGAAAAGGCAAAAAGTGAAGCAAGAAACAACACTTCGGAAAGGGCAAGAAAAAGGCACTGAAGTCTAAATCTCACCCAGTGAGTGACAGTTCTACAGAGGACTAGTCTACAGACAGTTCAGACTCTGATGACGGCAAATTTTATGCGAACAAGAAGAATTTTTATAAAGACAACCAGTATGATTTTCTGGAAGATAAAAGCAAGAAAGTCCCAGAGTTCAAGGAAGAAGGATAGTTGATTAAATTTGACACTTTTTCAGGATACAACGATGCTTCGAAGGCTTTGTCTTTTATACAACAGTTTGACATCGCTTTCGCAGGAGGAAGATTCGGAGAGCTGCCTCTTATTTAAAGGGGAATGTTCGAACTTGGTGGTCCACGCTTCTTTTAAACAAGACTGCGCCAGTTAAATGGCTGAAATTCAAGAAGCTTTTTATTTCTTCTTGGTTGACGCAAGAGTATGAACGCGATATACGAGCTACTTGGAACCATCTTCGCCTGACCAAGAGAGATACAGTGGATGCTTATCGCGAGAGATTATGGAGCTCTTTTCTACCCGCCTCTTCATTCAATAAGATCTCGTTCAGAGAACAGATTGAGCGGTTTACCTTAGGTCTATCTACAGAGATCCGAGATCACTACTTGGAACAAAAGTCAGCTTCTATTCAAGAGTTGATGAGTCATGCGAAATGGGGCTTTGCCATTCACTCTGGCAGTTTGACCTACCCCACCGATGAGGTCATCACACAACAAGCCAAACAGACATCAGCGAATGAAAGTAGAAAGAGAAAGAGCAACCCAGAAAAGAAGGATGCACGACCCAAGCTTACTTCTGAGGAGAGAGCTCGCTTCATCAGGGAGGGGAAGTGCTTTGGATGCGGAGAACATGGACATATCTCCGCGAAGTGCCCTAACAAGGCACCGAATGAACAAGATGAAGGAAGGCGAGAAAGTTCTAAAGCAGCTGAGAGACGTGGCATAAAGGCAGAACTGGTACCACATTGCGTGGGACCTAAACTGAATCAAATGAATGAAAGTACAAACTTTGCCGCTTTTAGGGCAAAGTGAAGGAGCAGGAAGCTCTTTTGAAGGAGCCAAGGCCAACTTCTTTTCACTCGGAATTGGCGGCTCGATTTGGAATTATGCCCGATAGGCTGAGGCCACAGGCGGAGGTAGTTCGACTGGCACCCGGACGGGATGTTGCCATTACACCGAGCATTGGCAAACTTCATTTGCAATGATAGGGGTGTTCAGGGCACGCAAATGACGTTCTACTCGGAATCCCTTGGTACCACAAGAACTACGCCGTGGTTGAGTACTGTGTCGAGAAAGCGACTTTGACAAATGAAGGGCTCAGAGATTCTACTTGATGAACTTCAGTTTCTTTACTCATTCTTTCGGGAGAGAACTGAACGATGGATAAAGGTTGAATATGTTTTGACCTAAACAAAAGAACGCCAAGATTTTTGTCCACACTCATGCCGATTGCTTTTTCGAGGTCCTGAAGATCATACCATTGATCTGATACCTGGAAGCACACCACCGAACCGGCCACCTTACCGTCTGAGCCGAGCACAAAATGAAGAGATTATGAACCAAGTGAAAGACCTCTTGGAAAAAGGTCTTGTCCAGCCTAGTACTTCACCGTATTGCTCTCCAGTGTTGTTGGTTTTGAAGAAAGACGGATCTTGGAGAATGTGCATCGATTATAGAGCTCTCAACACAATCACCATCAAGAACAGATTTCCGATTCCTAGGATGGGTGATATACTCGACAGATTACAGGGATCCTCGTGCTTTAGCAGGATTGATTTGAAGAGTGGATATCATCAGATCAGAATTGCGCCGGGAGACGTCTACAAGGCAGCTTTCTTGACGACTTTTGGGTTATTTGAGTTTTTGGTGATGCCTTTTGGCTTAACCAATGCTCCTGCGACATATACCCGGATGATGGACAAGATTTTTCGAGAGTACACGCTATTTGTTGGCACTTTCTTTGACGATATCATTGTTTTCTCCAAGAATGAGGCAGAACACAAAGATCGTCTGCTTCAGGTCTTTCAGGCATTACGAGATCACAAGTTAGTGATTAATGCAAAGAAAAGTGAATTTTTTCCTTCCAGAGATACACTTTTTTGGGACACATTGTCTCAGCAGCAGGAGTGCAAATGGATGCGGCCAAGATAGAGACTATACGTGATTGGCCCGATTTGAACAATGTCCATGAAGTTAGAAGCTTCTTGGGACTGTGTTCGTACTACAGGCGGTTCATTTGAAAGTTTGCAGAGGTTGCTTCCCCTTTGCATATCTTGACACAGAAAGCAGTCCCTTTCTCGTGGGGACCCAGAGAGGTGACGGCCTTTCAAACATTGAAAGAGAAATTGACTACGGGACCAGTTTTGACTTTGCCGGACTTGCAAAAGTCATTTGAAGTATATTGTGATGCTTGTGGTCGTAGTCTGGGTGCGGTCTTAATGCAAGAAGGCCATGTCATTGCTTACGAGAGCCGATTGTTCTCAAGGCCGGAATTGACAGCACAGATTTATGAGAAAGAGCTATTGGCGGTTATCCATGCTCTTACTTAGTGGCAGCATTACCTACTCGGAGAGGATTTTACTGTCTTTACAAACCATTAGAGTTTGCGCTACTTCTTGTCACAGAAGCAGCTTTCGGAAAAGCAGATACAGTGGGCGAACATCTTGTTACAATTCACTTCCAGATTGTCCATGTGCAGGGACAGAAGAATGTGGTGGCAGATGCTTTGTCTCGAAAGCCGTTGATTCTGGCTATTTCCGTGATACATCATAGGAGCTTCGAGGATATGGTCGACTAGTATGCCACAGATACAGATTTTGCAGACGTTTTCACACGGATACGGGATGGGGAGACAATAGCGGGATATTCCATTCGGAATGGGTACTTGATGAGAAAAACCATGTTGTGCGTTACACAGCCGTTGAGGGAAAAGGTTATGACTGAATGCCACGGTCCACCTTTTACGGGTCACCACGGCATTGCTACCACCATGAAAGGGTTAGAGAGCTACTTCTTTTGGCCGAGACTCAAAAAGGATGTGGAAGAGTTTGTGCGCAGTTGCTTAGTATGCAAGAAGGTCAAGTTTGACAGGCATAAAGCATAGGGATTGTTACAGCCTTTACCGATACCTACCTGCCCCTGGGAAAGTATTGCAATGGATTTCATTTTTGATCTCCCCAAGAACACAGAGTGGTCACGATGGTATCTGGACTGTTATTGACAGATTTCATTCCAGTGACGAAAACAATCAAGCCGGATCACTTAGCGAGACTGTTTGTGGCCCAGATTTTCAGATTACATGGCGTGCGTGAGACGATTGTCTCTGACAGGGACCCCAGATTTACGAAATGTTTTGGAAGGCAATTTGGGAGAACATTGGCACGCAGTTGCAGTTCTCGTCATCGTTCCACCCGCAGACTGATGGGCAGTCTGAGATTGCCAATTCAGTGGTTTAAATTTATTGAAGTCTTATATCTCGGATCAGAAGACTCAATGGGAAAAGTACCTACCTTTGGTGGAATTTGCCTAGAATAACACGATACACTCTTCGACGGGGAAGGCGCCATTTGAGATTGTTGAAGGTGCTGCGAAGGGCCCACCCTTCCTAAGCACGAAAGATAAGATTTTTGAAGCGGATGAATATACGCGAGACTTAGATATGCCTTTTGCCAAGGTTCGCAAGACTTTGCAGAAATCTCAAGAACGACAGAAAAAGACAACGGATCGCCATCGTCGCGACTTGAAATTGAAGGAGGATGATTGGGTGCTCTTACGTTTTGAGAAGGCACTGCCGCCTGAGAAAGAAAAAGAGAAAGGAGAGGCTTTTTCCAAAGCTTAGTATGCGATATGTTAGGTGCAGCGGAATGAATGTTTGAACTATGCTCAAGATGAGTGCTCCGAACTGTGCTCAAGTTTCCTTTTTGTTCTTATTGAAGGGAGAGCCTTCCGTTCTTAATGAGAGAGTGCAATGATCACAAACAAAGTGAATGGACACTGTGCGTGCAAGTGTATGAGACTGAGAGATAGAGAGAGAAGAGAATAGGACACCAGAGACGTAAAACCCTCCTCCGAAGGCCCCACTCTCGTTGGCGAGAGTGGTCTACTATTGATTGCACAAACTGGTACAAAGTGGATGCATGTAACTGATGCAAATCTAGGCTAGATCGATGATGACGATGGAGATGGCGAGACCGATCTAAGGGCTGAAAACTGATGCTGTTTCTGTCCGAAAACGCTACTGGCTGAAATTTGAGGCTGATCTGCTGTTGTCTAGAAAACGCTAATGGCTGGAACCAAAAACGTTGATGTGGGTTGCTCTTTGCTGGCTGAAATCTGCCGGTGCTGAGGCTTGTCCAAGGCTGAAATCTGATGGTTCTTTATCTGCTGAAAAACGCCATGCACAGGGGGCAATTTGGGTTCTGGAAACGCTAGGGCTGCAATGCCGCTTGGAGGAAAAACGCTAGCAAAATGGGGAGGTTATGGCGATGGTTGCTTGCTGAAACGCCAAGGGCTGATGTCTTCAAGCGATAGATGCTTGTTGATGGAAACGCTAGGGCTAGGGTGTCTTGCTTGGAGGGAAAACGCCACCAAGAGGGTTCTTGCTGAGATGTCACATGACACATCCAACCCTATGTGTCCGTGGACAAAAGCTACAGCACGACAAGGGTGACAGTCAGTCCAGTCAGTCTAGATTTAGAAGTGTTCTGGCACTTTTGTGAGTCTGTTCGCAGACCGTGCATGCCCAGGCACTTAGTGTAGATGCATATCCTCTGGTTACACACAACATGATCATAAGCATTCCCAACAGAATCCATCAGAATCCTTCAGGGGAATTTTCGAGTGCATTTAGCCTATTTTCCCTATTTTTGACATTTTTCACTTATTATTTTTAAGTGACTTTTGTTGGAAAGTAGGAAGGGCAAATTGAGTAAGTTTGTATATAAGCAAACCTAGGCTAGCACTATTTGGCAGAAGAAGCAGTAGGAGCACGATTGCTCAACAGGCAACTTCTCAGCAAGAACCCTTGGTGGCGTTTTCTCCTCCAAGCAAAGGCTCCCCTAGCCCTAGCGTTTTTCATCAGACCCATCGCTAGCATAACCTCAGCCTTCGCGTTTTCCTTAGCAAGCATCCTTGCCATGATCCCCCATTACTAGCGTTTCCATCAGCAAGAAGTACCATCGCCATAGCCTCTCAGCCCTGGCGTTTTCCATAACACCCAATCGCCCCCTTTTGGCATGGCGTTTTCAGCAGATAAGGAACCAACATATATCAGCCTTTGAACCCCTAAAGACCAGCAAATTTCAGCCCACAAAGACCAGCCCACATCAGCGTTTTTGGTGCCAGACAATTTCAGCCATTAGCGTTTTTGGGACAGCAGCAAATCAGCGACAGATTTCAGCCAGTAGCGTTTTTGGACAGCAGTACAAAAGCGTCGGTTTTCAGCCCTTAGATCAGTCTTGTCATCTCCGCCGTCGTCATTGATCTAGCCTAGACTTGCATCAGTCACATGCATCCACTTTGTACCAGTTTGTGCAATCAATAGTAGACCACTCTCGTCGACGAGAGTGGGGCCTTCGGAGGAGGGTTTTACAACGTCTCTGGTGTCCCATTCTCTTATCTCTCTATCTCTCAGTCTCATACACTTGCACGCACAGTGTCCACTCACTTTGTTTGTGATCATTGCACTCTCTCATTAAGAACCAAAGGCTCTCCCTTCCATAAGAACAAAAGGAACCTTGAGCACAGTTCGGAGCACTCATCTTGAGCAAAGTTCAAACATTCATTCCGCTGCACCTTACATTTGGTATCAGAGCTTTGACAATGTTCTGTATCACTCAATGAAAGAACCACAAGAACACAAGAATTTTTTTGCTTCTTGAGGTCGCACGAACCCAAGTTCACTTGGCCGTGTCGATTCCTAATTGTGTTTTTGAAGAGTGACAGGAATCCCAGGAAAGAAGGGCTTGTCCAGCCTCCCTTTCATTTAGTCATACAACAGAATACTGTCAGCTCTCAGTATCCCTCAAACTCAAAGAGACATCAGTGACTCTAGTATTCAAAAAAATCAAGGCATCCGTTGACAAAGGAGCGGAGTAACTCTCCTCTTGTGCAACCCATTGCACCAGATCTCCGGCCAAGCTGAATTCGGGGCTCCATTTGGAGTAGACTATGCTAAACCAAAAGCTTCAAGGTAAAGGTTCACAATCTGAGGAGTATTTGCTAGGTCCTCCTCATCATCCACTTCGCATCCAATGCAGGATAGTTCTTGAATTTAACCAAGAACCGCCTTCATACTTTACGCTTATTCTTTCTATCCTTATGTGCCAAACTCTGGTCAAGAACAAGGATCTCCTTGTTTTCTTCCATTTCGGGTTGCTCATCGGGCTCCCCATCTTCGGGCACATCACCTTTAAAAGATTTCAAGAGACTCACATGAAATGCATTGTGGATCCTCCAAGTGTCTGGCAGTTCAGTCGGAAGGAGACATCATTGATCTTTTCGGAGATCTGGAAAGGTCCATAGTATCGCATACTAAGCTTTGGAAAAAGCCTCTCCTTTCCCTTTTTCTTTCTCAGGCGTGCCTTCTCAAAACGTAAGAGCACCCGATCATCCTCCTTCAATTTCAAATCGCAACAATGGCGATCCGTTGCCTTTTTCTGTCTTTCTTGAGATTCGTGCAAAGCCTCGTGGAACTTGGCAAAAGCCGTGTCCAAGTCGTGCGTGTACTCATCGCCTTCAAAAATCTTATCTTTCGTGCTTAGGAAGGGTGGAACCTTCACATAACCTTCAATAATCTCAAATGGCGCCTTGCCCGTCGAAGAGTGTATCGTGGTGTTGTAGACAAATTCCACCAAAGGTAGATATTTTTCCCATTGAGTCTTCTGATCCGAGATATAAGACTTCAATAAATCTAAAACCACTGAATTGGCAATCTCAGATTGCTCGTTATTTGCGGGTGGAAAGATGACGAGAACTGCAACCGCATGCCAATGCTCTCCCAAATTGCCTTCCAAAACAAACTCGTAAATCTGGGGTCCCTGTCGGAGACAATCGTCTCAGGCATGCCATGTAATCTGAAAATCTGGGCCACAAACAGTCTCATTAAGTGATCGAGCTTGATTGTTTTCTTCACTGGAATGAAATGAGCCTGCTTGCTAAATCTGTCAATAACCGTCCAGATACCATCGTGACCACTTTGTGTTCTCGGGAGATAAAAAATGAAATCCATTGCAATATGCAATACTTTCCCAGGGGCGGGTGGGTATGGGCAAAGGCTGTAACAATCCCTGTGCTTTATGCCTGTCAAACTTGACCTTCTGGCATACCAAGCAATTGCGCACAAACTCGTCCACATCCTTCTTGAGTCTCAGTCAAAAGAAGTATCTCTCTACCCCTTTCATGGTGGTAGCAATGCCGCGGTGACCTGTAAAAGGAGGACAGTGGCATTCGGTCATAGCCTTCTCCCTCAAAGGATGTGTAACACACAACATGGTTTTTCTCATCAAGTAGCCATCCCGAATGGAATATCCCGCTACTGTCTCCCCATCTCGTATCCGTGTGAAAACGTCTGCAAAATCCGTATCTGTGGCATACTGGTCGACCAGATCGCTCCTATGATGTATTGCCGAAATAGCCAGAACCAACGACTTCGGAGACAAAGCATCTGCCACCAAATTCTTTTGTCCGTGCACATGTACAATCTGGAAGTGAAACTATGACAAGATGTTCGCCCACCGCATCTGCTTTTCCAATAGCTGTTTCTGTGACAAGAAGTAGTATAAACTCTGATGGTCTGTAAAGACACTAAAATCCGCTCCGTGTAGGTAGTGCCGCCACTGAGTAAGAGCATGGATAACCGCCAAAAGCTCTTTCTCATAAATCTGTGCTGTCAATTCCGGCCTTGAGAACAATTGGCTCTCGTAAGCAATGACATGGCCTTCTTGCATTAAGACCGCACCTAGACTACGACCACAAGCATCACAATATACTTCAAATGACTTCTGCAAGTCCGGCAAAGTCAAAACTGGTCCCGTAGTCAATTTCTCTTTCAATGTCTGAAAGGCAGTCACCTCTGTGGGTCCCCACGAGAAAGGGACTCCTTTCTATGTCAAGATATGCAAAGGGGAAGCAACCTCTGCAAACTTTCGAATGAACCGCCTGTAGTACGAGCACAATCCCAAGAAGCTTCTAACTTCATGGACATTCTTCAATTCGGGCCAATCACGGATAGTCTCTATCTTGGGCGGATCCATCTGTACTCCTGTTGCTGACACAATGTGTCCCAAAAAGTGTATCTATAAGGTGCAGCGGAAGTGAATGTTGAACTTTGCTGAAGATGAGTGCTCCGAACTGTGCTCAAGGGTTCCTTTTACTTACGGAAGGGAGAGCCTTCCGTTCCTTTAGTGCGAGAGTGCAATGGACACAAACAAAGTGGAGAACACTGTGAATGAAGGTGCATGAGACTGAGAGATAGAGAGAGAAGAATACAACACTAGAATGTTGTCAAACCCTGCTCCGAAGGCGGCACTCTCTATGGCGAGAGCGGTCTACTTATGATTGCATAAATCTCTACAATGTTTGGACTTGCCGACGATGTCGACGACGATGAGGACGACAACGAGACGGGCTGAAATCTGAAAATATTCATCTGTTGAATTCTGACTCTATGTCGGTGACGATGTCGATGGGGAAGATGCGACGACGACGCGCTGAAAATGCAGATGCTGAAATCTGTGTTTTCCGGGCTGAAATTGTGAACTTTGCGGGATCTGACCGTGCGACGAGGATCTGCTGCGGGAAGGTGAGATCTGCAAGGTTCGAGGGTTCCACTACGGGTACTGAATGCTGAAAACTGAAAATGCCGGTGCTTGTGTTGGTTCCGTCGTAGTAGATCTGCAAAACGCTGAAATGTTTGGCAGATGCAAAAACGCTAGGGCTGAAAATCCGACTTGCGGTGGAAATCTGCTAACGCTAGGGCTGATCTGTTGTCGCTTTGCAAATCTGCTAACGCTAGGAGTCTTCTGCTTCTTGTTGTCGCCAAGTTGTTGCCAATGCAAAAACGCTGGCTGATCTGGTCCAAAAATGCCAGCCTTCTGCTGTGATGCAAAAACGATAAGCCTCTTGGAGGTTCTACTGAGAGGTTGCTTGTTGAGCGTGTGCTCCTGCTGCCTCTTCTGCGTGCTAGCTCTGGTTTGCTTATATATTATCTTAGCAAAATTGCCCTACCTACTTTCCAACAAAAGTCACTTAAAAATAGTAAGTGAAAATTGTCAAAAATAGGGAAAATAGATCTATGCACTGTAAAAATGCTACTGATGGGATCTGACTGGAATCTGATGGTCATGCTGTGTGCAACCAGAGGATATGCATCTAATCTAAGTGTCTGGACATGCACGGTCTGCGAATAGACTCACAAAAGTGCCATATCACTTCTATTCTAGATTGACTTGATTGAACTAAACCCTCGTCATGTTGTAGCTTGTCCACGGACACATAGGGTTGGATGTGTCACATGACAGTATCTCTGGTAGGAGAAATTTACTTTTCTTCGCATTAATCATAACTTGTGATCTCGTAATGCCTGAAAGACTTGAAGCAGATGATCTCTATGTTCTATCTCATCCTTGGAGAAAACAATGACATCGTCAAAGAAAGTGCCCACAAATGGCCTATACTCTCGAAAAATCCTGTCCATCATCCGGTTAAATGTCGCAGGAGCATTGGTTAAGCCAAAAGGCATCACCAAAAACTCAAATAACCAAAAAGTCGTCCGAAAGGCTGGCTTGTAGACGTCTCTCGGCGCGATTCGAATCTGATGATATCCACTCTTCAAATCAATCCTGCTAAAACACGAGGATCCTTGTAATCTATCGAGTATATCATCGATCCTAGGAATCGGAAATCTGTTCTTGATGGTGATTTTGTTGAGAGCTCTATAATCGATGCACATTCTCCAAGATCCGTGTTTCTTCAAAACCAACAACATTGGAGAGCAATACGGTGAAGTAATAGGCTGGACAAGACCCTTTTCCAAGAGGTCTTTCACTTGGTTCATAATCTCTTCGTTCTTGGCTCGGCTCACACGGTAAGGTGGCCGGTTTGGTGGTGTGCTTCCAGGTATCAGATCAATGGTATGATCTTCAGGATGAGCGGGTGGTAACTCATCTGGCAGGCCCTGTGAGAAGCAATGGGCATGAGAGTGGAGAAAATCTTGGCGTTCCTTATCAAGCTCAGACATATTTGTCCTATCCTCATCACTCAACTCTTTCATAAAGATCAAGTAAACAAACAGACTGGATTTCATTAACTTTGAAATTGCCGAAGCCGATACAATAGGGACAGACTCGCCCTTAAGTTTAATGTCAAGTACAATGGTTCTGCCCTTCTCTGTGGTCAATGTCGCTTTCCTCGCCCGATAGTCGACCACAGCGTTGTTCTTGTGGTACCAAGGAATTCCCAAGAGAACATCACAATCTTCCAAAGGCATTATGTAAAAGTCCTCATGCCCCAAATACCCCTAACAATGCAACCGAAGTTTGCTAATGACCGGTGTAATGGCTACGTCCCTGCCGGGTGCCGCTAGAACTGCCTCCGCAAGTGGTCCTATCCTCGGGAGTGATCTCGAGCCACGCCGCCAATTCCGGTGAAATGAAGTTGGCCTTGGCTCCTCCATCAGAGAAGATCAGGGCTTCTTGGTCTTTCACTTTGCCCCAAGCTCGGCAAAGTTCTGTACTCTCGTCCAACGTGTTGGGATCAGTACCCACGCAATCTAGAACCAATCTTGTTTTCATCTTGCCTTTTCTTCCACGTTCCTCAGTTGCTCTCGAGCTCTCAGGCCTGTCGTCGTCCTTGCCATTCTGTTCTTTCTGTGCCTTTTAGGGCACCTCGCGAAGATATGTCCAGTTTCCTCGCATCCAAAGCACTTCCCTTGATGAAGCGAGCTCTCTCCTGAGGAGTGAGCTTGGGTCGTGCATCCTTCTTTTTTGGGTTGCTCTTCCTCTTTCTACTTTCATTTGTCGAAGTCTGTTCGGCTCTTTGTGTCATGATCTCATCGGTGGGGTAGGTCAAACTGCAAGAGTGAATGGCAAAACCCCGTTTCGTATGACTGATCACCTCCTGAATGGAAGCTGACTTTTGTAGCAGTGATCTCGGATCTGTGTAGGAAGACCCAAGGTAAACCGCTCAATTTGTTCCTTGAACTAGATCTTCTTGAATGAAGAGGCGGGTAGAAAAGAGCTCCAGAATCTCTCGCAATAAGCGTCCATTGTATCCTTCTTGGTCATCCGAAGATGGTTCCAAGCAGTTCATATATCACGTTCATACTCTCGAGTCAGCAAAGAAGAAATAAAAAGCCTCTTGAATTTCAGCCATTTAACTGGCGCAGTCTTGTTTAATAGAAGCGTGGACCACCAAGTTCGAGCATTCCCCTTAAAGTAAGAGGCAGCTCTCCGAATCTTAGAGTGCTCTGAGTAACGCCCTTCCGAGAAAGCGATGTCAAACTGCTGTACAAAAGACAGCCTTCGAAGCATCTCTATAACCAGAAAACGTGTCAAATTTAATTGACTGTCCACCTTCCTTAATGTAACAGACTTGGACACTCGAAGTCGAGAATCAATCACGACAGCACCAAATAACCATTTCAAAACAGTTCACAGTTCACAATAGATTTGCACTGGCCCGGCGGAGTTCCGTGCCTAGAGATATTGGCCCCAAAGACTCGCGCCCCTTTCGGTATTTCTTTATGTATTAATCAATGTTCAAAGTGCAAGAGAGCGGTTAGGGTTTCACTCTCAGACTCTGCGTCCAGATGCTCTACAGAGTGTGTGCCCAAACCGCTTATTTAAAGTTTACAAGGGTTGCCAAAAGCAGATTCCCAAAAGCTTCAGATCAAAAAGCCTAAAAGCAAAGACTCCTTTTTTCTCTTTATCAAACTCACATGGGTTTTTAAAAATAAAGCAAACTCTTTCTCTCTCTTCTCAAATTGCGTAGGAAAGAGCAATTGACGCAAAAGCAATTGCCAGTGCAATTTTCGGATTTTCAGCCTGTTGCTAGGGTTAGGGTTAGGGTTTTAGGCAGATTTTAGGGTTTGCAGGTTTTAGGGTTAGGGTTTACAAAATTAGGGTTTTCAGCAGCTCGGCTCCCGGGCAGACACGTCATCACTTTGTGTACCCCCCTCTTGAAAGCATTGTAATCGCCCTCGATTACACGCCTGCAAAACAGACAGAGGCTATAAACTGTCTTAGTAGACATTGAGTGTTAGTACCTACATACTAGGAACACACGTCTAGCACATGTACCAATCGACAGTCACATCACACGACATCACATGACATCACTAGACATCATAGGACATCGCATGACATTCAACATTCATTCGGATCTTAGACCATGATTTATCGGCAATGTGGATCTTAGACCATGATTTATCGGCAATGTAGCTAGCAATCGTATCTAGATCCAATCGGGACCTCATCGATGTCCAATTGACTAACCCCTATTGCAACCATGTCTATTCGAGATCAATCAGACCAAAATGCTACAGTTATTTTGTCTATCAGTTCTTGCACTTAAAAGAAGTCAAGAACAAATTAGTATCATAATCAGGAATTCCATTTCATAAAGTCTTTCAGCAGAATACTGTCAGCTGTCAGTATCCCTGAAGCTCAAAGAGACATCAGTGACTTTATTATAAAAAATCAAGGCATCTGTTGACAAAGGAGCGGAGTAACTCCCCTCTTGTGCATCCCATTGCACTAGATCTCCGGTCAAGCTGAATTCTGGGTTCCATTTGGAGTAGACTATGCTAAACCAAAAGCATCGAAGTAAAGTTTCACAATCTGAGGAGTATCTGCCAGGTCCTCCTCCTCCATCCACTTCGCATCCAATGCAGGATAGTTCTTGAACTTAACCAAGAACCGCCTTCGGACTTTACATTTCTTCGTATCCTTCTGTGCCAAAATCTGTTAAGGAACAAGGATCTCCTCGTTTTTTTCCACTTCGGGTTGCTCATCAGGCTCCCCATCATCAGACACATCACCTTTAAAAGGTTTCAAGAGGCTCACGTGAAATGCATTGTGAATCCTCCAAGTATCAGGCAGTTTCAGTCGGAAGGAGACATCATTTATCTTTTCAGTGATCTGGAAAGGCCCGTAGTATCGCATACTAGGCTTTGGAAAAAGCCTCTCCTTTCCCTTTTTCTTTCTCAGGCATCCCTTCTCAAAACGTAAGAGCACCCAATCAACCTTCTTCAATTTCAAGTCGTGACGATGGCGATCCGCTGCCCTTTTCTGTCGTTCTTGAGACTTCTGCAAAGCCTCGCAAACCTTGGCAAAAGACGTATCTAAGTCTCGCGTATATTCACCCGCTTCAAAAATCATATCTTTCGTGCTTAGGAAGGGTGGAACCTTCGCAGCAGCTTCAACAATCTCAAATGCGTTTTCCCCGTCGAAGAGTGTGTCGTCCAAACGTAGGTACTTTTTCCATTGAGTCTTCTGATCCGAGATATAAGACTTCAATAAATCTAGAACCACTGAATTGGGAATCTCAGATTGCCATCAGTCTGCGGGTGGAACGATGACGAGAACTGCAACCGTGTGCTAATGTTTTCCCAAATTGCCGTCCAAAACATTTCGTAAATCTGGGTTCCGTGTCGGAGACAATTGTCTCATGCATGCCATGTAATCTGAAGATCTGGGCCACAAGCAGTCTCGCTAAGTGATCCGGCTTGACTGTTTTCTTCACTGGAATGCAATGAGCCTGTTTGCTAAATCTGTCAATAACAGTCCAGATACCATCGTGACCACTGTCGGGAGATCAAAAATGAAATCCATTGCAATACTTTCCCAGGGGCGGGTGGGTATGGGTAAAGGCTGTCTTAATCCCTGTGCTTTATGCCTGTCAAACTTGACCTTCTAGCATACTAAGCAACTGCGCACAAACTCTTCCACCTCTTTTTTTGAGTCTCGGCCAAAAGAAATATCTCTCTACCCCTTTCATGGTGGTATAACCTTTTCCCTCAATGGCTGTGTAACGCACAACATGGTTTTTCTCATCAAGTAGCCATCCCGAATGGAATATCGCTACCGTCTCCCCATCCCGTATCCGTGTGAAAACGTCTGCAAAATCTGTATCTGTGGCATACTGGTCGACCATATCTTCGAAGCTCCTATGATGTATCGCGGAAATAGCCAGAACCAACGGTTTCCGAGACAAAGCATCTACCATCACATTCTTTTGCGCCTGCACATGGACAATTTGGAAGTGAAACCGTGACAAGATGTTCGTCCACCGCATCTGCGTTTCCGAAAATTGCTTCTGTGACAAGAAGTAGCGCAAACTTTGATGGTTTGTAAAGAGAGTAAATCCGCTCCAAGTAGGTAATGCCACCATTGAGTAAGAGCATGGATAACGGCCAAAAGCTCTTTCTCATAAATCTATGCTGTAATCTCCGGCCTTGAGAACAATCGGCACCCGTAAGCAATGACATGGCCTTCTTGCATTAAGACCGCACCCAGATTACGACCACAAGCATCACAATATACTTCAAATTACTTCTACAAGTCCGGCAAAGTCAAAACTGGTCCCGTAGTCAATTTCTCTTTCAATGTCTGAAAGGCAGTCATCTCTGTAGGTCCCCACGAGAAAGGCACTCCTTTCTGTGTCAAGATATGCAAAGGAGAAGCAACCTCTGCAAACTTTCGAATGAACCACCTGTAGTACGAACACAGTCCTAAGAAGCTTCTAACTTCATGGACATTTTTCAAATCGGGCCAATCACGTATACTCTCTATCTTGGCCGGATCCATTGGCACTCCTGCTGTTGAGTGTCACGAGGACGTGGCAATTGCTAACTTGAGTTGTTGGTTTCTTTCTGATGATTTTTGTTTAATTTTTGGGATCCTCTCTTTGAAGTTGCAAATGACCGGACATTGCGTGGCTAGTGTGAAACGGCCGATGGCCGAGAGTTTCACCCGCAGTCGGGAAGGACAGGTCACCACGAGTTGGTCGGGCTAATCGGCACTGGAATCCGAGGAGTAAAAGGGTGTCTCGGCTCAATTCAAAGTCATTTAGGCCCCTCACGACACTTATAAGTTGGTGGGTACTAGGAAATTAACTCAAAAGTGGCAAACTGGACACTTCGCGGCTCTTGATGCTTTTGCCAGATTTGCATGAAGAGGGGGAACCCAATTTGAGAGCGGGGGCTGATTTCAGCCCATTAGTGGTTGCTACAGTTTGTGTGAGTAGTGGGTGCAGGTGATCACAGCTATAATGGAAAGCTTGCCTTTTCCCTTGCTCTATGTAGCGCGATGACTTGCTCTCGCGCATCTCTCTCTCCCCTTTGCACATATCGTAATGCCCCACTAGTTGGGCTTCTCAAATGACCATGTATTGTTCTGGGGGTTTATGCGCGTTTGCCAAGGCAAGAGCCTTTTGTACAGGAACCGGATTAGCTAATTGCTAATCCTCTTCAAGTATGCACAGTTCCATCGCGAAGGAATGCGAAAACGGAGAGTTTTCTCGCGTGAAAACTCGTTCGGTTTATAGGGGAATTGTCCCATTGCGTGTAGGAGCACCTGAGACACGCGTAGGCGTGCTCGCTCCGCTCGAAACGGTCCAAAACAGAGAATTACAGCCTGCTGTGTTTTTCTGCAGGTTTAGGGTTTCGCACCTAAACTACTGGGAATCGCCAGGGGAGCCTCGGAAAGGCCTTGGGATGCGTGTACAGGGCAGTAGGCACCCAAAAGTGGCAAACAGAAAATTACAGCATGCTGAAATTGACCTACAGCTCGCTGGAAAGCTTCGATACCGCAAGGGAAAGTGTCTTTGATGTGTACTTTTGACCTACAGGGATATTTGCGCCGTTATGTTGGCGAAATTGGGTCAAAATCTTGCAATTACAGCCATGGACAGGTTTGGACAGCTTGGGTGAGGGCTAGGTGCAAGGGTTCAGATCGTTTATTTGTCAGGGGAGCCTCGGGAAAGCATTGGGTGCTTGTACAGGCCATTTTGGAGAGATTTCCCGCGAGGAATCTCGTCTAATTCAAGGGGCAAGTGACCCTACAGGTGCGAGAGCTCGAGGGCTACCCAGAAAGTGATCGGCACGCGGATCGGAGCGCAAAACAAAGAAATCAGCGAGCTGCAATTTCTCGCCAGGTTTTGCAAAGAGCTCTAAAGTGCGTGGAAAGTCTATGTTTGCTTGGGATTTTGTCCGTGGAGACTTCTACTGTGGTTATGTTGCCAAAATCGGGTTGGAGTAGAGCAATTCAGGTCGATAAAAGTGGGACATCTTGTGGAAGTTTACAGGTTTTTCTCAAGTATAATAAGAATAAAGACATACCGAAAGGGGCACCAGTCTTTGGGGCCAACAGGGTGTCGTTGTCTGCTTGGTAGCGCTCTAACTGCCAGGCCGTGGTTTGTCTTGAAGTGTTGAATTCCAGTGACAGGCTTATTCGTGAAGTTCCTTTGTGTCATAAAGTTAAAGTAAAGAATTTCGGGTGAAAGCCAACGCCTACCGCCCTACGGGCCGGTTTCATGGTTCCATTGCTTAGATATCAATCACTTTTTCCTCAAGAAGTGAGCCTTGGTTGTTTTGGGTAAAGACACAGAGTACAGGAACTTGGAATTACACTATGGCTGACAGGACAGATGACACCAGGGAAGAGGGTTCCTCTTCACAGGACAGACAGGAAATTCCGCATGTTCGCCCTGCCAAAAAGTGGTCAAATTAGGGCTGATTTTCTGCTACGTTTTTAGGGTTTGCAAGTATGAACCAAGATGAGATAGGGACAGGTCTCACGGTGGTAGATTGGCCACCACTAGATCTTCTGCGGGAGTGATGTGGGTCTACCACGTGACACGCTGCTTGCCAATCTTTGAGGCAATTGCTTGGATTCTTTGACGCATCGGTAAATCATCTTGAAATTTGAGCTTATTTGGTCGTGGGTAGTATGCTATAGTTTTGCGGAATTATGCTCATTTGCAGAGGCAAGAGCCTCTTGCACACGTAAAAGTTAAGGGATAGGTTGCAAAGATGCTACTTGGTGAAGTTCAAGAACTATCCACCTATGGATGCAAAGTGGATGGAAGAGCATGAACTGTCAGAGTCACCAAATGTATTGCAACTTTACCTTGAGGCCTTTGGGTTACAGCATACGTATGCCCCAACCCAACGTTTGCAAAGGAGGGGTAATGATAGAGCTAGCACATCAAATGTACTCATGGATTCAGTGCAATAGCAGTGTACAATTTGACAAAAGTATGAAGGTCTCATTAAGTCATTTGTACACATGTTTTGACAGTCTTTCTTGCGGATACATGAGATGATAAAAGAGTGCTAACAACACAAGATCATCAATGGCATGTATGTATGGCACGCAATCGAGGACGTTTGCGATTTTAAAAGGGTGGTATGTCACGAGGACGTGGCAATTGTTAACTTGAGTTGTTGGTTTCTTTTCGATGATTTTTGTCTAGGATCAGTTCAAAGTCATTTAGGCCCATCACGACACTTATAAGTTGGTGGGTACTAGGAAATTAACTCAAAAGTGGCAAACTGGACACTTGGTGGCTCCTGATGCTTTTGCCAGATTTGCATGAAGAGGGGGCGCCCAATTTGAGAGAGGGGGCTGATTTCAGCCCATTAGTGGTTGCTACAGTTTGTGTGAGTAGTGGGTGCAGGTGATTACAGCTTTAATGGAAAGCTTGCCTTTTCCCTTGCTTTATGTAGCGCGATGACTTGCTCTCGCGCATCTCTCTCTCCACTTTGCACATATGGTAATGCCCCACTAGTTGGGCTTCTCAAATGAGGGGCTTATGCGCGTTTGCCAAGGCAAGAGCCTTCTGTACAGGAACCGGATTAGCTAATTGCTAATTCTCTTCAACTACGCACAGTTCCATCGCGAAGGAATGCGAAAACGGAGAGTTTTCTCTCGTGAAAGCTCGTCCGGTTTACAGGGAAACTGTCCCATTGCGTGCGGGAGCACCTGAGACACGCGTAGGCGTGCTCGCTCCGCTCGAAACGGTCCAAAACAGAGAATTACAGCCTGCTGTGTTTTTCTGCAGGTTTAGGGTTTCGCACCTAAATTGCTGGGAATCGCCAAGGGAGCCTCGAAAAGGCCTTGGGATGCGTGTACAGGGCAGCAGGCACCCAAAAGTGGCAAAACAGAAAATTACAGCATGCTGAAATTGACCTACAGCTCACTGGAAAGCTTCCATACCGCAAGGGAAAGTGTCTTTGATGTGTACTTTTGACCTACATGGATATTTGCGCCGTTATGTTGGCGAAATTGGGTCAAAAACCTGCAATTACAGACATGGATAGGTTTGGACAGCTTGGGTGAGGGCTAGGTGCAAGGGTTCGGATCGTTTATTTGTCAGGGGAGCCTCGGGATATCTTTGGGAGGAAAAAAAAATTCACTTTTCTTTGCATTAATCACTAACTGTGATCTTGTAATGCCTGAAAGACCTGAAGCAGATGATCTCTGTATTCTGCCTTATTCTTGGAGAAAACAATGGTATCATCAAAGAAAGTTCCAACAAATAGCTTGTACTCTTGAAAAATCCTGTCCATCATCCGGGTATATGTCGCAGGAGCATTGGTTAAGCCAAAAGGCATCACCAAAAACTAAAATAACCCAAAAGTCATCCGAAAAGTTGTCTTGTAGACATCTCTCGGCGCGATTCTGATATGATGATATCCACTCTTCAAATCAATCTTGCTAAAGCACGAGGATCCCTGTAATCTGTCGAGTATATCATCAATCCTAGGAATCAGAAATCTGTTGTGGATGGCGATTTTGTTGAGAGCTCTATAATCGATGCACATTCTCCAAGATCCGTCTTTCTTCAAAATCAACAACACTGGAGAGCAATATGATGAAGTACTAGGTTGGACAAGACCTTTTTCCAAGAGGTCTTTCACTTGGTTCATAATCTCTTCATTCTGTGCTCGGCTCACATGGTAAGGTGGCCGGTTCAGTAGTGTGCTTCTAGGTATGAGATCAATGGTATGATCTTCAGGCCCTCGAAAAAGCAATCCGCATGAGTGTGGAGAAAAATCTTGGCGTTCTTTCATTCAGGTCAAAACATATTCAACCTTTATCCATCGTTCAATTCTCTCCCAAAAGAATGAGTAAAGAAATTGAAGTTCATCAAGTACAATCTCTGAGCCCTTCATTCGTCAAAGTCGCTTTCTCGGCCCGATAGTCAACCACGGCGTAGTTCTTGTGGTACCAAGGGATTCCGAGTAGAATGTCACTCGCGTGCCCTGAACACCCCTGTCATTGCAAACGAAGTTTGCCATTGCTCGGTGTAATGGCAACATCTCGTCCGGGTGACAGTCGAACTACCTCCGCCTGTGGCCTCAGCATGTCGAGCGTAATTGCAAATCGAGCCGCCAATTCCATGTGAAAAGAAGTTGGCCTTGGCTCCTTCAAAAGATCTTCCCGATCCTTCACTTTGCCCTAAAAGCGGCAAAGTTTGTACCTTCATTCATTTGATTCGGTTCAGGTCCCACGCCATGTGGTACCAATTTTGCTTTTTATCTGCCTTTTCTGCCACGTCTCTCAGCTGCTTTAGAACTTTCTGGTCTTTCTTCATCTTGTTCATTCGATGCCTTGTTAGGGCACTTCGCGGAGATATGTCCATGTTCCCCGCATCCAAAGCACTTCCCCTCCTTGATGAAGCGAGCTCTCTCCTCAAGAGTAAGCTAGGGTCGTGTATCCTTCTTTTGTGGGTTGCTCTTTCTCTTTCTACTTTCCTTCGCTGAAGTCTGTTTGGCTCGTTGTGTCATGACCTCATCGGTGGGGTAGGTTAGACTGCTAGAGTGAATGGCAAAGCCCTGTTTCGCATGACTCATCAACTCTTGAATAGAAGCTGAACTGTCTGTAGACTAGTCCTCTGTAGAATTGTCACTCACTGGGCGAGATTTAGACTTCAGTGCCTTTTTCTTGCCCTTTCCGAAGTGTTGTTTCTTGCTTCGCTTTTTGCCTTTTCTGTCTTCTTCGCTCGAATCTAAAGAGCTAGAAGAACTGTTAGAAGAAGAAGAAGAAGAACTGGGTAGTTCTTCAAATCAAACATGCTTCTTTTGTTTCTTTGCTTTATCAAATGTCGACCGACGACCCAAATAACCCGGGAAGTCAGTGCCTTTCTTCTGCTTTTTGTCGTGCCTTTTTTGCTTTGTTCTGCGCGTCAAAAAGCTGAGTAATCTGTGCATCAACTACCTCTTCTAATTCCTTCTCTGATAGGTCTTGTGAGCAGAAGGTTTCTTGAGAGCGGGTTTCGGGGGTGGTGTTGTGGTTTTCTGCCACTGTTCGTGCACTTCCTGATAAGAAGTCTCGCTCATATATTTTGCCAATTTCTGGTTCTTCGCAAAACTGAGCATCATCTTTGTTGCATCACCGATCAATTGACGACGCTTCATCTCTCTTTGCTCTGCCTAAGTAGGCCGAGGCGGGCCATACTCTCGGCCGGAATATTCGTTCTGATCCCTGTCTGCATCTCTGGTTGCAGAGGGAGTCGACTGATCCTTCCGTGAAGCCATAGGTGCCGCGGAAAAAAAATTGGGAATCGGATTTCTCGTAGAAGAGAAATCGGCCCTGCTCTGATACTACTGTAACAGACTTGGACACTCCAAGTGAAGAATCAATCACGATAGCACGAAATAACCACTTCAAAACAGTTCAGAGTTCACATTAGATTTGCACTGGCCTGGCGGAGTTCCGTGCCTAGAGATATTGGCCCCATAGATTGGTGCCCCTTTCGGTATTTCTTTATGTATTAATCAATGTTCAAAGTTCAAGAGAGCGGTTAGGGTTTCACTCTCAGACTCTGCGTCCAAATGTTCTACAGAGTGTGTGCGCAAACCGTTTATTTGAAGTTTACAAGGGTTGCCAAAAGCAGAGCCCCAAAAGCTTCAGATCAAAAAGCCTAAAAGCAAAGACTCCTTTTTTCTCTTTATCGAACTCACTTGAGTTTTTAAAAATAAAGCAAACTCTTTTTCTCTCTTCTCAAATTGCGTAGGAAAAAGCAATTGACGCAAAAGCAACTGCCAACGCAATTTTCGGATTTTCAGCCTGCTGCTAGGGTTAGGGTTAGGGTTTTTGGCAGATTTTAGGGTTTGCAGGTTTTAGGGTTAGTGTTTACAGAATTAGGGTTTTCAGCAACACGGCTCCCGGGTTGACACGTCATCATTTTGTGACACTTAAACTCTCTGACTTTCTTGCTTTTGTCTTCCAGAAAGTCATATTGATTGGCTTTGTAAAAATTCTTCTTCTTTGTGTAAAAGCTGCTGTCATCAGAGTCCGAACTCTCTGTAGACGAGTCCTCTGTAGAACTATCAACCACGGGGCGAGATTTAGACTTCTCTGCCTTTTTCTTGCTACCTGCAAGCCAATAGGATATCCCAAATGTCTGACCACCACTTGTGGATCAAGAATTTCGCCAGGCCACAAACGATGAAGCCAATCACAAACACCAAGAGGCAAGAGTTTGGATTTCCAAAAATCAACCTTAAGGCGTGCTGCCGAACCAAATGTATCCAATGCCTGCATAATCTCTCGTACATCATCCTGTTTATTGCGGGGCATGAACAACGAGGCCTATGTTATGCATAATCTCTCTTGGTGATTGCGGGGCATGAACAACGAGTCATTAACATAGGCCTGGTCAATAAAGTCATTCCCATAAGGTGATTTTTGTCCATCAAAACAACCAAGCGAAGTGAAGTGATCCAAATGTAATAAGAAGGGGTGAGTGGCAATGGCATACAACAAGCAGTTGAGTGGGCAACCTTGTCTGACAAAGCATCCAAGAGGCCAAGGTTCAATCAGCTCACCATATAGAATGCATGCAGACGTACACTGAGCATATACAACATTGGCTAACTTTGGACCGAATGCAAGGGCCGCATTGTATCGGTAATGAAATCCCATTGTACCGTATCAAAGGCCTTTTCAATGTCTACCTGCGTTACGTGTACATCCTACTGAGTATATTTGGCATATTCTATTCCAATCAATACATTAGCCAGATTATCCAAAATTTGGCGACAAAGGATGAAGCCATATTGCACTAAATGGATACCCGCCACAAGAGGTTCCTTGATACGACTTGCAATCATTTTGGCGAAGATCTTATATATAACCGGCATAAGAGTAATCGGCCGCCAATGTGAGAACTACTCACAAAGCGCTTGTTTAGGCAACAACTTCAGCAAACCCGGTTTCCAAGATATCGGCAAATTCTGTTTAGCCCACATAGCGTTAGTCATGTAAAGGATATTTCAGAGGCTCCCGAAAGGAGACAAAAAATTCCACAGTGAAAAGCATCTTGAGGCGAGATAATCGAATGCACTGGAGATAACAAAAGTTGGCGTGCATGAAGAACTTTAGCAGACGGTGGAGAAGGAGCGGCAAAGACATTCCCAAAATGAGAAACCACGGCATCCACAAGCTCACATTTTGAGGCTGTCCAAACGCCCGATCGGAGCATAACCCTCTTAATGGTTTGAGAAGCCCTTGAATGGTGCAAGTGCTTAAAAAATTGTTTTGAGGCACATCCCTTATCCACAAACGCTCAATGGAGAGCACGAGTTTGCCATTTGTCTAATTTTAGACACACCCGTGCCTGACAAAGGCTGTCGATTTAGTTTCAGACAATAAACGTGTGTCAGCTAAGAGTTGGAGCTGTCGATACACATGCTTGGCATCTTCAACATCACCACGTAATTGAAACATGTAATGCTTGCCATAATCCTTAATTACACTTTGCACACGTGCAACATAGCGAAACCAAGCAATATCAGGATCAATAACATCATAAATCATCTCGTAGAATGCTTCAAGTGAAAGATAAGCATTACTGATGTGCAGTAGACGTTTCCTAGAAAGAGGCTGATCATAATGGAGTCGCCCAAAGGGCAACAACATCACAACGGGAACATGATCAGATGTCAATAAGGTGTGGTCTATGCTCGTTTTTCATAGAAACTCATCAAAATGTTGCATGTTAAGGACATACCACCGATCTAATCTTGCACGATATGCAGAATGAGCATTATGCTAAACGTGTACCCGAAAACATTGGGATGCAAAAGGGTCCACATATCCAACATCTGTGTGCATGCAATGAGATTTGTCCAGGCCTGCACTTCCATACTCAACATGTGCGAATGTCCTGTGGTGTTATCAGATAGAGCGGGTGCATTGTTAAAATCACCACAAAGCAGCGCATTGGAAAGTCATGGATAAGAAGACATCTCATGCCATAAAACAGCCCCGTTTCCCCGAGGCCGTTTGCGCATAAATGCCACCAAATTCAGAAGTCTTGCGATTGATTGTACATTGAACCACCATCCAATGGCCCGTTGGATCATTGTACGCTAGAATTGGCTGCAACTCATGCCTAACCATAATCAAAACACCTGAAAATCCCGATAAACCAGCATGTGCTACACACACACACAAAAAGAAAAAAAGAAAAAAAGAGTACATCTTTGTATTAGCATGGCAGCCAGTCTCTCTTGTGCAGTGGATCATTCGCGCTACAGTCATAGCTCTTATGACTCATGGCCATGTTAGTTTCTTCCTTTTTTTTTGCGTGCCCTTGTGGCGCAATGCCCCTAGTCGAATGTAATCAGTTGATGTATTTGATTGGGAATCTCTCTTGCCAGTGGAGTGTATTTTAGGGGGGTTGTGGAGAGGTTTTGGGTGCACTTTTCTATATTTAGTAGATAATAATTGTGTTTGTATGTAGGATTGCTCTATTCTTGGGTAGCTTGCTTGTTCAGATGGCTGTTCTGAGAGAGTCCCCTATAATATTGCATCTACAACATTCCCTTCAGATGCTTACAGGTTCTCAACTAGTTGGAGAGGCCCAAAGGTCAGCTTGTATAGAGAGATAAGATGTGGAAATGTATGTCATAGGATTTCTACTGGCTTCTTGCAGGATCAGGAAGTTATCCATTGTGTGAGAGGGGCCTGGGAGGTACTATGCTTTGGAATGTGATAGTATGGTATCTGTAGCGGTGTCGTTGAGGGCAGGAACTTTAGATGCAAGATATAGTTAACATTCTGGCTGGGTAGATTTGGTTTTAGTCATATTTATGCTGGAGGAAAATGGTGGTTTTACAATCCTCTTTAAGAGCAGGAGAGATGAATAGACGGTATTTTATAACGACCTGGGTGACACGATATTTTCTTCTATGGTTTGAGGAGTGGTCACTTGACATACAAATACCTCCTCATTTTTGCTTCAGTCTAAATGTTCTATTCACTGCCTTATAAATTCTGTTACATATTGACATCATCATGTGACTTCACTTCTCAATCTAATGCGAATAAATATATTTAACTTTCATTAGAATTCTATGAGATGCTGTAGCCTTTTTGTACTGGCTATTATGAGTAGCTGCATTTTATTTTTTTCGGAATAATTGGAGGTCATACAGGGCTTTTTGTACTGGCTATTATGAGTAGCTGTATTTTATGTTTTTTGGAATAGGAGGTCCCTACAGGGCTATGTGTTTGCAAATAGTAGCCTGATGTGCTCTTTGCTAGTGGGCAGGGGCTGAATGTGGAAGTAATACCGTCAACCTTTGATGAAACCCTTGACAAGTCTGTTTTTTCTTCAGCTGGAGGTAAGAAGATAATGAAAAGCACGTGTCTATATGTAGTACATGAGTATATTGAGTGAAATTTTAATACCTCAAATTTACAAGATTTACAGTCAGTGATGGTCATACAATAGTAGTACAAACACAGAAGCTAGAAGTCCTTTTTGTGCTATGTTTTCCATTTTAACATTGCAGCAATCTGACTGCAGAGTATGCGGCAGAAACTGCACTGCACAAAACGATTGAAGTTTCTTGACAAACTTTCCAGGTATCATTTAGCTTGTTCTGTAGGTGTTTGCTTTATTTTTGTCAGGTGCAAGCTTATTAACATTCATGGGCACATTGTACATGTATGCACGTGTAGCACAACTAAATCTTTCATAGATAGGTTTTCTCGAGTACTTCTAGAAAGAAAGTTCGGAATCATTTGAAAAGGAAAGTTTTGATGAAGCCAAAAAAAAAGAAAAGAACACACACCCACCCACACCCGAGGTTAAAGAGTACCTCGAGTCCATTTATAAGGAAAACAAACTAAATGTTTTCTCGAGTACAGAAAAAAAAAAGAACACACACACACACACACACACCCACCTACACCCCAAAGGTTTAAGAGCTCACCTCGAGTCCATTCATAAGGAAAACAAACTAAAGGACTAAATTAGTACCTCTAGCCCATTCTCGAAGGAATTATAGGTTTTGCCACATCTTTTACTCATTGCTCTTCTGAACTGACCTGACATTCTTGATGACTCTTGTTCACTAGTTTAGGATTACTTTTTTCAGCAGTAAAAGAACATACTGATGATGCTGGAGATTGTTTGACAAACTCTACCTTTGTTTTTTGGGTAGGCAGCTGATGGAAGACAGGCAGATCTTGTTATCGGAGCTGACACTGTCGTTGAGCTTGATGTAATCAGAGATCTCCATGTTATACAGTCTGAGCATTTTATCCTCTCTTAATCTATCTGTAGCTATTATAATTTTTTTCTGTAGGGTCTGATTCTTGAAAAGCCAAAAGATGAAGATGATGCAGTTTACATGCTCTCAAGACTAAGTGGTAAGCAAAATCCTGATGGTTTGATTGGAATGTGACTTAGTTAATCATGCCATCCTAGGCCTTGCTTGATTTCTCAAAAAATAAGATGACTTTTATTGTCTGATTGAAATATCCTTTAACCAAGTTGTGCTTGCTCTTACCTGCTTATACCTGATTATGTTTTGGTTTTGGAAATCTTGAAGCTTATGGTTCTCACTAGGCATAAGTGGGGATTTAGCATTGACTGCAAGCCAACTTGACAATGTATGCCTTTGTACGTGCAACCATTTAGGCAAACAATTAGATGATGTATCTACATTTGGTGGACAAGCTTGATGCAAGGTTGCATTCCATACTTGTATTTCTCAAGCTATCCATACCATCTGTAAACTGCTGTAAGCATACTTAATACATACTCATGGAATCACTCTTCTCAACAACAATGGATCAAAAACATAGTTGTTCGCAAAATGTGCTGCCCCTTAAATATGGTGAAGTATCTTTCTTTTGTCTATCCTAGAAACCTAGATCTATACTCCGATCTAGTTATGTAGCTCTTTTTGTCCTCGATGTCAAGGCATCATGTTCACCTTCGGGATGCTTTTCCTCCTGCTTACAGGCTTTCTTGTCTCACGTGCACTGGCCCTTGGTTGTGTTTTGGTCACCTGTACATTTGCAGAAATTCCAAGCACACTTGGGTTTGCACTTACACTTCACCCATTTCATGCCTCTTTTTGACATTTTCCATTTTTAGGATGAGGGTTTTATTGTTGATCGTGGTATTTGACAGAGATATTTGCCTGACCTGACCTTGGCTTATATATATGTGGCCTAGGGGCCTCTCCTCAGAGTTTGCCATCTGGAGTTATTGGGCTTGCCACCCTCTCTCTCTCTCTCTCTCTCTCTCTCTCTCTCTCTCTCACACACACACACACACACACACACACACACACACACACACACACACACACACTCACACACTTTTTTTGTAAATCTATTTGATTAATTTACTACTGGGAAACCTCAAAGCGAGGAAAACCCACCAAAAGGGTAATGTACAAGGGGAAGAACACATAACTACTCAGTTGTACAGAGTAGCTAGAAACATTCATAGGAAAGCCGATGTATCTTTGCGGTGATATCACCAACTTCCAAAGCAAATCGTAACGATTACCGAAGGGAAAGCTTGAAGAGTGGGAACGGGTCTGCATGAGTACGAGGAAAAGTGTAAGCATTACGCTGATGCCACAGGGTCCAATAAGCCCAGTATCTGACCCACATAAAGAAGACCGCAAAACGCTGTAACGTCGGTGAGAAAATGCCAAATGTCCAGAACCTTTGGTGAAAAAAACCCCAGGAAAGTAGAGCCGCATACAGGCCGATGCAGCAATTCCACAACAAGTGGCAAATATCCCCTTCTGCAGTGGAGCAACGGACGCAAGAGGAGGGACGAATATGATGCGCCCTAAGAAAAGTGCCAACAGAAAGCACTCCAAGCAAACAATGCCAAAGAAACAGTTGCTCCTTCAAAGGCAAATGGCTTTTCTACAAGGCAGAGAGAAGCCTCCTCCACCAGAGATCAGATTTGTGCATGTGCCAAAGGGCATTGAAATGATCACCAAGCCATGATTGTGGTAGAAGAAGAGCATGAATTCGACCCGCAAAAATATCTCTAAAAGGCGTTTGAAGATCCCAATCAGACATGCGATCACCATTAGGTGAAGGTGAAACTGGCAAAAAGTCAAGCAACATACTTTGAAGTTCTCTCCAAAACTGACGGTAATGCATGCCCAATCTAAAACGGCGAGCGGCGAAGGGAAACTCAAAAGTATATCCAGCCTCATCGACTACATCCTCAACCACACGAATGCCACGGCCAGAGAGAAAGTAAGCCTGGCGAGGGGAGCGGTCGACCAAAGTAAGAGAAAATACTCGGCTCCAATGGAGACTCTCCAAACGAATTGAATCACCTTCCTGCCGAGGATTCCATGAAAGATGAATCGTAACCTCTTTCCAGGCAGACACTAAAGTGGAAGCAAGAGGACATCCAGGAATGCACCCTTCCATCTTGCCGAAAACCACCTCCCAGATAGATGGTTGCCAATGGCCAGAAGAGGAAGTAACAACATGCTGACCAAAGTATGCAAACATAAGAGTCCAAGGCTGAATTTTTTGCTCAAGTGTAGGCAACAACATAGCTTTCCGAGCAAGAACATGCCTGCGCAAATCCAAGATGTTAAGGCCACCCAGGCGTTTAGGAGTGCAAAGCTTCTCCATTGACATCAAGCGCAAGCCTTTTTTCTGAGCATGGGTCCACCACAAATGGGACATAATGTCCGACATAAGAGAATCAAGACAACGACGAGGCCAATGCATCAAGCGCAAAAAGAACTGAACATATGCCAACAGGATACTCTGAACAATTTGCAGACGAACATGTAATGGCCAAGTGGATAACTTCCAGTAGTGCAATTTGACATTCAAACGTTGCATAACCCAATCCACTTTCTGAGAATGAGTGACATTCCATCTAATTGGATAACCCAAGTGCCTAGTAATCACGTTTGGAGAAACAATCTCACCTGGCCACAATAGACTGTGCCAATCACAAGAACGAAGAGGCAGAAGCTTCTATTTACAAAAGTCGACTTTAAGCCCAGCCACAATGCCAAAAAGTTCCAAGGCTTCTATAATCACTTCGACATCAGCCTTTTGATTACGAGGCATAAACAACGAATCATCTGCGTAAGCCTGGCCAACAAAGGTACGACCCGAAGGTAACCGCAAACCATGAAGATGCTCAACAGAGGTCAAATGATCAAGATAAATCAACAACGGGTGAGTGGCTATAGCATACAACAGAGCACTAAGGGAGCAACCCTACCTGACCGAACAACCAAGAGGCCAAGATTTTGTTAATTTGCCTTCCAAGATCCCCGAAGACGTTCAACTACATTGGCGAATTTAGGACCAAACCCTAGGCACCTCATCGTGGCAGCAATGAAATCCCAATGTACAGTGTGCTAGTTGTGCAAGCTCTCTCTCACACACACACACACACACACACACACACACTTACTTTTTTTGTAAATCGATTGATTAATTTACTAGTGGGAAACCTCAAAGCGAGGAAAACCCACTGAAAAGATCATATACAAGGAGAAGAGCACATAACTCCTCATCTGTAGAGCGTAGCTAAAAGCATTCATATGAAAGCTGATGCATCTCTAAGGTGATATCACCAACTTCCAAAGCAAACCGTAACGATTGCCTAAGAGAAAGCCTGAAGAGAGGGAATGGATCCGCATGAGTACGATGAAACATGTAAGCATTACGCTGACTCCACACGGTTTAGAAAGCCCAGTATCTAACCCACATGAAGAAGACCGCAAAATGCTGTAACGTCGGTGAGAAAATGCCAAATGCCTAGAACCTTTTGTGAAAGACAACCCCAGGAAAACAGAGCTGCAAACACGCCGATACATGGCGAAGGAAGTCTCTAGTAACGCAGCAAGCCCACAACAAGTGACAAATATCCTCTTCTGTAGTCGAGCAACGAACGCAAGAAGGACGGATATGACGCGCCCGAAGAAAAGTGCCAAGAGGAAGCACTCCAAGCAAACAGCGCCAAAGAAACAGACGCTCCTTCAAAGGCAAATGGCTTTTCCACAAGGCAGAGAGGAGCCGCCTCCACCAGAGGTCAGATTTGTGCATGCGCCAAATGGCATTACAATGACCATCAAGCCATGGTCGTGGTAGAAGAATAGCATAAATTCGACCTGCAGAAATAGCTCGAAAAGGCGTTTCCCGAAAGCATAGTTACCCGGAACGCGGAACGGGAACGGCAACGGGATCCCCGCGGAACGGGGGAACGGCTAGGGGTCCGGAACGGGAACGTCGCGGAACGGGAGGTATATAAAACACCCAAATAGTGCAATTTTTAGCTCCTTGTGTTTAAATACAAGGATTATTAGAGTGCTTTGACTCTAATACTCACAAAAAACTCGTTTTGAAGACCATTCAACCTTGCTATGACTAGATGATGAGAGAGAGAGAGAGAGAGAGAGAGAGAGAGAGAGAGAGTGAGATGGAGAGGGAGAGATTTGAGAGAGTGGGAGGGAGAGGAAGAGAGCTTGAAGGCTTGAAGCCTTGAGCCTTGAGAGAGTGAGTCTTGAGAGGGAGAGATCTTGAGAGTGAGAGGGAGAGAGCTTGAGCCTTGAGGATTAGCTTGTGAAGAGAAAGGGGGAGGGGGGTGCATTTTATGAGTCCTTGAGGCCTTGCACACTTTCAAAAGAAGCCTAAACATTTACTTCAATTTTTTCAATTTTTGCCAAATTTGTTTGTAGCCGTTGGCCGTTCCAGGGGCATTCCGGAACGGTTCGGGGGCATTTCGGAACGTTCCGGAACGGCCGTTCCAGTTTGCATTGGCCACCCGGAACGTCAGACATTCCGGGACGTTTCGGAACGTTCGGGAAGGGAACTGACCCCCGGAACGCCGGAACGGGGGCTAGGGGGCGTTCCCCGATAACTATGCCCGAAAGGCCCAATCAAGCATGCGATCACCATCAGGCAAAGGTGAAACAGGCAAAAAGTTGAGTAACATGCTTTGAAGCTCTCTCCAAAACTGACGGTAATGCATGCCCAACCCAAAACGACGAGCAACCATCCAATTGGATAACCCAAATGCCTAGTGATCACATTTGAAGACACAATCTCACCTGGCCACAACATACTATGCCAATCACAAGAACGGAGAGGGAGAAGCTTCGATTTACAAAAGTTGACTTTAAGCCCAGCCGCAATGCCAAACAGTTCCAAGGCTTCCATAATCACCTTGACATCCTCCTGCTGATTACGAGGCATAAACAACGAATCATCAGCGTAAGCCTGCCCAACGAATGTACGACCCGAAGGTAACCGCAGACCATGCAGACTCTGAACAGAGGTCAAATGATCAAGATAAGTCAACAACGGATGAATAGCAACAGCATACAACAGAGCACTAAGGGGGCAGCCTTGCCTGACCGAACAACCAAGAGGCCAAGATTGAGTTAATTCACCTTCTAATATCCCTGAAGACATGCTACATGCATACAAAAAATAAACCACATTGGTGAATTTAGGACCAAACCCTAAAGACGTCATGGTAGCGGCAATGAAGTTCCACTGTATAGTGTCAAAGGCCTTTTTAATGTCAACTTGCATAACCAACACATCTTGTTGAGTATACTTAGCATACTCCATGCCAATCAAAACATTAGCCAGATTATCCATAGTCTGGCGACGTGGAATGAAACCATATTGAGCCTGATGGAGTCTTGCAAAAAGATGGTCCTTAATGCGGTGCACCAGCATCTTAGCCAATATCTTATAAACCACCGGCATCAAAGTAATCGGACGCCAATGAGAGAATCGCTCAGAAAACGCTTGCTTAGGTAGCAATTTAAGTAAACCTTCTTTCCAAGATATCGGCAAATCTTGTTTCTCCCATGCCGCATTAATCATGTAAAGCAGTGGATGCTCAAGATCCTCCCAGAAGGAGAGGAAAAATTCCACAGTAAGCCCATCCCAGTCGGGAGACCGCCAGCGACCCAAAGCAAGCAACGCACTATGCAATTCTGAAGCAGTGAAGGGGTCCTCAAGACCACATGCATCTTGCAGGGATATAATTGGAGTAACAAAGGAAAGCATCAATTGACGCGCATGGCGAGCAGCCAAAGATGTCTGAGAAGGAGCAGCAAACATCTGTCGATAATGCAAAACCATGTCATCTGCAAGTTCCTGCTTTGAAGAAGTCCAAACACTCGAGGAAAGCATAACGCGCTTGATTGCACATGAGATTCTTGAATGATGTAAATGCTTAAAAAATTGCTTTGAAGCACAGCCTTTGTCCATGAAAGCCTGCTGGCAAGCACGTGTCTGCCATTTAGCAAGCTTTCGCTTGTCATTACGCTGAATACACACACAGGCTTCACATAGCTCCGACATCTCAGAATTAGACAGAGGCTGCAAATCAGCCAACTCTTGCAGTCGTTGACAAGCATGCTTCGCATCTTTGACTTCCCCTCGAGTGCACTGCATGTAATGCTTGCCATATTCACAAATAACACTTTGCGCCCTCATAACAAAGCGATACCAAGCGGCATCAAGATCAAGATGCATATGAACCAATAGAGGGGGAATAACCTTAGAGATCATTTCCCGAAAAACCTCATGTGTGAGATAAACATTATTGACAAGTAGCAGACGTTTCCTGGGAAGAGCCCGATCACAAGGACTCTGCCCAAAACTCACATTCAACAAAACAGGGTAATGATCCGATAACTGCAAGGTGTAATCGATGTTGACCTCACATACAAATTCCTCATATTGTTGCAAATTAAGCAAATACCATCTGTCCAACCGCACTCGATAAGAAGAATGGGCAACATGTTGAAAAGTAAAACCAGATGCATTTGGATGCAAATGCCGCCATATATCAGTCATTTGAGTAACAGCAAAGAGATTATCCCATTCTTGCCTTTCCGCAAACAACATATGTGAATTGCCAGTGGTACTATCATCCATCTCAGGGGTATTATTAAAATCACCGCAAAGGAATGCACTTGAGGTCCATGAGCGAGAAGAGATGTCTCGCCATAGAGCAGCCCTTTGTCCAGATGATGTATACGCATAAACACCTCCAAATTCATACACCTGACCGTTCAGCAAGCATTGAATCACCATCCAACGGCCGTTCGGATCATTATACAAGAGAATTGGTTGAAGCTCATGCCGAACCAACATCAATAAACGTGAGTAATCATGCAAACCAACATATACAATCCAGTAACCTGCGAAATAAGAACACTGACCAACAAAGTCATGCTGGTTGTGTTCTTGCAAAACCACGATATCTGCCTTACATGTATGTACATAGTGCCAGGTCAGTCGCCATTTGTCCAGGTTACATAACCCACGCACATTATATGAAATGCATTTAATGCGACTATGCATTAAAACCATATTTACAACGGCACGAAACGGAAGGATCAAGTCGAGATGCCCATATGGACATCTCCATCCACCACATCCATGTCACAACCCATCTGCTGAGTCAAAGCAGGAAACTTGTCCATAGAGATTGCCTGAGAAGTGGAAGCCTCGCCCAAAAGTACATCCTTATAAGAGTGCATCGCTTTTTCCCAAGCGTCAATCAATGTGCGATTGTCATTGCAGGGAAGCTGCTTAAATGATACATTCTTATTGGCGTTAACCAGAGGAACATAATTACGGGATGAAGGTGGAGTACGAATTTTTACTGTCTTTTTAGGTATCGCCCACGAGCCAACATCAGTCGATGCAACATTTTTTCCTTTCCCTACATTTACATTCCCAACATCTGCAGACGGCGGATTTTTGTTTTTCCCTTTATCTGCATTAGAAGCCACCTTCATTGCAGGGATTCCATTCGATTTAGCTTCACCAACAAATTTGCCTATAGGGGCAGGGGCAGAGGAAGGAACAGCCCAAAGAGGGGGCTGCAAAACTGGTTTAGGACATTCAGATTGCATGTGACCGAATTTACCGCATCGAAAACAGGAGTTAGCAAATTTGCCCCATTTAAGTTTAAAAGGGCGCTTGCCCACCCAAGGATCCCCTGAATCCACCATAATTCCATCCGGGGTTTGCTTATCTGTATCCCACAAAATGCAAAACCTGTTAGTGTTCGCGTCCAATTTCGGCGGGCAAATGACCTTGCCAAGTTGAGCAGCCAACAAAAGAAGAAAATGCCTCCACGTGTGGGGAAAATCAACAACTTCCACCCACACAGGACATTTGTGACGAATAAGACTTTGATAGTCCTTCATAAGTGCCCAAGGCAGAACATGAGTCATCTGTGTGCCAAAAAAGAGAGAAGACATCTCCAGCAAGAGGTTTCTAGCCTCAATATCTGCCAATAATACCTCATAGAAACCCCGAGCACCAAAATAAACGCCTCGGACAACCTGACGTTTGAGTAGGAAATCAACCCACAGTCCGACATCCTGCGCAACAAGCATTTTACCAGGGAAAAACAAAATGACCGCATTCATGGCATATTGCGCTACCGGATCCAGCAAGTCCTGTACTAGAATTTGCACCTCAAGGGCAGATGCCTGACCATTTCAGGCTTTTCAAGCCTCTTCGAAGTCTTCATACAGACAAGTTTTGATTTCAGAAGCACCCTCCGAAACACTCTCCATGCCTCTACGACGCTTGAAGACACACGGAAACTCTGACTGCATCAAGCGGACCACAACCGAGAACTAAAGCAAATACAAGTTTTCCCATTTTTTTTTTGGGTAATTTGACACTTTATCTATTTACAAAGACCGCAGAGATATGTACATCTCCCACAGAACTCATACATCTGCTAAAAACTGCTAAAACTTTGCCCGTAATACTGTAAATGAAACTTTGCCTGTAATACTGTAATTTGTGCATACTTGTAGACTGCCTAACACTGATACTGCAGCAGTTTGACTAAATTCTGACAGCAACAAGCAAGGCCAAATTTGCAGAACGCAATTTGATAGCAGGCTTTCTTCACTTACTATTTCCGTGCAGTATCTAGAAGGATGCATAGAACCTGTTCACTGCCAGGGTTGCAATGGTGCAGCCTTGTTACTTGCGTTGCCGCTGACTGCAACACGCACACTCACGCACTGTCAGACCCACACACACGCGAACACACAAAGGCCCTCACAGGCTGGGCAGAGTGGCGCGCGAGTAGGCTTTCGCGAAGGGCACACACACACGCACACACACTCACAGACACCTGCTGACGCAGGTGCAGTGGGCTGGAGCAACGCGCAGACAGACTCGCGACAGAGTGCAGAGATTACACACACACACAGACACACACACACACACGCACGCACACACTCGGTATTATAGCTGTCACGGGGACGTTGGAGAGGGGGAATAGGGAACACACCAAGCACACCAAATATCTGCCTCTCTATAGCCCAGGGATTCCACAACACCCCTAACCTCTCAAATAACACCTTCAAATTGGCTAATTTGCACTAACAACTCCACTTTAGCACATAGAACACCTATCTCATACCTTGCAAAAAACACCTTGCAGCACAAATGCACCCACCCTACTCAACTCACCCTTTCCGACTCACAAAACACCCGGATTCTACCCTCTTGGTAACACCCTTCAAGATGCAGGCAAACCCTCTGCAAGCACCGGCCAATACACAAAGAGCGAGAGAAAAGAGGGGAATGGGGAGAAGCAACACAAGAAATAGGGGCAAATATGTGGTATTATTGCATAGGGGAATAGTACAATCAAGTATGCAGCTTCAATGGCAAGCTTTGCACTACACAGGCTTGCAACTTTCAATCACACTCTCAGGCAAAAAAGCCCTCAAATTTTCACGTTTACATTCTTTTATAGGGGTGTCTCTAGGAGGTCTAAAAAAGAAATGATGGGTGAGCTTCTTCTCTCGTGGCCTTCACTTAGAGCTCTTTTTGGAATTTGTTTTGAATTGCTTGTACCTGGCATAGTTCATTTTTGGAAGCAATTGCATGGTGTACACATCTTGACTCCTTGTCCACTCAATTTGGCCGGCCGACTTGCTCCTCTTGGGGCTTTTGAATTCTCTCTCTTGCTTTGGCTTTGCTTGATCTCCCTAGCTAGAGCTTTGGACGTTCTCTGCCTCGCCTTCCCTTCACTGCGGGATCAAGTTCTTCCATGAGGGGGGGGGGACGCAATAGCGAGGTCGCTATTGCCCTCCCTCTTTCCTTCAAAAATTTGGGGACCTAAGGGCCGCGGACTCACCGCTAGTCGGGCGCCACGTTGTGACGTGTTTTTACGGAATGATGCAAGCCACCCCAAAGACTTTGGAAAGGGTTTTTTAATGCTTTTGGGTCCCTTATATGTAAATAAAGCATGCTTGTACAAAGTGTACAAAGGCGGTGTGTGGCAGCTGTCTCTACGCATGCGGGCCAGTTGTGCGGGGTGCATAGTTTTGCTGTTTTTGTACATAGACGTGTTGAGACTTGAAAGAGTCACTTAGTACTTGAAAAATATGAACAAAACTGAGTTTTTATCAGCTTGAGGTCGTGAGTGAGTGGGGGATTTGACAGAGGAAGATCTAGCAGCAAGAAGCCCTGATTGCCGCGAGGGATAGAGGCGTTTGGGAGTAGAGCAGCCTGTCTTGCTAGTCGAGGGCCCGATGTGGTGAGTTGAGAGTGTGTCTCTCCTCAATGGGCTGATGAAAGTGGGTGCTTAGCTCTGCATATTGACCTCTCTTCATCTTGTTTTGAGGTATGGTGGCTATGGTGTGTGCAGCTCCTTGTGGTGTAGCTAGTCGAGGGTAAACTATGTGTTGCAATGCCTTGCTTGTACATATATCAAAGGGCAAGGTTTCCCCCAAGTTTTCCATCACCTTTTTTGATTTTTTTTGCTGAACTTTGTGGATTTTCAAATTAAGCTTGATTTGAGAGGGTTTTGGTCAAGCTATGTGCATATATGGGAGCGCCTATGGAAGCCCTACTAGCACATGGAAGGGCGTTTGAAAAGAAGTGAAGCTCTTTGAGTTATGGTCAAAAGTGCAGAGATTTCCATGGTTTTTTTCTCACTTTTTTTCTTGATTTTATTGCTTCCTTGGTGTCTTTGAGTGCAATGGAGTGTAGTGGGAGTTGTAGCGGTGTAGAGGGAAGCTAGTCGGAGCTAGTCGAGGCTAGTCGAAGTTGAGTGTGTGTGAAATTGAGAAAATTAGTGAGAGAAGATCAGCCCATATTATCTCGAGAGAGCTATACTCTTCATCCTCTTTTCTTGGTGTTGGTTTGAGGTGTTGTAGAGGCCAGCCCCCCAATCCTTCACATAAACTGGTGCCCCCACGGAGGAGAAGAGAATCCTTCTAACAGGGTTTTGATCTACAGATTGGCATCCATTTGAAGATCAACTCAAGGCCTATGGCGGGAGATGGGTATGAAGTCTTCAAGGGTGGGAAAGGAGAAGATGTGGACAAGTTCATCCGAAGGATCGAATTGATTGCATTGAAGAGCAATAGGGGCGATGGTGCATTCAAGGTACGTTTGGTGAGTTGGCTACTTGAAGGTGAAGCACGTGAATGGTATGAAGATAGGCTTTAAGGCGGTGTAAAGGGAGATTGGAATCTTCTTTCTCATTCCTTGAGAGAAGAGTTTGAGAAGGAGGATGATCCTGAGTATTTGTGGAGAGAGCTAAGCAAGCTGCAACAAGGAGAACATGAAGACATCAATGTGCACATAAATAGGTTTGAAGCTTGTTGGAGAAAGATCATAAAGGGACTTGAAGAGAATCAAATGCCCCCTGATTTCTTGAAGAAAGATAGGTTTGTGGTTGTCTTACATCAAAGCATTAGAGACAAGGTGGAGCTCAAGGACCCAGGGACCTACAATGAAGCAGTAAAGGTTGCTAGAGAGCAATGGAGAAAGAAGGTGAGAAGGCATGAAATGGCAAATAGGGAAAGAGAAGCAAATGTACATCAAAGGGATGGTTATGTATCAACAAATAATGTGGTCGAGCCTTTGCCTTTGGATATGCATGTTGAAAGGGAAATCCATGTAGAAGCTCCAAGAGTGGACAATAGAGGACAGGAATCCTTTCACCAAGACATTCAAAGATTGACAGAGCAAATAGGAAACCTCAACCTTGCTATGCAAGCTATCCAACAACAAGTAAGAAGACCTCAAGGAGAACGGCCTCAAAGGAATAGAGGTGATAATGTGATGTGTTACAATTGTGGGGAGAGAGGGCATATATCGCCCAATTGCAATCAACCAAGGAGAGAGCCAGGAGGTATATATCCTATCATACAAAGACAAATAGGTAATGAAGGCAATGTAAATGGAAATGTGCAACCTCTCCAAGGTCAAGGACTTGCACAACAACAGGGACAAAATCAAGCTCAAGCACCTCCGTAATTTAACGTAGGAATTTTGGAGGCAGTTGAGGAGGGAGATGAAGATGATGAGGTTGATGTCTTTGCAAATAAGAGAACAAGGGCACAAAAATCAGGGAGTGAAGGCCTTTTCAAAGAGGAAAGAGCAAGGACAAAGCCAAGGAGAGATGTAGATAAAGGCAAGGCACCTATGGAAGAGGCTGAAAGTAGTAAGCAGGCAAAGGTAAGGGCAAGAAGAAGGAAGATAGGCATGGATGATTTTCAGCTTGGGAAGGGTCAATCAGCATACAATCTCTTAGAAGACTTGAAGAACAAGAGGGCCGACATATCATATGGGCAACTCTTGCATTTGAGCTCAAGTATGAGAAGGCACTGGCATAAACTAGCTAGTGTTAGAAGGGTGAAGGTAAAGACACGCGATGCACATGTAGTGCAGCTTCATAAAGTTACTGATGTTTTGCCTGTGGTTGATGCTTGGATACATGGAAGGAGGGTGAATAAGGCGTACATGGATGGTGGAGCCCAAGTGTGTGTTATGACAGAGGAAACAATGCAACAATTGGGATTTCAGCTCACAGGCAAATCCTTGTTCAGTGTGAAGATGGCAAATAGTAGTAGAGTGAAATGCTTGGGAGTTATTCATGACTTGGAGCTTAATGTTTTGGGTCAAAGGGCTGTCATGGACATTCATGTGATGCCTGCAAAGCTTGGGGCATATCCAGTTATATTGGGTAGGCCTTGGTTGATTGCTATGAGGTCACGGCAGGACTGGTACAGGGGATGTATTGACCTCTTTGTGGACAGGCCTAAAGAGAAGAGGATTAGATATGATATGAAAACATGTAAGGTGCTGGAAATTGATGATGAACCAGCTATGCATCAAGATTTATCGCCATCCACTTATGACATGTGTGACAGTTCTTCTAGTGCATCCTCTACATGTACTGACGATGAGGTTTATGATCAAAGTTTTCTTGATCTTGATGTAGATCTTTGTGGGATACATGTATATGATGAAAATTGTGATAAAGGGGATGCTATGAGATCAGAAAATGACCATGGGACTGATCATGAGCCGAATGTACCAAAAGCTGAATTAATGGATATGCTTGTAGGTGACCTGACTAGTCGTGAGAGAGAAGCATATGACGCATTGTGTGATAAGTATCCCAAGTTGTTTGCCAAAGATTATGCTCAAATGAGGGGAACAAAGAGTGTTGTTATCGAAATAAAGCTTAAAGAAGGTGCAAAGCCTGTTGCTCAAAAGCTAAGGAGATTGGGCACCATTCAACGAAAGGTGTTGGAGATAGAGGTGAGTAAGCTTTTGCAAGGTGGTTTTATCTACCTTGTGGATGATGCAGAATGGGTTTCCCCTGTGGTTATAGTCCCAAAAAAGGGACATAAATGGAGAATATGTGTGGACTATAAGCCATTGAATGCGGCAACAAAGCGGCATCACTATCCCCTTCCCTTTCAGGATGAGATTTTGGACACTGTTGCAGGTCATGAGAGATATTCGGTATGTGATGGGTTCAGTGGGTATTTTCAAATTGGGATTGCATATGAAGATCAAAAGAAGACCAGCTTTTTGACCCCATGGGGAGTGTTTTGCTATAGGGTGATGCCCTTTGGCTTGATGAATTCTTATGCGAGCTTCCAAAGTTGGATGGACAAAGTATTGGGGCCTTACCTTGGAAGCTTTGTAAAAGTCTTTATGGATGATTTTTGTGTTTACAGTGATAGAATGCTTCATGTGAAAAATCTTGATATGGTGTTTAAAAGGATTGATGATGATGGGGGTCAACTCAATCCTTTGAAATGTAAAATTGCAAGAGCTAGAGTGATACTTCTTGGCCATGAGGTAAGTGAGAATGGGATAGCTCCAGATCCTGTAAAAGTGGAATGTTTGCTTATGATGGAGAGTCCTAAAAGTACAAAGGAATTGATGAGTTTTGTACAAAAGCTAAGGTACTTGTCAAGGTCTTTTTGTATGCTTGCTGAATATGTACACCCTTTGCAAGAAGCAACACAAAAAGACCCTTTCCTTTGGACGGAGCATGAGCAAACAGCTTTTGAGGACGTCAAGGAAAAGCTATCTACATTACCTTTGATGATGCCTCTTTGTTGGGATGAAATGTTTTATTTGAGCTTGAGCGTGGGTGAGCATGCTATTGGTGTAGTATTGATGCAAAAAGGAAAAAAGCAATCTTATATGAGGCCGGTTTACTACATAAGCAAAGTGAAGAATGATGCACAAAAATCTTGGCATGAGATCGAGCAATTGGTTTAGGCATTGGTATATGCAACAAAAAGGCTGAAATCTTATCTTATTTGTAAGCCTTTTGTGGTGTTAACATCATGTAGTTTATTGCCTCATGCACTAAGGTATCCTGGGGATAGTCCTAAATTGCAAAAGTGGATACTTAGCTTGCAACAATTTGACATGAGCTTTACGAAGGAGGATAGTGTGAGAGCAAATATGGCGGATATGCTCACTTTTAAGGAGATTCATGCAAGGAGTGAGTTGAAGAAGGATTTGGAAAAGAAGATAGCACCAAGCCCAACTATGCATGCGGAGCTTCAGGATGTAGAGGGTACCTTATACTTTGACGGGGCTTTCAAAAGGAGCATTAATAAGGGCACTATTGGTTATATATTTGTGGATAAAAATGGCATTGAGTGCTGGTTTGGAAGCCAAGAAGTGGATGTAAAGAGTAATAATGAGGCTGAGTATGCAAGCCTCTATTTGGGCCTGGAAGAATGTGTCAAAAGACATATAAGGAGGCTTTTAATCAAAGGTGATTCTATGTTGATTGTGCGGCAAGTTCAAGGTACTTGGAAGGTGAATCAAGAAGGCATGAAGGGCTGGTTTTTCAAAGTGAGGAAGTTGTTAAAGTCTTTTACTTCCTTTCATTTATGGCATATACCACGAAATATGAATGTAAGGGCTCATGAGTTGGCGGAACAGGTGTTCACAAAGGATGTGCATGCGGTGATAATTAGAGAGCCAAGGTATCTTGGAAGGGAATCCTCCATGAGGAAGAACATGTGTTGCAAACGGGTTTTGCAAGAAAGGGATTGGCTTCTCAACAAAGGCATGCAATCACACGAAGAGCTATGAGGTATGTCTTGATTGGAGAGCAAATGTATCACAAGGGGGCTGATGGTGTCATGAGAAGAGTTCTCTACCATGATGAAGTTTTTGATTGCTTAAAAGCATGTCATGAGGAAGGATGTGGAGGCCATTTTGGAGTGGAAATTACAAGAAGGAAAGTATTGAATGCTCAACTTATGTGGCCAAGTATGAATAGGGATGTTGTGCATTGGTGTAGAAGCTGTCACGAGTGCCAAAAAAGAAAGCTGATGCCTGAGCCTTTGAGACACATTGTAAGCTATGGACCTTTTGAATAGTGGGGTGTGGATGTAATTGGTCCTCTTCCAGGCACTAGAAATGGGAAGCACTACATACTTAGTGCAGTGGATTATATGACAAGATGGCCAGAAGCAAAGGCTAGTAGAGGGGCTACAAGCAAAGATGTATGCAGCTTTATTTTTGATTGCATATGTTGTAGATTTGGAGTGCCGTTGGAGCTTGTAAGTGATCAAGGGAAAGAGTTTAGGAATGATCTTATCACTGAATTGGTGGAGAAATTGGAGATCAAACATAGGTATGCTACTCCTTATCATCCACAATGCAACGGGTTGGTGGAGGCATTCAATGGAGTTTAACAGAAGATATTGTTCAAGCTTGTGGAAGAACATCCAAAAGATTGGGATATGTATTTGGAGAGGGCATTGTTGGCATGTAGAGTGACTCAAAAATCATCCACGGGATTCACTCCATTTCATTTGGTATATGGAGAAGAGTGTGTTATGCTGATTAATGTGATGCTTCCTTCATTGGAGTTCATTTTGAAGCATAGTTTGGTAGAGGAAGAGCATGTAAAAGAGAGACTGGCATCTATGCATAGCCTCTTATTGGATAGAGAAAGTGCCATTAGATACTATGAAGACTTGGGAAGAAGAAGGGCTGATGTATTCAATGAAAAGATAAAGGAAAAAGGGCTATGTGAAGGCATGTTGGTTATGAGGTATAATAGTGCTTTGGACAATACCTTTCAAACAAAGTTCAAGGCAAAGTGGGAAGGTCCTTTTGTGGTGCATAAGGTGTATGATAATGGAAGCTATCAGCTCAAGGACTTGGATGGAAAGATGCATAAGGCAAGAGTCAATGGGATCCGAATCAGGCCTTATGTGACCAGAATCATGTGATGAAGCAAGAAATGTACATGAAACACTTGAAAGTGTTCCATGCTTGTTGGTTTTTTAATGCTTTTGGGTCCCTTATATGTAAATAAAGCATGCTTGTACAAAGTGTACAAAGGCGGTGTGTGCCAGCTGTCTCTACGCATGCGGGCCAGTTGTGCGGGGTGCATAGTTTTGCTGTTTTTGTACATAGACGTGTTGAGACTTGAAAGAGTCACTTAGTACTTGAAAAATATGAACAAAACTGAGTTTTTATCAGCTTGAGGTCGTGAGTGAGTGGGGGATTTGACAGAGGAAGATCTAGCAGCAAGAAGCCCTGATTGTCGCGAGGGATAGAGGCGTTTGGGAGTAGAGCAGCCTGTCTTGCTAGTCGAGGGCCCGATGTGGTGAGTTGAGAGTGGGTCTCTCCTCAATGGGCTGATGAAAGTGGGTGCTTAGCTCTGCATATTGACCTCTCTTCATCTTGTTTTGAGGTATGGTGGCTATGGTGTGTGCAGCTCCTTGTGGTGTAGCTAGTCGAGGGTAAACTATGTGTTGCAATGCCTTGCTTGTACATATATCAAAGGGCAAGGTTTCCCCCAAGTTTTCCATCACCTTTTTTGATTTTTTTTGCTGAACTTTGTGGATTTTCAAATTAAGCTTGATTTGAGAGGGTTTTGGTCAAGCTATGTGCATATATGGGAGCGCCTATGGAAGCCCTACTAGCACATGGAAGTGCGCTTGAAAAGAAGTGAAGTTCTTTGAGTTATGGTCAAAAGTGCAGAGATTTCCATGGTTTTTTTCTCACTTTTTTTCTTGATTTTATTGCTTCCTTGGTGTCTTTGAGTGCAATGGAGTGTAGTGGGAGTTGTAGCGGTGTAGAGGGAAGCTAGTCGGAGCTAGTCGAGGCTAGTCGAAGTTGAGTGTGTGTGAAATTGAGAAAATTAGCGAGAGAAGGTCAGCCCATATTATCTCGAGAGAGCTATACTCTTCATCCTCTTTTCTTGGTGTTGGTTTGAGGTGTTGTAGAGGCCAGCCCCCCAATCCTTCACAACGTCATCACTGTCAAACAGTCGCCGCTTCATCCCCACACGGGCGCGAGCGCCCGTGGTGCCGCCTCGCTTTGCCAAAACCACCACCAACCGCCCCGTGCAGCGCCCAACAGGGCCGCCGCCCGTGCGCCATAGCCAAGGAGGAGGCAGCTCTCCTCTTTCCTCCCTTGTGTCCATTAGAGAGCTCACGGCTCGCATTGTATACTGCACCTCTCCAGTCCGCGACTGCGCATATGGGATAATCCGGCCACGTGGCAGCCCGTGGGTGATCCCCCCTTTGGATAGCCTCCAAGGCCCTCAAAAATCCACCCTTTAAATTTAACCCACTTCTTTTTTTTTGCTTGTATCGGGTAGTCTTGTTAGGTCCTGCCCAGTTGGCCGATGCACTGGTCGTCGAGCCCGACTGAAACCTTGCGTCTTCATCTTCAAGTCACCCCCCTCTTGCTCCATTTTGAGATCTCCAAGGCTACCATCCGAGGCGGCCAAAAAACAGGAAATGCATCTACATGCACTCAATCGCCAAATGCTCCATTTTGCTCCGCACTGTAACTCGATGCTCGGGGCTGAGAATCACGAGCCGTGATTTCGTGCTAACTCCACATGATGTACACTATCATCGAGAACTTTGGCGAGGCCCAAAAGATGCCAGATGGCACATCCTCCAATGCAGTCAAGTGGGCTTGGACCCGGCCCTCCAAAAAAATGCAACTGGACATAAAATGCAAACCATGGCTCTGATCCACAATCTGAATAGACGAATAGGATCCATAAATTGAGCTCTACAAACCTGTACCTCGACTTCCACTTGGACCACCTGTCCCCAGTTGCCTTGTCCGGCAAGAATTTGCAATTTATTGAAACTTCAACCTTCAATAACTTGGGCTCCGTAGCTCGGTTTGATGAGCCGTATGGACCTGCTCCTTCAGCACTTCAAGCTCTTCATTCCTAGACCAAAAAGCTGTGCTTTGCATCTCCCTCATCCGCTACCTAAATTAGCCCCTCATGGAGCCTTCCTTGGCCTATAAGCCGCATCAGGCATACAACTGCGCTGCTACCTGTCATCCCATGATTTTCCTAGCTGCTCCAACCCTTTGCCATGCTTCTGCTAGCCTGCATACATCTGTCCATGCCATCTTCTAGAGTCGACACACTTTGGCTGCACCATCATTGCCCACCTCCCAGTTGAGCATTAATGCTCAACCACATAAAAGCTTTTATTCCACTACTAACTGCAAAACCTGGCACACTATGAAAAAACTAAAACCTTATGTACATAGTTTTATTGCACCCTATTGCCAAAGCTTCAAGTGGGTTGCCCCACCCATTGCATAAGAATCTGATGCACTGCTGGCACCAGCTCCCTTTCAAAATAGAGCTTGAGACACATACCATTTACCCTGTGTTTGAGGAACCGACCATCCATCCTGATTAGTGCATAAGTACCATTGGGAAAAACTTGATGAACCTTGTAAGGTCCCGTCTACTTTTTCTTGAAATTCTTCGGAAAGGTGAAGTCAAGATAACTCTCGTACTTCATCACTAGATCGCCCTTCTCAATCCGCTTTGCAGGCAAATGTTGGTTGAACTTTGCTACTCTTCTCTGTCCCTGCTTCACATAAAAATCTGCCGCTGCCTCATGATCCATCTTCAAAGTTTCAAGACTTGTAATCCTATCTTGCAAAACATCTTGATGAGTCTTATCGATTCGCCACAAACCTTTGAGAACCCCTAATTGCACATGCATAAGTAGGACCGCTTCCTTGCCATATACCAACTCATATGGAGTAAAGTTGGTTGCCACCTTATATGAAGTCGTGTACGCCCAAAAACATTTGTCAAGGTTCGATTCCCACCCTTCAACCTGTTGGTATATATACTTCCTAAGCATCTTGACTATCTGCCCATTGGCACTCTCTACCAAACCATTGCTCTGCGGATGGTATGGAGATGAAAATCGGTGTTGAATCCCCAATTTGTCCACCAGGGCATGCACCAACTTGCTTCTGAACCCTTGTCCCCGATCTGATATAAGCACCCAAGGCACTCCAAAGTGACAACATATGCAATCAAATACAAACTGAGCAACAGTATGTGAATTTACCTCTTTGACCGGTTTAGCCTCGACCCACCGGGTAAGGTAGTCTATGGCCACTACCACATATTTCTTACCGCTCGCTGACTTGGGCAATGGACCAATTGCATCCAAACCCCACTCGCTTTTCAAAGGCATCATGTGCGATGATAGTCCCTTGCTGTCGACTACGAGTCGTCTTTCACCCATCACTTGGCACTGATGACACGTCTTGCACCAATAATGCACATCTCGCACAATAGAAGGCCACGAGAACCCACTTCTTAAGATACGAAACAAAACTTGACTCTTACCTTGATGACCGCTTTCCTCGTGGCATTGCTCCAATACCATACCGATCTCTTCCTTGTAAAGGACACGATGTAGCACCCCATCTCTACCGTGCATCATAAGATCTTCTCCAATCAGAGTGAACCTTTTAGCCTTTTGAACAACCCTCCTCTTTTGTAGCTTGGAAAACCCGTCGGAACATTGACATGTACTCAAGAAATCATCAATATCCTTCAAAGTCTCTCTACATGCATAAGTGGCCGGCCCCACATACAAACTCGACACTTGAGTCTGAACACGAATGCTAGCCAACCGATCTGCTTCCTGGTTTTGTTCTCTTTTCACATGTTTGAATTGCACTGCTTCAAAAAACTTCAACAGCTTCTTATTGGAAAAAAACCAATTCTTGAGGGAATCCCGCTTTACCTGCCATTGGCCCAAAAGTTGTTTGACAACTAGTAGAGCATCACCTTTTACTACTAACTTTGATATGCCAAATTTAATTCATTGCTTGAGTCCCAGGTGTAAAGTAAGATATTCCGCTTCATTGTTGGTATGCACCTCCTCCAAGTCGTACGCTTTGGAAAAAATAACTGTGTCATGCGGATCTTGAATGACTACACCTCCACCTGCTTTCTGTGTTACCCGTCTGTAAGCGCCATCAAACCACATCGTGAAGTCCCTCTCCAAGTCAGGTTCCTCCTTATCCTCCTCTCGTACCACCCTTGGATAAATTGGTAACTCAATATCCTTGTTGACTAGGATATCCACCAAGTGAGACCGTCGCGTATGATCCGTTTTGAACTCAAACTCAAACTCTTGAAGCTCGATTACCCACTTCATGATTCGTTTCCCTGGCTTCAAGTGTAGCACCACTTCAGGCAAAAGATTGTTAGCAGTCAATACATAAAACTTCCGAACGACCAAATATATTTTGAACTTTCTGCAGGCAAAGACCAAAGCCATCACCCACTGTTCCGCCTCTGTATAAGTAGCTTCACCCTGACTAATGACTCTGCTTTCGAAGTAAATAGGCTTATAATTCCTTCCCACCTTTTGTAGCAATACTGCTCCGATAGCCACCGTTCCCACCGTCATAGCAATATAAAAATCATCCTCATGATTAGGAGGGCATACTGTAGGTAACTGACATAGAATACCTTTCACTTTATCAAATGCCTCTTGAGCTTCTTCATCCCATTGAAATCCATGCACCTGTTACCTGTTGAGCCCTTTTCTGAAGAGGGTAGACATATTGAGACAACATCCAAAAGAAGCGTGATAAATACTTTAACTTATGCATGAATGACGCCAATCCCGTTGCACTAATGGGAGGCTCCATAAGAACCAATGCTTTCACCTTCTCTGGGTCTGCTTCAATTCCGTTCTGTGATACCACATGACCCAGCAACTGAACTCTTGGTTGTTCTAGCTTGCACTTCTTTGGATTCAATTGACCTTCTCCTTCATCTACCCTTTGAAAACAAAGCCTTAACTTGGACAAATGTTTTGCCCTGGAACTATAGCAACCAATATCATCCATAAATACTCTGATGAACTTACCCAAGTATGGCCCGAACACCTTGTTCATCCAATCTTGAAATGTCGCATACGCATTTACCAGTCCAAAAGGCATCCTGCGGGGTAGGCAAAGCAACCCCATGGAGAAATGAAGGTAGTCTTTAACTGGTTCTCCAAAGCAATACCAATCTGAAAATACCCTAAAAAACCATCCATAACGGAATAGCGTTCATGCCGGGCAACCTGGTTTAAAATCTCATCTTGAAATGGTAGGGGGTAATGATTCCGCTTGGTTGTAGCATTCAAAGGCTTATAATCTACACATACTCGCCATTTTCCATTTTTCTTCGGGGTAATGACAACTGTAGAGACCCACTCAGACTCTTTACCGGGTATATAATACCTGCCTCGAGCAATTTGTTGATCTCCTGCCATAGAGCTTCCTTTTGAATATCTCCCAACCTCCTGAGCTTCTATGCTTTTGGTTTGTATCCTTCTTTCAGTAGAATCTGATGCTCCACTCCTTTAGCTCCCCTCAGATCCTTATACTCTGTTGCAAATAAGTCAGGGTAGGATGCACATAGGTTCATATAGCCTTCCTTCTCTTGCTTTGTTAAATCTGTACCTAGCATATCTTCCACCTCTTTAGCCTGCAGACTACAAACAGGAACTTGCATACCTCTCCTTGTAGTGGTAGAGTCTACTGTGACTCCGAACAAATCTATATCCAGCTTCAATAAATCCTCATCACTCTCTTCCTCTTCGACATTGGTCAACCCTTCATCATAAGTAGACTCCGTTTCATACTCATAACTGGTACTGAAATCTCGATTATCTGCACCTGCTGAGGGATGAGAACGACGTTCCTTGGTCTTTAGGTCCAACGCAATCTGTCCTCCATTTTCCCAATTCGGCAAGGTAAACACCCCGGTCTCCCAATCTTGCTTGGCTCCAATTGCCAGCAACCATGGCCTCCCCAATATAATTGGATAAGCATTCTCTCCTGCTTTCATGACAAAAAAATCAATTAAGCATTCAATTCCCATAATCTTTACCTTCACATCGTGTGCCACTCCTAAACAACGAGCTTTGGCATGATTAGCCATCCTCATTCGCACATTGGACTTGACAACAGCTTTAATGCCAATATCCCTCATAGCAGATTCCGTAATCACACAGACTTGGGCACCACCATTGATGTAGGCTTGAACCTGTTTCTTCTTCTCCAACAAAACATCCACCACCGGAAGCACATCGGTCGGACTCCCCACCTCTAAGGCTAGATTTTGTACTGCATGCACATCCCCTCCCACTCGAGGAAGCCTCGTACTGACATTGGTTGAGCATTGCCTTCTTAACTTAGGGTTTAATGCAAGCAGCTGCCCAAAAGTGATGTTAGCGTTTTGACACTGGTTGACAGGAGATACCTCTTTTCGAAAATCTTGCAGAAAACAGGCCCGCAACGCCGGCCACATAATTCTTGGCTCTCCCTCCAAAGCATAGAACCATGTCGATGCTTTTCTCCGCATCAACAACGGGATCGTTTGCATTTTACTATCTTTATTCGGCATATGCAGTGACAGCATATACAACTCGAAATCGGCCATCCACTCTTCCGGATCTCCTGCTCCGGCGAAAACTGGTCCATAACTATGTGTTGCATCTCTCCTTGATGGAAATAACTGTCTTCGATCAACACCGACGAGCAATCAACGGCTTCTCCGTGGGGGCACCAGAAGATGGAGAGGGAAAATAGGGAACACACCCAACACACCAAATATCTGCCTCTCTATAGCCCAGGGATTCCATAGCACCCCTAACCTCTCAAATAACACCTTCAAATTGGCTAATTTGCACTAACAACTACACTTTAGCACACAGAACAACTATCTCATACCTTGCAAAAAACACCTTGCAGCACAAATGCACCCACCCTGCTCAACTCACCCTTTCCGACTCACAAAACACCCCGATTCTACCCTCTTGGTAACACCCTTCAAGCTGCAGGCAACCCCTCTGCAAGCACCGGCCAATACACAAAGAGCGAGAGAAAAGAGGGGAATGGCGAGAAGCAACACCAGAAATAGGGGCAAATATGTGGTATTATTGCATAGGGGAATAGTACAATCAAGTATGCAGCTTCAATGGCAAGCTTTGCACTACACAGGCTTGCAACTTTCAATCACACTCTCAGGCAAAAAAGCCCTCAAATTTTCACGTTTACATTCTTTTATAGAGGTGTCTCTAGGAGGTCTAAAAAAGAAATGATGGGTGAGCTTCTCCTCTCGTGGCCTTCACTTAGAGCTCTTTTTGGAATTTGTTTTGCATTGCTTGCACCTGGCATAGTTCATTTTTGGAAGCAATTGCATGGTGTACACGTCTTGACTCCTTGTCCACTCAATTTGGCCGCCCGACTTGCTCCTCTTGGGGCTTTTGAATTCTCTCTCTTGCTCTGGCTTTGCTTGATCTCCTTGGACGTTCTTTGCCTCGCCTTCCCTTCACTGCGGGATCAAGTTCTTCCATGAGGGGGGGACGCAATAGCGAGGTCGCTATTGCCCTCCCTCTTTCCTTCAACAATTTGGAGGCCTAAGGGCCGCGGGACTCACCGCTAGTCGGGCGCCACGTCATCACTATCAAACGGCCGCCGCTTCATCCGTACACGGGCGCGAGCGCCTGGTGCCGCCTCGCTTTGCCAAAACCACCACCAACCGCCCCGCGCAACGCCTAGCAGGGTTGCCGCCCGTGCGCCATAGCCAACGAGGAGGGAGCTCCCCTCTCTCCTCCCTTGTGTCCATTAGAGAGCTCACGGCTCACATTATATACTACACCTGTCCAACCCGCGACTGCGCATATGGGATAATCCGGCCACGTGGCAGCCCTTGGGTGATCCCCCCTTTGGATAGCCTCCAAGGCCCTCAAAAATCCACCCTTTTAATTTAAACAACACTTCTTTTTTCTGTTTGTACTGGGTACTCTTGTTAGGTCCTGCCCAGTTGGCTGATGCACCGGTCGTCGAGCCCGACGGAAACCTTGCGTCTTCATCTTCAAGTCATCTGCCTCTTGCTCGATTTTGAGATCTCCAACGCTACCAGCCGAGGCGGCCAAAAAACGGGAAATGCATCTGCATGCACTCAACCGCCAAATGCTCCATTTTTCTCCGCACTATAACTCGATGCTCGGGGCTCAGAATCACGAGCCGCGATTTTGTGCTAACTCCACATGATGTACACTATCATCGAGAACTTTGGCGAGGCCCAAAACATGCCAGATGGCACATTCTCCAATGCAGCCAAGATGGCACATCCTCCAATGCAGCCAAGTGGGCTCAGACTCGGCCCCCGAAAAAAATACAACTGGCCATAAAATACAAACCATGGCTCTAATCCGCAATCTGAAAAGACGGATAGGCTCCATAAATTGAGCTCTACAAACTTGTACCTCGACTTCCACTTGGACCACCCGTCCCCAGTTGCCCTGTCCGGCAAGAATCTGCAATTTATTGAAACTTCGACCTTCAATAACTTGGGCTCCGTAGCTTGGTTTGATGAGCCGTCTGGACCTGCTCCTTCAGCACTTCAAGCTCTTCATTCCTGGACCAAAAACCTGCGCTTTGCATCTCCTTCATCCGCTACCCAAATTAGCCCCTCATGGAGCGCTCCTTCCTTGGCCTATAAGCCTTATCAGACATACAACTCCGCTGCTACCTGTCATCCCATGATTTTCCTAGCTGCTCCAGCCCTTTTCCATGCTTTTGCTAGCCTGCACACATCTGTCCATGCCATCTTCTCGAGTCGACACACTTTGGCTGCACCAACATGGCAACTGTTAACTATGTCACGAGGACGTGGCAACTGCTAACTTTAGTTGTTGGTTTCTTTCCAATGGGTTTCATTTTATTTTTGAGATCCTCTTCTTGAAGTAGCAAACCGTCGGACCTTGTATGGCCAATGTGAACGGTAGTTTCACCCACAGATGGGTAGTGGTCGGCACTTGAATTCGTATGGTAAGAGGATGTCTAGGCTCAGAGCAAGATCATATAGGTCCCCCCGTCGCACTTAGCAAGTTGGTGGATACTAGGAAGTGAACTCGATAAAGGCCTAAAGTCAAGGTGTGACTACCAACAGAAAATATCCGACAATTTTGCCACATTGCACTTTTGGATGCGGTCCCAATGAGGATAGATGGTCAAATGACCACAGGGAGCCCAACGGAATCATTTCCTAAGATTTAGGGAACTGCTATTTTGGGCCACGAAATGTGTTCTCATCATTACCTCCAGTATGACTAGGGGAACACTTTACAACTGTGCCGCGAAGTCAACTGGGCGACCAGTCGGGAGATTTTTAAGCGGCGAACCCGAAACGGGAAAATGCTTGTAAATGCGCCAAGTGTCAATTTTTCATGCACTTTCCTCCTACAGAAAAAAAGGGCGCTGATCTTTAAGCTGGGAAGAGGCCTCATTTGCTCTCTGTCGCAGGTTAAGAGCTATGGAGTGCTTCCTTTCCCTCTTATGTACAGTGCGTGCCAGTAGTGATGCCCTGCACGCTACGCAGTGCTCTCTCTCTCCCCTATGAGCAGTATGTTATGCCCCTCTAGTGGGTTTTTCATTTGACCAATGTACAGTTATGTGGGTTCATGCGCGATTGCCGAGGCAAGAGCCTCTTGCACAGGTATTGGATTAGCTAGCGGCGAATCCCCCGTAGGTACAGGTGAATTTGGAGAGGTTTCACGTCAGAAATCTCGTCCGATTCAAAGGGCAAGTAGCCCTACAGGTGCGGGAGCTCGAGGTCTTGCTACGGATGGGACCGGCACGTGAAACGGAGCCCAAAACAGGGAATTACAGCCTGCTGTGTAGTTTTGCAGGTTTAGGGTTTCGGCCCTAAACGGACCCTAATAACCCCCAGGAGGTTCGGGGACGCGAGGGGACCGCTGTACAGGTGAACTGACGCATTTTCGGGGCAGAAAACACAGAATTCAGCGTACTGCAGATTCTCGCCAGGTTTTGCAAAGTGTCCGTATGCGTCGGGAAAGTCACCTTTTGCGTGGGGATAGTGACTGTGAAGCGTCCTAGTATAGTTATGTTGCCGAAATTGGGCGAGAACAGGTGTTTCTTAGCCTTGTTTGTGCGGGGCAGCTCGTAGGAGATCGCAAGTTTTATTCCCTTTGTTGAAGAATAAAGAAATACCGAAAGGGGTGCCAATTTTTGGGGCCTATAGGTTGTCGGCGTCTGCTCGGACCATTCTAGCTTCCGAGCTGTGTGTGTAGTTAGGTGTTAATCCCCATTACAGGTTATCTTTGCAAAGTACTATGTGTGTGTCTAAAGTAAAGAATTTCGGGTGAAAGCCAACGTCTACTGCCCCACGGGCCGGTTTCAAGGTTCCGTTGCCGGGACATCAATCACTTTTTCCTTAAAGAGTGAGCCTCGGTTGTTTTGGGTAAAGACACAGAGTGCAGGAACGTGGGATTACACTATGGTCGACAAAGGGAAGGGCATTATGGAAGAGGGTTCCTCTTCAAAGGACAGGCAGGAGATCCCTATGGTTTTCGAGATTGGCGAGAGCTCATGGCCACGTCAGTCTGTACCTCCTGTCAATGTGAATGTACCTCCAGTAGTACAGGGCTTTATAACTGGGCAACTTGAGGACGATGCATTCAATACTCAGTTAGTTGCCGCGGTGAATGTCTTTTCGCAGCTGGTGCAGAATCGAAGGTTTATGGAGTTCTTGCAAGTGCCACCAGTGCAACGACAAAATAGGCAACCTACGCCGCGTACGGAGCTTGTTGATGCTCAAGCCGAGGTACTTCATGCGGTTCAGGAGGAAAGGGAACAATCGCATGTTGTGGAGTCAGGGGCTCCAAAACAGGTTCCTCCTGTGCTTGAACAGGTGGCTAGAGCCTAGAGCGCCTATTCCACAGGTTATGCCAGTTCAGCCCGCCACCTTTTAGAGCCAGCATGCTGTCTTGAATGGACAAGGAACTCGATACCAGGCTATGCACCTAGTTTTTCCACCAACCACGGTACATCCTGGGTATTTCGGGGGTGGATCAGTGTTCCAAAGTATGGCTGGCTATGCGCCTGGAAGTCAGCCGTACATGCTAGGAACAGTGTTCGGGGGTATGCAAGGCATCTTGCCAAACCCCATGTATGGTAGTATCGGTATGCAGTAGGGTTTTCAGAGCAACCACGGCCAGTTTGGGGTGCCACAGGGTCATTTTGGCATGGTTGGTTTTTCTGGACAGCACCCAGATATCGCACCTCTGACGCACAATGTGAATGGCCAAGATGTGCCGATCATGCCTACTACAGTGCCCATGTTGCAGACCATTCCGTATGACAACTTGGGGGCACTAGAGAAGCCGAAGGCTTACAAAGAAGGTGGTGCAGCTGTAAAGTTTAGTACCTTCAGTGGTTTCGAGGATAAGACAAAGGCCCTCACTTTCCTCCAGCAGTTCGATACAGCTTATGCGGGAGGGCATTTTATAGAGGCGTCGAAGGTCAGGAAAGATGCCACTTTCTTAAAGGACAATGCGCTTACATGGTGGACGACATTGTTAATGCAAGGACAGACACCCGCCACTTGGGTTTACTTCAAGCAAATGTTTGCATCTGCTTGGCTGTCAAATGAATTTGAAGCCGACGTCATGACAGATTGGCACCAGCTTACTTCAGCTTCGTGCAAGAGCTTGCTGGAGTACAATAGGAGGTTTTGTAAAGCGCTACTCTCAATGACCTCCTACAGATTTGTGCCATTGACAGAGCAGATAGAGAAGTACTGTTGTGGGCTGCCTAAAGGGCTTCGCGATTACTGTACAAAGAATAGAGTGGCTACCCTCACTCAGCTTATGGAAGTTGCGAACACTGGTCTTGCCTTGTTGAAAGGAGAGGATAGTGGATTTCTGAGCAGCGACAAAGGAGGGCAGCAAAAGAAAAATTCAGCGAAGAAGCCCTTTGTGAAAACGGCTCCTGATGCGTCACAGGGGTCAGAAAAGGCCACCAAAGACAAGGATTCAGCCGGGACTTCTGGAGCGCAGGCAAAGAAACAGAAAAAGAAGCCTTTGTGCGCAAGTCGCTCGAGGAAAAGAAGGTCCTAATGGCTGAGAACAAATGCTTTATATGCGAGCAGCCTGGTCACTTTGCTATCAATTGTCCACAAAGGAAAAGACCAGCTGACTCAGAGGATAAAGAAGACCAGAAAGGCAAGAAACCTAAACCCACGGCAGGTTTAGTGCCAGACATGGTGGGTGACAGGCCCAGCATAGTTGCCAGTGAGTTATGCAGGGCATGGGGTAAAGTTAGGGATCAAACGGCACTCATCTTCTTTGATCCAGGTGCCAAAGACAACTTTATCTCACCAGAGTTAGCTATGAAGCTGTGCATCAGAGCTGAAGAGATGGGGTACACAGTAGAGGCAGGGTTGGCATGTCCTTGCCACTCAGAGTGTGTTACTCCCATGATTGGAAAGCTGCGTGTGCATGTTCAGCCGTATGTGGACACAGAAGAGTTCTACATCATGCCGCTGGAAGGATGTGACGCCTTGTTGGAGCTCCCGTGGATGTTCCGAGTGCATGGAGTCTTGGATGCCTACAATAAAAAGATCATTGTACAGCATAGGGGCAAAAATCACATCTTGGATGTAAAGCTTAAAGGAGAGTCAGTCCCTATTGTATCTGCTTCTGCTATCACTTCTGTAATAAAGAATCATCTTTCTGTGTACTTGATTTTTGCACGTGATGTCTCAGATAGTGATCAATCAAATTTATCTGTGTTAGATAAAGAAAGGTCAGCATTTTTGCACAAGTTTAGTGACTGTTTTTCTGATTCATTACTGTCGCAATTGCCGCCAGAGAGACCTGAGGACCATCAGATAGATTTGGTGCGAGGGTGTAGCCCATCAAATAGACCTCCCTACAGGGTTAGTGCTACGCAGCAGAAAGAGATTATGGGCCAGGTTGAGGAGTTATTAGAGAAGGGGCTGATTCAGCCTAGTTCTTCACCCTTTTGCTCCCCAGTGCTCCTAGTGCAGAAGAAGGATGCCTCATGGCGCATGTGTATTGACTACCGTGCGTTGAATAAGAATACCATCAAGAATAGGTTTCCTATTCCTCGAATTGATGATATTCTCGATCGTTTAGAGGGTGTTGCAATTTTCAGCAGGATAGACCTTAAGAGTGGGTACCATTAGATTCGTATAAGGCCAGAGGATGTGCACAAGACTGTGTTTAGAACGACATTTGGTCTTTATGAGTTTCTAGTGATGCCGTTTGGGCTAACAAATGCTCCTGCCACGTTCAACAGAATGATGGACCGGATTTTCCGCTCGCATCAACAGTTTGTTGCGACATTCTTCGATGACATGATAGTGTATTCGAAGAATGAAGAGGAGCATAGGCGTCACTTGACCATTGTGTTCGAAGAGCTGCGCAGCCACGGGTTACTTGTCAATCCTAAGAAAAGTGAATTCTTCCTCGATTAGATCCACTTTCTTGGCCACATAGTCTCAAAGGATGGTGTTAGAATGGATCCTGCAAAGGTCGAAGCTATCAAGACATGGCCAGACTTGAAGACTGTGCACGATGTCAAAAGCTTCTTGAGATTGTGTTCCTACTATAGAAGGTTTATCAGAAATTTTGCAGAGATAGCATCGTCTCTTCACGCTTTGCAAAAGAAAGAGGTCACTTTCAGATGGACCCAAAAAGAGATTTCAGCTTTTAGTCTCTTAAAGGAAAAGTTGACTTACAGATCCAGTTATTGTTTTGCCAGATGCTCAGGAAGTCATTTGTGGTCCAGTGTGATGCGTGTGGCAGTAGCATCGGAGCAGTGCTAATGCAAGACGGACGGGTAGTAGCTTATGAAAGCAGAATTTTGCAAGGGCCAGAGAGGACTATGCAAGTCTATGAGAAAGAGCTCTCGGCCGTGATTCATGCGCTTTCTAGCTGGAAGCACTACCTCTTATGTGCTGATTTTGTTGTCCAAACAGATCATCAGACCTTGCGATACTTCTTTTTTTTTTCCAAGAAAAAGATCCTTCTATTAGTTAATGAAAACTACCCATAGGGCTACATCCACCTCTGCAGGAGAGGGCTACAACAAGCATGGTGGGGAGACTCTCCCAATGAAAAACCAACATATATACAATGGGGCTAAATCAAGAGATGGGAGGAGGGAAGAGACACACAGGTGGACAGTAGTGCCATCTGAGCACCCCCTGGACCATGGTGTAGAAAGGCCCAAGGCGCCAGAGTCGAAGGAAAGCCTCGCGGCGCTCCCGCATGCGGTCGGAGCTGCCCTGTAGTCCCTCAAGCTGTCCACTGAGAGTATGGATCAGCTCTAGCCAAAAGTCACGAACAGTCTCTGCTGGTGGCACAGGGCGAGCGTTAAAGATGCGGAAACAGCAGGCCCGCCAGATGAACCAGAGAGCTAGGCCGCTGATGAGCTCCCAACACTCCTCTCTCTCACTGCACCACTCCTGTGGAGTAAGATCTGTAGCAGGCTGGAGTGTAGGTCGCCCCCCCTGTATCACTATCATCCTACTGGTGGAAGATAGCTCAAACTGAAGTGCCGGGCCCGTGAGGGTGGACCAAGCCGTTGCCCCCCAAGTGTACTGTCGAGCCGTGGAGAGGGCAGGGATCAGCTGAAGAACTCGTAGCCACACCTGCTGGGCTGAGGGACAGTCCCAAAGACAGTGACGCTGACTCTCCACCAACTGGTCATAGGCTGTACATGCGGCCGAGAGACCACTATGCACAAGCCAGCTCCCTACTATTGTGGCTCTGTGTGCAACCAACCACTGGAACAAAGTGACGCGCCTCGGCTGTCTGGAGTCCCACAGCCTCTGCCAAAAAGCTGCCAAGAACTCGACTGTGAGGCCCTCCTCCTGCCAACTGGTCATAGGCTGTACATGCGGCCGAGAGACCACTATGCACAAGCCAGCTCCCTACTATTGTGGCTCTGTGACGCTGACTCTCCACCAACTGGTCATAGGCTGTACATGCGGCCGAGAGACCACTATGCACAAGCCAGCTCCCTACTATTGTGGCTCTGTGTGCAACCAACCACTGGAACAAAGTGACGCGCCTCGGCTGTCTGGAGTCCCACAGCCTCTGCCAAAAAGCTGCCAAGAACTCGACTGTGAGGCCCTCCTCCTGCCAATGACGTGCTGCAGCGGGGCGGGCCTCTCTCTTTGCTGCAAGTATGTGACGTCCAAGCCGAACAGTGTACTGAAAGAAAGGGACTCCTGGGCGGTCTGCAGAAGAGAAGGGGTCCCTCCATAGCCACTCACCAGGATCCCACTGTACTCGTGCCAATGGACAGCACTCCCAAGCCCATAGCCTCCAGTGTCCTGTCTCAAGAGCTGCTGGGTCAAGGTCTATGACGCAAGTCCTCCCACAGATGCCCACAACTCGGATCCTCTAGAAACAACACTCTGCTACCTGCGGGGCCTCTATTGCAACTCGCTGTAATCGTCCCCCACCCTGAGGCTCAAAGAACAGGGCTGGGACAGTCTCTGAGCAAGCCTTGACTGAAATGAGAACCTCCAGTCGTGTGAAGGCTCCCATCCATCGGGGTGCTACTGGCTCGAGAGGCGTGAGCCACTCAGCTGGAACTGACTCTGAGATGTACTGACACATGCTCTAAACCCCTCTCATGCCCTGTAGCTGGACAGCTTGCACCTCCTCTGACAAACCTGTGAACTCTAGCCAGTCACCTAGAGAGCGCGTTGGACCTGCTGCCATGGGACCCCAAGAAACATGAGGCCTACTCCCAACCAAGTGGCCTCTCTGAGTGCTAACCATGGGGTTCCAGACGAGGGGCTGCCGTAGGCGCTCCTCCGTGCACGTCGGCTGTCTCTGCTCTAGGCCACGCCGTAAGAGCTCCCAAGAACGAAGCAAACTCACAGCGAATTGGTCCTCCAGTCTCCTGCTCAAACCAACTCGGCGCAACTCTGTAAAGATCCATCTGATCGAAGGTTGCCAAGGGCCTCCTGACTGAGGCACCCTGGCATGAAGCCTCTGCAGCAAGAACTCCTTCCAGGGCTCCTCGTCTGGAAGAAGTCCTCTGATGACGAACTTCCCAAGAAGGGCTCTGCTCTGTTCTGTTGGATCAATGATCCCAAGCCCTCCCTGAGAACAAGGAAGTGTGATGACCGACCAAGCCACCTTGGCTCGGGCAATCTGAGTGTCGCGACCTGACCAAAGGAAGTTCCTGATCAGCCTCTCTACCTGGCTGATACAAGAACTCGAGAAGATCCAGCAAGAAGTGATGTACCACATAGTCGCCAACAACACCTGGTTGGAAACTACTACTCTGCGAGCCAGCGAAAGTCGTGCTGAGCTCCAATGTAATAGCTTTCTTCTGATGGACAGGAGAAGAGGAGCAATCTACTGCTCGGGGGACAAATCCAAACCAACCTGACAACCCAAGTACCGAACTGCAGTCCCTGGAGGAATCCACCTGAAACCCTCTCTTGGCATCCAATCTGGCACAGGAGCACTGCCAACCGAGAAAGCCACTGTCTTTCTCCAGTTGATCAGTGCGCCCGATGCATAGCAGAAGGTCTCCAAAGCCTGCCCACATCTGTGTAAATTGGCCTCCTGGCCCTCTAAGTACAAGGCTGAGTCGTCGGCAAACTCAGCGTCCAGAAGCTCATCTCCCACTATAGGGAGTGCTAAGCCCCTCAAACCAACCTGCTGTGACACCAAAAATTTGCTCATCGCCTCTGCATAGAACAGAAAGAGAAAGGGGGCAAGAGGACAACCCTATCTGACCGATCGTGTGAGCATGAAGCGCTCACCTCTACCTCTTGCCAAAAGCACTTGACTGTGAGCCTGGCTGTACAAAGCTGACACCCCTCTGATCCAAGCATCTGAGAAGCCCATCCTGCGAAGCGTGCCCTCCAGAAAGTCCCAGTCAACTCTGTCGTATGTCTTCTCAAAATCGAGAAGAAGAATCACAAGGTCCTCCCCACGGAGACGTGCCATGGCAGAAGCCTCCCAAAAAGTGAAGATGTTGTCAAGGATATTGCGTTCCTTGAAAAAACCTGTCTGAGTCCCATGTATAAGGCTCTCCAAAAGTGGCTGAATCCTCAAACTCAGAGCCTTGGCAAGAATTTTGTAGGCTGAGTTGAGGATGGTGATGGGGCGCCACTGTCGAATCTCATCCAAGGAGCCACCCTCCTTTGGGATGAGGTAAATCAGGCCCTCACTCATGCTATCCGGCATCACTCCTGTGTGTAGAATGTACTGAAAGGCACTACACAGATCTGGGCCAAGCAGGTCCCAATACTCCAAGAAAAAGCTGAGAGTCAGCCCATCCTCACCTGGATAGCTACCACGCGGGAGGGCCCTAAGAGCCGTGTGCAGCTCCTCAAGCTGAAGAGGTATCTCTAGCCTCTGGCGCATCTCCTCAGTCACAAGACAAGGCATCTGCGCCCAAACCTGCTCCCTGCATGCATCCTGTCTCTCTGACGGGGGCTCAACCGACAGTAGCTCACGGTAAAAGTCAGTAGCAACTGCACGCATATCCTTAGGCTCACAAACAACTGACCCATCGGGTCTCCTCAGCTGATTGACCTTGGCATGCGAGTGCCGAGGTCCCACTGTCTCAAAAAAGGCACCTGTCACTCTGTCACCCACTTGAGTCCACTGAGATGCCTGTCGGTGAAAGGCAAACTCATGGCGCCTCTCCTCTGTGCAAGCAAGCTCCTGTCGAGCCTGCTGTAAATGCTCCTCCAACCAGGGACTGTCTGGATGCTGCTCCTGCATCCTCTGTAGTGAAGCAATGCCTCGTCTGAGACGCTGCTCCTTCTCTCTCGCTGCAGCCCGTTGAGCCAGAGACTCCTGGAGAAAAAAGTGGCTAAGCTGAGCTAGGCCTAAGGCCACTCTGTCTGCAGGAAGAGCCTGGCTGTCCATGCCCTCTGTCCAGAGAGCCTCTACCCTCTCTCTGAGTGCTAAGTCCAACAAGATCCGCTCTGGGATGCGAAGCATCGTGCTCCCACTCCTCTGCCTGTCTGCCACTGTGAGGATCACTGGTGCATGGTCCGAGAAGGATGTCCTTGCCAGGATGCCCACTGATGCCCCCAAGTCACTGAAGTGGTCACTAGTGTAGAAGCGATCTATCCGTGATAGATTCACTCCTCCCACTCTGCCGTCCGATCTAGAGAAGGCAAGACTCTATGGAGGCCTCACAAAGCCAGAATGCTGCCATGTATCCGAGACCCTCAGAGTCATACACAACCTCTCCCAAGGTGCTAACTCGACTCCATGCACAGTAGCATGGCTGCCTCCGATCCTGTCAGAAGGGTCCTCCAACATGTTGAAGTCCCCTCCTACACACCAATGGTCAACCTGTGGCAAAGACTCAACAATCTGTGACCAAAACTCTACACGAGCACTCGCCACATTGGGCGCATAGATGTTCAGGAAGCCCACAAGGCCACCCTGAACCTGCAAAGTAATCCACTAAGCCCTGCCTGGCACAATAATCCCTCTGCCCACAATGCCCTGCTGCAATGAGTCCGCAATAGTCATACATACCCCACCCTGGATGCCTCCAGGTCCAAAAGCAGCTGACCAAAAGGTATCATAACGTCCACGCAAAATTTGACCACATCGTCGAATGCGGCTCTCAGACAAATGGTGCTCCTGAAGCATAAGGAGATCAATCTCTCCTCCCACAAGGCAACGCTGAAGCTCCTGACGCAATCAGCCCCGCTGTCGCTGAAACTGGGGCCCACCTAATCCGTGCACGTTCCACGAGACGATCCTCATGGGGAGCGAGAGAGAACAGATGCTGCCGCAGCAGCAAGACGGGCTATCTTCGAGGCAGGCTTGGATGGGGAGTAATCCACATCCGAGCGTCCTCTAGATAGGCGAGCCTGTAGTGAGTGCCTGGCCCAAGCCCAAGCAGAGCGAGCCGTGCGTAAAGCAACCTCCTCTGACCAGGAGTCCTCATGAATGTATACATAGCAAGGCAAACACTGCGTATCAGCAAAAAAGTACACCACAATGTGCCTACATCCTGCTGAGTCTGGGGGTTTCACCGCAAACTTGGACAGTGGCCACAAAGTCTGCAGCAAATCTGTAACTCCAAGTTCTCCCATGTGGTGAGAGAACTCGAGAACCTGTGTATGCAACCATCCCACCACTGAGTCGAGGGACCACTCTGTCTCGGTCCTACCACAGAGGGGAAAGGAGAAACCAACTGTTGAGTCCAAGGCCTCCGTCCCCCTAGCGGCGAGGAACAGAGCGTGGACCCTGAAGCAGGCTGCCTCGTGGTCTGCTGCGGAATCGCCGAGAAAGCGAGTGAATCCGTAATCGAAGAAATCCCAGCGGCGTCGGAGGTCAATGCTCGTCAGACCACGAGGGATAGTTGCAAGGGAAGATGTCTGAATCTGCAAAGGGGGCCGCAAGAATGGCTGACCCTCTCTCGCTAGGCGACTCGTGGCAAAGGCGCTGCCAAGAGATCTCCTAGCCGTCGGCGAGGAACCAGTCTCCTGAGTCGACGGTGGTACTGAAGCAGGAGGAGGGGGAGAAGGAGCAGGGGGGGGGCGGAGGAGAAGGGAAACGGGGTGGGGCGACAGAGACAGGGGGGCGAGGTGGGGAGTGGGCAAGAACAGAGGGCGGGGGAGGGGATGAGGAGGAAGAGGGGAAATCTAGAGGTGGGGTGGCTGGCGAGGGTGAAGCGGAAGTGGAGGCTGGCGTAGGGGGCTCCTCCTGCTAAAGAGGACCAAAGCGGTTCCCCGTGGGACCCCACTGTTGCTGAGTAGGCACCTGAGGGCCACTCTGAGTGCCAGGCTGTCGCTGTGGCCCCTGGCGTCGAGGGCCACAGGCCTGCTGCCACCCCTCTTCCGCTAGAGCCCGAGGCTCGGAGGGTGGCTCAGAATCTGTGCGCTGTGCCGCTGGCTGTGGCTGCGGCTCAGCCTTGGCAGGCTGGGGCTGAGGCTGAGGTGCAGGTCGAGGCCTCCTCCGTGGACAGGCCTTCGCTAGGTGTCCCATCTGTTTGCAAATGAAGCACTGGTTCGAGAGACCCGAGTACTCCACACTCTGTCTAAACCAACCCCCACTCACCCGAGGCAGAAGGATGACCTTCGGGAGCGTGTGGGTATCTCTGACCAAAACTCGAACTGAAGGGATGCCAGCCGCCTTGGTAGCTACTGATGCTGCCGTACGAGGTGTTTCCAGGACAGTCCCGATGGCGGAGCCAATCCTGGAGAGAAGTGGAAGGTACTCCCTCCGTAAACCTGGAAAGCAGACTGAGATGGGGATGTCTGCCTCCTCTACTAGCACATCCGAAGTCGGGTCGAAACCATGTCGCCACTGTCGAAAGTGGGCGCGTGATGCTCGGATGGCCAGTGGACTCATAGCTATGACCTTGGAGGCCATCTGGGAAGTCTCGAACTCGATCTGGTAGTACCCCCGTCCGAGGATCTGGACATCCAAAATCTTGCCCACCTCTGCGAGAAGGCGGGCCTGGAGAAGGTCTCGTAGCTCTCCTCTGCTAGGACGGGTGCCGAGAACCTTGCAGATGACAAAAGTCGCCTGCAAGCGCTCTACCTCTGCGGCAAGGCTCGCTTGCTCTGTCGGCGAAAGAGCAAGTCGAATGGTGGGCTTAGCGGGGTCGGGCGAGGGGGTTTCAAGCGAGTCCCTCTGTGGGGGAGCTGGAGCCTCCATCTGTGTCTACTGCTGAGTCGAAGAAGCGGACGATGAAGAAAAACTGCAACCGAGTACGCCGAACACTTGTCCGAAGAAAAAATGTTGCAGGGCCAGGTGCAGAAAACCTTCGGAGACAATGAGGAACAGGGGGGGGGGGTGGAGGGAAGGATAAAGAGGCGAGCGAGGGTACAAAGGCTACGGGGGGGGGGGGGGGGGGGGGGGGGGGGGGGGGGGGGGGGGGGGGGGGGGGGGGGGGGGGGGGGGGGGGGGGGGGGGGGGGGGGGGGGGGGGGGGGAGGGTGCGAGGGCGAGGGGGAGCAGCGCGGGGGGGGGCTGGGGGCAGCGCGAGGGTGAGAGAGAGAGCGGGGGGTGAGGGGCAACGATGGCGCAAGGGGGGGGAGCATGCAGCAGCAGCGAGCGTAGCGAACGCCTTGCGATACATCTTGACACAGTCAAAGTTATCAGAAAAGCATATGCGATGGGCAAAAATTCTTTCCATGTTCCACTTCCAGATTATGCATGTGGAAGGCAAGAAGAATGTTGTGGCTGATGCTTTATCAAGAAAGCCACAAATTTCAGCTGTGTCAATTCCTTATCATCATGAGCTGGATGACATGAAGGAACAATATAGTGCTGGTGAAGATTTTGCAAGGATCTTTGAACAGTTACAAGAGGGGCAACATCACGAGCACTACCTCCTCAGAGATGGTTTTATGATGATGCATGGCAGACTTTGTGTCACTAGGCCACTGTGACATAAGGTCATGGAAGACAGTCATGTCCCACCGTATGCAGGGCATCGTGGCATTGATGCAACATTTAAAGCGGTAGAGACATTCTTCTATTGGCCTACCTTGAGGAGAGATGTGGATGCCTTTGTGCGAGCATGCATAGTTTGCCAAAAGGTCAAGTTTGACAGGCAAAAGGCACCAGGTTTGTTACAACTTCTGCCGACTCCGGATAAGCCATGGAAAAACATTGCTATGGACTTTATCTTTGATCTTCCAAGAACGCCAACACGGAATGATGGTATATGGACCACTATCTGCAGGTTCAGCAAGCAGGCCCATTTTATCCCTGTCAGGAAGAAGATAAAATCTGATCAGATGGCACGCTTGTTCATGTACAATGTGTTCAAGTACCATGGTATGCCACAATTGATTATCAGTGATCGTGATCCTCGCATGACCAGTTTGTTCTGGAGAGGATTGCTTGAGAACATGGGCACTACGCTCAAGTTCTCGTCTTCGTTTCATCCACAAACTGATGGACGGTCAGAAGAGGCTAATTCTACTATCTTAGGTCTTTGAAATGCTATGTGTCAGATAATAAGGGCAAGTGGGAACAATATTTGCCTATGCTTGAGTATGCGTACAATAATACGGTGCATTCGTCTACTGGCAAAGCACCTTTTGAGATTGTTGAAGGCAGCAAAAAGGTTCCTCCCATTCTGCATACAAAGGACAAGATCTTTGAGGCAGATCGATATGTTGAGAACATGGATGAGATGTATAAGAAAATTAAAGTTGCCTTGGAGAAGACCCAGGCAAAGTAGAAAAAGGCCGCTGATCGTCACCGTCGTGAATTGCTGTTATCACCTAGTGATTGGGTTCTGTTAAGGTTCAAAAAGGCAAGGTTAAAGAAAATGGAGGGCAAGGAACGGCTATTTCCTAAGCTCAGTATGCGTTACTATGGGCCTTTTCAAGTGCTTGACAAGATTAGTGATGTGGCTTACAGGCTGAAATTGCCTGATGCATGGAAGATTCATAATGCGTTTCACGTGAGTCTTCTAAGACCCTTCGTGGGTGACGTGCCAGAAGATATGCTAGATGAGGATCAGCCAGAAGTTGAGGAACTTGATGAGATCCTGGTACCTGAGCAAGTTTTGGCACATAAGGACAGAAAGGTTAAAGGACAAGTTGCAAGACGCTATTTGGTGAAGTTCAAGAACTATCCGCCTATGGATGCAAAGTTGATGGAAGAGCATGAATTGTCAGAGTCACCAAATGTATTGCAGCTTTACCTTGAAGCCTTTGGGTTACAACCTACTTATGCCCAACCCAACGTGTGCACGCTAGTACATCAAATGTACATATGAATTCAGTGTAATAGATGGAAATGGCAAAAGTATGACGGTCTCATTAAGCCATTTGTATCTATATGTACGACCTTTTGGCGGATACATGCGATGATAAAAGAGTGTTAATAGCACAAGATCATCAGTGGCGTGTATTTATGGTATGCAATCGAGGACGTTTGCGATTTCAAGAGGGGGGTATGTCACGGGGACGTGGCAACTGTTAACTATGTCACAAGGACGTGGCAATTGCTAACTTTAGTTGTTGGTTTCTTTCCAATGGGTTTTGTTTTATTTTTGAGACTCTTCTTGAAGTAGCAAACGGTCGGACATTGTATGGCCAATGTGAACGGTAGTTTCACCCACAGATGGGTAGTGGTCGGCACTTGAATTCGTATGGTAAGAGGATGTCTAGGCTCAGAGCAAGATCATATAGGTCCCCCCGTCGCACTTAGCAAGTTGGTGGATACTAGGTAGTGAACTCGATAAAGGCCTAAAGTCAAGGTGTGACTACCAACAGAAAATATCCGACTATTTTGCCACATTGCACTTTTGGATGCGGTCCCAAATGAGGATAGATGGTCAAATGACCACAGGGAGCCCAACGGAATCATTTCCTAAGATTTAGGGAACTGCTATTTTGGGCCACGAAATGTGTTTGCATCATTATCTCCGGTATGACTAGGGGAACACTTTACAACTGGGCGACCAGTCGGGAGATTTTTAAGCGGCGAACCCGAAACGGGAAAATGCTTGTAAATGCGCCAAGTGTCAATTTTTCATGCACTTTCCTCCTACAGAAAAAAAGGGCGCTGATCTTTAAGCTGGGAAGAGGCCTCATTTGCTCTCTGTCGCAGGTTAAGAGCTATGGAGTGCTTCCTTTCCCTCTTATGTACAGTGCGTGCCAGTAGTGATGCCCTGCACGCTACGCAGTGCTCTCTCTCTCCCCTATGAGCAGTATGTTATGCCCCTCTAGTGGGTTTTTCATTTGACCAATGTACAGTTATGTGGGTTCATGCGCGATTGCCGAGGCAAGAGCCTCTTGCACAGGTATTGGATTAGCTAGCGGCGAATCCCCCGTAGGTACAGGTGAATTTGGAGAGGTTTCACGTCAGAAATCTCGTCCGATTCAAAGGGCAAGTAGCCCTACAGGTGCGGGAGCTCGAGGTCTTGCTACGGATGGGACCGGCACGTGAAACGGAGCCCAAAACAGGGAATTACAGCCTGCTGTGTAGTTTTGCAGGTTTAGGGTTTCGGCCCTAAACGGACCCTAATAACCCCCAGGAGGTTCGGGGACGCGAGGGGACCGCTGTACAGGTGAACTGACGCATTTTCGGGGCAGAAAACACAGAATTCAGCGTACTGCAGATTCTCGCCAGGTTTTGCAAAGTGTCCGTATGCGTCAGGAAAGTCACCTATTGTGTGGGGATACCGACTGTGAAGCGTCCTAGTACAGTTATGTTGCCGAAATCGGGCCAGAACAAGTGTTTCTTAGCCTTGATTGTGTGGGGCAGCTCGTAGGAGATCACAGGTTTTATTCCTTTTGTTAAAGAATAAAGAAATACCGAAAGGGGCACCAATTTTTGGGGCCTACAGGTTGTCGGCGTCTGCTCGGAGCTTTCTAGCTTCTGAGCTGTGTGTGTACTTAGGTGTTAATCCCCGTTATAGGTTATCTTTGCAAAGTACTATGTGTGTGTCTAAAGTAAAGAATTTCGGGTGAAAGCCAACGCCTACCGTCCCACGGGCCGGTTTCAATAGCACTCGGCATTGCCTCTGCAATCTGCTATCGCCATCGCCGTCTGCCTTTGATGGCTCTGCCAGCGTTTTGCTTCATCGCAGCCTTAACTCTGTTTGTTTTAACCTTCTGTGTAAAAAAGTTAATCAATTGTTAACACGTGCTGGCAATATTTGACACGTCACCAGTTCAGCATCTACCGCAGGCTTGCATTTGCAAACTCGAGCCTCCCCCTCTCCCTTTCCAACTTTGTTCGCTTGGCTTTTGCGACCGTTCTCCAATTGCTTCTGCTCCTTGTGCATTGGTCATTAACTTTTGATTTGTGTGATGGCAAAAGTCGGCTTCTTCTCTGAATATCTTCGCCTCTGTTCCATGGCCCTCCGCCACCATCCGGCTTGGGATTTTTGCTACCACAGGCTTCTGCCATCCTAACAACCCCATCTCCTGCTGCGTTTTGGTGTGGACAGCCTGGAGATTTCGCCGTAAACAACTCCTGATATCCGTGGCTTGTTTCTAGTCACTCTCCCACTTTCACATTGGTTTGGTGCTTCCTCGTGCGTTGCTTTCAGATTGCATTCTACCCTTGCTTCTTCTTGGACTTGAGACATGAGATTTCTGGATGTTGGTGCTGGCATGATGGACGGATCTCCCTCAGCATCACAAATTTTCTGTCTAGATACCGTGTTGCTACTGGCACTCGTCTTGTGGATGTGGCTTGGTGTGCCTTCCACCGCTATGTTTCCCTTAATGATTCTTCCTCCCTCTTCCTGGATTGCTCGCTCTGCACTTGGGATTGCCAATTTGCCATGTCCGGCTCCTTGATTGGATTTTAGTATGATGGACTTGTGCCTACCATTGGATACTGCTTTTGGACCTCTTCCTCTTAAGTTAAGTATCCTTTGGCATGTGGATGCTTGCTTGGTATTCTCTTGCATAGTGCTTCTTGGTGATTGTCTAGCCTTGCCTCTCTTTGGTGGAGCTTTTGTTTTTCTTCCCCTTCGGCTTGTGGCTTTAGTCTCTGCAGTTTGGATGTACGTATGCAATATTGATCTGGTGAAGACCTCATTGATGATTCTAGCTCTCATTTTCTAGACCTCTCCGATTGGATCCATTCCTTGAGGCCTCTCCAATTTTGACGTAGCAGGTGGGAGGATTTGTTTGAATACTCCTTCATGTGCCACTTTGGTGACTCACATGCCGACCTTAAGGCTGCCTATTTTAAGTTCAAGTTCTAGCCCTTGCAGCATGGGGTGTGTGTGTGTGTGTGATGAGACTCTGACTGACACTAACTTTATTTGTTGGTTTCCTTCCCTTGATTTTTATTTGATTTTTGTGATCCTCTTTTTGAAATCACAAATGTCCGAACATTGCATGGCCAGTGTGAAATGCCAATGGCCGAGAGTTTCATCCGTAGAAGTCAAGGCCAGTCAGCTACGAGATGGTTGGGCGGATCGGCACTGAAAGCGGACTAGTAGAGAAGTGGCTAGGCTAAGTTAAAGTCTCTTTAGGCCCCTCGGTAAGACTTCATAACATGGAGGGGTTTAGGAATTAAACCAAACGTGGTAAACTGGACACTTGTCGGCTTGAGAAGCTTCATAAGGACATCTGAGCAAGAAGGGGGCGCCCAATTGATTTAGGGGGGGAGGGGGCTGTTTTGGGGCTCATTATGCAATATAGCGCGTGTGTATAGTGGGTGCTTGTGCTCAAGCTTCAATGGAAAGCTTGCCTTCTCCCTTGTCTTATGTAGCGCGATGTTTCCGCTCTCGTGCACCTCTCTCCCCTTTTGAATACATAGTCATAATGGTCAGCTGAAGGGCTTCTCATTTGTTATGTATAGTTGTGGGGATTCTATGCTCAATTGCCGAGGCAAGAGCCTCTTGCACAGGTACCAAATCAGCTAATTGCTGATTCAAAGCAGGTACATGCGGCTAACATGCTGTTTTATAAGGGACAAGTAACCCTACATGTGTGGAAGATCGAGGGCTACCTATAGGAGCGATCGGCTCGCGAACCGAAGCACAAAGTAGGGATTTTCAGCTTGCTGTAACGTTATGCAGGTTTAGGGTTTTGGTAAATTTTGATGTCAAAATGTCCCAGGAGCTTCTAGGAAGCTAGGGACTCATCAAACATGTGTTTAGAGCAATTTAGAGGCCAAAAACAGAGAATTCAAGGTGCTTTAAATTCTTGCAAGGTTTTTAAGATTAGACTAAAGTGCTTGGGAAATCACCGTTTACGTGGGTTCTTGTTCGTGATGACTTCTATTGCGGTTATGCTGCCGAAATTGGACTAGAGCAGGGAAATTTTAGCCCAATAAAAGTGAGACAGCTTGTAGAGGATTACCGGTATTCTCGAGTTAAATAGGAATAAAGAAATACGGCAAGGGGCGCCAATCTTTGGGGCCAGCAGGGTGTCATTGTCTACTTGGGAGCACTCTAGCTACCAAGTCGTGGATTGTTTTGAAGTGGTGAAATCGCAGGTTCATTGGTGAAGCTTCTTTGTGCCATAAAGTGCACGGAAATTTAGACAACATAGTTTTGGGTGAAAGCTAAAGTTTAACTGCCGTTTAGTAAGGCTACAAGCCGGTTTCATGGTTTTGTTGTGAGGACTGCATCACTTTTTCCTCAAGAAGTGAGCCTTGGTCTATTTTGGGCGAAGACACAAAGTACAGATACTTGGAATTTCACTATGGCTCACAGGACGGATGACACTAGAGAAGAAAGCTCTTCTTCACAAGGTAGACAAGCTATTTCTCTAGTGCATGAGGTTGGCGAAAGTTCACGGCCACCACTATCTTGACCCTTTACTGATTTGAAAGCGTCGGAGGATCAAGCAAGATTGGGCAACAAGGAGAGGATATGTTCAAGACCCAACTTATCACGGCTGTGACTATGTTCAATTAGTTAATGATCCCAGGTTTATGGAGTTTTTGCAACCTCCTTCAGTGTCAGAGTAAGCAAGGAGCATCCTTAACTTACGGAGCATGTTGAAGCTCATGTCACAAACTGGTGACGTGGCTGCTGCCCACTAGACCCACACACACACCCCGGAATGTTGACATGGCAGGGTGTCATAAGACGGGCACCATGTGCCAATAGAAAAGAACAGACTGAACAGACTTTTAGCACTTCAATAACAGCTGAACTGAAAGAGAGACGATATGTGACACGGAGTGGCGGAATTCCACCCCAGAGAGTATTTGCTACAAACCTTGGCGCCCCTTTCGGTATTTCTTTATATTGCATCAACACAGTACAAGGCAGTACTCAAGACTCTGCACCTTCTCCAGGAAGCATGCAAAGAATGAGCCCTAACCTCATATTTAAAGGCCCTTGGCCTGAAAAGTAGTTACAGTGAAAAGCCTTCAAAACTCAAAAGCTTCTTGTCCCAAAAGCAACGCCAAAAGCTGCCAGCGTAATTTACGAAAATCCGTACAGCTTGCCACGTCATCGGTCAACGAAAAACACGAAAATCCGTACAGCCTGCCACGTCATCATGCCATCGCAATTTTTGGAAATCTGTCGTACAACTGCCACGTCATCAGCTTTGGGTGAGTGTGTGTGTGTGTGTGTGAGTCCTACTTTATTTTAATCCCTTTATGTCACTGGGGCCCATCGGACGGGGTCCCCATAAGTTGGTAGGACTTCTTCTTCTGCTACTTGTTTTTCTTAGGGTTTAGGCCCCTTGGCTGGCATCTGTAAGTTGGCTCCATTCTTTCGGCTTTGACACGTCAGCAGTTTGTTACATCTCCCCTTCTTGAAAGAGAGTAATCGTCCGCGATTACAGCATATCTGCAAAACAACTCAAGTTAGCTCAAAAATTTCCGAGGGTCATTCCGAGGGACAATCAGTTTGCTCTTTTTTTTGTTAAGGAGTTAGCTTCTCCTTTCGGCTCTTTTGATCAAGGAGTTAGCTTCTCCTTTCGTCCAGATCGGAACTCTTGATATTCCGGCGTAGTAAAATTAGCCATCACACCCAGACCGTACTGATCTTCCATGGGTGTCTTGATGCACTAAAATTACATACCCAAACAATCTCATCCAATTAGGAATATTCAGTGGTTGGCACACACAATGCAAAACAAATGCTCACATACAAGACATAGAAACATAAAGTCGCCGATGAACACTCCTCCTGCATAACCTAACAAGGTCCAGGCCGGGAGATATTCAACGACTCCCTCATCACTCCTCTTGCATAACCTAAAAAGGTCCGGGCCGGGAGATATAGAGGCCTTTTACAACCAAACACCCCCCAGACCGCAGCCTGCGTCGTTTGGAGGTGCTGAGAGTAACCACTGCTCAGACTCCTTAATACTCCTCCCGCATAACCATCCAGGTCCGGGCCAGAAGTCACAACAACAATTATTTTACAAGCATACAACCAAACGCTTGCCAGACATCCGGTCTGCGTTGTTTGGAGATTCAAACAATAGCAAAACAACATTTCTCACTACTCCACCCGAAAGTAAAATCACCAGTCATTGAAACCAGTATTAAAACCAGAGTCAAACATTTCAAATCGGCACCAAGACAAGTTCAAAACAGATACCATCCATTTCAAACAAATTTTCAAACAATACTTTCTAGCTATAAAGAAAAAAAAACAAGTAGAGAGTTCATTCGAGGTTTTGTTTGGACAACCGAACTTTGAGGGCGACTGGCTTGTCCTTCTGCATCACGGTGATGGTTCGTTTCTGAACCTGGAGAGTCGCATCATTCTTGTCGTGCCAAGGCATGCCCAAGAGAATGTCGCAATTGCCTAACTTCATGATGTGGAAATCAGCTTTTCCATGATAATTTTGAATAGTGACTGGAAGAGCACCAATGAGCGGTACCACTTTATGAGTTTGCCCTGTGGCTAGCTCAGCTTCAATTTCTCCACCCTCTGCATCATAATCAAAGTCCATCTGCTTTAAGAATTCTAGATGAATGAAGTTCTCCGTAGCTCCGCGGTCAAAGAAAATAAGGGCTTTGAAGCCATTGACTTTGCCATATGCTCGACACAATTCATTTGTACTCTCAAGGCTTATGCCATAAATATCAGGAACTAGTCCAATAGCGGGTCTAGCTCTCTTAGCAGGAGGTGGCGCTAGGGTTCTGTGGACCGTTGGTGCGGGCGTCGGCTCCTCTGGTCTATCAGTGCGTTTGGGACAATTAGAATGATTATGCCCAGTTTGAAAGCATCCAAAGCATCGGCCTTCTTGTAGTAAGGTGTCTCGTTGTTGAGGCGTCAAACAAGGCCTTTGTGGTTGACTTTCACGAGACTCTCGAGAATTTGTTCTTTGTTGGCGAGAGTTGTGGTTTGTGGCCGGAGATTCTTCTGTGGTAAACTCTAGCTTTCCCTTCATCAGTTTGTAGCCGACCGCGGCATGGTCCATAAGTTCTTGCATGGTAGAGACTTGCTTGGATAGACAATATTCCTGCAATGGTGATGGTAGTCCAATGGTGTATCGCTCGCATTGGGCCTCCAAGGGAACAGATCTAAAGGACACCGGAAGGTATACGTCGAGAAACCTTTGGTTATATTCGTCCATGGTTTCGGTGGCAAGCATTTTCAAGTTGCCCCACTTTGCCAATATATGGACTTCAAACATAGAAGTCATGTAACTACGTGCAAAAGCTATCTTGAAAGCTTGCCAGGTCCTTGGAGCATGCGGTTGTGTCGCGATTGAACTCCACCATTGCATAGCATTATCTTTGAGAAATCCCGTTGCTCGAGAAATCTTGGATTCTTATGTATAGCTCCCCAAAGCATAGATGTTGTCGAATTGCTGTAGGATTTGCAATGCTTTCTTGCGATCTTTCACCCCGGAAAAAGTGAAAAATTCAACTGTCGTGCCGTCATCTTTGAAATCTTTGGGTTGGTTAGGTGCATATCCCAGGTATGGATAATAAGGGTATCCATATGGGCTCCAACCATTGTAGCCTGGTGGTAGTGGTGGTGGAGGTGGAGGCATTTGCGGTGGCAAAGGCAGTTGCACAGGATTAGGGTCAGATGGCTGCACCATATTCCTGAAGACTCCCCCGATCGGAACAGACGGCTGAGAAGGTTGCCGGTTGGAAGCTCTCGTACTTTCTAGTGCCGGAGGAGGAGATACCACCTGGGGCATCAGACGGGGTAACTTCTAGTTCAAAAATTGTTGAAAACTTTTCTTTTGTAATTCTACTAGAATTTAGGGGTTTGCCTCCTAGAATGTACTAATTTGGTATGTGAGCAATATATATAAGGCTTCTTGAATCTGGCTAATGCCAAGTAATACCATGTAAGGCTTTGCTCTAAACTGGAAGTATGACTAAATAAAGGGGTACAGAAATTGGGGTTTCTGTACTAGAAGTTGCAGCAATAAATAATTCTCTGAAACTTGTTTTAGGTGTTAATAGGGACACGCCCGAAATCCTAGCATGCAAAATGTCAGTCAGGGAGGAAATTGAGTGAGCAGTGCAGTAACCAGCTTGTTCAAGACCATAAGAGTTCAGAAATAATGTTTTGCAAATAAATCTTGTTAAGTAGTGCCTAAACTTTTTGTGCAGGCCGCCAGCACAGAGTATTCACTGGTGTGTCCCTCATTTTCCCATCAGTTTGCGGTCAGAGTCATCCAACCAAACCTTTTTTGAAGCTCCATGTGACTATTAGGAAGGGCCAAATTTGATCATCAGATATTTCTGTAATTTTTGCAGATCCTGGCCTTGGTAAACCACCTCTTGTGCGCACTTTTTGGGAGGAAACAAAGGTAAGTAGGACTTATTTTTCTAGCTCCAATTATATTGAAGACGAATCCCTCTGCTAGAGTTTATGGATAGCATTTTTCAGGTTGATTTTGGGCATCTAGAAAGAGAGGTGATAGAAGCTTATGTGAAGTCAAGGGAACCAATGGACAAGGCTGGGGCTTATGGAATCCAGGTTTTCAGACATGATTTTTATACCAAGCATTACATCTTTTGCAATCTCATGCTAGGGTAATCAGGTTTTTGCTGGTTTCCTAGGGCATCGGTGGCTCCTTCGTGAAATCTGTGACAGGATGCTTTTACAATGTTGTAGGTTTCCCACTTTACAGGTACTCACACTCATAAGATATGCTGATCTTTTCAGTTTTGAGAGACAAGCATAATTTTGCTCTTTTATTTTTGGGGTTTTCTTGTGTTGCGATGATGTTATTGTTTACAACCTTAAACTTGTCCAAAGATTCTGTGCATCAACTTCAGTATGCTTTTACAGGGAAGCATTCCATGTTATGTGCCTTGCAAATCATAATAAATTAGGAGGGGATCATCCTTCATTCATCTCTGTGTCTTCAATCATGGGGTAGGAACTCCAGAAATTTGGATGCATAGGAGCAGTCTTCATGTTTGTAATGCACTGATGGGGCCAATCGAAGTGGGGGTGATTGGCTTGCAATGTCGAAGTGTTAGTCATCTCCCATGGCCAGGCTAGGGCCGCTTAGCCTTGGGCATGAGAGGCAAGGAGGAGAAGATTAAAGGGGCAAGAGTCTTTGCGCTGCAATTATACCAGACAAACTATTTGGGGCTACAGACACGTCGTGGAAGTCGTACTTTGAACAGAGCCTGCTCAAAGATTAAGATGGCAGGAGCTAGCTAACTATGTAGAAAAACGCATGTGAAACTTTTTGGCCTGCCAATGGCAAAGGCCTCAGGATTCATTTGGTTATCAGGATTTAGTATCATGGATTCATCATCAAATACTAAATCAAATCATATCAGGATAAAGTGATGATGGTGCTTTAAAGAACATGTCCCTTCCTAGTTTCCTTTGAGCATAGAAATGTGCTCACTAGATTTTATTCAGAAGATCTTTTTTTTTCCTGAGAAGAAGATCCTTCTATTAGTTCATAAAACTGCCCATAGGGCTACAACCACCTCTGCTAGAGAGGGCTACATCAACCATAAGGGGAGACTCTCCCAATGAAAAAACAGCATATGTACAATGAGGGCTAAATCAAGAGATGGGAGGAGGGAAATGCCACAGAGGTGGACAGTAGTGCCATTTGAGCTCACCCCGGACCATGGTGAAGAAAGGCCCAGGGCGCCAGAGTCGAAGGAACCAAAGTTACACGGAACGGGAACGGGGGGCTCCGGGACGTTTCCGGAACGGGGGGCCCTCGTTGTGGCGAAACAGGAACAGGGGCCGGAACGGTAAACCTACAATATGCTTAAATTAAGTTGGATTCAACCTATATGTTAGTAGAGAGCCACACACACCCATTAGTCGAAGTAGAATCTTATGTAGATATGCTTTTCAATGATGCTTAAGGCTTACACCCTATGTCCCTAAGGCTGTAGGTTGTCTTAGGGCCACAAGATGTTTATGCCAATAAGAAACCCTTCTATGCTCTATGTTGGCTGCCAGATGGAGCTTAACACTCCTTGAGGGAGGGATGGAGCTTGAGCCTTGCGGCTTGAACTTCAATTAAGGCTTGGAGCCTTGGGGTCCGAGGGAGAGGAAGAGAGATTTTGAGGGAGAGGGAGAGGGAGAGGGTGAGTTTGAGAGCTTGAGAGTGATGGATCTTGAGGCTTGAACTTTGAAGCCTTGAGGGAAAGGGAGAGAGAGCCTTGAGGCCCGGGGAGAGGGGGAGGTAGAGAGCTTGAGAGAGAGGGTTTAAAGACCTTTATGTAGGAGAGGATGTAAAAAACACCCCCCAAAAAGTTCAAAAGACCTGTCCCAAACAGCCATATTTCCAAACTTTGGCGTTCCAGATTTGCCGTTCCCCGTTTAGCTTGTTCCGGGCCCCGTTCCCGTTATGCTTGGGAAGGGAACGGTGTTCCGTTCCCGTTTCCGTTTCGAGAAGGCACTGGGCTTGGGAACGCGTTCCGGGAACGGGAGGGCCCCGTTCTGCCCGTTCCCTGTTACTTTGGAAGGAACTCCTCTCTGCACTCCCGCATGCAGTCGGAGCTGCCCTGAAGTCTCTCGAACTGTCCCCTGAGAGTATGGATCAACTCCAACCAAAAATCTCGAACAATCTCCGCTGGTGGCACAAGGCGAGCCTCGGAAATGCGCAAGCAGCGGGCCCACCAAATGAACCAGAGTGTTAGGCCATAGACGAGCTCCGAACACACCTCTCTATCACTGCACCACTCCTGTGGGGTAAGCTCTGTAGAGCAGGCTGGAGTGTAGGTGGACCCCCCTGTATCACTATCATCCTGCTGGTGGAGGATAGCTCAAACTGTAGTGCATGGCCCGTGAGAGTGGACCAAGCAGCTGCCCCCCAAGTGTACTGTCGTGCTGTGCAAAAAGCTGGCATCAGCCGAAGGACCCGAAGCCAAACCTTCTGTGCCATAGGGCAATCCCACAGACAATGACGCTGACTCTCTAGAGGATGATCAGAAGCTGCGCTTGCTGCCGAAAGGCCACTATGTACTAGCCAACTCTCCACTACTGTAGCTCTATGTCCAACTAGCCATTGGAACAAAGTGACTCGCCGCGGCTGTCCCATCTCAGTTTGCTACCCCGGCGGAGGGAGTACCTTCCGCTCCTATCCAGGATAGGCTTAGAGATTGGGATTGTTCAGGAGACACCTTGCACGACAGTCTCTGTCGCTGCCAAGGCAGCTGGCATTTCCACAATACATGTTCTGGTTCGGGTGAGGAGGCCTCGACCTTCACCTCAGGCTCAATCCCAGCCTCCTAGGGCGGGTGAGCAGTTGCAGATAGAGTCACAGGGTACTCAGGCAGACTCACCCTCCGAGCTTGGGGCTCAGGCAGAGGAGGGATGACAGTAGGTTAGTGGTCGGCGTTGATAGGGGCCACCACGTCAGCGTGGCCCTCCGGTTCTCACAGGGAACCGTTTCGACCCTCTTCAGCAGGACGAGGTCCCAACTCCACCCTCCATCTTAGCCTCACCTTCAATAGCCCCTCCTCCCCGCCTCGCCCCCCTCCTCCTGTCGCTCCCCGCCTTCCCACTCCTCCATCTCCCACTAGTCCCCCCTGCTTCCACATCTCCTCCCGCTCCTACCCCGTAGCCGACCCATGGGGTAGGACCTTCCTTGGTTGCTAGGAGATCTCTTGGCAACGCTTTTGCCTTGAGTCGCTTGGCAAGAGAGAGAGACAACCTTTCTTGCGAACCCCCCTTCTGGTGCAAACATCTCTTTTTGCAGCAGTCCCTCGTGGACTAACGAGCTTCGACATTCGTCGCAGGTGGGACTTCTTCGCCTATGGCTTCACACGGTTTCTCGACGACCCTTTACCAGACTTTGAGGCAGCTTGTTCCAGAGTCCATGTACTGTTCCTTGCAACTAGAGGGATAGAGGCCGTGGACTCAGCTGTTGGCTTCTCTTTTCCCTTATGTGGTAGGGACCAGTCTGGGTAGACTCTGGACTCAGTGATGGAGTGGCTGCAGGCAAAGGCCCTCGAGTTCTCTCACTACATGGTAGACCTGGGGGTTACAGACCTGGTACAGACTTTGTGGCCGTTGGCCAAGTTCTCAGTGACACCTCCAGACTCGACAGGATGTAGACACATTGTGGTAAACTTCTTTGTTGACACGCAGAGCCCACCATGCTATGTATACATACATGAGGACTCTTGGACAGAGAATTTTGCCATGCACACGGCACGCTCTTCTTGGGCCTGGGCTAGACATTCTTTGCAGTCATGCCTATCTTGGGGACGCTCGGATGCGGATTACTCCCCATGCAAGCCAACCTCAAAGATAGCACGGTTACAGCAGCAGTTCTTTCTTGTTCTCCATGAGGAATGTCTTGTGAAACGTGTAGGGATTAGGTGGGCCCCAATTTTAGCGCCAGCAGGGTCGATTGCCTGAGGAGCTTGAGCGATGCCTTGTGGGCGGAGAGATTGATCTTCTTATGCTGCAGGAGTATCATCTTTGTGAGAGCCTCATTAGACGATGTGGTCAGCTTTTGCATGGGCAATATGAGACATTTTGGTCAGTTGCATTTGGACCTGGTGGTATCCAGGGAGGGGTATGTATGACTATTGCTGACTCTTGCTTGGCAGCAAGCCATTGTGGGCAGAGGTATTATTGTGCCTCGCAAGGCTCAGTGGCTTACTATGTAGGTTCAGGGCTGCCTCTTGGGCTTCCTGAACATCTATGCACCCAATGTGGCAAGTGCACGTGCAGAGTTTTGGTCTCACATGAGTTTTGGTCTCACATTGTAGAGTCTTTGCCGCATGCAGAGCGATGGTGCGTTGGGAGTGACTTCAACATGTTAAAGGACCTCTCTAACAGGACTGGAGGTAGCCATGCTACTGTGCACAGAGCTGAGTTGGCAGCTTGGGAGAGGCTATGTATGACTTTGAGGGTTTCAGATGTCTCGGGGGGTGCACTATGTAATCATGTTAACGTATAACGTGAGTTGTTATATAGGGGGGTAATGAACGGTGAACCCCCTGAGTCAGATGTTCGGCAGCACTCTGGCTTTGTTATGCCCCAAGACAGCTTGGCCTTCTCTCGCTTGGACTGTAGAGTGGGAGGAGTGAATCTATCTCAGATAGATCGCTTCTACGCTAGTGACCACATGTGTGACTTGGGTGGGTCAGTTTGCATTTTGGCTGGGACATCTTTTCGGACCATGCACCAGTGATCCTCACTGTGGGACAGATAGATAGAGGAGGGAAGGGACGATGCCATGCATCCTTGAGAGGATCTTGTTGGACTCAGAGCTCAGAGAGCGAGTGGTGGCTCTTTGGACAAAGGGCTTGGACACGCAGAACTCTCCTGCTCTGACAGAGTGGCTTTGGACTTGCTCATCTTAGTCGTTTCTTTCTCCAGGGGTCTACAACCAACCTGGCTACAGCGAGGGAGGAGCAGCGTCTCCGACGTCTGCGACGGGCCCAGACAGTCTTTGGTTGGAGGAGCAGTTGCAGTAGGCTCGCCAGGAGCTTGCTAGCATAGAGGAAAGGCATCATTAGTTTGCTTTCCATCGACAGGCATCTCAGTGGACCCAGGTGGGTGACAGAGTGACTGGGGTGTTCTTTGAGGTAGTGGGACCCCTTCATGTGCACACCAATGTCAGCTAGTTTAGGAGACATGACGGGTCAGTTGCTTCAGAGCCAGAGGATATGCGTGCAATTGCTATTGATTTCTATTGTGACCTGCTGTCAGGAGAGCCTCAGTCAGAGCGTCAGGATGCATACAGAGAGCAGGTTTGGGCATAGATGCCTTGTCTTGTGACTGAGGAGATGTGCCAGAGGCTTGAGCTACCTCTTCAGCTAGAGGAGCTCCATGTGGCCCTCAGAGCACTTCCCCGAGGTAGTTGTCCCGGTGAGGATGATTTGTTTTGGGACTTGCTTGGCTCAGACCTTTGCAACGCTTTTCAGTACATGTTGCACACAGGAGAGATGCCTGATAGCATGAGTGAGGGCATGATCTACCTTATTCCCAAGGAGGGTGGCTCCTTGGAGATTCGGCAGTGGCGGCCCATCACCATCGTCAACTCAACATACAAAATTCTAGCCAAGGCTCTGAGTTTGAGGATTCAGCCACCACTGCTAGAGAGCATTATACATGGGACCCAGACAGGTTTTGTCAAGGAGCGCAGTATCCTTAACAACATCTTCACTTTTTGGGAGGTGTCTGCCCTCGCGTGCCTCCGAGGTCAGGATCTGGTGGTACTTCTTCTCGATTTTGAGAAGGCCTACGACAGAGTTGATTGGGACTTCTTGGAGGGCACTCTACGTAGGATGGGCTTCTTAGATGCTTGGATCAGAGGTGTGTTAGCTGTCTACAGATGTGCACACTGTCAGGTGCTTTTGGCAGGAGGTAGATGAGACCGTTTCATGCTCATACGCTCGGTTAGACAGGGCTGCCCTCCTCTTTCTGTTCTATGCTGAGTCGATGAGCAAATTCTTGGTTTCACAGCAGGTTGGTCTACATGGCGGCGATGAGCTACTGGATGTTGAGTTTGCTGACGACTCAGCTTTGTACTTGGAGGGCCATGAGGCCAACTTGAACAGGTGTGAGCAGGCTCTAGAGACGTTTTGTTGTGCATCAAGCGCATTGATCAACTGGAGGAAGACAGTGGCTTTCTGGGTTGGCAATGCTTCTACGCCTGATTGGTTGCCAGGTGAGGGTTTTAGACGGATCCCCCCAGGGACTGCCGTTCGCTACTTGGGCTGTCAGGTTGGCTTGGACTTGTCTCCTGAGTAGCAGATTGCTCCCCTCCTACTATCCATCAGGAGGAAGTTGCTACATTGGAGTTCGGCACGACTCTCTTGGGCAGGTAGAGTTGTAGTGGCCAACAAGGTGTTGTTGGCTACTGTGTGGTACATTACATCTTGTTGGATCTTTTCGAGCTCTTGCATTAGCCAGGTAGAGAAGGCTGATCAGGAACTTTCTTTGGTCAAGGCGCAACACTCAGATAGCGTGGGCCAAAGTAGCCTGGTGGGTCATCACTCTACCTTGTTTTGTGGGGGGGGGGGGGGGGGGGGGGTTTGGGGATCATAGACCCAGCACAATAGAGCAGAGCGCTTCTTAGGAAGTTTGTTGTCAGAGGACTGCTTTCAGGTGAGCAGCCCTGGAAGGAGTTTTTGCTTCAGCGGCTTAGAGCTTGAGTGCTTGAGGCAGGAGGCCCTTGGAGACCTTCCATCATATGGATATTTACAGAGATGCGCAGAGTTGGTATGAGCAGGAGACTGGAGAATCGTTTTGCTGTGAGCCTGCTTCACACTTGGAAGCGGTTGCGGAGAGGCCTGGAGCAGCACCAACCCACCTACACGGAGGAGCGCTTGAGACAACCCCTTATTTGGAACCCCATGGTCAGTACTCAGAGAGGTCACTTGGTTCGTAGTAGGCCTCATGTTTCTTGGGGTCCCATGGCAGAGGGTCCAACACGCACTCTAGGTGATTGGCAGAGGAGTTACAGAGCATCCGGCTGCAGGGCATGAGAGGGGAGCAGAGCATGTGTCAGGACATCACAAAGGCAGTACAGGCTGAGTGGCTCACTCCTCTAGAGACGGCAACTTCCAAATGGATGGGGGCCTTCACGCGACTGGAGGTCCTCATCGCAGTTCGAGCTTGCTCAAAGACTGTACCCTCCATGTTCTTCAAGATGCAGGGCGACGATCGATTACATAGTCTCTGTAGAGGCTCCACAGGTTGCAGAGTGCTGTTTGCAGAGGATCCGAGTAGTGGGCATCTGCGAGAGAACTTGTGTCATTGATCCTGACCCAACAGCTCTTGAGACAGGCCATTGGAGGCTTTGGGCTTGGGAGAGCTGTTCACTGGCACGATTGTAGTGGGATTCTGGAGAGTGGTTTTGGAGGGACCCTTTCTCCTCAGCTGACCATCTAGGGGTCCCTTTCTTTCAGTACACTGTTCGACTGGGTTGTTTCATTTCTCTTATTTAGAAGATCTTCAAAGATTTACTTTGAGAAACTATTCTCACATTTTCATTGACGGGCACTCACATAGTTTGAACTACCTCTAATTGGCTACTCTGGATTCTACAGTTGCTAGGGGTTTCTATTTGTTATAAATCCAAGGGGTCCACTCAGATGGGTTGGGATCTATAAGCTCTTCCTTTTGGGGTGATCCATCCTAGCTGGATTGTCACTAGAATGCAAGTGTAGGAGCCCCTGCCAGTTGCTCAGGTTGTGAAGAAGAAGCCTTTCAATAAGGCTAATTCATTAAAATTGAAATCCTTCAATATTTGCTGCTGAGAAATAAAACAAATCATTAAAACAAAGGATTGTCCAAATCTGACCCTTCAACGTGCACGCGTGTGTGTAAAGGGGGAGAGGGGGGGTGAGGCTTTTGATTTCCAGCTCTGTACACTATCGAAACCCTAAATCAAACCTTCAGCAGGTGACGAAAGTCTAAACTGCCCTCAGCAGGTGGCGAAAAACCCTAAATCAGTTCTTCCAGTGTCTTTGAAGCAACAGGTTTCATTCGTAGTAGTACTTTATTGTCTGTGCGTGGTCTTCTTCGGCTTCGACTTAGAATTGGAGTGCAGAATCTCGTCTGTTATATTGACAGTGTGTGAATTGTACTTTTCGGTAGAAAGTGCTGTGTTGGTCGATTCATGGCAGAAGAAGCTGCATATAAGCGTAGGAAACAGATTGATCTATCCTCAATGGATGCTGCAAACATCATCAAAGAATGTTTGTCAGAGGATTTTGCCGATGCTTGGAATGCTTGGGAAGGTCAACAAATTGCTATTGAGTGGTTATTCCTGTCACAAACTGCTGACGTGTCAAAGCCTTGAAGAATGGAGCCAACTTACAGATGCCGGCCGAGGGGCGTAACAAGTAACAGAAGAAGAAGTCCTACCAACTTATGGGGCCCGGTCCGATGGGGCCCCAAGTGACAAAGGATTAGAATAAAGCTGGACCCTCACACACACACAGCGTGAAACTGATGATGTGGCAGATTTTTGGAAATTTTGTTGATAGTACTGATGTGGCAGGTTGTACGGATTTCCGTGTTTTGCGTTGACTGCTGACGTGGCACTTGTGTAGAATTCCATGATTTACGCTGGCAACTTTTTGGCATTGCTTTTAAACCAGAAGCTTTTGAGTTTGAAGGCTTTTCATGTAAACTGCTTTTCATAGGCCAAGGGCCTTTAAATATGTGCTAAGGGCTCATTCTCTGGCATGCTTCCTAGAGAAGGTGTAGAGTCTGGAGTACAGGCTTGTAGTGTGTTGATGCAATATAAAGAAATACTTAAAGGGGTGCCAAGGTCTGGGGCCAATACTCTCTGGGGTGGAATTCTGCCACTCCGTTTCTTGTGTGCTCTCTCTCTTTCAGTTCAGCTGTTATTGAAGTGCTATAAGTCTGTTCAGTTTGTTCTTTTCTATTGGCACGTGGTGCCCGTCTTGTGATAGTGGTATCAGAGCATCAGGCGCATGCTTTTCCGAAAGCATACCGGTACCACCAAAGATCAGACAGAGCAAGATCTCACTTCGAAAGCTCATTGGAAATTTTAGGTTCGTGTTCCGACCCCGGACTTACTAGCCACTCCCACCCTTACTTCATCACGCATCGGGCACACTCCCGTCCTCACCGCTCATGTCTTATGCATAAGCCATAAAGATCACTTGCAAGATAAGGATCCAAGATTTGTTACAAGTCACTGTGTTTCTCAAAAGCAGTGCCATGCAAATGTTGATGTCTATAGCTACCAAGCAGCACACTCCAAGGACTTGGCAAGCTTTCAAGAAAATTTTTTCCTGAAGTGTATGGTTTCTGACATCTTCCTTCAGAGTGCAACTTCTGGCAGAGGGGTATTTTGAAATGCTTGCCATGGAAACCCTAGCAGATTATAACTTGAAATTTCTCGACATCTCCCAGTAGATGTCTCTTCATGAGCAGATGACCTTAGAGGTCCAGTGCGATTGCTATCTTGGGATTACCATCACCGCCAAAGAAACATTGTTTGTCCAAGGGCTGATGGACCATGCTGTGCTTGGCTATGACCCTATGGAATGAACCTAACCCTAATTTTTTGGTGCAGGTTTGAGGATGGAAAGTCACTCGACTTTTCGAGCTCGAATGATGTCGAGATTGCTTTTTAAGTTTGAAATCTGTTTGAGAACTTGTTTGGTGATCCTGTTTGGAATTTGTTTGAAATGGATGGTATCTGTTTTGAACCTGTCTTGGTGCCGATTCGAATTGTTTGACTCTGGTTTTAATACTGGTTTCAATGATTGGTGATTTTACTGCCAGGTGGAGTAGTGAGAAATGATGTTTGAGAATGCTTGTTCTTACTCATGGCCCGGACCCTTGTGGTTATTTGCGGGGGGAGTATTGAATGATTGAAACGTGTTGTTTTTACTAATAGCCCGGACCCTTGTGGTTATTTATGGGGGGAGTATTGTTGTTGTGACTCCCGGCCCAGACCTTGATGGTTATGCGGGAGGAGTATTAAGAAGTCTGAGCAGTGGTTACTCTCAGCACCTCCAAATGACGCAAGTTGCGGTCTGGGAGGCGTTTGGTTGTAAAAGGCCTCTATATCTCCCAGCCCGGACCTTTTTAGGTTATGCCGGAGGAGTGATGAGGGAGTCATTGAATGTCTCCTGGCCCGGACCTTGTTAGGTAATGCGGGAGGAGTGCTCATCGGCGGCTTTATGTTTCTATGTCTTGTAACATGCATATGTGAGCATTTGTGTTGTGATGTGCCAACCACTGAATGTTCCTAATTGGATGAGATTGCCTGGGTATGTAATTTTAGTGCATCAAGACACCTGTGGAAGATCAGTGCGGTTTGGGAGTGATGGCTAATTTTACTACTCCTGAATATCAAGAGTTCCGATCTGGACGAAAGGAGAAGGCAACTCCTTGATCAAAAGAGCCGAAGGGAGAAGCCAACTGTAAGGTGCAGCGGAATGAATGTTTGAACTTTGCTCAAGATGAGTGCTCCGAACTGTGCTCAAGGTTCCCTTTGTTCTTATGGACGGGAGAACCTTCCGTTCTTAACGAGAGAGTGCAATGGACACAAACACAATGAATGGACACTGTGCGTGCAAGTGTATGAGACTAAGAGATAGAGAGAGAAGAGATATACAACACCAGAGACGTTGTAAAACCCTCATCCGAAGGCCCCACTCTCGTCGGCGAGAGTGGTCTACTATTGATTGCACAAACCGGTACGATGGGAATGCATGTGACTGATGCAAGTCTAGGCTATGTCGACGACGAGGCCGACACCAGGGCTGAAAACTGAAGGTCTTTATCTGCTGTCCAAAGTCACTAATGGCTGAATTTTGCTGTGGACAAAAACGCTGGTTTTGGGGCTGATTTCTGCTGGTCTTTGTCACTGAAATTTTGCAGGTCTTAAGGCTGAAAACTGCACTACTTGTAGGGCTGAAACTGATGTTCTTGAGGGCTGAAACTGCAGGTTCTTTAGGGCTGAATCCGATGTTGCTTTATTGCTGAAAAACGCCAGCTAGAAGGCAGGGCAATATGGCTGAAAAATGGTAGGGTTGGAAGTATTCTTGTGGTGACGCCTGGGATCAAAAACGCTAGGCATGTGATCTGCTGGCGATGAGGGAGATCTGGAAACGCCAAGTGCGGGGGGTGTATGGCGAGGATCACCTTCATGAAAAACGCCAAGGATGGGATCTTGCTTGGAGGGGACATCACCAAGGTTCTTGCTTGAGAAGTTGCCTGTTGAGCTTGGCTCCTGTTGCCTCTTCTGCCAAATAGTGCTAGTCTAGGTTTGCTTATATACAAACTCACTCATTTTGCCCTATCTACTTTCCAACAAAAGTCACTTAAATTAATAAGTGAAAAATATCAAAAATAGGGAAAATAGGCTAAATGCACTAGAAAATTCCCCTGAAGGATTCTGATGGGAATGCTTATGATCATGCTGTGTGCAACCAGAGGATATGCATCTACACTAAGTGACTGGGCATGCACGGTCTACGAATAGTTTCACAAAAGTGCCAGATCACTTCTAATATAGACTGACTGGACTGACTGAACCCTTGTCGTGCTGTAGCTTGTCCACGGACACATAGGGTTGGATGTGTTAGGTGACATCCCCTCCTTTTCAAAGTGAGGTACTGGTACCGAACTGTATGGCGTCGAGGGAGATCGCCAATAGCATCCGGAATCGTGGAAGGGACTCTTCGCCGGCCCACTCTGATGTGTGGGTCGTGCGGTACTTGAACTTCATAAAGGTCCGCAACGCTCGCGTCTTTGGGCTGCGCCGAAAGCGACAAAGTCTTCTGTGGCTCCTTCGATGCTTCAACTTCGTCGAGAGTCATGCGTCTTTCTTCTTCAAGAATCTCCATGGCTGAAAATTCCTAAAACCACTTCCAACACAAAATCATGAATATACCTATTCCATGTAAAGTGAGTGGAAAAAATCATGTCGTCCTAATAGATTGTGCATGCAATGCAGATGAACCAATAGACGGAGTGCCAAACCGTTCACCACACACACGCAAACAATGAGATCGAATCTTTCTCTGATGATCTAAAGCAATCAACTGTGGCAATTCACAACGGAAATGCCCATGCTTGGTGCTCATGCTTTCATGTGCTCTTTCTACGAATGTGTCATGCCAAGGAAGAGACATGGAATGTGACTTCCTTGAATGCATACTTTTCAGCCTTTCATGAACAATCCGCATACATTCGTGCTCATTCATGAGTGAAACGTGCTCAACGTACAATATGTCATGCCTAGGAAAAGGGATCACATAAAGACGCTAACTAAAATACAGGAAACGATCACAAATTAAACACTCGGACAATGCGTGCGTATCAATCATGCGAACACATAATACTTCCTGTGATGGTTCTTTGGACCTAGGCTCGAGTGCCAAGATCGGTTATTCCTGAAGGGGTGCTTTGGACGTAGGCTCGAGAGCCAAGATCGATCCTTCGTGATTGATCGAATCTGCAACCATGTTAGCTTCGCTAGACAAAGCATCAACTAACTCATAATCCTTGTGAACAATCACGCCATCTTCATGCAAATCATCATGCTTGTGAGAAATGACATCTTGATCATGCAAATCATCATGCTTGTCATTGTCATCCAAATCATCATGCAAATCAATTGCGTTCAAATCAGGATGCTCATCATTATCATTCAATTCATCATGCTTCTCATAATCATGCAAATCCTGTGGGTCATGCTTGGGAGAAGAAGGGAGTGAGAGAGGCTCCTTTTCCTAATTCTGTGCAAAGTACGCCTGCACTTGAGAAAAAAGTCGCCACAACTCTTTCATGTGTTGGTCGCCCTTCTCTTGTCTTGCTTTGTTCTCGCGATCATATTCTGCTTGTCTTTCGTTGTGCTCGCGATCAAACTTTGCTTGTCTTTCTCTGGCTTCCAAGCGTGCTTGCTCGTGCTCACGCTCTATGGCTGCCATTCCTTCTTTGTATTCACGATCTATGGTTGCCCTTCGTTCTTCGTAGGCCTTTCTTTCTGCTTTTCTTTCTTCGCATTCTCATTGTCTTTCCATAAACAATTGCTCCAACTCCTCCATAGGAGTTAGTGCAATCCTTGGCCTAGATGGGGAAGGGGGAGGATCGGAAAAACCTCGTGGTGGGGGAAATTCTTCTTCGCCTCTCTCATGCTCATCACCTCCAAGTGAAGTATCCATTCCGCTTCGAGTGATGACCATCCATTGAAGTCTTGGGTTCTTGTGGGTTCTTAAGTTCACGAGGAACTTGGGTTCTTGGGGGTCTTGAGTTCTTAAGTTCACGAGGAACTTGTTCTTGCGGGTCTTGGGTTCTTGAGGTTCTTGAGGTTTTCTTTCGCTTGCAAACCGTGTTTCAGAAGGATCTTCTCTTCACCCGAGTTCTTCTCTTTTCTGCGAGCGCACCCCTTGGCGGCCTTGCGCTCACACCAAGGTTGCTTTTTCCCACCTCACGTCGATTGGCCGGCCGCTAAGTGCACGGTCCACTCTCAATGAGTGAAAAGAGGCACAAGGGGAGGCTGGACAAGCCCTTCTTTCTTGGGATTCCTGTCACTCTTCAAAAACACGATTAGGAATCGACATGCCCAAGCGAACTTGGGTTTGTGCGACCTCAACAAGATTTTTTTTTTTTTTGTGATTCTTTCCTTGAGTGATACAGAATTGCCAAAACTCTGATACCAATGTAAGGTGTAGCAGAATGAATGTTTGAACTTTGCTCAAGATGAGTGCTCCGAAATGTGCTCAAGGTTCCCTTTGTTCTTATGGAAGGGAGAACCTTCCGTTCTTAATGAAAGAGTGCAATGGACACAAACAAAGTGAATGGACACTGTGCGTGCAAGTGTATGAGACTGAGAGATAGAGAGAGAAGAGATATACAACACCAGAGACGTTGTAAAACCCTCATCCGAAGGCCCCACTCTCGTCGGCGAGAGTGGTCTACTATTGATTGCACAAACCTGTACGATGGGAATGCATGTGACTGATGCAATCCTAGGCTATGTCGATGACGACGACGGAGATGACGAGGCCGACACCAGGGCTGAAAATAAAAGGTCTTTATCTGCTGTCCAAAGTCGCTAATGGTCGAATTTTTCTGTGGACAAAAACGCTGGTTTTGGGGCTGATTTCTGCTGGTCTTTGTCGCTGAAATTTTGCAGGTCTTAGGGCTGAAAACTGCAGTACTTGTAGGGCTGAAACTGATGTTCTTTAGGGCTGAATCCGATGTTGCTTTATTGCTGAAAAACGCCAGCCAGAAGGGAGGGCGATATGGCCGAAAAACTCTAGGGCTGGAAGTATTCTTGCGGTGACGCCTGGGATAAAAAACGCTAGGCCTGTGGTTTGCTGGCGATGAGGGAGATCTGGAAACGCCAAGTGCTGGGGGTGTATGGCGAGGATCACCTTCATGAAAAACGCCAAGGATGGGATCTTGCTTGGAGGGGAAACCACCAAGGTTCTTGCTTGAGAAGTTGCCTGTTGAGCTTGGCTCATGTTGCCTCTTCTGCCAAATAGTGCTAGTCTAGGTTTGCTTATATACAAACTTACTCAATTTGCCCTACCTACTTTCCAACAAAAGTCACTTAAATTAATAAGTGAAAAATATCAAAAATAGGGAAAATAGGCTAAATGCACTGGAAAATTCCCCTAAAGGATTTTGATGGGAATGCTTATGATCATGCTGTGTGCAACCAAAGGATATGCATCTACACTAAGTGACTAGGCATGCACGGTCTACGAATAGACTCACAAAAGTGTCAGATCACTGCTAATCTAGACTGACTGGACTGACTGAACCCTTGTTGTGTTGTAGCTTTTGTCCACGGACACATAGGGTTGGATGTGTCACGTGACTCCAACTCCTTGATCAAAAGAGCCGAAAGGAGAAGCTAACTCCTTAACAAAAAGAGCAAACTAATTGTCCCTTGGAATGTCCCTCGGAAATTTTTGAGGTAACTTGAGTTGTTTTGCAGATATGCTATAATCGCGGACGATTACTCTCTTTCAAGAAGGGGAGATGTCACAAACTGCTGATGTGTCAAAGCCCTGAAGAATGGAGCCAACTTACAGATGTCGGCCAAGGGGCTTAAACCCTAAGAAGAACAAGTAACAGAAGAAGAAGTCCTACCAACTTATGGGGACCCCGTCCGATGGGGCCCCAAGTGACATAAAGGATTAGAATAAAGCTGGACCCTCACACACACACAGCCTAGAATTGAGGACACGGCAAATTTCTGGAAATTACACTGACAGTGCTGACGTGGCAGGTTGTATGGATTTCCGCGTTATGTGTTGACTACTGACGTGGCAGTTATACAGAATTCCGTGGTTTACACTGGCAGCGTTTTGGCATTGCTTTTGGACCAGAAGCTTTTGAGTTGAAGGCTTTTCATGTAAACTGCATTTCATAGGCCAAGGGCCTTTAAATATGTGCTAAGGGCTCATTCTCTGGCATGCTTCCTAGAGAAGGTGTAGAGTCTGGAGTACCGGCTTGTACTGTGTTGATGCAATATAAAGAAATACCGAAAGGGGCGCCAAGGTTTGGGCCCAATACTCTCCGGGGTGGAATTCCGCCACTCTGTGTCACGTGTGCTCTCTCTCTTTCAGTTCAGCCTGCTATTGAAGTGCTATAAGTCTGTTCAATTTGTTCTTTTCTATTGGCACGTGGTGCCCGTCTTGTGACAATTCCGGTTCAGCAGCTTATGGATCCGGTTGCACAATATGCGTTGAATGCGGTTTGTTTTTTTTCCGTGCAAGATGCCTTCGACGCAAGATGTAGGTAAGTGGGTTTATTTTTTGTTGAAAAGAAAAGTAGTATGAGGGGTGCCCGAGGTTTTTATGGAGTATTCTTGGCAAACATCGACGCTCGTTCGCAATTGTTGGAAATGTCGCCTTTGTTTTTCAATATGCAAATGACACATGTATTGCCATGGGGGCTTACTAAAGACTATTAGAGTTTGATACGGCATAGGTGTCCAGTTTGGGTGGGAATAGTCGGATTTCCACGTACGTGGAAGCACTTCTTACCTCTTTTAGCTGCTCAGTTGGGCAAAGTGATGTATCCCCCAAACTTGGATACCAATTTCAATAGATCCTGTGTGCTATGGGATGCGGATAAACCAACACCTACAGGAATAATAGTTGACTCTGTTGATCCAGTAGTGGGCAAAAAGCCATTTAAACTCAAAGGGGGGAAATTTGCAGGTGCATGTTATGTTTTAGTTGTGGTAAATCTGGTCATATGCAGTGTGAATGCCCAAAACCGCTGTTGAAATTGCCTCCTTCTGCTGTTCCTACATTTGGAACTCATGCCCATTTGGAACTCATGCTACCTCTCCCTCCTCTTCGTCTATGAAGACAAAGCCGGGGGAATCTAATGGAAACATGCAGTTTCAACAAGATAAAGATAAAGTTAAGCCTTTGACTAATGTGCAGTCTAGTGCAAAGGATGATACCAAAGGTAAAGCCAAATTGGGTGATTGCACTGATGGTAGGCAGATTCCAAAGAAGGCGGCTAAACCTTGTGTGCCACCTGTCTCAAGAAATCATGTACCTGCTTCAAATGGGATAAGTGATGGGAGCTCTGCATCTGCCTCTCATTATCACAAGTCACTAGTTGAAGCGTGGGATAAAGTGGTTCACTCATATAAAGATGCTCTGCTTGGTTCCACATCTGCGTCATTGCCTATCCATCAACACCCCTCGCAAGGAATGCAGGTGGAGACTGCTTTATTGGCTATTGGTATGGAGGCAGATGTGCCAATGGGCACCTCTTCTTGATGATTGCACCGTGTGATTCTCCTATAAATATTATTTAGGTGCATTCTCCTCTTAGATGTTTCATGTATGATGTGCACGGGTTGTGCAACCACGACAAGTGGAAGCTAACCTGGCATTATGTACATACACATAAAGCAGACATAGTAGTATTACAAGAGCAAAATCAGCATGGGTTCGTTGGTCAATCTTTGTACTATGCCGGGATTTTGGATTGCTTATGCTGGTGCTAGTTCTTTTTCGGGTGTTTTGATGTTGGTGCCACATGAATTGCAGTCGATCTTAGCTCACAATGACCCGGTGGGGCAATGGATGGTTGTTCAATGTCTTGTACAGGGGAATATTCTAGAATTTGTTGGTGTTTATGCTTATACTGTCTCAGCACAAAGAAGTCGCCTTTGGCAAGAATTAGACAAATACCCTTGGCGTTCGCATGCTTTTTGGTGTGGAGATTTTAATAATGCACTTGCAAACACGAACAATACATTTGGTCAGTCATAAGTTGAGCTTTGAGAGTTCTTCTTGGGATACTATGGTCAGTATTACAGGTATTTTGGATTTGTGGGTCATTACTCATTCTTCAGAGCGGGGTTGTAGTTTTACTCATGATGCTCACTCTAGATATAGAGCACGATTGGATCGATGGTATTTGTTGGGCACTCCGCAATATGATATGTTTGCATGTGATATGAGGGTTGATCATTCCTTTACCCTATCTGACCATTTCCCTCTTTGTCTTTTCGTCCATTTTGAGGCACTGTCTACAGATTCTCCTCTTCCTCGCAAGCTGTTATTGCATATCAATAATGCCCATCTTTCACACCAAGCCTTCTCTATGTTGATTGAATTGGTAATTCCTCCACTTGTCTCTCATATGTTTATTGATGTGGATGTGGCTTGGTATCGTTTTGTTATGCGGATTCAAGCAGTCACAATAGATTATGGTACATGGTACATGCATCAGCAAAGACACAAAGTGCAAGAAGACAAGGCAACTTGTCCAGACTTGGAAAGTCTTGCGAATTCTATACCGCTTACTGATTCGGAACAAGAGAAGTTATGTGCGGCTAAAGTCTCTTTGATGCATAATAACAACAGGAAACTTGAAAAATGGAAGGAGACAATATGCTTTCATGGATAAAGGCTATTCATCAAAACAATTTTTTAAGCATTTGCACCATTCGCGACAATCTATGGCTATTAAAAGAGTTCAGGATGATGTTGGACAATGGACTACCAATAAATTCAATTAGCGAATTCCATGATGAATCATTTTCAACGGGTTTTTGCAACTCTTGAGGCTCCCTCAAGCGAGATTTTGCAAGCCAGATAGTTGTTGTTGTCGTATGTACATCCTATATTGACAATGGATGATCTAGCTACTCTTGACACCAGCTTTACTGAAGCTGAACTGCACGATAGTTTGTTGCATCTTGGGTGTTGGAAATTGCCTGGATGGGACGATATTACGGTTGAATTTTTCCTTCGCTTTTGGGAGTCTCTTAAGTAGCCTCTGCTTTGCATGATGAATCATACATGGACCACACAATCTTTGCTGCAATCGTGGAAAGGACTGGTGAAATTGTTGCCCAAGCAAGCACTGTGTGAATCCTTCTCACATTGGTGTCCTATTACGCTTATGCCGGTCAATTACAAATTGATGTCGAAGATAATAGCTACAAACATTAAAGATCATTTGTTTTCCGGTATACATCCTGCTCAATATGGATTCATTCCTCGTTGACAAATTATGGATACTATTGCTAATGCTTCATAGGAATTGAGTATGCAAAATATACGGGTCAAGATGTTTTTATCATGCAAGTTGATATAGAGAAGGCATGCATGCAGTTTTTTCTACCGTTATTAAATTGGCCACCTCGTCGTCTCCAGGCCTTCATGTCTCGGATTTTGGAGCATTTTGGTCTACTTGCTCCCAAAAAAAGGCCTACGATTGCTCGCTATGGATAAGCTATGTACTCCAAAGCATTGTGGTGGTCTGAATATTCTACAGTTTTGTTCTCATGTTATTGCAAGGAAGGCCACCTTGTTATTGGTACTGGTGGAGCAAAAACAGCCCTGGATGTTGATGTTTGCGTTTTTGTGTTCTCATGCGGTTTCTACACCAGCTTTTGGGCATTGGAAACCTTCATTCTGGGATGTGGTTTTTAAAAAAATTGAAGCCACTATACTTGGCTGCCTCCTTGCTTCCGGTCTTACAGCTGATTTGAATATTGTCACAATTTTTTTTTTGTGGAATGGTCCTCCCAGACAGGCTTATTTTCTCTCCGAAAAGGCATTGAAAAGATCTCAGATGTGATCAACGCTGATGGATAGGTGTTCTCGTTAAGACATGCTGCTCTTACTTTCGGTCTTGGAATGCATTATAAACACATGTGGAATACCATTAAGGATCTGGTTAATTCCATATCTCCCATTCCGTTGCTTGTTACTAAGGATCGAATTTGTGATTGGCATTACGTTGGTTTTTCGATCCTCTCTATATTTGCAAAGAAGGTGTATTGTCATTTGCAGTCATCTTCGTGGATATAGGAGCATTGTAATAAGGAATGGAATATGTATAAAGGTGCTACATGGTGGTGACGTATGTTAAGCTTCCTTTAAAGGAGCAATTGTTTTCTTCCAACTGGCAACTTTCTGGGCTTCAGAAGATTAGCTTCCTCGCGATGTGTTCGTTGTGGTGCGTGCAATGAGAATATTCCACATTTATTGTGGTCTTGTTCTCATACACAACAATTTGTGGATCGCATCTCTACATCTCTTCACATGCGTTTCCTTGGGATACATTTTGCTCGATTTTTCTTGCTTTTTGGAGTGCTTTCACCACTCCTTCAGCCCTATGCATACTTTTTCGACTGGGTTAGGTTCTGGGTGCTATGGCAGTGTGGAGAGCACGCAATTTCCTCATGTTTCAGCAGATTCGAGTGGAGTATGTATCCTTCTTCAAAACCTCCCTGCAACAGTCTCCTAAATTTGCCTATGAGTTGGATGAGCTTCCCTCCAATCATTACAAGCTCTACTTCGATTGTTTTTTATTTACTGCTTGTAATATTTTCTATGGGTTTTCCTTGACTTGAGGTTTCCCATTAGTACAGTAATTCAATCTGACACTACTTTTAAAAAAAGTGTGTGTGTGTGTGGAGAAGCTTTGCACTCCGAAGCGTTTTGGAGGATTAAATATTTGGGACCTTCACCGCCATCATCTTGCGAGGAAGGCCACGTTATTGTCTATCCTTGCGCAACAATCCCGACCTTGGACTCTCATTATAGCCTCAATGTGTCAGTAGGTTACCACTTCCGCCTTTGGTCACTGGTAGACGTCACTCTGGGAGACTGTGTTTGGCAAGATAATCGGTCATATTCTTGGTTGTTCCCTTATCTCTACTTGATACTTGGAAAGCCGTTATGGCTCATCTTTCATGGAATGGCAGGCAACCACAAGATGGGAATTCGTTGAGCGTGGAAAGTATTTATTGGAGCTGAGCTTTTGCTCTTACTCTTGTAGATCGGCCGCCATGCGCGGCTGGCTTTCTTTCTTGTCGTGGCGTGCACACGGTGGATGATGTGGTCGACATGTATGGCACTTTGATTCGTTATCCTCAGGTGGTGAGCGCATGTTGGCTGACTTCTTACTCGCTCAACCATTGACAGTTGGATGCCGCATGCTGGATTGGACTTTATGGGACACCTTTTGTTGACATTTCTGCCCGTAAGGTTTATACTTCTCTCCGTCCTTTGTCTTGGTTGGCTGACCACTGTAATGCATTATGGTCTTTGCACAAATCACATCGATGGAGGAGGAATGATCTTACTACAATTTTGAAGAGTCATTTGCCTCTCAAGAAACGTCTGTTTTAATGGCGCTGCTTGTTGTGAATGCTCCCTGTCGGTACCTTCCTTAGTGCGTGTCACATTAGCTCTTCTTGTTGTGCTAGATGTTTAGCCTTTGATGAGACAATCAGACACCTGCTTTGGGATTGTCGTTTTACCAGGGCCTTCTTGGACCGCATATCCGCCTGTATGCGTCTCCGTTGTCCATCGGCATTTTCCACATACGTTTTTGGCTCTTTGGCATTCTCTCTGATCCCCTTCAACGTTTTGCAGCCTTCTTCACCTGGGTCAGGTTTTGGTCTCTATGGTCCTTATGGCGCCAGCACAACTTTCGCCTATCCTGTCAAGAAGATGTGGATCCCTTTCCTCTGTTGCGGATTTCACTTGGACAATCCTTACATTTTGCCCTTGATATTGGGGACATATCCTTGGATATCCTACAGCTTTACTATGTGTGATTTTAATGCCTTCCCCTTACAGAACACCTTTGTATTCTTCTTTGTATCTGATCTTTCTAATGGGTTTTCCTCATGTTGAGGTTTCCCATTTGTAAATTAATCCAAGATTTACAAAAAAAAGTGTGTGTGTGTGTGTGTGTGTGTGTGAGAGAGAGAGAGAGAGAGAGAGAGAGAGGCGAAGCAACCCTGCGCGAAACCCCCTGCGTCTCAGCCTGCGCGAAGCTCCCTGCGTGAACGTGCAGCCAGCCGCGAGCATCACTACACGTGCTCCTGCTGCTGCCGCGTAACCCCATCCCTGCAGCGTGCACCCACGGCGTCTCCTGCCTGCAGCCCGTCACCTCGCGTTCCTCCTCGCGCTCTGTTGCTTGCAGCCCCACGCGTCTCAGCCTCAGAGAACCCTAATCCCTGAAAACCCTAATTTCTCGAAACCCTAATCCCTGAAAACCCTAATTTCCTGAAACCCTAATTCCCTGAAGAACCCTAATTCTCCGAAACCCAACAGTCCGCCAACCCCACCTGTTTCAAACCTTCACCGTGTGCATCGTTCTACTACCTGCAAGGGAAGGAGAGAAAGAGAGAGAGCGTGAAAGAGTTCAAGCTTCACTTTGGGTCTTGCTTTTCCCGTTTGCCAATCTTGCCCATTCTTCATGGCGGCTTTGCCGGTCTTGAGTGCCACACACGGCGCTCCATCACCACTTGCCTGTCGCGTGGATTGTACTGGTGACCTGTTGACACGCATTGACTCCAAAATTCAACACTTGGCACAGCATGCCTTGGTTGGCCGGATGATTGGACAGTCTCCACCTCGCTCTTCTATACGTGATTGGTGTCAAACTGCACTGGGCACTACTCAGGGACGGGTCTTGGAACTTACATTACTTGGCAGAGGCATATTCATGGTACGTCTTTCAGATCCCGCCACTGCCTCAGCTCTCCTGGCTCGCTCTCCGATACTCTCTGATCGCAGAATGATATACTTGACGAGGTGGTATCCAGAGTTCACTACTGAGGAGTTTGACAGCCGACATCTTATTCCCAGATTCCCTCTGACGCTTTCCTTCCCGGATATGCCTCTCCATTTTATTGATGAGCATCTCCTTCAGATGATTGCTTCTCATTTTGGCACAGTAGTTCCAGGATCCTGCATCTTCTCATCTGGTCCAGCTCGCATTTAGGTCCTGGTGTTTGGGGATACTTCATTACCAGATACAGTTACTGTGGCTGTGTGTGATCGAGACTACTCTTGCTGAATGGTAGTCACTGGCCGCCCAAGACAGTGTTTACGTTGTCACGAGATGGGACACTTGGCACGCGATTGTCCCACTCAGCCACGCCATCGGCGACAACAACAGCCAACTCGTGGCACCCACACTCAGCCACGTGGTCAGCATCCACAGTCGGTTCCTACTACTACTACTCGAGCACCTTAGCAGCCTAAGGGCGCTCCCAGAGCTTCAACCCCCCATGTTCCTCCCTCTGCTTCAGTTCCTACTGAGACTGCATGGCAAACAGTAGGTCGTAACCATTCCTTCCGTCCTCGTCAGCAACCCACCCCGCAAGCAACCCCCAGTGTTAACTCTCCTGCTCCCTCTCAAGTTTCCGCCACTCCCTTACCCCCACCTTCTCCTCGCCATTCTTCTTCTTCAGCCCAGGATCACTTACCTCTGCTACCAGCTCCTCCTTCACTTGCCATTTCCCTGCCTACTCCTTCCCCTATTCCCGAGGTCCCTATTCCCGAGGTCCCTATTCCCATGCAGATGGATCATTCACCGTTGCTACCTCTCCCTTTTCCTCCTCTCCCTCTCGCCCTTACTCCCCCCCCTCCACCTTCTGGTCCACCCCCTCCCTCAGCCGCTCATACTTACGTCCCACGCAGTTTTCTCAGCTCTTGCCCTCTTTCATGGGGCACCCATCGAGCTGAAATCTGCGGTGACTCAGAAGGACCATTGCGGGTGCAGCTCTACCTTATGCACCACAAGCCAGGTTGTGTTCCCTCTTTAATAGGCAATCGCTCTCAGCCTACTCATTCCTTTTTCCTTCCGTTCCATGCAGCTCAGGAATGGTCCGAGGATCAAGTTCTGCATTTTGTGCATGCACAAACTATGGCTCAGCTTAATTTATGGTTGTCTACTTCCGCTCCAGATGTATTGTCTCCACACTTCCCTTCCTGTATTGGTGCAATGGAATGGAGTGATGTTTATGCTTGCTATTCATTGCCTATAATCATTCATGTATCCTCAGATGTGGTGCTCCCTATGTCTATGCGCATTTGGGGTGTCAAAGCTGCAGCATCGGTCATGCAATGTAAACAAGCTGAGGTCCGCAGTTGGTGCAATGAGACGCCATATTTTAGAGAGGGCTTGCGGGTTGCTTTCCTCCCGCCAGAAGCTCATCCCTTGGATGGCCTAGCTGCCTCCAAGAAGATGCGTAGTTAGTCAGATGCTTTACCACTTTCTCCATGCAGACTATGGATTTACATGTAGTTTCTTGGAATACTAATGGTTTACAGACTTCTCGGGTAAGAGGTTCACGTAAGCTTTTACTTTGCAGAGATTTACATGCTCATGTAGTAGGCACTGTGGATATATTACTAGTACAGGAGCATAAGACTGCCACTCCCTTTGGTAATCTCATGCCCTCGGGCGCTCACACTTTTTGGGAGCCTGCTCTAGGCATTCATGGACAGAGTTGTGGTGTATGCATTTCAGTTGGGCCAGGATACTTGGCATCAGTTCAGCAGCATGGCACACTTGTCGCTGGCAGAGCAGTCTATGTTTCTATCCGGATTCGGGACTCTACCATTGGCTTTATGTCAGTATATGCACCCACTACTCCTCAGGAGAGAGCTACTTTTTGGTCCTCCTTGGTTGCTGCTCTACCTGCTGTGGACTCTTGGGTTGTTGGAGGCGACTTCAACAACATCGAGAGCGACTCTGATTGGCGATCGCTCACTCCTCCAGTTCTATCATCCATTTCTCCAGATGAGCAGCCAGCTTGGGATCGATTTCTTCTAGCTATTCAAGGTGTTAACGCCTGGCACATACCCTCTTTTGGTCACCACCCTGCTACACTTCATTACTCGTGGGGGTTTCAGAGACAACAGGGAAGACTATTAGAGCGACTTGATCGTTTTTACATTGGCCCTTGGGCAGCAGCTCTAGGTGGATTTACTACTATTTGGCGAGGGACCAGCCTCTCAGATCATTTTCCCATCTCATTGTTTATCTCTTTCACTAGATCTGCTGCACAGAGACGAGGCTGCCGCATCCCTGACAGTGTTCTCACCACTGAAGTTTTGCAGCAGCAGATTCGTGACTTGTGGTCCACGGGTGATTCTTATTGTGGTCCCCTTGGAGAGTTCCTTGCCCATTGCATTACTAAGTCTAGTATTTACTGCCGTGATCAGACTGCTAGTATTCATCGTCAGTTGAGAGTACGCGAGTCTGACCTCCACATTCCTCTTGGTTCCACACAGCGCTTGCTTGAGGAGTGGCCTCAGGATGCTTATCTCGTTGCTAGACAAACAGAGCTCACACAGGAAATTCGTCGTGTACAGGAGGCTAGGTCTGAGTTCACTCATCATGCTTCAGTATCTCATTGGACAGCTAAAGCTGATCGAATGAATAAGGACTTCTTCACTGCGCATAAAGAGCGCCCTTCTGGCACCACCCTCAGGACTTTGTGCGATGCTCAAGGAACACTTCATATGCATCCTGATGTTATTCTTGATATGTCTGCAGATTATTTTGAGGCATTGTTCACTGCTGATGTATGCACTACTGAGGTTTTACTTGCTCGTGAGCAGATCTGGCATCACACCCGACGTCGTTGTACAGACACTATGGCAGAGATCTTGTTGGCCCCATTCACACTTGCAGAGCTTCATGCTGCTATCGAGAGTCTAGATCCATCTTCCTGTCCAGGCGAGGATGGCCTCACTAGAGATTTCTTTTTGACCTATTGGGATGTATTGCATATACCACTGCTTCGTGGTTGTCAAGATATCTTTGCATCAGGCTATATGCATCCGGATCTTTGTTCAGGTCTCATGTCTCTTATTTCGAAGGGGGGTGACACCACTCAGCTTCGCTAGTGGCGGCCTATTACCCTACTCCCTTCGGTCTATAAGATATCAGCGTTACTGATCAGCCATCGCTTGCGACCGTTCTTACCAGATATTATTCACACTTCTCAGACGGGCTTTGTCATGGATCGATGCATATTGGATAATATCTTCACTTTTTATGAGGCAGTAGAGTGGGCCAGATCATCTTCTGAACCTCTCGCTTTCTTCATCCTTGACTTCGAGAAAGCATACGATCGTGTTGAGTGGGAGTTTCTCAAAGGATCATTAGCCAGGATGGGTTTCCCTTTGAGATGGATCTCAGGCATTTCCGCTCTCTTCAGGACTGCCAGCAGTGCTATTACTATTGGTGGTCGTGTCAGTCGCAGTTTTGAGCTCTCTCGATCTGTCCGTTAGGGATGCCCTTTAGCAGCATATCTGTATCTGTTTGTGGGAGAGACTATGTCCGACTTTCTTCGTGCTCAGAGTCATGCATTTCGTGGCTTGACCATGCCAGTACCTTCAGCTCCGGACCTTATTGATCAGGAGTTTGCTGATGACACTATGCTGATGTTGCGCTATTTGCTAGCAGCTCTTGATGCCATGCGGGGAGCCCTGGAGGTTTTTTGCATTGCCAGTGGTGCACGCATTAACTGGCATAAATCCTATGGATTATTGGTTGGCAGTGATGACATACCTACTTGGGGGGTAACTGATGGTTTCACATGGCTACAGCCAGGTCAGACATGCAGATATTTGGGCTTTCAGGTTGGATTCGACGTTTCCTCACAGCAGCAGTTTGCACCCGTACAGCAGTCTATTCGTAGGAAGCTTTGTCATTGGTCTTCACATCATCTGTCGTTGGCTGGCCGTGCATTGGTCGCGAACCAGGTCATTCTGGCTATAGTATGGTATACGGCCTCTTGTTGGATGCTACATTCTGGAGTGATAGCTCAGCTCCGCAGACTCGTGCGGAACTTTTTATGGAGTGGCACAGATGGGACTACTGATACTCGTGCTCGAGTTCGCTGGTCCACGATTATTCGTCCTAGATCAGAGGGTGGCCTTGGCATTATTGATCCAGAATTACAGAGCCGCGCCCTTCTTACCAAGCTTATTGTTCGGGGTCTTTTTCCCGGCTAAGAACCTTGGAAGATGCTTCTTCAGGCTGCTCTTTCCACAGCGACTCCGCGCCACGGCACTAGAGATGGCCATACTTGGCAAACAGGGTATCGTTTTCTCTTTACGGATGCCCCCTTGTGCACCAGCACTCTCTCCCCCTTCATCCGATCGCTCCTTCAGATTTGGGTATCCATGCGACGAGCTATCAAACGCTCACCTCCCTCATGCCGTGAGGAGATTGAGCGCAAGCCTCTCATTTGGAATGATGCAGTTCTTGATTCTTCGGTTAATCCACCCCGTCAGCTTGGAGAGAGGACTCACATTGATTGGGCTGCTTGGGACACTGGCCCTGCTGCCTCTATGCGGCTATTTCATGAGACACGTATGTTGGATGCAGATTTTGTGGCAGAACATTATGCATTGGTCGCGGGGTAATAGACAGACTGCTTGAGATTGGCTCTGCCATTCCTTCACACTGGGACGCAGTCATGCGAGGCACAGTTCTGATGCCTCCACATTGTGGCTGGGACGGCCTCTTTACTCAGAGCACTCTCTTATTAGTTCGTTTCGACACCATGCTGTTCACAGTTGATACTGACTACTCTTCGGGGATGCATGCTAGGCTGACATATGCTACTACCTCTCCGCGCCTTGTCTACCCCGGCGCTCGATGGGAGGCCATACGAGTAGTTGGCTCACGCGGGAAGCGTCGTTGTGTTGACCCCCGTTTCGCTTCCGCTGATGCTGCACTTTGGAGGCTTTGGGTGTGGGAGGGTCGTGCCCTATCTCAGCTTTATTGGGACCCAGGAGAGTGGCATTGGCCTCACTCTCACCCCACCGGCGCACATGTATCATTCTTTGAGTACACAGTCAAAATTGGAAGATTCGCATTGATGAGACAGCACCCAGAGCAGCCCACTCGTATGCGTTTCTGGTTACATTCAGGTCTCTCCCATGCCTATCTACAACAGTTTTGGTCAGCCATCTGGGATTTACATGTGGCTCGTCGTATTTCCTTTTTCCTGTGGATGACTGCACATGCCGGACTTCCAGTTGGGACTTGGTTAGCTTCTATGGGTCATGATCCGTTATGTACTCGTTGTTCTTTGTGCCTACCAGAGTCACATGCACACTGCCTTTGGTCACGCTCGTCTTCTCATGCAGTATGGCTAGCAGTTTGCTTTTTACTTAGCAGAGCTGGTGTTCAGCATGGATTTCTCACTTGGAGATCTGTCTCCTGGTTGATGCCGATGCCCGGACCGCACCTTTTCTACGAGGGCTCAGACACAAATTCAGCTCTTATGCTTACCATGACTGGTTACCGGCGAGGGACTTTGGCTATGTTACCACAGATTGCTTGGCATTGGGATCCTCAGACACGTGATGAAATCTTCTCAGTCATCACTAGCATTGCACTCTGGAATGTTTGGAGAGCTCGGTGTCTTCATATTCTCAGTGCGGCTCCCCAGCTCCTTCCAGATACCCTCACTGCCATTTGGCTGGACATCATTCACACCCTCATTTGGCAGTGGGATTCTTCCTCAGGTACATCTAGAGCAGCCGAGGCTCGTCGATTTGACTTCCTTCGGCGTTGGGCCCGATCTCCACTCTTCTTCACACTTACAGGTGGACAGATGACATGGCATTATGCACCTCCTCAATGGTTTCTCCTCCACTCATCATACAGACCACCATGAGATTGTTCTAGTCGAGTTGTCACTATAGTGGCTCTCAACCTTACATTCACCTTGTACACCCCACGTGATAGGCTATTTTGGCATCCGTTGGGGATTATCTTGTACTCAGTAATATACAGCCCTGATTTTTCCAAAAAAAAAAGAGAGAGAGACAGAGAGAGAGAGAGAGAGAGAGAGAGAGAGAGAGAGAGAGAGAGATTTGGAAATCTGTTTTGTGTTTTTCAATCATTGGCTGTCACCAACAAACCAGTTTCCTGATTGCAGATTTGCTGTTGAGCTTGATGGGTTGATAAAGAAAGGAGCCATCTCTCAGTGAAGTCACAGCAACTCCTCTCATCTTTTGGCATTCACATTGGGAGATGGTGTTGCATAGAAGCTGTGGAGAGATCAATGCTCTCATTCATTTTGAGACGGACATGAGAGCTTAAGTTTCAGGAGTGCTAAAACTGGAAGCACTCTTCCATTCTTTCTTGAGTACTATGTAGGCATCGCAACATTTGGCCTGATGATCCGTTGGATGAATTCGTGATGAGATTGTATCTGCCACTGATAGACCTGCATTACTCAGGTCACATTGGCATAGCTTTTTTTCAAAAATGTGAAGCTTTTCTTTTTTCAGATCAATAGAGAGGGAGGAGGAGCAGGGAAAGGATACAGGGTGTCCTTTCCTCATAATTAAGGTAACCCCTGATGGTGACGGGTGTATGTTGAGGGCCATGGGGGAGCCTTGATTACGGGGGAAAGGACACGATATGTTCTTTCCCAGCCGTCAAGTGTCCAGGAAAGGGTGTCAGAAGAGTGACAAAAGCTGATGAGGTGGCACTACATGACTGGTCTGTAGGCAATGACAAGTGTTCATTGTTTTGTTTTATTATGAGTGTTGAGTTATCAACCATCTAGTGATGCTTCACCAGGATTCCTGCGAGGAAATAACAACAGATATGTTGCTGAGATTAGCAGCCCCCTAACCTTGGACCTTGAGGGGGGATATGAGTTGGAAGAGAGGAGATACATGCAAATTTTTTCAAGTGTTGGTCTGCCCGAATCTCTCTCTCTCTCTCTCTCTCTCTCTCTCTCTCTCTCTCTCATAACAGGTTTTGAGTTCCAACTTTCCTCGTCGGATTGAATAATAGGTTTTGAGTTCAACTTTCCTCGTCGAATAGATCTTTAAGGTCTCTTGGGATAGTTTCCTATGACGTTAAAAATTATCTTCTTCTTCTTCTTGTGTGTGTGTGTGTGTGTGAAACCTTGGGAGCCCTATTCTTGCTACGCTTCTCTCCCAAACTCTAGCGGTGCCTCCACAGTCCCCCCGGGCGTGCGGCAGCTCTATGGGGGGATGTTAAGCCCTAACCGCAGCCTCGCCTTGCAACTTTGCACCTGTTCCATAAGCCGGCGGGCTTGCACCTTGTGCCTTGTTAGGTGCCCTCTCAACTACCCCATAAGCTTGCGAGTCTACACCTTAGGCCTTGCCTCTCTCGGTGCCGTGTCAGAGTCTTCGTGCTCTTATCAAATGCCTCATAAGCATAGGTCAGCATTAATGCTACTCAAAACCCTCTCAAGGGCACCTACTCCACTAGAGAGGGTCACATCTCTACAACACAAATAGTGGATTTTTCCACTCCCAATGAAGGATATGGCTACAAAGGCAAAGACATCACTCCCAAAGATGCCCCCGACAACACGACCAAGTTCCGCTGTTGTCGTAGCAGCCCTAAGCAAAGGCAACTGCATTTGGACAATTGCAAGCAACCCTAAACAAAGTTTTGGAAGAAAATCGTGACGTCAAGGCTCACATTTGATTCTATGGTAGATCTCACTACCGACAAGGTGAAACAAGTTGAAGAAAAGATCACCTACGTGCACTTGGCAACACACCACAATGACCAAGACGATTGACAACAAGATACAAGTGGTCTTACAAGAGCATTGAGTACAAAAATCCCTTGGCTTGAAAGTCAGGATCGGGGGGACTTCCATTCCCATGGTGCATCGATGAGGAAACCCTCAAAGAAGCCATCACCAAGCTCAATGATATCCTTCAACCAATTCACATAAAGCTTGAAACTATCCCTTGGATCAACGATACACATAGGAAAGTGCCACCTTAGCAGTGTATCCCACCTTCAAGGACAAAGAAGAACGATTGCGATTACTATGCCAATCGCGTCTTCTCAAGGGGAAAAACCTTTGGATTGCCAAAGAATTGACTACAAATCAACTAAAGACTAAAGCAAGCAAGCTCAAGAAGATGCACGAAGCCCGCAAACAAGGCAAATGGGTGGTTTATTGAAGTGGCAAAGTTGTCATCAGGAGTTTCGAACTCCCAAACCAAGAAAGAAAATAACAAAAACTAAGAGGGGTTAGGTGAGGCCTGGCCAATGGACCCTCAGTCCTTAATTGATATGTACCTAATGCCTTCATCTAGAAACATCGATGTTATATTTTGTTTTTGGGTCCCATAAGTCATATATGACCTCCGTGGACGATAACACTCTCTCTCTCTCTCTCTCTCTCTCTCTCTCTCTCTCTCTCTCTCACACACACACACACACACACACACACACACACAATCAAATGACTCCGGAAGTAATCTAATCGTAAATGACACATTATAGCTAACGAATGCCTGGGGTGTGTCCAATCCTCGAGGGCGATCAAGGAGAGGGAGAAACTCACCAAAGTAAGTGCTGAGTACGGCCCATCTTCTTTCACAATCAAGAAGATGAGGTATTTTCACTTGGAAGATGAGCTCGAGGAGAAAGGGGTTATTCGTTTCTAAACTACATTCCATCTTATCTCATCATCAAGTCCTGAAGCTTATGGTCTTATCATATCAAGTGACTACAACTAGATGGAGAACGATCATACCTGGTGGGTAGGTTGACCATACATGCATATCCACACCTCCTGTACCAAGGTAATGGCAACTAAGATGGATGCAATCTCTCTCTCTCTCTCTCTCTCTCTCTCTCTCTCACACACACACACACACACACACACACAAGGTGTAGTGCTTGACAATCTAGTGCGCTTTTCATGTCATGCTCTTAAACTACATTCATTGTAGGATATGCAAATGTGCTAGTAGTCATCAGGAAAAGATTGATGCATTTCATCGCATGAGAAACCAAATGTTTTTGCATTTAGTGAGGCCATGGCACCATAGCCTCAAGTAAAGCCAAAACCTGTTCTCATGAGGGGTTTTGTTTTGTTTTTTTGGGCAAGAAAAGAGATCCTTCCATTAGTTAATGATAACTATCCGAAGGCTACAAGCCACCTCTGTAAGAGAGGGCTACAACAGAAAACATGGGGAGACTCTCCTAGTGAGAAAAAGTATGTACAATGAGGGCTAGATCACGAGATGGGAGGAGGAAAGAGCCACGTTGGTGGCCGGTAGTGCCATCTAGGCGCACCTTGAACCATGGTGAAGAAAAGCCATGGACACCATAGTCACAAAAAGCCTCTCGACGCTCCCACATGCGATTGGAGCTGCCCTGCAGTCTCTCAAACTGACCCCTGAGTGTCTATTAGCTCCAACCAAATCTCCAGAATAGTCTTTGCTGGTGGAACAGGTCGAGCCTCGAAGATGCGGAAGCAACAGGCCCGCCAAATGAACCAGAGTGTCACGCAGCTGATTAGCTCCCAACACAACTCTCTGTCATTGCACCACTCATGAGGTATGAGCTTTGTGGCAAGCTGCTGTGTAGGTCGACCCTCTTGGATCACTATCATCCTGCTGGTGGAAGTCAACTCAAAATGGAGTGCTGAGCCTGTGAGAGTGGACCAAGCTGCAACACCCAAGTGTACTGTAGGGTTGTAGATAGGGCTAGCATCAACCGGAGAACTCGAAGCCAAACCTGCTATGCCATGAGATAGTCCCACAAACAGTATCACTGACTCTCCATAAGATGGGCACATGCTGTCGAAAAGTCGTTGTGTACCAACCAGCTCCCAACTGTTGTAGCCCTGTGCGCTACCAGCCACAGAAACATAGTAACTCTCCTCGGCTGTCTATTGTCGCACCCTCCTTGGATTGCAGTCGGGCGAGCCTCTCTCTATGTTGTCAGAATGTGTCGCCCCAAACACGCTGTCTATTGGAAGGAAGGAACCCCTGGGTCTCATTGCACTCGTACTAGAGGGAGGCTCTCCAAAGCCCAAAGCCGCCGATGTCTTGATGCAAGATTTGATGGGGTCAGGATCAATGACACAGGTCCTGCCACGAATGCCCACGACTCTAATTCTTTGATCATCCTCTATCATGAGCATATCAAAGCACTCCATTCCTGTCATCTTTGCCTGTGTCTCTAGGGAGCAGACATGCTCTACCTCTGCCTGCACAGACTCTAACAACACTTGTTGTGTCTCACTAGAGCAGTGCCGCTCTACCTTTGTCTCTTCTATAGAGTCTTTTGGCACGTATTGCACAGCTAAATGCTCTGTCTCGTGAGCATGGTGGAGCTCATCCGCGAAGGAGGCATGACTCGTCTCTCGCTCAGCACACGCCAGCAACAAAATAGAGACCATGCCATCTCGAACCTGAGATACATTCATATGATATACCAAGCCATTGCGGGTTCGTCTGACAATCACTAATGAACCACAATGCATATAGAAAGAATGCTATCTAAGTAGTGTTTGACACCCACAATTTTCTAACCATCTCACTGAGATCAAGCTCTATCTCTCAGCCGAGGAACATAGCGCACATGTCGTAGTATATATGATGCACCACTAGGTAAAGAAAAGCAAACATTTCATGCGCCTGCAATGTAAACACCGAACCATTGGCCAAGTGCACACAACCAAAGTTTGCACTAGACAAGGTGCTAAATCAGTCACGATGTGGTGTGATGTGAAAAATTGCATCCTCATATAACAACTAACAGGGAGAAGTGTCACCTCTAGAAAACATGTAAGCAGGAGGAACACTAAAGGAAAACATGACATCAACACTCTAGCATGTGAAGCCACCACTCTAGCATGTGTCGAAACCTGATCTGCACCATGCATAGATTTCCACTATTGCCTCATACATCTAAAACAATGGCGCCTAATGTGCCCTATATGAACACAATGCCAACATTGCATGTATCGGCAACTACGAGATCGCTATCTCTCACATTACTGTCGACTCTAAACTATCACACATATCTGCAACCATAAGTGAATGTCAAGAAACAATGGCGAGAAAACCAGGGAGAAATTTAACAAAGCCTCCCTTGTAAATTGGAAAAAAAACTCAAGTACAATCTCTACCATAAACCATGCCAAACTGGCAATATAGTGGGAGATAATTCGACCACTAGACAATCATGCAAATCATGATCAAACGCATCAAAACCGATGCTCAATATGCATAAAACCAGGTTCACGATTTTCTATATCTGTAAGCATACAATCTGGGACAAAGAGCTCAACCAAGCATAAAGCGCATAACCATATATGCAAGTAGTGAGCATACTAGCTCAAAATGCATTTCACAAGAGAAACTGCCTGCAAAATTTGCAAAACACCTATGAAACCTGTGACTTGCAAAATCTGTAGCCACACAAGCATATGCAACTCTCACTCCTGCGAGAGTGAATGCAAGAACACTAGACTGTGTCCAAGCTAGTGAACCTGTCAAAGTGGGAGTCAAACTCGATCACTAAACCGTTAGAGAGTAAAACTTCAGATATGCATGAAACATGGTGAGAATATGGAAAATACCCAACAGAGTTTTCCCTGAAAACTGAGTGAAGACTCAAAGAATCTCACCTATACTGCATAAAGCATAGACAGACACTCAATGTCTCGGTAAACATATCCGTAAATGGCATACATGCACAACCAAAACCCTGGTAAACTGGCTTAATCCTGAATGAGTGGCTCTATGGACCTGTACCTATCCAAAACTGCTGCAAATATATTAACATGCTACCTGCAAGCTATAGCTAGCTCAAGCTATATCGGCATATGGATACATGGAATAAGCTGCACAAAATTGTGCTCTCTGAAATGACCCCATAGTGAATCATCGGCACTAGGATGGCTACATTCCTCTCACCCATAGGTGGATTAATGTGTCATGGCATCAACTCATCAGCCTCTAGCATGAGCCTATCAAAGAACTTCATATCCATCATCTCCATGGTAATAGACATCTTTGTCCTAAGAGGATCAATCCACTTTGTCTCGGTAGAGCATGGCCACACTCTCTCTACATTTACAGACATGTCATGCACAACACTCTGGAGCTCATCCACAAAATACACATGTCTTGTCTCCCACTGCGTATATGACTGCAAAATCACTAAGATTGCACCGTCTCGCACATGTGAGTCACTAGTCTACTCCCTGACTAGCAAAAGCATCAAAATTTGTCGCCACCATCGGTGACTGCTCTAGTCATGCACTCAAAGATCTATCTTGCTCTCCATGTCTTTCCTCATACCCTACATGCACAATGAGTGAAGTGTCATGTTGCTCATCAATAAAGTGTACTCACCTGGATTAAACGTCTGCATGGCAACAACGGACTCACAGAGACTATGGCATCTCTGCCAACAAGAATGTAGAGAAGAGTTGATCAAGCACCACCATGGCCTCGCGTTATCACAAATAAATCTCTCCTCATCAAGTAAGACTCATCAGTCAACTCAACATGACACCCATGATCTTTGAGTTGCAAGATGGAGATCAAACTCCTATGAGCATCAGACATATACTCAACATTATGGAGCACACTCCCACTCGCAAAGTGCAAATTAATGTCACCCATACCATGAACACCATCCTGTCTTAGAGCAAAAAATGTGCTAAACCACTCTCTACAAGGAGTATCATGTTGTAAAGCATCACTGCCCAGGTGCCAATCATGAAACAAATTCCACGCATGTCTTGGTGAACCTGTGAAAGTAGGAGTGTCTACCACACTTGTACTCTCACAACAGAATCTTCCGCTATCTCCAATGCTTGAAACCACGTCCCCTTATGTGTCTTGGTCTGCCACAATGCCAACAAACCATATGTCTGTGCCTATGAAATCTGTGTGATACACCAACCTGTGTATTCAATGACGAATTGTCAATGCAAAGGTACACAACTTAACGTCAGTATTGTAGATCATTTAGAAATGGATGGTTGGATTGAAATGTGTTAATCAGGTGATAGAGGATATGGTGAGAGCATACATTAACAAAAAGAAATCTAATTGGAAAGATTATCTCCCTATTCTAGAATTTTCTTATAATAGCACAAATCATTTGATGATTGGTTTTAGTCCTTTCATACTTATGTATGGTTTTCAACCTAGATCACGAGTTACAATGGGATTGGCAAGTGAAAAACTTCAGCACATCAAGGATTTTCTCTGAGATCACATGGATATGCTAAAACTTGCTCGTCAAATAGTTTGACAAGCGCATGATAGATACAAAAAGTATGATGCTGAGAAAAGTCTGTAAGTAACATTCACGAAAGGGGAATATGTATTTTTATGTGTGCTAGAACATTTAGAAAGTCTAAAAATTGGGCCAACACCTAAATTATGTCCAAAATATTATGGGTCTTTTAAGACACTTAAGCGAGTTGGAGATAAGGCTTACAAACTCTCTTTACCTGCGTACTCTCATATTCATCCAATTTTTCATGAACGAATGTTAGTATTTTTTTCTTGTTGATAGTACAAGTCTGCCTCCAAGCTGTACATACACAATCTAATGATGAGCGGATGTTATTATTGTTTTCTTGTTGATAATACTAGTCTGCCTCCAATGAGAGATATGAGACAAGGGGTATGTGTGTCCATAAGAATAGAAACCTCGAATAACCTTTTGATCACCCAAGTTGGATAGATCCTAGCCTCCAGCTCAAGAGTCATCTAGTAAATCTTTAAGATCCCTAAGGAGTGTTTCTACAACTTTATAGTTTCTCTTTTCATGGGTGTGTGTGCGCTTGCACGCACTCAAGTGAAAGATTATATTGATTTTCTCAATCTCCTCTAGAGTAGCACATCTTGAATCCAAGACTCATCGGATAGATTTTTTTTGTTAAATTTCTATCTCGTCTCTGTCTTTCTAGCTAGCTATCTATTTAGTAGGTCCTCTTTGACATTATCTCTCTCGTGTGCATACGGGTGTATATGTATGAATGTATAATAGTGGGTTTATGCTATAGCATGCAAGAGTTGTTGAATAGATCTTTGAAGTCTCTGGGGATTGTCATTAAGACATTAAAGATCTTAACTTGTCATGAGCTGTTTGCATGGTTGTGTGGCAATAGTATGGTGGCCAAATGTCACCTGCCTTGTAGGCACGCACGTGATCCTAGCAACTAATTTGTAGCAATATTTTTTTCTTGAAGAAGGTAAAACTTTGAATTAAAGAAAGTAAGAAAAAGGTTGCATGGATCCACAGGTAGGGGGAGGGTCACCCCAACAGAAGAAGTAATAACATATACAACTTATCTCTCATTCTGAGTCTTGTAGCTGAGTAGTACAAGGGAGTCTTTTTCCTCCATTGAGACCATTTGAGACATTTTTGCACTGTATAGATATACAAGGTAAAATCTGCTGGGAATCTGATTTCATGATAGAGTGATTATGAGGACCACTTTAGCTCGAACCTGGTCGAGTTCAAAGAAGCCTTGAAAAGTAGGAACTCTTCCTTGCTGAGATCTTCTTTTAACTCCAAAAGGGTAAGGGAAGGAGAACAACTAGGCTCGACTTTAGACTCTAAGTCAAATATTGTTTTGTTATCATCATCCTTCTGTGTTGTCTTATAGCATTGGCTCTATGTTTAAAATTTGTTAGAGACTTATGAGTATTCTTGACAGCTAAGCCCCAAGCTTTGAGGGTTGAAGTGTGTCTGCTAAATGCACTGTCAAAAATCTCTTTGACCTTTATCTTAACGCATTTTATGGAAAGTAAGGACTGATCAATGTGAGGCGAGCCACAGCCTTATACATGTGTGCTTCTTTAATGAACTTAAACATGACAGGTCAATGATATGACATAAGCATAGACTTTTCAATCCAACATTTAACTTGCCAAAAGTCCTACAAAATCTCTTATATAAATTCTAACTAGTCTTGCAGCCCTCTGGCAATTACGTTGCTATTTGTTGGACCAAGTAAAGCCTGTGTTGTGGGAAATGCCCAACAAGTTCTGCTTATCTACCATACACTCCCATTGAAGGTTTTATGTGACTCCTATGGTTTGCCCCATACTGTTCCATATGTCTTCCAAGTTTTCTACCATGTTGAAGTCCCCTGTAAGAAAACAAGGCTTAGGCAAGTTGGCAATCTCAGACCATAATGTAGACATGTCTGCAATAGCGTTAGGACCATATAAGGACACCATTGTGAAGTTAAAGGGAATCTTAAAAGTGATAGCAACCCAACTATTGATTGAAGATTTATGCACATTAGTAACCAATGTGTTGTGCTGGTCTGTAATGCCTATTGCTTCACCTCCTTTGCCATTACCATGGACATTATTGTACCAGTTAAGACAAGTCCCAACTTTGATAAGATTTCTCTTTAGAGCATGTCCAGTGGCTTGAGGTCTTGCAAACATATAAAGTGGGGTTTGAAGTTGGATTTTCTGATCCATTTCTTCAAAACATGAGCTCTTATGAGGTTAGTAAATCCTTTGCAGTTTAGGGAAAATCCTCTAATAGGAGGACAAATCATTTTTTATTGATTTTTAAGGGTTTGTCAAAAGAAACAGAGGTTCTATTGGGGTCTTTTGAGGACTCCTTTTTCCTCTTGGCTTTGGAAGTTGTAGGCATTGGTAGACTTTCTTCCTCAGCTTGGGTCATAATGATATCCACTAAGGGAGAAGGGGAGATATCAATCTACATCTTGCTCATCCAACTGAGCTTACCAAGAAGGGTTATCCTTGACAGTTAAGTGAGGTGGTTGAGTGCTAGGAATTGTTTTTTCTTCAAAGTCAGATGAGGAAGTGCAAGGCATACCTCTAGTCCTCTCCCTAGGGCTTGAATGAGGTCCTTTCTTACCTCTTCTTCTCTCTATGAAGCCTCATTGAAGGATTGCTTCTGGGGTGTGTCTCCTGAGTCAACTTTAGGGGTAGGTTCTTGTTCATGTTCTTGATCCTCTAGTAGATCACAACTGAAGGGTCAAATACATTTTCAAGTAAAAGGCTGTAGTTGAACTTGTTTCTGGAAGTGCTAGATCTGGAAATTTTCCCTCCTCTAGTAGCATTCCTCTTTGGGACAAATAATGGAGGCCTTCATTCCTATCTTGAGCTACCTCCTCTAGGGTAGGAATAGGTTTTATATTAGGGCAATCTTTGATAAAGTGTCCCTGTTTGAGATAGTGAAAGCAAGCATTGGGAAGGTTTTTATAAGCTACTCTTTGGAGGTGTAAGAATTTACCTCCAGAGTCCATGATAGGTATTTCATACTTTAGATCTTTTCCAATGTCTACTTCAATTAGAAGTTGAGGATACCACTTGGGATTGATGGTGCCTCTTTCCCTCTGTCCTAACACCTTACCAACCCAACTTCCTACATTTTTCAACCGAGGGTAGAGTTCAATAAGAAGGTCTGGGAAATAAACCCAAACTGGCACCCTTGTGGGTTTAGGGCCTATGAGTTAAAATCGGGGTTCCAATTGAAGATAGTCATAGGAGTGTTCCTTATGATCCATTGACCATGCCCACAACCACTTGAAGAGCAGCATTTGGGTCCTCAAAGAAAAAATGATAGTAATTATTGGGTAAGTACTGTACTTGGGAAACCTTGATGTCTTTATTTGTCCATTTTGTTGGGCTATGAAGGTCTTAAGTGTCTCCATGGAGGGCCTCTTGCCATGGAAAAGCCCAATTACTATCCTATCCAGACACTGAACATGCCGCATTTTGAGTTCTTTAGTGGGGATAGTAATACCATTTTCATCTAGATAAGGTCCTCAAAGGTTTTAGTATCTCCCATGTGCAGGCAATCGTGATCTCCTTCAATTTCACATTCTGGAGCAAGAAACTACTCAACTTAATCCCCTCTTCTAGGGCTATTTAATTGATTGTTCTTGTCTATATTTCTAATAATTTTTTAATTTTTTTATACCATCAGCGCGAGGAAGATAGTAGGGAGAAACTAACACATGTCATATATTTACAACTATACATTGTTGTACATTACACCCTCGAGGGGCAACCATGGGAACAACCCCCCAATAGTGGAGGAGAATACACCCAAGAGAAGGAAACCCGTAAGCCTCGAACCCTCAACCTTGGGGCTACTTCACAAAGGTCTCACCAACTGAGCTACGATTCTTGGGTGTATTTCTGAGATTATAACTGAAGTTCTCAAAATTTTCTTGATACCCTCTGTTTCAGGTGGTTGAATGTGCTCTATTATAGCAGGTGAGCCAAGTCGAGAGTTTGGAGGAGAATACATTATGTTCGCTACATATGAGGGATATTGTTAGGGGAATTGATGGAAAGGGGGAGAGATGATGGAAAAGCATCTGCACGCGTAGTGGACATTGGGCATTAACCTAGCATGAGCTTCAAACTCGTACGGTGCTCAATGCTACCTGCAGCTCCCATAGCTATAAAATTTGTTAAGCACTCAAGACGCATTTCGTTTGTGTGTGTGCGTGCTGGTGAAATAAATGGATCAAAAATTGGTAAGTTCGCATTAGAATAATTGCCCATAGTAAATATCGATTATGGGAGGAGCACGCATGCCGTTATAGTGTAAAACTACCTACAACTACACATGTTTCCTACTACTGGCCACTCACACACCCACTTTGTAGCTACCCCACATCTTCCTTGTCGTCTCAACAATTGTACCCTCAATTGCACTGCTTCTCCCATTGCTCTTCTAGCGTGAACCTTAATTTTGCCTCACCTCCTTCCCAGTTGTGCAAGCAAGTTGTTGGAATCCTTCATCTCTTGCAACATCATCAAGCAACTCTCTCTCTGTGTCTCTTTCTCTCTCTCTCTCTCTCTCTCTCTCTCTCTCTCTCTCTCTCTCTCTCTCTCTCTCTCTCTCTCTCCACAACAAAAAACGTAGCCGTTTTTTGATCTAGTAGACAATAGTTCACTCTTTTGATCATAACTTCTTCATCCGAACTCTGATTGAGTGATCTATAGCCTCAATCCAAGAGCACAAAGCCCTCTATGCATTGATGTAAAGACAAAAAATTTCAGAGTTATGGAAGGCATTTTTGTAACAGCATTTCGAAAGTGAACAAGTTCAAGGAAATTGACTCTCATCTCTTATTTTACATACAATGTCTTCCGACACTTGTAAGGGTTCTTCTTCTTCTTCAACAAGGTCCACAACCATTGTGGAAAATGATTTAAGATCTCCTAAGTATGGAGATAACAACACAAACACCCAACCAACGACATCAAAAACCATGATCATGGCATACTTGGTATCATTGCAAGAGACCGTAAACAAACAAGGCGAAGAATTACAAGCACTTGCAATGGAGAATGGCACACTAAGAGTACTTTTAGTTGAGAATGAGAATCTCAAGAGGACACTTGAGATGTAAACAACACATTTGATGCAACTTGAAGAGGAAGTCAAGGAATGTAAACGCTCTCTTGTGGACTTGAATGCTTTGAAGGAGCGGATGAGCAAAGTAGAGCATGACCATGTATTGAAAGAGGAGAAATTGGACACCATGAGCCGGGATGTATGTGACATGAAAAATGTATGCACAAACAAGTCTTGGGCTGATGTATGTGGTAGCAATGTGGTTTCTAATTCCTCACTCATGCAAGATATGGCTCAAACAAAGAATGTTGAGAATGTGGATGTGGAGGAGTTGAAGGAACGGGAGCGACATTCCAAGAACATTGTTATTCATGGAATTCCCGAAGAGAAGCTAGAGACACCTCCTTCTCCGAGTTACAATTAAAAATATGCTTTTGGCATTATAATGGATGATCATGGAATGCGGGGGTTGGCATTGATGAACTTACAAGCAAAGCCGATGTTGTACTTCTTGTTGAAACTTGGGAGCATGATACACAAAGGATTAACGTCTTGGAGAATTACAATGTACATTCATTGATGTGGTCAAAGAATCTTAAGCAATGAAGAGGACAAGGAGGGGTAGCATATATGGTTAAAAAAGGATTTGAAGATTTTGTATCAATTGCGAAAGATGACAAGTACAAACGTTATGTATGGCTAAAAATTATGACACCAAAAAGAGCACCCATTTTTGTAGCCGGTTGCTACATTCCTCATCATGATTCTCCCTTTTATGCTTGCATGGATAGAGATCAGCCATTTTTTGATTTAGAAGAGGATATTGCTTATTTCAAAGGTGAAGGTGATGTTATTGTATTTGGGGATATGAATGCTTGCACAAAACATTGCAACATGATACTCAACAATTTGATATGCCATACATTTCAAGGGAGTTGGAGGAAGTTCACTTGTATGATCGTTCTTCAATGGATGATAAAGAGCCCGATCACTATGGAAAGCTACTTATACACATGTGTAATAGCACGGGTATGCTCATTGCTAATGGTGTATCTTTGTAGAGTGGAACCAATGGATTTACATGTAGGAGACATAATGGGGATAGTGTGATTGACTATGTGCTAGTCTCCGAAGCCATCATGTATCGCATAAAGAGTTTTATGTTTGGCCAATGGACCTTGGAATCCGACCATCGCACCTTATGTATTGACATTTCATGTGTAGAAGCAACTAAGCATGATAATCTCAGCCAAAGGAAAGAGAAATTATCACTATGTATGGATTTCAAACGGGCACCAATGTACATTGAAATGGTTGAGCAAAAATTATGGATAAAGAAACTTCAATATGATGCACCATTGGAAACTAAATGGGAAGCTTTCAAGAAAGTTATTTGTTCTTGTGCTGAAGAATGCTTTGCAATAAAGCATCTCCCTGGTATCAACAAAGATAAATCACGCAAAAGGTGGTTTGATAAAGAATGTCAAGATGCTCAAAAGTCCTTGATAAAGCTTGATGCAACTATGGACAAAGACAATTACCAAAGTCATTTTCATACATACAAGGCATTGATTCAAAAGAAGAGAAGAATATGGGAAGTAAAGCAGCAACTTTTTCAAGTCCAAGAAAAGGCACATGCATGTAGAAGATTTTGGAGAAACTTGAGGGGCAAGCGGGTTGAGAATTTTGGTAACTTGAGTCTTGTGGATATGTACACACATTGTAGGCAATTATATGAGCAAGGAAATACTGAAAAAACACTCTCTCCCATGTATGCCCTCGTTTTTTACTATTGAGGACGTATGCGGTGGGCTTGAAAAGTTGGCCACTCACAAAGCGGGATATCTTCAAGGTATCAAGCTGGAGATGATCAGATGGACGGGAGATTTTACCCATGAATGGATGTGTGATATGTTCAACCTTGCACTTCAACACGATATGCCTTATGATTGGAGTACTAATTAGGTTAAGCCTTTGCACAAAGGAGGGGACGTAAAGAATATAAACAACTACCAGACTATAATGATTGGGTCTCTTATTGGAAAAGTTGTTTGGGTGCATAATGGAGATAAAATTGAGTGATTGGGATGAAGTTAATGACAAGCGTGCAAAGGGACAAGCGGGTTTTGTCGATGCCATAGCACCATTGATCATCTTTTCACTCTTCGTGTTCTCATGGAGCAAAGTAGGTTGAAAGGCAAGCGATTGTATTGTTGTTTTGTGCACTTTAAGAAAGCCTTCGCGATACGATTCCACGTAACAATTTGTGGAGAAGGATGGAAGAATTCCAAGTGCCACGTGAGTTTATGCTTGAAGTTTCTCGAATCTATGAGAAGGTGAGTTGTCAATTGCGCATGGGAAGAGAAATTTCAGAAATTTTTGTAAGCACTATTGGGGTTAAACAAGGATGTCCGTTGTCACCAACTCTCTTTGGTCTATGCATCAATCAATTGGAACAAATGGTACTTGACTTTATGCAAGAAGAAGGCATTGAAGAGGTCACTATTTGCAATGCGGTAATCATGCTTTTGTTGTATGCACATGATGTAGTGCTTCTAGCACACACTTTAGAAGATGTACAAAAGCTTATGGTTGTCCTTGAGAACTTTTGCTTGCATAGTGGACTGATTGTGAACGAATCCAAGACAAAGGTTATGCTTGTGAAAACCAACCATAAGGAGAAGCCATGCATTGTGTACAACAATGACACACTTGAAGTGGTTGAGAGCTTTAAGTACCTTGGCCTTGAGGTTCCGTCCAATCACAAGTGGCATGAATGTGCTATGCGTAGTTTGGAAGTGGGAAAGAGAGCATTTTATGCATTTGAGAACATGTGTAATGCACGAAACATCAAGTGTTGGGTTCTCAAGAAGTATCTTTTGATACATTGATGACACCGGTTCTTCTTTATGGAGTTGAAGTGTGGGGCGGGTGCATCTCAAAGTCTACTTGGAAAGAGTTTGAGAATGTCCAAAAGTGTTCTGTGACAAACTTTCTCCAAGTGAAGACGCAAACACCATATATGCTCCTACTTCTTGAGTCTGGATGTCTTCCAATTGAGGTTATGGGCATGGAAAGGGTTGTGGAGTACATGATAAAGATGCGTCAAAACCCCTCACATAGACTTCCTAGAATTGCATGGGAAGCAAGAAAAAAAGTTCAAAAGACGCATAAAAGCAAGATCTTGTGTTGGGGGATGCAAGACATAAAGAAGTGGTTTGGGAGATGGGATGCATTACACTTGCTACATGATGCTTCAATTGACTCCCAAGTGAATGAAGCTTTTCTACAACGCCAATGTATTATGGCTTGGGAGAAATCCGGTGGGTCATGCTTCATACATTACACCACCCACATTGCCCCCAACTACAAAACCATGTTCTTCGTCAAAAGAGGAAGCCGTACTCACACTTACATGCTTGAGCGTATTCCCTTGTCGGCGATACGCACTATCGTAGCCATTCGGCTTAGCTCCCATTTCCTTTAATGCGAGATAGGGCGTTGGGGAAATGGAGAAGAGTCAAATTGACTGTGCACATTATGCTCACTGCAAGCTCGAGAGTCCGAGTACCACACACTACTAGAGTACTCAGCTTTTGGTGACATCCGAACTTGCTTCTCTCACATTTTCAGCCATAACTTAGACCTACACACTTTCCTCTCCCAGCCGAAGTGTGGGCTCTCCATTGCGACTCTCATAACCACAATTTTGGAGCATCGAGAGTCACTCATTAGCCATACACATACTACATCACATGTAACTTTGGTCGAATAGGGCATATTTGACCTCCAAGGACGATAATAAAATCTCTCTCTCTCTCTCTCTCTCTCTCTCTCTCTCTCTCTCTCTCTCTCTCTCTCTCTCTCTCTCTCTCTCTCCCGACCACATAAACGACACATTGTGACTCTGTGCGTGCGTGTGTGTGTGTGTGTGTGTGTGTGTGTGTGTGTGTGTGTGTGTGTGTGTGTGTGTGTGTGTGTGTGTGTGTGTGTGTGTGTGTGTGTGTGTGTGTGTGTGTGTGAGAGAGAGAGAGAGAGAGAGAGAGAGAGAGAGAGAGAGAGAGAGGCGACTCAAGGTTGTCGGCGGGAAGCTCGTGCGTGCGTGTGTATATATATAAATATATTTTTATATTTATATATGAGTGACATCAGTTGTAATATTTCATCAACATAGGTACTATTACTATCTTTCATCATCTTGCCTTGGAACAATGTCCTTTATGCTTCTCTAACTAGGAGGTCAACCGTCAATGTTACCTCTATATTTATAATAGTCCACGACGTGTGTTCATCACCATTATAACACACGGTCTAATCCACCATAATCACGTACGTAGTGATATTGATAGTATACTTGCACAAAGAAATGGGGCATTTAAAGGTAGAGGAGATCAAGCACAACTGCCCACTCTTAGCACCGGGGATACAACTACTTAGACAGGCCCTCAGGGAGTTCACCTCTTAGACATGTAAGTTACAACGTGAGTTGAAATAAATAGGTTTTTTAATTGTCAAAATTTCAAAATTTTAACAGGATTATATTAATACAAGGGGATTTTAAATTGATTTTAGAGAAAAATCCGTAAGTTTTTTAAGAAAAAGGGTTCATTTCACTACCTTAAGCATGTAAGTGAAGGGGTTTCTTTCATATCCTTTGAACGCACGTTTATGAATAGTTTCTTAAAGGTGCACCCCCCGGAGTACATGCCTTATATGCCTAGCTACAAACCTCCAATGTGGGCATGCATTAAAGGAGGTTTTTGATGTCTAGATGAGGATGGCCATCTGGTAAGCACAAAAGCCAGTGGATGCAGGCTTTTGCATTACAACATGATTTTTATCTTGTAGGTGTGTTGGAGGCCTTGAGGAGTGTCAATGGCCACATACACACCCCTAAGCTATTGTAGTGTGCATGCACCTTGCCTAGTGCAATTGTTTACAAACAATGATATCAATAGAGCAACCGGCCTAAGGACTAAACGACACGAGGTCTTCAATGAAGACCCCGTGATGGGATCTATGGAAGAGAAGTAGCCGCACGCAATGTGAGCTCAACTTGGCTGTTTGATTTTACCCGGTGTGTCTGAGTTTACCTTTTTTTTTCCTAGTGTTTACTTATAATGCATTTGTTTCCCATCATGATCACCACACGTGCATGGAAGGGTTGGATAGGCCACACGTCTTGAACGGCACCTCCTAGGGTTCAAATCCCATGAGGGGCACTAAGCGCCATAATTTTTTGAAACTCTCCAATGCGCTTTCAGATTCGCGTGCGCAGTTGCCCACCATCTATCCCACCACTTCACTTCATTTAATAGCCCATGGGATTTAATGTCGAGGGACCTCGTGAGGGAGTGCGAGCATCGAGACATATTAACATTTTGGACAATGACAAAGGGAATCAACATGCATGAGATTGGACATTTGAGCATGGCTCGACTGATCATTACACCGAATAAAAGGAGATATGCTCAAACCCCTATAAATATGTTGATGCTAGCGATGCTACACATGAAGTGAAGGCTAGCAATTTCAATTACATTGTTGTGGCACATAACCTTCTCATCATATCGTCTTTGGCAATTTACCTTGGCCCAAGACTCTACCACTCATAGTCTTCCTTCCATCTTAAAGGTACAACAAGAATTACTAACCCACTTTCCCTTGGTCTCAAATCTCATACTCTTTTAGAGTCCGACTTGCCAATACCAATCCCTCCTCTCTCTCTCTCTCTCACTACAAGGTGAAACTTGTATTCATTGCAACTAATGATTGGGTAATCCGCTCTCAATTTTTAAACTTACATTGTGTTCCTCTTTCCTTGCTCATTCAATTAAGTGTAAGAATTGTCAGTTTTGTTGAGCCTAATCTTCAAATTTGAGTGCTTAAACCATTGCTTTTTGACGTTTTGACCATATGAGAGTGTTCCTAAACCATAGGGCGATCTTTATGGATAGTTTTGTTGTAGTTTTCAGGACCGTTTTCATGATGGATCGTGATTTTGGTACCTTGTTGGATTGCAGCCAGACTTGGTAGGATAGTGCCCCTAGGTGTCTTAGACCTTCTCCCGAAGCTCGTTGCATTTTGACTTTGTTTGAGTGCCGAAATTGCGTGATGACCTAGAGCAATGAGAAAGGACATAGGTATATTTTCCAATCATTGAGTGGTGGTTTGCTTTTTTGAGTTGGTGTATTTACTTGTTGATAGGTTTACTTCTTGAGATTGACAACTTCAAAGAGTCTCCGTGCCCCATCCAAGTCAGTTCCTTGACTATTAACATATTATGTTAGTACCAGATAGATTTGCTACAGACGCCCATCGCGGCGACCCGCTAACATGCACCATACTCAATGAGTCGGCAGTAGGCCCATTGAGTATGGGCCTACTACCTCATTAAGTTGATGAGAATAGAACAATCAAGTTTGAAGCCAAAGAGATGTATCATATCAAAAAATCCATGAGTCTCATTGGAGCTATAAAGGACAATGTTAACAGAGAGGATTATACTCCAAGCAAGGTTTTAAGGCTTTGTTAGCCATTAGAGAATAGTATGGATGCCGTTCATGGTCAATCATAGAATTTTTTCATGCCTTTAATCAGTTTTTATGGATAGTCCTCAAACGAACTGTCCATCCAAGAGTAGTTAATTTATAGATAAAATGTTCCCGAAATCATAAGAATCAAAATAATTGCATAAAGGTAAGAAATTTTGGATTAACCTGTAACCTAAAACTAATAGAGTCAAAGACTATTTTAGCTATGAGCAGGAATCCAATCTATAGACAAGGAAAGACTACCTAACACCTGTCAACCTAACTAGGAATTATAGACAAAGGGTCTATGAAAGCCCATAGACAAAAATCTCCAAAGCCAGCATCCTGGTTTCCCAACTTTCAGAGAGAACCTTGTGTTTAGGACATGTGTATTGTTGTTTTAAGACTTATACACAAAAGAATATAATAGTTAATAGTTCAAAAGAAAATTGGCTTTAAACAAAGGACAATGATTAACACAAAAATAACTCAGTCTTTGATTCATTTTTGTACATCATAGTGAGAATGAGGTATCATTCTAGTGCATTAGGGAAAATTTGGACTCTCAAATGGGCCCTATAAGGACTTTGACTTTCTCCCTCTTGTCCAAAATGGGCGCACTGTAAAAATTGTACAAATGAAATCAAAACTTGTCGGACCTTTTGGATTTAGAATGTACTCATCAAGATGTATACATTGATATGTAACATGCCATCAGATTCCTTATATTGTAAAAGATTTCATTTTTTGATGTGACAACTCCATCTTATAAATGGAATCTCTCCATACTTTTAGCTTCAGTGGGGAGGCTATAACTTCTACAAATCAACTCCAAATTTGTCGGAGTTTGGGGATTTAGAACTTACTTTTTAAGATCTTTCCAATGATATGTTAATTGATAGGTTTTGACAAAGCGTTTATGTACTTCATTGGGTTCCCCACTTTGGACAAGAGAGGCAAAGTCAAACTCCTTATAGGGCCCCTTTGAGAGTCCAAATTTGTCCCTAATGTTTTGCACATAAGTTAATCAAGAACAACTTATTCTAAAGTGAAAGAGGCCAGATTCAACAATGATGGACAACAATTTAGCCAAGAAGATCCTAAGTAAAGATAGAGTCCTCACCTACATCTATATACCTACTTAAAACCTTTTTAACTTATACCTACCATCAATGTAGTGTTAAATATCAGCAAATATCCATTCTCAAAATAGTAATTCACAAATGAAAGTGACATATGTGTGTGTGTGTGTGTGTGTGTGTGTGTGTGTGCTCTTTTGAAGGTGGCATGCAAATGTAAGTGCTCCATTAATCAGCCAATGGCTCTAAAAGAGTCATGTAAATATTGGTTTTCTCTTGTGAATCCCTATGAAGGATGAAAACTTGGCTTGAAATCTTCCATGAGTTTTCCATGTTCTAAGGCATTAAAGGAAATTTCGGTCCAACACTTGTACTAAATTAGACCATATTTTTAATTAAATGTATCTTCATATTGAACCCACATGATAAGTACATATATTATAGGTGATCTCCAATATCAAAAAATCAATTTTAAGAGAAAAAATTAATATATTCATCGTTCAAGAAGAGCATCCTCTATAAACAACCTAGAGGTTCTTGCCTTTCCTAGTGGCAAGCAATCATTTAGTGTTTGAGAAAAGCTTTATCTGTAAATAGCCTATACGTTCTTTCCTTTGCTAGTGGCACCAACAAACTTTGGCTGGCCTATTACTGACATCAATAGGTCACTCCCAACTAGTAAATCAAATTCTCATAGATGATGAGTACATGAGCTAACCCAACTAAACAACATAAAACCTTGTGTGTGGTTTCCCTCAAAGAAGGATTACCTTGGTAATATCTTATAGATGTTAGATGTAGGGATAGAGACCAAGCATGATATTTTCTAATTCAAAAAGATGTAACAAACTATCTCATTTTTTCTCTGGTCCACTTCTCATATAATGGCACACATTGTTGAGAATGCAAGCATAGGTGATTTCATTTGGAGACAAACCGTGGATTCTTTTTGTCTAAAATTGGTCCAAAGGCTCCTCTCCCTTTCCCTATAATCAGCACATTCCAAGCAATATCATTACAAAGAGGAAGATCACAACTGAATGTGTCTCAAACAAAAAGATCATTAGGGTGTAAAATGATTGGCAGCATACATGGAGCACCATCAAGAAAATTGATTGCATCTGGGTGATACTCTATGGTTATATGCAATAAAAAAAGTTTACTCATATCTTCTTTTTTTGGCCCACATCCTTCAATAAGTGCAATCCAAAAGACTACATTTGGAAAGACCCTAAACCTACACTCTATCCAAATAGCAGAGTGCCTAGCTCCGTGGCCTCTCCCTTATTAGGGACATCTTGCAAATATTTCGGGTTAAAAGATGATATTCTAGAATAGAAGTTCATGAATAAGTTTTGGAAGATCTTGGTTATTACGACATAGCTATCATAAAGAGCATTTTTGAACTACCATTAGATAATATCACATTAAAGAGAAAGTAAGAATATCACATGTGAAATGTGGTGCAATGTAGAGCAGCCTTGAATACTGATATTCTATATGCAATATCATGTGTACACCTTTAAGCAATTTCCTTGCCCATGGAATTGAGGAGAGAAATTTTTATCTTATGAATGACATTTAGAGACTCTTTGTAGATAGACATTGGATGCAAGTGCCAAGGGTCACTTGTTCAATGATTACTCTCTAACCTCTTGTCCTGGCTATTGACAATGATCGCAATACACATGAGAGGTGTTTGCATTAGTGTCGGCCCTTACCAACTATTCATTGGTGAACAAAATCCTACCTTGGCTCAACACTTCCATATTCTAGCATGCTTGCAGCTACGTCAAGAGATCAAGGTGCCCGAGAAGACTAGTTAAGCTTGAGAAATTTGAGGCTGCCTCCAAGATCAAGGTCATCAAGGAGGTGCGGGTGGTCACTAATAAAGGTCTTAAGAAGCTTAGAGCTGTAGATGCGACTGCAGTGATGGAGTACTTGTAAGTTGTAGCTTTTCACATGAAGCGCGTGCTTTGCTTGGTGTAGCTTTGGCTTTTGGATAATTGTCTAAAGCCATAAGCTATCCTCCTCACTATCTCATACGGGCATTTTAGGAGGGGATCAATGGCCCATGGATTAGGTGCAATCTGATCCATCCGATCCGTTTCTTGTAAATTCAAAAAAACAGGTAAATTCGGGTGCATCAAAACTTGTAAAGTCGCGTGGCACTTGTAAATTCGGGTTGCTTGCACCCCCTCTCCCCCTCAACTCGAACCCACGGTGTCATCATTGAGAGCCTATCACCTTAACCACTTCGCCTATGCGTGTGTTTCTTGAGAGCATTGGGATATATGTTCTTGATAAATTCGGACCGAATGGTAAATTCGGGTGCCATCACAAGATCGATGGCCCCCGATGCTCCTGTTCCCCCAATTTAAAGTTGGCCATTGATCCCCTCCTAAAAAAGCCCGTGTGAGATAGTGCTGAGGATAAGCTATGGTGTGGCAAGAACAAACGTTTCTGGATTCACGACTCATTGGAAGTTTGATCATTCATACAACAAGTGCTCTTTTTCATGTAGCATGCTTTTTTGTTTTAACAATGAGCTGAATATATATTCGGCCCCGAGACAAAAGCTCTTGAGGGCGTCGAGATTGGAGTAGGGGATGGCAAGAGATGTTGTCTACAACAGACTCGTTGTAGCTCTCACAACGCAAGCTCTCTCTCTCTCTCTCTCTCTCTCTCTCTCTCTCTCTCTCTCTCTCTCTCTCGCTCTCTGAATAACAAGCGAGAGAGCTGAATAACAAGCTCTCTCTCTCTCTCTCTCTCTCTCTCTCTCTCTCTCTCTCTCTCAATGTTATATATATATATGTTATAACAAGCGAGAGAGAGAGAGAGAGAGAGAGAGTATATATATATATATATATATATAACATTGAGAGAGAGAGAGAGAGAGACTCTCTCTCTGAATAACAAGCGAGAGAGAGAGAGAGACTCTCTCTCTGAATAACAAGCGAGAGAGAGAGAGAGAGAGTATATATATATATATATATATATATATATATATATATATATATATATATATATATATATATATATATATATATATATATATATATATATATATATATATATATATATATATATATATATATAACATTGAGAGAGAGAGAGAGAGAGAGAGAGAGAGCTTGCGTTGTGAGAGCTTCAACGAGTCTGTTGTAGACAACATCTCTTGCCAGCCCCTACTCCAACCTCGACGCCCTCAAGAGCTTTTGTCTCGGGGCCGTAAAGCATCAAGAGTAAACACGCGATACAACAAATATTACTCCCGAGACTTGGCCAATGTTAAAATATCGGCCAACATAGGTACGTGTAGGTGGAGTTGACCAGGGGAGCCGATCATGACACTCTTGGGGCGGGGGGTGGGGTATTTTTTTGACTTATCAATTGCATGCTGCACACTTGCAACATGCGTACATGGTGTAGTGGTAAAGTTCCCGCCTACGAGGACAGGTAGGTCCCGATCTCAAGTTGCGTACCGTACAAACGTCTTGACCTTTTAATCAACTTTTCCCAACCAGTTTCATTTGACCAGCGATCGGCTTCGGTTGCCCTTTTACACAGGCAAGCTAGCCAAATCTAACCAAAACAGCCAAATTTCGATCCTCCAAGATCCTGTGATGTAAGCATGCAATGGCTACATCCAAAGGGATGATGATGATGCTCATGGTGGTGATGGCTTGTATGCTGGTGTTGGGGTCAAAGATGGGGAGCTGCAACAAGTTCATCATTTTTGTGGGGCCAAAATGCAATAACCCGGTGCATGAGTACAATGTGTACAGCTGCTCCAACATAACCACCAACACGCAGGACGGCTATCGCTTCACATACTAGGGCCAGACCGCCTCTGCCTACAATATCGCCAAACTGCCAAGGAGTTCCACACACCTGCTCCCCCTTCAACTGGAAAAGATTCTAGTTCATCCAGTGCTAGTTGATCATAGGCTACTTTCTTTTACAATGACTAGCCCCAGCCTATTTCTCATGTGCCTTGCTCCCCTATTATTATGTATCGTTATATAATTCCTTGCATGTGGGCTGCACTATCTCTATTTCACTCCTTAGATTTTATCACGGGTTTCTTACAGGGCAAGTGGGTTTGCTCTTACTTCCCTTTAGTGTCTGGTTTACTCTTAAAAACAAGTGATAAAATCAGGAGGTCTACCAATGAAAGGGGCACATTAATCTAAGCAAGCTGTATAAACAAATAAAATAATACTGAGCTTATGGTTTCTTTATCACAATAAGAACTATCCTTGAAGTGGGATGAAACCAATGGATTGATGAGATGATAAAGCAACACAATGGTTGATGTCTCAATGAATCAAGGCCGATGAAAAAATCATCTCCCTTTAATGTTCTCTTTTGGAGTAGTTTTGGGAAATGAATGGTACTAAGTTTTGATCTCTATTTTACAAGAGCATGCATGGCTCAACCATATTAACGAGCTGATGGATTGAAAACCAAATAACAAGCTATGCATGTGATATAAATGTATCTAGTAGCTTGTTAAACCAGATATTGCTACTTAAGTTTTTACAAACACCAAAGTGAGGTAGAGCAGAGGGATCCACATGCCTTCAACGAGTCTCATGAGATTCTTGGATATAGGGAAGGCTAAGCAACCAACTTTATCACAATTGTAGACTCCTCCATATGTTGTTTCGCCAGGGGTCTCAGTACAATCTGAGCCCACAAAATATAGCTTTACTTTTCCAAGTTTAGCTCATCTTTCTCTTGATGACACCACGGCTACCATGCCTACCCCAGTGATGGCATGACAAAAAACATGCCATGGACCTCATTTATTAGTAAAGCACTGCTACATGGTGGTCCAATGCCTACAATAGTATCTACAAGTGTGTATCAACCATATGCACCTATGGACCCTCGTGCTCATTTAGCTCCTACCTCTCCAATTGTTTCGACGACTTATGCTCCACGGACACAACATCCAAGCCCTTATTTCAATGAGACCATACCAGCTAGCATTACCATGTCACATCCCACGTCTGCTATGCCCAGGGCCACACATATGAACCTTGGGCCACTGCAAGGTGTGACACCGTACCAAACTTGGAACCCAAGGGCTACCTATACGTCAAACCCAATGCCAATCCCTACTCCACATGTAGTCTCTGGAGCACCTCTAACTACTGTCTATTCACTTAGGTAACTTGGAAACATTTGACCAAGCTATTGGTCGATCTATTTGAAAATATGCATGGCACTCCTGATAGAGAGCTTAGAAGCAATGCAGTACAAATAGCCAAGCTCACACAAAAATTTAGTGAAGATGGGGATGTGAGAAAGCATATCAAGGTATTTGAACAAGTATGTGATTCCCCGGAAGAACACAATGAGCTTCATAAGTACAAATCTTTTAAGTTTGACTTTGAGTGGGAAGACTGGGGATTTGTATAGGACCCTAAGGATGAAAGAGAAAACGATGTACCCCTCTTAATAGACTGTTCTTGAAAGAGTACATAAGAGAGGGAGTGATTTGGGGTGTAGCATCTCAGCTCCAAAAAGACCAACGAGAGGAAGGAGAGTCCCTGAGAGACTTTATCACTCGCTTCAAGCATTTGAATTCTTCTTGTAATCCAAATGAGCGCTTCAATAACAACCAATTTCTCGATAGATTCATTAGGGGACTATGACATGAGGATATCTATGATGGCCTAGTCATTAGAGGTATCGCCACTTAGAAAGCAGTCACCACCAATGCAATCCAATTGGAGGACAATTTAATGATTCAAGGAGAAAGAGTGTCTGTTGAGCCTAAATCTAATAGCTCACAAGCATCGAGGCATGAGCCAATGACCATAAAGCCTATTGTTAAAGAGCCAAAGATATCTGAGATGACTTTAGCAGATATCACCAAGGCCATTCAAGAAAGTCTCAAAGGCAATCGTGCTCCACAAAACAATCATATGTGTCTCAAAAGGGAGCAACAATGGTGCTCAACTTTCTTTGGTCCACATAGTATCAGTGAATGCCCTACGTTTAGAGTAAACTTTAATGAGAATTGCAATGCATGTGGGAGGTATGGTCATCAAGCCAAGGATTACATATTATTTAAACATGTGATGACTAATAGAACAACCTTAGCACGGACGGACACACCTTGAGTGCTTGCATTGATGCCGGCCTCACCTTAATAACCGTCACAACACATGGTCCCTAGGGTCCAAAATGTTGTTCAAACAACACCATTACCACCTCTTGTGTTAGGACTGCAATCCCCACATCCGAGGATCACTTTTGTGAATCAAGTGGGTTGTGAGTCATCTATTGCTTGTGTGGATTGCGAGGATGAGTTAGACCCTAACATTTCCTATAGGATTGATGCACTTGAAGAAAGCCACAATACTACATGGAGGAATATTGGGGGCAAGTAAAACCTGTCTATCAAGTAGCTGCTCTTGCGGCAAGAGGCCAAAATATCAATTTCATCGCCATACCACCTCTTCAATGCTACAAGTGTGGGGGTCCACATCGTATAGTCGAGTGTCCTGTTAGACCACAAAAGAATTTCACACTAATACAAACAATCAAGCAAAGTACAACTACAATGCCATTACTCATGTGTAATTGATGTGGCATAGATCATTTGATTTCCCAATGTCCTAATAATCCAAATGCAACAAAGATCACACATTGAACTTAATTGAGGTTATCGAGGAGCCATCACAAAGTACACCTGTGGTACCAGTAAATGTACTCACACAATTGATGCTCCAAAACCAAAATTATTTTCTAGAAGAAACAGACACAACATCAATTTTCCAATCTCAAAAGAAGAAGAAAACACGAAGGAAGAGATTGCAAAAAGCATCGAAGTCAGACCCCAATTTAAAGACCAACATAAGGGTTGATGACCCCGTGTATATGAATGACGCTAAAGAGGGTTCTGATTTGAATGAGACCATGGAGACTAAAAGTTCATAGGAAAGAAACAAACAAGGAAGATCATCATGAGCCACAATGGACAGGACCCAAGGAACCCAAGAAGAAGATAGGAACTTACCCAAACCTTATAGAGGAGATTGAACGAGTCAAGAAATCAACGAGTTTGGTAGAAGAAACCCAAAGGGATCTAGAGCCAGCACCTAGGCAGATCCAAATTATAGACACAATGTTCTCTATGCGAAATCAACCCCACAAAGACCATAGGCCAGTAGCCATACCTAGTGTCATCCAAGAAGAAAGCGACTTTAAGTCATTGAGAAGTGGGTGTACTCCCTTCTTGTTGGAGAGAATTTTTACAGAGGGATTACTTGACCCTATCAAAGAAATGGAGATCCCATCTTCCCTATGTCAAGGAACTGAAGCCCAAAAAGTGCTGTTAAATATTGTCGAACTGATAGATTTCATGGCTTCAGAAGTTAGAACTACCATCATGTCTAAACTGTATGGAGACCCCGAGATATTCCTAGCTCTTCGAGCTTTCCTCAATGGAGAAATGAAAATCGGGCTATAATGCCTGTGGTGGGACTACCCAAGAATGAACCTCCCAACCTCCCATTAAATAGACCCTTGGGCCTCATTCCCTATCCACACTTGCAGCCGCCCCCTTAGGCCTGATCCTTGACCACCCGGCATTGTCCTTGGCATGACATTACTCCCCCCTTGGAGAAGCGTTTTCGTCCTCGAAAACAAGAGTCATGATACACTAATGCTTTTCACAGTGGCATCTTGCAAGGATGCAACTGTTTGCTTGACAAGAACACTGTTCAGTAGGAGGTTCAATGAAACCAAGAATGACATCTTGATTTTCCATATTGTTGTCCTGTTGCATCGTCGTGGTGTAACCGTCACATAGATAATATAGCCTGTAAACTCCATTGAGAACTCACTTGAGTAGCTAAATGAGTTATCACAACTAAGATGTACCCAAAGAGTACCTCTTTTCACTTTCCTTGAAATTAACTTGCTGACATAACTCATCGGCCAAGTTTAAGTCCTTGACTTTTTCTCAGTTTTCATCAGTAAACAACCCCACCATAGCTAGTGTTCAAGGTTGAGAATCTGACTTATACATGAAAAGACTAAGCCTAGTTGCAAACATGCTTTAACTTATAGTAAGCAAACTCCAAGTAGAGCAATAAATGCTTATTAATTGGATTGCTTGGTGCTAATGTACGCACTTTGCATATCCTTTAGCACAAGATTACACTTGTAGCTTGTAAGCTGCCTATCCTGTTTGGATAACTGACAGTACGGAAGTGTGTTTCCCCACGGTTTACAAACAGTCGTCCAAAATGACTGGTAAATAGGGACCACTGCATTGTACAATATTACTGATAAATCAACAACGTTATGAATAACCATCTTGGTTAGCTTGAAAGATCCACAAGCACCAAAACCGAGCCATGACCTCTATTGGTGACTGGTAAATCCAAAGGTAATCTCATAGAGATACTGTACATAGAGTGTAAAATGCTTCATAAGCAATTAATGTGATGAACATGTATGCCTCTCCAAATTAGCCTTTGCTAAACACTAGGGCCCATAACACCTAGTGTGCATGCATTTAGAAAAACCGGATCCAAACCTGTATATCCATGATCATACTTGCCAATACTTATGAAGAATCTGATGCTCCTAGCACACATAAAAAAGGACTGGAAGTAGTTCTTAAAAGAAACTTAATACTTGCTATTGCAATCATTTGCAAACCTTGGTGAAACGTTTGCACCATAATAGAAGGTAAAAGATAAGTCCCTTTGAGATACAAACAAGGAAACTTTTTCGTTAACAGCACATAGCCTTGCTATATACCTAAACAACCATCCGTTAATGTTGTTTAGGAACACTTGTAACCTTAACAAGTCGTTCTAAGTACCCGAAAATTCTTGGCCACCACTGAAATTGTTCGTGATATGATGTGCAAAAAATGGTCTAGAAAACGGATTTGACCAGCACCTAAGGACATTGTTGCGACACATATTTAAAGTAACGGTGCCAGTGTCAGTCCCAGAGGAATATGTCTCAGGTAAGGATGTCCAAAAAAAGAACATCGTTCAAGTACAAGATGTACTTGGGTGTAGAGGTAACTGTAAACATGCATGCAACGTGCGTGAAAGAGACTCTCATTATCCATGCTCCACACTGGCTAAACCGAACTCCTTGAGTTTCTAGTCATTCGACATGGAAAGGCAATAAAATAGAAACAAAACCAAATGAGATGTTTTAAGGACATGGGTCCTACGAGCAAGGCCACCAACACGGTCGAATAGTGTGTACGCTAGGGGGAGGCTATAAGATAGCACAATTGGGTGGAGACTAGCACACGAATTACCACCACCCTTTCACTGGTATCATAGGTATTTTTGGAGAAGAGGAAAAGTGGGTTGCATGTGCGTGCGGTGACATGCTGCTTCTCTCCCACGTCCCAGCAAACATTGGCGCCAATGGAAGTCTTCGGAGCCTCCGTGCCGTAGACTTGCCGATCGAGTTTGCCTTGGTCGTCCGCCTTAGTCGTGCGCTATGGAGGGCATAGATGGGGCGGCCACTATTTCTGTCTGTCTTCGAGGCGCGCACAAGAAACTGTGCATGTCTTCTTTTGCATGTGCGTGCGACGTGATGCTTCTCTCCTACGTTTTGCAGACAACGACTTCTCCATTGCACATGCAAAAGAAGACATGCATAGTTTCCTGTGCATGCCTCGAAGACAACACTATCGTTGTCTGTCTTCGAGGCGCGCACATGAAACTGTGCTTGTCTTCTTTTGCATGTGCGTGCAACGCCCTGCTTCTCTCCCACGTTCCGCAGACAGTGATGTCTTTGTTGTGCAGCAAAAAGAAGACAGACACGGTTTTTTGTGCGCACCTCAAAGACAGACAACGACAGTGGTTGTTGTCACTGTCTGTCTTCGAGGCGCGCAAAAAAAAAGTGCCTGCCTTCTTTCTCTAAACAACGAAAACGTCGCTGTCTGCGGAACGTGCTGTGCGTGCCTCAAAGACAGACAGCAACATCCGCCACTGTCGTTTTCCGTCTTTGAGGCATGCACATGAAAGTGTGCCTATCTTCTTTTTGCTGCACAGCGGAGACGTTGTTGTCTACGGGACGTGGGAGAAAAGCCATGCAAAGAAGACATGCACAATTTCCTGTGCGCGTTGCAGAGATATCATTGTCTGCAAAACGTGGGACAGAAGCAGCGTGTTGCATGCACACGCAAAAGAAGACAGGCTCAGTTCCCTGTGTATTCCTCAAAGACAGACAACGACAATGGCCGCCCTATCTATGCCCTGTCGCTATCTATCTTCGAGATGCGCACAGGAAATTGTGCTTGTCTTCTTTTGCATGTGCGTGCGATGTGCTGCTTCTCTCCCACGTTTCGCAGACAACGACGTCTCCATGGGGCACACAAGAAATTGTGCCTATCTTCTTTTGCATGTGCGTGCGACCTGTTGCTTCTCTCCCAAGTTTTGCAGACATTGACGTCTTCGCTGTGCAGCAAAAAGAAGAGAGGCATAATGCCTTGAAGACGGACAATGACAGCGGCCGCCCCATCTATGTCCTCCACAGTGCATGACTAAGGCGGGTGACGAAGGAAAAATAGATTGGCAACTCTACGGCACCCTGTCGTCTGTCTTTGAGGTGCGCACAAGAAACTATGCCTGTCTTCTTTTACATGTGCATGCGATGTGCTGCTTCTCTCTCACGTTCCACAGACAACGACGTCTCTGTGGGGCGCACAGGAAACTATGCTTGTCTTCTTTTGCATGTGCATGCGACGCGCTGCTTCTCTCCCACGTTCTACAGACAGAGTTACAGTGGCCGCTCCATCTACGCCCTCCACAACATACAACTAAGGCGGGCGACCAAGGCAAACTCGACGGGCAACTCTACGGCACCCTATCACTGTCTGTCTTTGATGCGCGCACAGAAAACTGTGCATGTCTTCTTTGCATGTGCGTGCACCGCGCTGCTTCTCTCCCACATTTCACAGACGGTGACGTCTCCGCGGCACGCATAGGAAACTGTGCCTGTCTTATTTTGCATGTGCCTGCAACGTGCTGCTTCTCTTCCACATTCCGTAGACAGCGATGTCTACGTTGTGCAACAAAAAGAAGACAGGCATAGTGGCCGCCCTATCTACGTCCTCCACAATGCACGACCAAGGCGGGTGACCAAGGCAAACTCGACCGGCAACTCTACAACGCCGAGGCTCCGAAGGCTTTCGTTGGTGTCGTTGGCTGCGCACGTAGAAAGGCTCGCTTAACCCTTGCATGAAAGAGGGTTGAACCCACTCCATGAGGTTAAGATGCCAACACTTTACCATCAAGCTATTGACTCTTTTTGTGTATAACAAGGAAAGATAGTTTACTTGTGTTGAAAAGAAAGCTAGAAGGAAAGGGAAAGCTTCAAACTTCAAGAAAGTAGTTTCACCCTTCCTTTTCACTTCTTGGAGGAAGGCAAGTTTTCCTCCAAAAATTCTTTTTTCCTCAAGGAGGTAGCTTCAAAGTGAACAAAAGCCTTCACAAAAACGATGAGTTTTTGTGAAGAATCAATAAGGTGTTCTTAAGACAAACGACACGTGAAGCGCTACAATTCTCGCAAGGCGAGGTTCGCATGCAAAGAAAATTGCAGAGCATACAAAACACAAAGACTACAATTTCACAAGGTACAAGTTCACATTTTTTTCTCTCTCTTTACATTAGTGTGTGTTTACCATGGCCAGTGAGGATATCCCACCTACACACACTTTTGATTTTGAGAACATAGATCAAAATCAGGACACCATGGGCGCTACTGACACTAATATGTATGACGATGATGATCTAGGAGATCATGGCCTTGTAGTTATGACTGCTTTCAAGACTTTGGAACATCGCCAAAGTGTACTTGAACGTAACCTCTCTGCACTCAATGCAAATGTTACCAATCTTACGGAGTTACTTGTGAAATTTATGAATTCACAAACGGCTCAAGGAGCCACAAGTGGCACGGTTCAAGGGAACCAAGCTCGCATGACTCAAGGAGTCCAAGAGACAAGTGCTTCAAAAGATGCATAAGGTAGCAATGCATTACTTAAGAATATTACCATTCCTGAGTTTCACGGGGAAGAGCGTGATCGCAACAAGGATGCGGTCAAGACGTTCTTACACAAATGGAGTAATATTCATAGATTGAGACACACTCTGGATATAAAGACAGCTATGGAAACAAGTCTATCTCTTAAAATCAAGACGTATAAGTGGTGGATGACATTTCCAATAGATGCTCGTCCTCCGTCCTAGGCTACGTTTCAAGATTCTTTCTCCAAAGATTTTTTGAACTCCAATGAAGAAGATAAGGATTGGTTAGCATGGGATGCATGCCGCATGTCTGGCCTCTCTCTCACACAGTACCTTTTGAAGTATAAAAAAATCATATTAAAAGTAGAAGGTCTAGATGAATTCCAAAAGATACGGGGTTCTAATAGGGGTCTTAACAAAGACTATCGTCTTCATGTCAAGACCAAACATCCAAAAACTTTGGAAGAAGCCATTAGTCATGCCCAAAGATATTATGATGACCAAGAGAGGAAAGGAAATGTTTCCTACTCTAAGAATAATTCTGCTAAGAGCAATGTGGCTAAGAGCCAATGGCGAGGTAGATCTCCCACACGTTCCAAGAGGAATAAGAGACAATCTACCTCTCCACACCCACAAGAGGCTAAGAAGCCTAAGCAATCATGAGATACTCCATGTGGATCTCTTAGCACTGTTGATTTTGAGTGTGCAAAGAAACACAATTTGTGTTTTCAATGTCTTTCGGACCAACATAACAAGAAAGATTGTCCTCTTTTGCAAGGCAAAGAAAAGGCCATGCACAGAGTGCAACGCCTCACATTAGATTCATCTCCTAAATATTGTGTTGTAGAGGTTCTTCACATGGAAGAAAAGCACAAGTGTTGTGTGCTTGCTTCAATGTGGCAACCCACCTTTGGCCCCCATGATTTGATTTGCATGCATGGTACTATTAACGGAAAATGTGTTCGTATTTTAGTGGATGATGGCGCAACTCATAACTTCCTGAACTAGAAGCTAGTCAAGAAATTGAAGCTTACACAGACTCCCTGCTCTCACAAGTATGTGGTCGAACAGATATACGGCAATGATAAAGAAGTATGCGACATGGTAGTTCAAGAAGTTGAGCTTATTGTTCAAGATCATATGATGACCCTTGACTTTCAAGTTATGAACATGGACTATGTTGATGTAGTTTTAGGACGGGAGTGGTTGCATGGTTTAGGAAACACATTGCAGATTAGTTATGAACACAACTCCTTATCCTTTATGGCCAATATTAAACATGTGCTTTTGCTTGGTGAGAAAAATATGTCTTCTGCACCTCTTATATGTACAACTGATCTTTCTATTTTGCGAAAGCATATTTAATAGATGAAGTCTTTTTGTGTTACTGCTTGTCTCTAAATTTTGTGAATTCAAGAGAAAAGTGTTGTGAATTCTAGTAATGGTATGCAAAGTGCAATGAATTCTAATGATAAGCAAAGTGTTAAAAAATCTAAGGAGCAAAGTGCTCTCAATTTTAATTCTATAGAGCAACATGCAACTGTTTGTAAAACAAACAATACAAGGATTACAAGATTCTCCATCCTAGCATAACTCTAGTTTACTTTCTCCTTTTGCACGACAAAAGCAAACTCACTTACTCATGGAGGATAGTGATGTATTCTCAAGTGATTTACCGCCGGGTTTACCCCTACACGTGATGTGAAGCATGTCATAGATGTCTTGCCAAGCACTAATCCAGTGAGTAAACTACTTTATTGAATGAGTGCTAAAGAAGCCAAAGAGGTTGAGAGTCAGTTGGCTGATTACTTCACATGTGGTTTCATTAGACCTAGCACTTCGCCTTGGGCACCACCAATTCTATTGGTAAAAAAGAAAGATGGTACTATGCGCATGTGTGTAGATTATCACGGATTAAACGCCATAACCATCAAGAACAAGTATCCTCTACCTTGAGTGGATGAGTTGTTTGATCAACTCCATGGGGAAAGATACTATACAAAGATAGATCTTCGTTCAGGATACCACCAAGTGCGTATCCTTTTGCAAGATATCTCCAAAACTTCCTTTAGAACACGATCTGAGCATTTTGAATTTTTGGTTATGCCTGTTGGTCTAACCAATGCTTGAGCTACATTTATGACACTCATGGATAGTGTCTTATGTCCGTATCTTGGAAAATTTTTTGCGGTTTTCTTGATGACATTCTCATTTATAGTAAGATTAAATATGAACACATAGAACACTTACGATTAGTGTTTGAATAGCTACAAGCTCACACGATGTATGCTAAGCAAATCAAGTGCTATTTCTTTAAAATAGAGATACATTACCTTGGTCATGTGATCTCTTATTCTGGAATCAAAGATGAACACTGACAAGGTCAGTGCCATTCTTTGATGGCCACATCCCAACACGGTTGAGGAGCTTCAAATATTTTTAGGCATGGATGGATTTTATAGACAGTATATCCGTGACTATGCGAAAATTTCTACTCCTGTGACGGACCAACTTAAAGAAAAAGGTAAGACCTTTTCTTGGGAAGAAGTCCAAAAACGCAGTTTCGAACAACTCAAGGTAGCTATAGCCACTGTGCCCATCCTAGCAATCGTTGGCCCAATTAAGCCGTTTGTGGTAGAGACTGATGCTAATGATAAAGCAATTGGTGTGGTACTTCTCCAGGAGGGAAGACCTATAGACTTTGAAAGTAGAAACTTAGATAGAGCTCAACAAAATTATTTAGTCCCCTACTCAGGAAGAGCTTAAGTGATGGAACAGTTTTTCCATTGATGATGGCTACTTACTCCACAAGGGTAGAGTATGTGTGCCAAAGGACTCAGACACTAGGCACCAAATCTTATTTGAGTGTCACGATAGTCCAAGTGCTGGTCATCCTGGTATTTGTAAGACGTATGCCTTAGTTTGACGATAATTTTATTGGTCGGGTTTACATCATGATGTTCAAGAGTACGTACTAGAATGCCAATAGTGCCAAGTTAATAAGGCAGAGCGCCTCAAGGTAGGTGGCATTTTACATCCTCTAGAGATTCCACAAGGTAAGTGGGAGAGTATCTCTATGGATTTTGTAGTAGGACTACCTACTACAAATTGTGGCCATGATGCCATATGGGTAATTGTAGACCATCTCACAAAGATAGGCCAATTCATTCCCACTAAGACTACGGTTAACACTAGAATGGTAACATGACACTTTTATGTCCTTGGACACTTTTGTGTCCTGTTAAGTGACCATTTTGCTTGAATTATTTGAAGAGTATGAAAATGAATTTCTAGGTGCTATATATCCACAAAGTTGCCTTATGAGCTGAAAAAAACTCATCATTTTTTTTTGAGTATCGATCTCACCATTAACCTTACTCTTGCACAACATTTTTGAACCTAAACTGTGTGAAAAAACGGGTCCTGTTTTTGGCTTTTTTTTCAATTTTTGGCAACTATACCACTCTAAACTTCATGTTTGTGAGGTTTAGATGGCTAGAGGTTAGGCCTTCATAGTTCTCAACATGTTTTGATGCTTGTAGGGAGAGCTAAGTGTTAAAATTGAAAGTTATGACCAATTTACAAGTATTGCATGATCCTAATTTTTAGCCAAAATTAGCACTTTTATGATTTTCTTGGTGGCTTTCTTAATATCCAAATTCAATTTTGATTGTGTAAGTGTAATGTATAACATAAAGCTAATCTTCCTTGAGTTTTGGGGGACCTAATATGCTATATAGCATCGTATATGATGATGGTTGAGTTTTTTGATTACTGAAGAATACGATACATTTTAGAGTAGCAAGTATAACTTTCTCAATATTGCTGGTTTCTTAGGCCAATTGTGTGTATTTTGTAGGTTGTGACCATATCTAATCATAGACTACAAACTTGGCTAGATATTGAGTAGTTTCTATGGGTTTCTAGAGGTCATAATGCTAAACCTAGTTTTTTCATGTTTGCTGTATTTAGCACTTTATCATTGCCCCCAAGGTTCCAATTGTAAGAGATCCATTATCCTTTTGACATGCTCCATGGCTCCTTTTGAATCCAGAGGCCCAAAGGGAACAATGAAAACATGTATATAGTATCTGTATTGAGCGTGACTATAGAAACTTTGATGATAGGTCCGCAGAATGGCAAAAATGCAACTTTTTAGTACCTATTTTTTTTGCCCAAAAAAAAATTAGTGAGGTAAAAGCAACCATATGTTTTGGTCACCAACCCATTGAAGTTAACGGGGCATTTTATCTCATGTCCTACAAAAATCTCCACTCTTATTTATATGCAATCAACCGTAAGAAATTGCTGTTTTGGACAAAATGCACTGGTCCATCAACTTTGGAGGCTTGTAGTGACCAAGGGATGAGAAAAATTACAAGTTTCTCATTTTTTCCATATGTAGTAGTTATTGAACTATAAGCTCATGAAAGGATTTTTCAAAATGAGTGGATCTACTATGGTTTTGGAATTTTTTCCCAAAACCCTGAAAGGACACTTTTATGTCCTGTTAGGTTACCATTCTAGTGTTAAGACACCGTAATTAGCACGGCTATTTGTAGAGCATATATATAGACTCTACTGTCTTCCAACTAGTATCATTAGTGACAGAGATCAAAAGTTTGATAATCACTTTTGGAGAGCTTTGTTTCAAAATTTGGAAATTAAACTTAATCTAACTATGACTGATCATCCAAAAATATATGGTCAAACCAAAGGAGTTAATCAAGTGCTAGAGGATATGCTACAAGCGTACGTAGCAAGAAGCAAACCAATTGGGAAGACTACTTACCTATATTGGAATTTGCTTATAATAGTTCAAAGCATGTGACTACAGGGTTTAGTCCAATTATGCTTTTATATGGATTTCAACCTAGATCACCCGTTTCGGTGGGGTTGGCTAAGGAGAAGATACAACAAGCAAAGGATTTTTTCCAAGAGCATTTTGACATGCTTCGAGTTGCTCGACAGAATGTTAAGCAAGCTCAAGATCGATATAAGAAGTACGCGGATGAGCATCATCGTCTTGCTACTTTTGAAGAAGGAGACAAGGTTTTCCTCAAAGTTCCGGAGCATTCAGGAAGTCTGAAGACAAGAAAAGTTGCTAAAGTTTCACCATGCTATTGTGGACCGTTTACCATTCTCAAACGTTTAGGTCAATTGGCCTATAAGTTAGCTCTCCCAGAGCACTCACAAGCTCATCTTGTTTTTCATGTTAGCCGTTTACGAAAACAACTAGGACAAAATGATAATGTCATTGACATAGGTGTGTTAGTTGACCTTATCGAACCGCCAAGCATCCCTCATGAGCCCGAAAAGATTTTGGATTCTCATGAGCTTTGCACCAGACATCATGTCAGATGATAGGTGTTGGTCAAATGGCCAGATAGATGTGAAGAAGGTTCTACATGGGAGAATGTCTTCGCACTTAAGAAACATTTTCCTACGTTCATTTTCGAGGACGAAAATGATTCTCCAAGGGGGGGGGGGGGATAATGTAAGGACATGGGTCCTACGGGCAAGGCCACCGATGTGGCCGGACAGTGTGTACGCTAGGGGGGAGGCTGTAAGATAGCACGGTTGGGTGGAGACTAGCATAGGCATTATCACCACCCTTTCAAATGTGTACCTGGAGTTTGAACATAGTGTTCACTTATCCGTAGCGGAAGGCACGGGCCCAAATTTCCCGCTGCCAAGGCCTAGGAGTGATAACAAAAAATTAGTGGTGTGCAAGTAGTATTGCACATGTAACCTTGGGTGTTGCCTTTGCAATCCTAACCCTCGAGAAAAATCCACATTGTCAAACTGCGTGGTTAGACTTTTGTAGAGAAAATGCTCAACTAGCAGCCAATAGTATCTGAATGCAACTTTGGAATTTGAAAGTATCCACTACCCCTTGGTAGCTTATGGATTTCTTTTCTTGAAAGTGCAAGTGTGATGGGTCCAAGAATTGACCATCAGCACTTTAGTATCCCAAAATTGTATTTGTATAGACACTCTTATTGTTGTAGATAAAATAGAAGATCCATTCAAGTGAGAATGGTATTCACCACCGGACCTGCTCTAGACCCAAAAATCCATAATCTTGGGTTTTTGTGAACAGCGGTGCTGTCTGAAATGCTTGCTCTATCGATACACCTTAGTAGAAAGAAGCATTTACAATTTTAATTCATTTAAAAACTCAACTTGATCTTCACATTGAGTGCAAAAATAATACCCAAAGAATCAGTAATGGAAAGAATCTTGCTTGGCCATTGACATCAATGGGAACTCCATTGGGTAGTTTCGTTCAAGTTGGAGAACAATCACCCGAGAAATGCCAACATTTGGGTCTTACCCTAGGTATGACAATGGCTCTGAGCCTTTGTGGCTCATAGCCCTTATGCCAATAATAAATTAGTGTTCAATCGATGAACCGCTGAAGACTAATGTGGGTGGTGTCTTGGCCACTTTTTGCTGATGAGTTAGAGCACCTCGGCTCAGACTGACTCACAAGCGAAACATGTATCTAAAACTTCTTAGAAAGTTTTCATTATTTGTTGAGAGAAAGAAGAAAGAGAGAGAAGGAGAGCATGCTTGGTTGAGGAACATTCCTTAAGTTGCTAGAGTGTATACCCAATCTGCGTGCTCTTATGCATCCTATGCCTGGATTGCAGCTTATCCTATAAGTATGCAGCAATCTGCCTTTATATCACTCTCATCAAGAGAGGAGCACAAGTCAAATCTTGACCCATCTACCTTGTATGGAGTCATGACTGTATGAGGATGACTTGAATAGGGCACCTTGCCTATGAATGCAGTCCAAGTCTTAGGTTCCTTTTGGTGTTGTTGTGCATGAGCAAAAACCAAAGAAACATAAATGAAAATCATGTGAAACAATCTATAAAGCATAATGTCCTTGACAGAGTGTGGTGTTATAATGGAAGTGTAAACCAAAATGTGGTGGGACTCATTCCACCTGGCTAGCATGCCTTGCATGCAGAGTGGTAAGGCCTTGGCAAGAAGGACGGTGCAAATGCAAGAGCCAAAACCACAAGTTCCTTGCACAGTCTGTATGGGTAGGGATACATTATAACTGGATGTTGTCACACATAAAATGTGAAGAGATATCCCTATTTTACCAGTGTCCCAAACGTATGTGCCAAAGCCAATGAGTCCAAGTCAATGGGCAGTATCTTAGCACAAGTGAGAAGTCTTGCTTCGTGTAAAACTATCAAAGCACTTTGCGTTGCATAGCAACAATATTTTCCCATGAAAAGTGGAAACATGGAAAAACAAGAAAACTGAAAATTGTTTAACTGGGTCATTTGGATGTAACCCACTGCCTGGAAATTTTGAAGAAAAACTTCATTCGAATTTGGCTCCTAGCCAATTTGGCTACATGAGAGAGAGTTGTCGCGTGTATCATATACACTCTCAGGTATCATGTACGTCTGTTTGGCATGTAATGAAATATCATGCAAGCATAGTGTCAATCCCTTCCAATTGGTATGCTCATAGCATATGCAAAACGTGGGAAGTCTGAATACAAAGTTTGTCACTTATGGAAGCCGTATTTCACATAAGTACTTTGATGCTCATAGAAAAATAGATGCGGTTGTTATCATATAAATATCATCGCAAAAGAAAATCGACCTTGTCGAACATTTTCAGCTTAATGATCATGTCGAAATTGCTTAAAGAAAGAAAGCATTATGTACCATATCTTGACTGAATATGCTATACTAAGCAAGGTATTGTATCAATACAACTAACCAAAAGGGTTATCTGAAGGGAAGATAACCTCTAAAGAGCATGTAAGAGATTGATTGACTACTTAGCCGCAAAATGCATCAAAAGACCTAAGAATCCAGTACTTGGGGGCAATGTTTCCGTTGATGTTGTCCCATAGAATTGAAACATAACTTTTGTAATTTGGCTTTCTGAAAGTCTATTGTGGAAAGTCTCCTCTTTTTCACCTTGGTGGAGACTGGTTCAACAACTATCATAGGAGTAGATACGATAGCCTATGGGATGCATGAGATGACCAGCTTTGTAAGGTGATCTACCTGTGTAGCAAGCAATTGGATGCGAACCGCCAATTTGCGAAACCATTCTTCAAATTTTTGCAATTCACGTCGTGTAATGTACTCTTTTTCATCGATGAGATTGCTAGTATCCTCCAAAATTTCCAGCACACTTTGAGGAGGAGGAGTAGATGCGGTTGAAGGAAGTTCAAAATCAAAAAGATGATTCTCAGAAAGTTTTGTATCCAAAAAATCAAATGTGGTATCCATGACGACCGTGTGTTGCGAGCAAATAAGGAGAAATCTCGTAGCTGTATGATGTATCAGCATTGCCAATAACTAGTCATGCTAATTAGATTCGTAACCGTAATGGAAATGTAGAAAATTACCTTCAAAGTCAAGTCGTGCTTGAACTGCGAAAATTTTGAACCCGAATCCCTTGGATCCGTAGTTGTCTCACTAGCAGGTCATTACAATCGGGATGTGTTTTGACAAGCTTTTCGTAGAACCCTTGCAAAGTAGCAATGTTGGAAGACTTTGAAAATGATGAACCCAAATCTCGGTAACTGCAGAAAAATCCGTTCCCAAGGAGTAGCCAACAACTTGCTTATGGCACCTTGCCAAACCCCCGAATCAACTCCGTCGAACTCCGTCGAACTCTGTCAAGTACGTAATTACCAAAAACCTGTGGGCACTTGCCCTTAATGAAAATAAGTCCTAAGGCAAAGGGACTCAAGCATTTTTAATGTGAACCCACAGCTTCAAAAGAAGCCATGGCGGCAGTGCAGGCAACATGCGAGGAAGAAAGGGCAAGGCCGAGCAGTGGGTTGCATGTCGGGCTTCGAGCCTGTGTCAAAAAACCCTCCTACGGCCCCCGTGATCCTGTTGAGCCCGCCCGTGATGGATTTCCTGCACCTTGACCCTATGAGATTCTCCTTCCCAAGCCCCCCTGCACACGGGTTAGCCTTACTTTGTCTTCGACCCTGACTAAGCGGCCATGCCCGCCTCCAACTCTTGGCAGAACTCACCCTTAGGTTGCATGAGCATGCTAAAAGTGGAGGTCCACAACCCCTTTGCCTAGAATAGACTAAAGCTGTGATACCAGTATAATGCCCCTGGTCGGACTACCTAGGAATGAACCTCCCAACCTCCCATTAAATAGGTCCTTGGGCCTCATTCCCTATCCACACTTGCAGCCGGCCCCTTGGGCCTGATCCTTGACCACCGGGCATTGCCCTTGGCATGGCACAGGCTACCACAATTTGCATAGATGGATGGAGCTAGGGAGGTTCCAAAAGAGAAGGAACACTTAGATACACAACACAACCTAGATGAGAACTTTGTTGTTGAAATACCTGTTAAGTTGGGACAATACTTTGAAGGCGATGAATCCAATGCAACCTTAGCATTGTAACTAAAAATTGTTGGGAATCTATGGGAAGACCTTACCTTGGAATTACAAACATAGTGGTAAAGATGGCCAATGGGACTATTGTTAAACCTATTCGGATGCTAGAAGATCTCAAAATCAAGGTCCTTGGACACAGAATAAGGCATACCTTCATTGTTATGGATTTTCCCAAGCACACTATGTCATCTAAGATGATCTTAGGACATCCTTTCATGAAGGAAGCAAAAATGGTGCATGATTGGTCTAAAAACTATGTCTACTTGCAGTTCCAAGACTCTATCATTCGAGTTGATCTTGTAACTTGTCAAGCACATCCTCTAGGAAACATATCTATAATCAATCACATATCTGACACCACAATTCACTTGTCTCTATTGTAGTATTGTTACACGTGTAAAAAGGACATTGATGTTGGGGAAGATTCCCCTTATACTGATGTTCTACCTGGAATGGTTGACTTTGAAAATGTGGATTGGGTCCACCTAGCAACAACCTTAGACACTTGGGCAAATAGGGGGATGACTTGGGTAACACCTAAGGGGGATGAAATGCCACAACTCGTACCTTTAAATATGATAGGAGCAATGCATATAGCTTACAGGGACCTACAAGGTGAAGGCTTGATTGACACTGAAATCAATACCGTCTCAAAAGACTATCGCTCATATGATTTGAATTCGGGATCATCAGTTGACACCGACTCTGAGGACGAAGAATTTGAATTGAATATTGGTGCAAATATGGAAACGAACCATACAAAGCCCAACAGTGTCCTAATTGACGCTCTATCCGAGAGAGGAGAAGACACGAGTAGCAATTCATCTAGTGACTCTTTACTTGAGGAAGGTCGTAATAAAAAATTAAACAAGATAAGTAAGAGATATAAGAGGCGATGATATCGAGAAAATGTACGTGCTAGGATAAATGAAAAGAAATCTACTACAAAATGGTTTAATTATCTAGGGACATGTGATTGTAATCAAAAGTTGGTAAATAATTGGAGTGAATACCTTCAAAATGTCATGTGGTGCAATCCACAACCCATTGACATCGCACAGTTGGATGCTACAGAGAAGCCAAAGTTGATGCGTACTGTAAGGAGATGACAACATTAAGAGCTAGCTCAACAACAAAAGGAAGCAAAAGAGAAATCACAGTCCACAGAACAACAAGACTCCACACATTTACATCCTGCACCTGAGAATTTTAAATCCCACACTACGGAAGAGCGTAAGGTTGTGTATACAAAAGGCCCACATAACACCTATCGATGTAAGTAATGGAGTCTATGATGGTCTAATGATAGTTAGGGAAGGAGAGTTAGCAGACCCAAGTGAGGAGTCCAAACTTGTTTTCATTGCCCAAGATCTAGCAAAGACTAAGGAATATTTACTTAAGGAGCTTCTCAAGGAATTCAAGGACATACTTTCTTGATCATATCATGATATGAAAGGTGTTCCACCTTCCGTGGTGCAAACACAATTCCCATGAATAGCATGGCTAAACCAGTCCAGTAACAACCCTACCAAATGAATCCTAAGTATGCAAAGATTGGTCAATAAGAGATTGAAAATCTTGTCAAATGCAGATTCATATACCCTATTGAGCACTCAAAATGGGTGTCTCAAATAATTATTGTGCCAAAAAAGAATGGGAAACTCAGAGTGTGCGGTGCATCTCAAGAAGGTCAATGCTGCCACTAGGAGAGACCATTACCCCTTACCATATTCGGAACATGTGTTTGAAAGAGTTGCAGGAAAGGAAGCTTATAGATTTTTAGATGGGTACTCTGGCTACAATCAAATCACAAATTCACTAGAGGACCAACAAGGGCTACATTTACTAATTTGCTTACTTATAAGGAACCCCCTCTTCTTATCAAGGAGGAGACAATGGAGAAGCAACACATGGAAGCTCCAGACATAGGCAATGCCTATCTGCTGTTTTTTGATGGCTCTTACAGGAAAGTGCACATGGTGAAGCTTCAAGAGGTGTATGCTACATCCAGCTATGTAACTCCTAATCCTGAGAAAGATGTGTAATGATGAAAGAGGCTAGAGAGCCTGGTGTACCCATTGTTATAATAACTACCTCTTTTTAGCCGAAATACCTAATTTAGAGCCATAGGTATTCAAGCAAGTGCTTGCAATTATTTACAAAGATCAATCACTGTGAACTTAGGAGCATATGAACAATTTTGGCCTCCGCTTGAGCACTCACATCTCCTTGTATGGGTATGACATTACAATGAAACTTCTTGTGTTGCTTCTACATGCTCTTAGCTTCATGTACATGTCCTTTGTGTTGTATTTGAGTGTGTATGTGCGACGCATCAGGTGGTTTTAGCTCGAGGTTGCTCTGTGTAGTAATCTTGACTTTTAGAGGTAATTAGAGGTTTAAACTTGTTTCTAAGCTTGGAAAGAGGTAGCTAGGACTAGAGAGGATCCATAGTAGGATAACTCTCTGTTCACGTCAATTTTTCATTAACGACATGTAGATTCAATTTTGGTCATCTTCAGCTTCCTCGCCAATTATTTTTCAAGCTTTCTTTCAAGATTTAAAGTGACCCAATTGGAGTTGTGCTCTTGAAGTTACGACTAGTTCTCTATAGAGTTATGGATGTGGCAGCCTAGTGGTGAATTGAGTGCAGACGGATTGGGAAGGACATGTATCTATGAATTGTGAAATTGATGTTGAAGTTGTGAGTTTGTGATATTCAATTGTGAAAGAGGGTGCCCTTGTATTCATATGCATTGGTTGGCGTGTACTATGAATGTGTGCTTTGACAGGGTTTTGCTCATATGTGCTATGGTCCTTTGGGTGGGCATGTGCTTGTAAATTCCCAAGGGAGCATAGGCCTTTTGGTTGGGGTTTACTAAGAGTGGTTTTGGTATATGTTTTGGTGCCGAGGTTGAAGTTTTAATGCTCTTGGATTGTAAAGCTATAAAGGTGTCCCACTTTTCATGGTGCCCAACAACGTCAAATCCTACGGGTTAACAAAGGTGCATTAATTATTCTTTCACTTTTTTGCCTAAAGTCGGCTTTGTAATCTTAATCCTGAGAAAGCGTAATGATGAAAGAGGCTAGAGAGCCTGGTGTACCCATTGTTATAATAATTACCTCTTTTCAGCCCAAATACCTAATTGAGCCATAGGTATATAAGCCAATGCTTGCAATTATTTAAAAATATCAATCATTGTGAACGTAGGAGCATATGAATAATTTTGGCCTCCGCTTGAGCACTCACATATCCTTGTACCGGCATGATATTACAATGAAACTTCAAGTGTTGCTTCTACATGCTCTTCTCTTCATGTACATGTCCTTTGTGTTGTGTTTGAGTGTGTATGTGCGACACATCGAGTGGTTTTAGCTCAAGCTTTCTCCATGTACTAATCTTGACTTTTAGAGGTAATTATAGGTTTAAACTTGTTTCTAAGCTTGGACACAGGTAGCTAGGACTAGAGAGGATCCATAGGACCCCTCATTCGTCACTTTTCGTATAGGTGGGCAGTGGCGATGATCGCGGTAGCTCATCCCAGCCAGATTTGTAGAATTGAGTTTTGGTCATATTTTTAGGTTTCCGTTGGTCTTATTAGCTAGGAGACCATTTGAGTTCTCTGCGGTCTTTAGAAGTCTCGGTTAGCTCGCATGTAGGCTTCTCGCTATTTGCTAGATCTTCCATGTATAGAGTGTGACACCTTTCTCCTCAATGTTTAGCTTGTTGGAGCTTTGCATTCGATGCTTCCATGCACTAGTTGGGTCAGTTACACCCTCGGATTGACAATTATGTTGGTTTGAGTTCTCACTGCATTACATCGTTCGATCACGGCGATCTGTGAACACAATACAATGATGTAACTACCATGGATGTTCTAGGATAGTGGGGCATTGTGAGGTCCCTGCCCCTTTTTGAGAGGAGCGGAGTACCTTTGATAGGTCTTCAATCCTAAAAAAGAAAAACCAACGGGCATTGCCTTAGCTACCACGGGCATGAACCGTTAGTGAAGGATTGGTCTTATCTCGCTATGGCGGAGCATGACCACCATAACCCTATCTAAAAACTATCTATAATCAATTATACCTAAACGTAAAAATCTTAGAGTGACCAACCTGTGCGCTTTTTTCCCCACGTTTCAGAAGCACAGCTGCCAAGGGTTGTCTCTTTTAAGATTTATGACTTTAAAAAAAAAATTCCTAGCGTTGGAAAGTTACCCGACTCATCGGGTCCACCCGTCCATAGCATGATACTGTCGGGTATCATTCTCCCACTTTCCACACCACACTCACCCTTCTTTTGTTATCTAATTACTACCACATTGTTTAAACATACATGTTCCTTTACTTTATTTATGATACTGGTTCATTAAAACAACCCTTTAAACAGTATTACAAACAATAGTCAAATAAGAAGTCGTCCAATTTTAAACCAACAACCCTTGGATTAGGTTCACTTAAGAATCCCTACTGGCGCTATTATGTCCGATCAGTATATACATTATTTATAAAAACCCTTGTCCTCATGAGCGTCCCATACCGCTCGACAAGTACTCCTTGTGCTAATCTGGACGTACTCTCGCCACAGCAACAATGGTGCCAATCTGGGCGTCATCCTCACGCCACGGCAAAACAAAACTGCAGTATCCAGCTGGGCTAATCTAGGTGTACTCCCACCACAGCATCAGCGCTGCCATCTTGGGCATCATCTTACGCCTCGGCAACTGCCACATAATACGAGCACTCATAGGTAGAGAGACTTAAGAGAAACCCTACCGAAGGTTTTGGACAAACATTCTTTCCTATAGCAACCAGTTTAACCAGACAATCTTTCCTACTTGTCAAACATATGCCGAGTTTCTTGGGGTTAAGCCCCATGGTTTCGGTCCGTGTTTTCTTTCGATAAGGTAAATAATATATTTCTATGGTCTCGCATATGCAATGATGCATAACTTGAAACTGCAATACTAACCTGTACCATAGCTCCAATTGATCCCATTGGTGGAGACATAACATGTTCCACAGGAGTTCCACCGTTACTTGTACCAGCTTCATGATCATTAGCGCCTTGGGTTTGAGCACGCTTTGGAGCCATTGTTTTGTACTACACTTATGTTATATACTTAGAACTTTAAATTGGTCAATTTCCCTAGTAATCTCTTTGTTTCCAAAGAAAGTCTATAATTTGAACCCTCGCCAACTCGGATTCACACTTAGTGTTGTTGTTCTATATCTAATTTCTATACGTCAAATATTTGTTAATCTTAATTAATGAAAAATTAAGTGTATAAACTACGAGTGAAAGTTTAGGACTACATTACTTTTATGCATGACATTTCTAATCCAATTCTAACTTCCATTTCTATACTTCAACTAAATCAATTTTTAGTATTATTCAAAATTCTACTTAATCTAATTGACAATAAAATTGTTGAATGAGAATTTCATCATGTAATAAGAATATGATGAGTTCTCTTATGTATTAACTTTCAATTAACTATGCATAAGTTAATAGTGAAGATGTACTAACTAGAGAGAGTAGGTATACTTAGAGAGATTAGAGTAAGAGAAAACATACACATACATCTTTTCTAAAATTAATTAAATCTTACTAATCTATTAGAGAGATTAGAGTAAGAGATAGCACACACACACACACACACATTTCCTTCTTAAAACTAATTAAATCTTACTAATGTATTAGAGAAATTAGAGTAAGAGATAGCAAACACACATCATTCTTAAAGTTAATTGAATCTTACTAATCTATTAGAGAAATTAGAGTAAGAGATAGCACACACACACACACATATCCTTCTTAAAACTAATTGAATCTTACTAATCTATTAGAGAAATTAGAGTAAGAGATAGCAAACACACATCATTCTTAAAGTTAATTGAATCTTACTGATATATTAGAGAAATTAGAGTAAGAGATAGCACACACACACACATCCTTCTTCAAGCTAATTGAATCTTAATTAATACGTACCTTACTAATACACTAGAGTTTTTGCTCTCTTAGTGGTTTGTGGACGTCTTCTCTGTAAGAGAAGTGGCAGCACTTCGTGAGCGCTATAGAGGCAATCTCTATGTTTTAAAGTGTGAGCATGGATGCTCTATTTATAGCAGAAAAGAAAACGTTCAACTTTTTTTTTCAAAAAAATTAATTTTTTAAAAATTCTTTATATATATATATATATATATATATATTCCAAAAATCATACCCGCGTTTTTGGTACCCTTGTGGTACCCATCAGCTTGACCAATTTTTCAATATCATCACAAGATAAAGCCACACAGTCCCCCTCATTAAGATTAGTCAAGACTAGCCTCTCTTTTTCATGTGACAGTGTGTCCCACTTTGTCCCCTCCTATGTGAGTCCATGTGCCTTCATTTGTCATCCCTGTGTATTCTTTTGTCTTTATAATTATTTATTTATTTCCTTAATGATAATTTACTTTACATTTTTAAGTTAAACTTTACAGTCTTATATTAACTTTACAGTAGTAAAAGAAAATTCTACAATCAGTAAACTAAGTCTTACAATAAGCTAATTAGTGATTCATATAGCTAAACATGTCAAAATTTTGTAGCGTAAATTTTAAATTCTAGGTTTTCTCAGCCTACGATTCATAATTTGAATTCGAATATCTTAAATAATGAGTGATGGTTAAAAAATTCAAATGCGTAATAGAACTTGTGTGAAATTCGAAAGTAGAGACCTTACAATCTCCCCAACTTAGAATTTGAGATGCCCTCATCTCAAGAACAGTGAAGGGTAATCCTTAAGAAGGGATGTCTCATTTTCCCAAGTAGAATCTTCTATAGGGAAATCCTTCCATAAGATAAGATGTTCTTTGATGGATCTATTCCTAAGCTTTCTCTCTTGAGTTTCTAGGATAGTATCAGGTTGGAGTTGTAGAACATCTTGAGCAGGTAAAATGATTTGCTCATCATCAAGGACATGGTCAGGGTTATATACATAAGGTTTTAATAGACTTACATGAAATACATCATGCACTTTGAGATGAGAAGGGAGTTTTAGTCTATAACCTTGATTACTTACAACCTTGATTATTTCATAAGGTCCACAATATCGGTAGCTAAGCTTCTTATACCTTCCGAGAGATAGATTTCTCCTTTTGGGATTTACTCGTAAGAAAACTCTGTCACCTTCTTTGAAAATCCGATTAGATCTTTTTAATTCGGCGTACTTCTTTTGTCGATCTTGAGCCGCTTGAATATCCCTTCGAATAGCTTTGGTTTGAGCTTCCATTTCTTCAAGCATTTTCTTTGAAGCTTCTACCCTTATAGTGGAGTCAGAAAAGTTAAGAGGTGATAAAAATTCTTGACCATAAAGAGCATTAAAAGGTGTCATTCCAATACTTCTATGAGTAGAGGAATTGTATGCATACTCTACCAAGGGTAGGTATTGAATCCACTTGCGAGGTTCTCTATTGCAGTAGGCTCTAAGGATGTCTTCAATTACTTGATTAACTCTTTCAGTTTGGCTATCAGTTTGAGGATGATAAGCAGTACTAAAAAATAACTGGGTTCCAGTAGCTTGAAACAATGGTACCCAAAACTTTGAAGTAAACTTGGCATCACGATCGCTGACAATCCTCTTGGGTAAACCATGAATTCTGAAAACCTCCTTCACAAACATACGAGCAATATCTGAAGCTGTAAAGGTTGTCTTGACTGGGATTAAGTGAGCTACTTTAGTAAGCAAGTCGACTATGACCATGATTGAATCATAGCCAGCTTGAATAGAAGGAAACCCGGTGATAAAGTCCATGCTACTACATTCCCATTTCATTTGGGGAATATCTAAAGGATGTAATTTACCTGGCATCTTTAGTCTCTCTGCCTTAATCGTTTGACAAGACAAACACTGCTTGACATAGCGAAGGACATCACCCTTCATACCTTGCCAATAGTAACTTCTGTGAATTGCATTGATGGTTTTGGCATAACCTGGATGTCCTGAAGTTGGGCCATCATGTGCTTTATATAGGATAGCATTCCTTAGGGTAGAATCCTTAGGTATACATAGCCGATTCCTATAGTAAATTTTCCCATCTTCTAAGGAGTAATGTAGAGGTTTAGGCTGATTTGATGATACCCTCTCTTCACGTAGGATACTAGCAAGCATCTAGTAATCTGCATCTCTGACAGCAGCATCCGAGACCTTGTCTAAAATAGGGTTGTTAGCCATGGAAATTGCCCCCAGAAAAGCTTTACGGCTTAGGGCATCTGCCACAACATTATCCTTACCTGGTCTAAATTTAATATCAAAATCATATTCGTGCATGAGCTCTATCCATCTCCTCTGTCTCATGTGAAGATTAGGTAGGGTAAAAATCCACTTAAGGCTCTTGTGATCTATTACCAATTGGAATTTATGTCCCAATAGATAATGTCTCCATAGCTTGAGAGTGTGAATAACTGCTAGCAATTCTAAATCATGTGTAGCATAATTCACTTCATGAATCCTAAGCTTCCGAGAAGTATAAGCTATAGGCCTTCCTTCTTGAGTAAGGAATCCTCCTAACGCAAGGTTACTAGCATCTGTGATCACCTCGAATTCTTGGGTGAAGTCTGAAAGTTTTAAGAGAGGTTCTGAAGCAAGATACTCCTTAAGCTGTTTGAAGCAAGATTCATGTTTTTCTTCCCAAAGTATCGTAGCTCCTTTCTTTAGTAAGTCAGTTAGTGGTGCAGCTTTAAGAGCATAGTCCTTTACAAAGATCCTGTACCACCCTATGATACCTAAGAACCCTTTGACTTCGGTTTGTGAAGTGGGTTGAGGCCATTCCACAATATCTTTGACTTTGTTAGGGTCAACAAAGACTCCTTCAAGTGAAATGATAAACCCTAAGTAACAGACCTTAGGGGTAAAGAAGGTACATTTGCTTTTCTTTGCATACAGCTTATTTCGGCGTAAAAGCTCTAACACTTTCCTAACATGTCCTTCATGCTCTTCCTGTGATTTGGAATAATTAAGATATTGTCAAAGAATACTAGGACAAAATCGTCCAAGAATTCTCTAAAGATATCGTGCATCAGACGATTGAAAGTTGCAGGAGCATTCGTAAGTCCGAAAGCCATCACTGTAAATTCGTAATGACCATAACGAGTGTTGAAAGCTGTTTTGGAGATATCAGCCTCCTGGATTCGAATTTGATGATAGCCAGATCGAAGATCGATCTTTGTGAATATTTTGGCTCCATGTAATCTATCCAGCATCTCATCAATACGAGGAATTGGATATTTATTCTTGATGGTAACCTGATTTAAGCCCCTAAGTCGAAGAGAGCCATCCTTTTTCTTTTGGAAGAGAACAGGTGAACCCCATGGAGATGTACTAGGTCTGATAAACCCTTGCTCAATCAACTGCTTGAGCTGCTCCTTGAGTTCTATAGCCTCTGGAAGTGACATCTTGTACGGCGCTCTTGAGACTCGTTCACTACCTGGAAAAATTTTGATTTCATGGTCTACCTCCCTAGGTGGTGGTAGTTCAGAAAGTTCAGTGGGGAAAACATCCAAAAATTCTTCTAGCCACATTGGTTTAGGGTTGGAAGAAGATTTTTCTACTTTGTTTAGTTTGACTACAAAAATTTGTTGACCCTTGCGTAACCCTTTCAAAAGACGATTAGCTTTGACCAAGTAAGATTTTGGTCGTCCATTCTGGCCTTGAATAGTGACTTCTTGACCTTGGTTGTCCACAAAAGTAACACTTCCTTGGGCACAAAGGATATTGGCATTATGACTGGCTAACCAATCCATTCCAAGAATTCCGTCATAGATTCCTATGGGTAAGGTTCGAAAAGTAGCAGAAGTAGAGTATTCTCCCAATTTGAAACCTATTTTTCCCACAGTGTACTGAGATAACACCTCCTTTCCATTGGCTAATTCAACTCTCATCTTTCTTGGAGGGTGTTGATTAAGTCCTAACCTCCTTAAACATTTAGGTGACAAGAAAGATTCAGTACTACCACAATCAATAAGAAGCTCAAATTTTTCACCTTGGTGATTTGTAGGTGTTTGAATGACAGCATATTGTTGTCTTGCTCTTGGGTTATCAATTGCAACATGTAGAGTTGCTCTTTCCTCTTGTTCTTCTCCCAATGTTGGTTCTCCTATGATAGCAATATTGACTCTGGCAGCCATTCTTCTCCCTCAACCTCGTACTCCATTTCTTCCTCCACGATTTATTATTTGGCCTCGTCCTCTAGCTCGATTAGGTGTATTTGTTGCGGAGACTCGCCTAGGACATACATTCCAGAACTTTCCTAGCTCGTTGCATTCATAGCATCTAAGATCTGCATTTTGAGCTCCATTTGCTGAAGCTGCAACTATTGGATGAGTTTGGTGAACTTGGTGAACTTGCCTTTGGTTCCACATCCTTGTATTTCCATTTCGTACCCTTTGAGAGTTTGAAGTCTCTTTAGCTAAGGGTTTAACTCTTAAAAGATCATCTTGCAAATTTATAGGCCTCATGGCTTCTAGACGTGTATTTAAAGGAGCATTTAGCCCTTGTCAGAAACGGGCTACTTGTTGATCTGCGGTCATTGGCGGAGCATAGCGCCTAAGAGTTACAAATTTGGAGTAGTATTCTTCCACTGTAAGATGAAACTGACGTAAGTTGAAGAATTCATTCATCTTAAGGGATTCGTGTGCAGGTGGAAGATAACGTCTTTTGACAACATACTTAATATCTTCCCAAGTTTGAGTGTTTTGAGCTACTTGATTATCTTTGCAGTGTTGTTTCCACCAAAGCTTCGCATCCCCCGTGAGACGAAACATAGCCAACATTGCTTGGTTATCGGGAGTAGTACGAGCAGCAGCAAAATAATCCTCCATCTCTTTGAGCCACACTTCTGCATTGCGCTCAACTAGGGCTCCTTCCCCTTTGAAAGAGGGAAGTTTAGCTTGCTTGAGAAGTAGCTTTTTCTCTTGAAGAGATGTGTACACCGCACTCTGTGCAATATAGATTAAGTGAAACTTTATTGGATACTCTAACTTTAATCCACTTTAAGGCAGGACTTGATCAGACAATAATACAAACAAAAGATAGTATTAATCCAAATTTTATTTAAATACACATTATTTTCTACCAAGGTTGGTAGTCTTTAGGTACAAGGATTGTAATGTCTCTATATTTTGAGTTTAGTGACTACAAAAGGATAGGCTAAAGGATCAAAATAATAAGTTTCTTTTGACCCTTGAAAGCTACGAGATACACATATGGGTCGAATCCTACCACCATGGATAACTTTTGTAACTTGGTTATAGACCCATTGAGTCTGAGATATGTTTTCTCCTCCCAAGGTAATGGTAGCATTCGGATTCTTAGTACCAATGAAAAGATAAACTTTGATGACTTTTAACTCCTCTGCCCATCAAAGTTTCTTGAGGTTGGTATCCATGCACCATATCTTGTCAGCATCGATGGTATAGATTCCTCCAGATGGTAGTCCAGTTGATGTCCCATCCTCTATGCACCCTTGGGATAGGTTGTGCAAACACCCTATCCAAAATCATCATCACCCTTTTTCGAAATTGATAATTTTGTATTGGCATGCATTTTCAAACATGATGGTGAACACCTAGAATTTCTGGTAGGCTGAATGAACACTTTCCTGTACCAGGAAAGTTCAGTCTTCAATACCATATAAAAACTCAAAAAAAAAAAATCTAGGTTCTTCTATTATTTCAAACATTCGCATCCTTCAATATCCAAACATCAATCTAAAAATCTCCCTAAGCTTTAACCTAGGCTCTGATACTAGTGTGAGGTCCCTGCCCCTTTTTGAGAGGAGCGGAGTACCTTTGATAGGTCTCCAATCGTGAAAAAGAAAAACCAACGAACATTGCCTTAGCTACTACGTAGCCACGGGCATGAACCGCTAGTGAAGGATTAGTCCTATCTCGCTATGGCGGAGCGTGACCACCATAACCCTATCTAAAAACTATCTATAATCAATTATACCTAAAAGTATAAATCTTAGAGTGACCAACTTGTGCGCTTTTTTCCCCATGTTTCAGAAGCACAGCCGCCAAGGTTTGTCTCTTTTAAGATTTATGAATTAGAAAAAAACAATTTCTAGCATTGGAAAGTCACCCGACTCATCGGGTCCACCCGTCCATAGAATGATACCGCCGGGGTATCATTCTCCCACTTTCCACACCACACTCACCCTTGTTTTGTTATCTAATTACTACCACACTGTTTAAACATACATGTTCCTTTACTTTATTTATGATACTGGTTCGTTAAATCAGCCCTTCAAACAGTATTACAAACAATAATCAAACAAGAAGTCGTCCAATTTTAAACCAAAAACCCTTGGATTAAGTTCACTTAAGAATCTCTACTGGCGCTATTATGTCCGATCGGTATATACATTATTTATAAAAACCCTTGTCCTCATGAGAGTCCCATACCGCTCGACAAGTACTCCTTGTGCTAATCTGGACGTACTCCCACCACACCAACAATGGTGCCAATCTAGGCGTCATCCTCACGCCACGGCAAAACAAAACTGTAGTATCCAGCTGGGCTAATCTGGGTACACTCCCACCACAGCATCAGCGGTGCCATCCTGGGCGTCATCTCACGTCTCGGCAACTGCCACATAATACCAGCGCTAATAAGTAGAGAAACTCTTGAGAAACCCTACCGAAGGTTTTGGACAAACATTCTTTCCTATAGCAACCAGTTTAACCAGACAATCTTTCCTACTTGTCAAACAATCTTTCCTACTTGTCAAACATATGCCGAGTTTCTTGGGGTTAAGCCCCATGGTTTCGGTCCGTGTTTTCTTTTCATAAGGTAAATAATATATTTCTATGGTCTTGCATATGCAATGATGCATAACTTGAAACTGTAATACTAACTTGTACCATAGCTCCGATTGATCCGATTGGTGGAGACATAACATATTCCGCAGGAGCTCCACCGTTACTTGTACCAGCTTCATGATCATTAGCGCCTTGGGTTCGAGCACGCCGCTTTGGAGCCATTTTTTTGTACTACACTTATGTTATACACTTAGAACTTTAAATTGGTCAATTTCCCTAGTAATCTCCTTGTTTCCAAAGAGAGTCTGTAATTTGAACCCTCGCAAACTCGGATTCACACTTAGTGTTGTTGTTCTATATCTAATTTCTACAAATCAAATATTTGTTAATCTTAATTAATGAAAAATTAAGTGTGTAAACTACGAGCGAAAGTTTAGGACTGCATTACTTTTATGCATGACATTTCTAATCCAATTCTAACTTCCATTTCTATACTTCAACTAAATCAATTTTTAGTATTATTCAAAATTCTACTTAATCTAATTGACAATAAAATTGTTGAATGAAAATTTCATCATGTATAATAAGAATATGATGAGTTCTCTTATATATTAACTTTCAATTAACTATGCATAAGTTAATAGTGAAGATGTACTAACTAGAGAGAGTAGGTATACTTAGAGAGATTAGAGTAAGAGAAAACATACACACACATCTTTTCTAAAATTAATTGAATCTTACGAATCTATTAGAGAGATTAGAGTAAGAGATAGCGCGCACACACACACACACACATATCCTTCTTAAAACTAATTGAATCTTACTAATCTATTAGAAAAATTAGAGTAAGAGATAGCAAACACACATCATTATTAAAGTTAATTGAATCTTACTAATCTATTAGAGAAATAAGAGTAAGAGATAGCACACACACACACACACACACACACACACATATCCTTCTTAAAACTAATTGAATCTTACTAATCTATTAGAGAAATTAGATTAAGAGATAGCAAACACACATCATTCTTGAAGTTAATTGAATCTTACTAATATATTAGAGAAATTAGAGTAAGAGATAGCACACACACACACATCCTTCTTAAAGATAATTGAATCTTAATTAATACATACCTTACTAATCCACTAGAGTTTTTGCTCTCTTAGTGATTTGTGGACGTCTTCTCTGTAAGAGTAAGAGAAAACATACACACACATCTTTTCTAGAATTAATTGAATCTTACTAATCTATTAGAGAGATTAGAGTAAGAGATAACACACACACACACACACACATATCCTTCTTAAAACTAATTGAATCTTACTAATCTATTAAAGAAATTAGAGTAAGAGATAGCAAACACACATCATTCTTAAAGTTAATTGAATCTTACAAATCTATTAGAGAAATTAGAGTAAGAGATAGCACACATGCACACATATCCTTCTTAAAACTAATTGAATCTTACTAATCTATTAGAGAAATTAGAGTAAGAGATAACAAATACACATCATTCTTAAAGTTATGAATCTTACTAATATATTAGAGAAATTAGAGTAAGAGATAGCACACACACACACACACACATCCTTTTTAAAGATAATTGAATCTTAATTAATACGTACCTTACTAATCCACTAGAGTTTTTGCTCTGTTAGTGGTTTGTGAACGTCTTCTCTATAAGAGAAGTGGCAGCACTTTGTGAGCGCTATAGAGGCAATATCTATGTTTTAAAGTGTGAGCATGGATGCTCTATTTATAGCAGAAAAGAAAACGTCCAACTTTTTTTTCCCAAAAAAAATAATTTTTTTAAAATTCTTTTAATATATATATATATATATATATATATATATATATATGTATGTATATATATATATGTATGTATATATATATATGTATATATATATATATATATATATATATTCCAAAAATCATACCCGCGTTTTTGGTATCCTTGTGGTACCCATTAGCTTGACCAATTTGTCATTATCATCAAAAGATAAGGCCACACAGTCCCCCCTCATTAAGATTAGTCAAGACTAGCCTCTCCTTTTCATGTGACAGTGTGCCCCACTTTGTCCTCTCCTATGTGAGTCCAGGTGAGTCCATGTGCCTTCATTTGTCATCCCTGTGTATTCTTTTGTCTTTATAATTATTTATTTATTTCCTTAATGATAATTTACTTTACATTTTTAAGTTAAACTTGACAGTCTTATATTAACTTTACAGTAGTAAAAGAAAATTCTACAATCAGTATAACTAAGTCTTACAATAAGTTAATTAGTGATTCATATAGCTAAACATGTCAAAACTTTGTAGCATAAATATTAAATTCTAGGTTTTCTGAGCCTACGATTCATAATTTGAACTCGAATATCTTAAATTATGAATGATGGGGTTAAAAAAATTTAAATGCGTAATAGAACTTGTGTGAAATTCGAAAGTAGAGACCTTACAGGCATGCATTGCCATCACAACAAAAACAGTCTAGAAAGCCTAGGAAAAACTTGCAATTATGCAAACATGGATGAAACTGCAATTTACAAATGGACACATTGAAAAACTCACGGGATTATTAGACAATGTGATAGTCAGCTCTTGCAAATATGACTATCAACACTCGTTTAATATTGTAGATTTTGAAAAAACATTGAACTATGAAAATCATTTTGGGACGACATTTTATGAGGCAAACACAGTTGATCCAAGATTGGGGAAACGATTGTCTCTATTTGAAACAGGTTGAATCAATTACACGGGTAAACCTGAAAGACCATTTATATAAGGATGTTTTGAAGACACCAATTAAAGAGCTAGATTCAAAGACATCAATGGAACTAAACTACCAACATGGTTTAATAAAGACACACCAATTTAAATGTGTGGATCCTCAGAGAGTGGTAGTTTATGATGGGAGGATTGTATCCTGGATCAAGATGATATGAAACTGATTATATACCAGAACCTTTCCAAACAATTATTTGATCCATTTGAGTGGATGCAGATTTTGGCCACTATCGATGTATGTGTTAACGAGTCCATACCCACTCAGTTTTGCATGACAAGTGGGGCTATGACATTGTTCCCAAATGGTAATGATTGAACTTTTGTATGAACAACATATTTTTTTTATCACTATTACAATGCCAATGATGAGCTAGAGGAGAAAACACTCATGAGTGAGGGCTTCGACTCTAGAAAAGAGCACGTGAGAGAAAAATTGTTGCTTCGGGGAGGGGAATATTTTTTTTTTGAACTTTCAAATTGGCATCATAGATGCCCATAGAGATATCGTAATAAATGGGAGAAAAAACTGAGAAGAAAATAGAATGTGCCAAAAATAGGGACAAACTCCAATTCTTGATGATGGTAGATGCAAAAGATTCTTGATGATGATGGTAGATGCAAAAGATTTTATCAAGGATAAGATCACAGGTAGATGCCCTATCTCAGAGAAATAAAAGAGCATGAAACAACAACCCAATACAAAACAAAGACAAAGAAAACTAGATGAAACCAAAGAAACGAACCTCCAATGACAAAAACGAAGTGGAAAGCTAAGTATAAGAAGTTGAGGAGAACCTTAAAGTAGTTATGGACCACTAAAATGGAGTCATGAAATCATGAAACCAGTGGCTATCAGTGTTCCATCTCATTACAAGAAGTATACCCTGTAGGATCAAGGGATCATAGTAGAGTAACCAATGTGTGCTTCTATAGTACGTGTCTGTTGACCGCTGGGTCAACAACACAACATAACTCAAGTTTCGTACCAAAGTCTTATCTTTTGCGAGTTATGAAATGCTGCGGATTATGGCTATAAACGTCATTTGTAATGAGTAGTTATTCTAGTTTCAGAAGCCGGGGTGCAATGGCACTTCCAGATTGTAAATACAAAGCCATTTGACCTTTTCAACCCCATTTTTGGTTAAACCTGAGGTAGCCTTAGTATATAAGGTACCTAGGTCATTTTGTAAAGACGACTTTTTATAATAATCAAGTTTGAGCGCTTCCGTCTACTGTGTGTGAGAGAGAAAGAGAGTGAGCGTGAGCTTCATCCTCTCGCTACGCCCGGCTCGCTCAACACATTGGAGATCCGACTGCACCATTGCGGTAGGCTCGAGGAGAGCTACGCGACAACGCCAAGCATTCCACGCGAGACGAAGCGCACGAGCTATTTGTGGCCGTAAGTGTATCAAACGATGTCTGTTTTCTGCGTGCTAGTAGTCTATAGAATCGTGGCGACATAAGCTACGCATAGGTAGTCATAAATTTCAGTTTCGGGTACTTTCAAAATTCGGCTCTGTCATCCTCCGCGTTTTCCGTAGATGGGTTTGGAGTGAGGGTTTTGAGTGTAGAAACTTAGGGACAGGTGTATCCTAGTGAGGGGATGGTATTCCTTAAGTTTCGTATGAATCTGGCATGATTAGGTGAGTTACCTTCCGTATGTGTATATGTGGCTAGGTGGTGTAGTTGAGAGCAGTGAGGTCCTTGATTGTGGTTTAGTTGGCCTTCCAGAGTGTTGTATGTGTAGGATGATCTCAGGCTCACAAGCTAAAGAGATTTCCTTCGTGTGCCTATCGTGTCATCTGTGTCCTCGATTGACATTATGTTGATCTAGGTAGTGTTTGCATACACTTCATGGGTGTGTGAGTAGCTTTCCGTCCAACATTGGCGCCGCTGCCGGGGACACAAGGACCTAAGTAGGTTTCCTACTAACACTCGTGTGATGGTTGCTTGATTTAGTTTCTGCTAAAGAAAGCGTTTTTCTTAAGTGGATCCGGAAGAGGATATTCCGCGATCAAGTGGATAGCCAAGAAGCGTGTGTCTTGCCGAGGGTCTGCGACTAGGTAGGTTTAGTTAGGATCTGTAGATTAGAGTAGTTGTTGGTGGTCGAGTGATTTGTGAGGTGATAAAAGCGTTTACTAGTCCGTGTGTGGCAGTGAAGCGTTTTTCTACTCATAGATGCAAAACCCCATATGACTTGTAGGAGTAGCTTTAGGTAAGTGATCCGATTCTGATCTAGAGCTATTCATCACTGAATTATTTGCTAAAGTTCTTGATTGCATTTGAAATCACAGAAAAGTGTGCTTTTGAGGGTAAACATACATTAAACAAGCTTTTGTGGATGTTTTTTGTATGACTGACTCATGCTGTGCATATAAAAGAGCATTTGCAAGCGTTCTGTGAAGAAAACCTGCAATTCTGTAAACATAGACATCCTACGCGTAGGATGTCTCAAGGGGGTTCTAGAGACCAAATTTGAAAATTTTGACTGCACCAGTGGGTTCAGAGGGTAGGTTTACCCTAGTAACATATTGACTTGGGTGTTTTTCCCTATTTTTGTTGACCAAAAGCCAAAAGGCGGAGTCAGAGAATGTAAAATTTCAGCAAAGGCTTAAATTGAGTGATTTTTGCATGTTTTTGCAACTGTGAAGCATATTTGCACTTGTTGAGAGCATAAGGAAGCATCAAGGACACTTCAGTCTCAAAAAATCAGCAGTAAACATCCTACGCGTAGGATGTCTACAGGGTGATCTGGTGGAAATTTTGAAAATCTGACATTACCAGTGTGTTTAGAAGGTAGGTTTTACCCTATTTTCACATGGAAAGTGAAAATTTGACCAAATTTTGACAGATCAAAGCCAAAAGACGAGAATTGCCAGACATCCTACCCAAATTGTGTCCAAGGCATAATTTTTGAGACCAAGCCATATGATTACTCCAAAGGCATGTTCTAAATGTTGTATTGAATGCATGTGAGAATTTTCAGCTCATTTGGGTGAGAAAATTAGGTTCAAAGCGGACTTTAACACTTTTGACTGAAAAAGGCAAGAACAGCTAAAAATTGGGACTTTGGAAATCCAAACCAAAATCTAAGCATACCACTGGGTTACTAACATCAAGGGGAAGCTGTGGGACAAGTCTGGGGTCAAACAAGCCAAAAAGACATCCTACGCGTAGGATGTCATATGTGTGATTTTGCACTCCAAACTTAATTTTGAGCATACCACTGTGATCAGCACCATAAGGAGAGTCTGTGGTTCAAATTTGGGGCAATTCTGAGCAGTTAGACATCCTACGCGTAGGATGTCTAAGGCATAATTCTAAAACCAAAATTTTAATGTGACCATACCATGCTGTCATATAGCCTTAGGCAAGCCTCCTAGGCAAATTTGGTCCAATTTGGAGTTGATTTGACTTAGGAATTCATCAGAACAGACATCAGGATTTTGGAACAGATTCTTGATCATTTGACCAACCTATAGGTGTCAGAATCAAAAAGTAAAAATAGCTGTGAGTTAAGCACATCAAGGGGAAGCTACAGTGCAAGTTTGAGCTGAAACAGAGCAACAAGACATCCTACGCGTAGGATGTCTCCAGCTTGATTTAGGACTCCAAACCAACTTATGAGCACACCACTGTGATCAGCACATCAAGGAGAAGCTAGGGTGAAAATTTCAAGTCATTCTGAGCAAAAAGACAAGGCCATTTTTAGGTCCAAATGAAATTTTGAGCATACCATTGTGTTGCTGGACTTAAGGGGAGTCTTTGGACCAAATTTTGTTAAATTCTGAGCATATAGGCATCCTACGCGTAGGATGTCTCTAGGCGAGTTTTAGGGTGCAAATGTACTTCGAGTTTTAGAGTTTTAGGCAACCATTTAGTTCAACTTTGAAAAAACATCGTTTAAGGCCTCAAAATTCATCCGCAAGTTAGGGGTGTCTGAAAGCGACAATTTGCGAGAATTGTGAGAAAACGGTTGCGGTTTTGGACATAGTTTCGACTTTTTCGTAACCAAAGCACTTGAACACAGTGGACTAAGTCTACCTGAACCAAGAAAAAGCTCTTAAGCCCAGAAATCATGTCTGCCCTAGATTCAAACGCAGCTTACACAAGCTTGGAGATCCCGACGATAGAGGAATATCCTCCCACAATGGATCTTCCAAACTTGCAATTGATAAAGACCCATCTTGTTGAGAGAGTTTGGATGATTGGTCATGAGAGTGAAGGAATATATAGATACATTGACGACAATGAGGTCAATCTTTATAGGTGCTCAGATCCATACCTAGAAGAGATAACGGATTACAAGCTCTTATATGTCTACACATACGGGGTCGAGTGTCAATGGAGATCTATAGTTGTTGACAAGTATGGACGCGAATATAGAGTTGTAGAAAGCACAAATCCATAGACTGTTCTAGAAAGAGGTGGATATTTGGTCAATGAAAGACCACAAATACCTCCACCAAACACGAGAATTCCTATAGGAGTTCCAAGAAGAGAGCCACCAGGATTCCCTTCAAGAGCGATAACGAAAGAAGGATTGGGAGAGTCTCTGGTTAGACTTGTAGACAATCCACGAGTTAGACCATCCCAAGTCCAAAAATGGGTAAACAGAAAATACTCCGGAGATAAAGATCCGAGAGATCACGTAGCAGCTTTTAGAAGAGTTATTAGAGCAGAGGAAGTTTCGGATTTTGCGACACAGTTTGTGGGATTTGGATTGACTCTAGAAGATGATGCAGCTACATGGTTCGACTCGGTGGAAAAATGGGATTTTGAGACCCTAGATGAGATGTTTGAGGAGTTTATTGAAGAATTCTCGCCAAAAGGCATTGCTCACAACACGGTCTCACAAATCCATAGATTCAAACAGAAAGAGGATGAATTAGTACGCAAAGCATCATTACGGCTCAAGAGATATGTTAAGCTCTGTCCGAGAGCGGAATTACCTACGCAAGCACGATTGATGCTGATCTTTATCCAGGGAATGAGACATGCGGGCCTTCAGAAGGATCTGCATATGATAAGGAGGATGACACTAAACGAGTTGATCAAAGAAGCTCTTTATCTAATGGATAACTGTGAGGCATACAAAGAAAAGGACTTAAAGAGTCAAGGAGATGACACATCCTCTAAGCACAGTGTTTCAGAGATAAGTGAGCCCATTGCCAAGCCAACGACACCTATTGATCAAGAAAATCTTATCGACGACTTGGTCAAGAGGTTGATTCCTCTTGTAAGGTCTGATTCGGGAGAGCCGAAGTGGTGTGAAATTGAGAGAAAATGGACGAACCATACGAGGGAAGAGTGCTATTATAGCATGGAAAATGCTAGGGAGAGGTATGTACAACCTGTTCGAGAAGCACCTACTCCACCTAGATACATTACGGGGAATGCACCAAGACCAGTAGGAGTTTTAAGGCCACAGCTTGTCTTAGGACAACAACCTCCGCTGCCAGGTGCTAGAATGTAGGTAGACATGAGATACATGCCAATGATGGAAGCATCAAATAAACCAACGCCAGTACCAGCTACAATGTGGTATAGCAACCAAAGTGAGTACTACCCTTCGGAGCAACAAAATGTGAGAGAAACACATGGAGTGGTGAGGCCGGTACAACCTCCACCTCTTGGGTTTCATTCAAAAGAAAGAAGGTATGAAATGGACGAAAGGACATTGCGATTCATTGCAAATAGCGGCTTATCTAGGTCAAAGCTTGCTTATAGCCAAGAGGAAATGCTAAAAGAATCTCCTCAACCAGAGACAGATTGTCACAAAAGTCGTGACAACCACTTGGTCAAACAATGTCCTCATACGGAGATCACTGAAGTAAATTCCTATTGTCTTGAGTGTGGCATCACTCACTTGATCCCCGATTGCCCGAAAAACCCAATCCAAATCAGGAAAATCATGACAAATGTATCAGGGATTGTTCAGCTTCCTAGTAGCTCAGAAAATGAAAATGTCGTACCAGTTCAAGTGGTTACGAGAGCACAAGCTCAAAAGAAAGCTGATGAGAATCTAGAGACAAAGAACACGGAAAGTGACACGAGTCCAAAGACAGATGATGGACCAAAGACAAACGCACCTAGTCAGAAAACCAAGAGCAAACGAAATAGTTGGAAAGCTAGAAAGACTAGGATGAAAGCACGCAGGGAACGAGAGCAAAAATCCCTAGCTGAGAAGCTTACCGAAGCTCAGGAGAAGATAAAACAACATGAGGAAAAGGAGGCACCTTCTCTTACACAGATGGTTAAACCTCTAGAAGAACCATCCACGGATGAGAAACCGAGAAGTGCTAGTTCAGGAGGATCTGTGTTGGCAGAGAAGGTTAATGAGACATTAGATGCCCTCTTGAAAGCCTATGATGCGAGGGTCAAAAACAACCAAACCCAAGAACACAGGTGGATGACATATCCCTATACAGAACTAGAAAAGCAAAGGTTTGAAATGTGCAAGAAATGATTCAAACAGCCCAAGATTTACTAGAACCAACAATTGCAAAATCTGAGGATGTGATCCGTGTCATGCCTACACAAGTAATCCCACCAAACCAGGAAGTAAAAGAGCCAGATTCTAGTCATGAGCACAGACCAAACCTCAAAGACCTAGCATTAGAACCAAGGATAGTACTGAATACCACGGATAGCTCTTCCGAGGGATTTCACCAAGCTATACCTGAGGATTGTAAAGAGGTACATGGTCTTGACGAGTTGTGGAAACAAGTCAGAGAGGCCAATGAAGTTGATGACCTAAGAAGACGAGTAGACAAGACTGGTGATGAACGAGGAGTGTTTCTACCACCAATAGAGGAATTTGAGACTGGATCTCAAATGAATCTAGACGTGCGATCGTATTGGGGAGACAAAGGATCTGTACAATCTATGGTAGTCAACCGCATTCGCTAAAAACACTACCGTCCTACATGGGAGAGTACGAGACCAAGTCAGATGTGGTTGCAGTCCCATCATAGAGACTGTCTCCGAACAAGGCCATTGATTCAAAGGGGCTAGTAGATATTCTATCTACCCCAGTCACCTGTACAATAATGTTAGCTGAGTTGCTCAGAATAAGACCAAATATGTGGTCTAATGTGGGTAAATGTCTAGAGAAATTTGGTGTAAAAACCCCAATGACTCAAATCGAGGAAGGCATCAAAGAGCTTGAAATGCCTCAACTAAATACTAGGCCTGTGCCATTAAACAAGGTAGGAGAGTATTACGAGGGAGAAGATGGAAATACCACCCTTCCTATGGAATTCAATGGTGTAAAAACCATGGCAATCCTTGACAGTGGAGCTGGCGTGGCCATTGCAACCAAAGAGGTTTGGAAAAAATGGGGAAAACCTGCCTTGATATCCACACGAATGACCTTGCAACTTGCAGACGGACACAAGGAAAAGCCCCTAGGACTGCTAGAAAAAGTAATTGTTGCTTCTTGTGGCATTGAATATGAACACACTTTTGCTGTTGTCGACTTTGGCAAGAAGAAAAACTATGAAATCATTATGGGAAGACCATTCATGCGAAAGTTGAAAATGGTCCAAGATTGGGGTTATGACCATATATACCTGAGACATATGGAAACCATAACAAAGATAAACTTGAGGGACCATAGCTATAGGGATGTGACGAGAACACCGGTTGAGGAGTTTGATTCCTCCACAGTAGCAGGATCAGAACCTCCAGCTTGGTTAGGTAAGCCTAAAGAACTGTGGATGTGTGGAGCTTCACAATGTGGTAGCTTGAAACGCGAGGAATGTATCCTAGAGAGGGTTATAGAGGATATGGACTATATCCCAGAACCATTTCCTGAAGAAGAGTTAGAGCCTTTTGGATGGGAATACATCTTGGCTACTCTGGACGTGTGCGCCGTGGAGGATGCTCCCACAATAAAGTTTTGTGATGAAAATGGCTATGATGTCGTTCCTTATTTTGCAGTGAGTGTAATCCAGGAAAACGAAGAGAACCAGACATCAACAAGCTCGCGACATAAGGAGCAATCAAAGAAATGTGGAGAATCAAAAGATGAAGAAGACGACGAGTTCTATGACTCTGTAGAACACTTCGAGCTTCAAGAAGATCAAGGACCCAAGAATCAATGTCATCGCTACACGAATAAAGTGCATCAAAAGTGGATTCCAAAGTCCTCGGTGAAGACACAGCCACCACAAGCATCCTCATACATGGCTCCTAATAAGGAGGCAAAGACTCAGCTAGGAGTAATATGACCAGAGCAACGAGCTAACAATGCTCTAATCAATGGGCTAGAAAAGTCCTCCAAGAAACTACCACCCACGAGCAAACAGACAATAGCTTTCCACTACCAGCCAAAAAATCAAGGGAAAGTACAAGCAGTCAACCTTGCTGAGGATAGTAGCGATAGTGATGAATCTTACGACATCCCCTATCATCAACTCAGGCCATCACTATCACCAACCCCTTCAGCAACAACCATGACAGGTCAAAAGAACAGGACAACAAGACAAAGCCAAAAAGCTCAACAAATCTGGATACCAAAAAGCCAGATCGGCCAAAACCAGATATGGATCAAGAAGACAAAGATCTCTAATGACAAGGGAAGCGTGCATGAACGGGTAAGAATATCACAAAGTCGCAAGCTTTCACAACTCAGGTTTGGGCTCCAAAGAAGTTGATTCAAGCACAAAAAAGTCAGGAATTCATTTGGATTCCAAAACAACCACAGTATCAACTTTCAAAGTCTGAATCACATCACCAACCAAGCATACAAGGGCTGAAGCAAAGAACACTGTCGACTCACACAACAAAAAGGTGGGTCCCAAAAAAGTCTCTTCAAACACAAACGAAGCACGGGCAAGTATGGGTTCCTAAATGAGCGTCAGCAACAAAACAACCAATAATCGCAAAGAAATGGGTCCCAAAGAAGAACAACAAAATTGTTGTCAGTGCATTGCCGCTTGAATTCTTACAATTCTTCCTACGATTACAGTACAGTTAGAAGAGAGCAAGTCGCTTCAATCAAGCAACGATACAGGAGCTTCAAAGACCATTACATTGCTTAGAATAGGAAGCCTCGCCAACAAATGCCAATAAGCAAATTGCTTATACCCACATCTTGCACAACATAAATCTTTTCCATGCATTGACTGTGTATGCATAATAGGGCTACATTACAAGGCCTGCATAGGCACAACTTTTAATTGCCCAAGCACAACACATACCCTTTGCGATACCCTGTCGTAAAGGATGACTCCAAACAGGAAGGGGGGAGGCATTCTGAATGCAGACCTAATATTATGACTATTAGAGGGCAATGTTTTGTGAGATGCATTGAATTTTTGCGTTTTATTGTGATGATTTTTTGATGAAATTTAGAGTATATGCCCTCATAGTAGTGTTATAGAGGAGTATGGGGACAAAATCCATATATGAGCCCCTTGGGACATGTGTATAGTGTACATAGCATTTAGATTTCTATTTGAATGATTTTTCTTTTGTTGAGTTGTTTTAGGATTTTCTTTCTTTATTATTAAGAAAAAAATTAAAAAAAATCCATAATCCACATGAAGAAAAGACTGACGAGAGGCCTGAGCACTACAAAGAGAAGAAGGTACAGGAAAACGATGAAACTTCACGAAGTATGTCTCAACAGTCACTACAACAACCGAAGAACTTGTCACAAAGCAGTGTCAACAGGCAACCGACAAGTCATACAAGTCAGAATCGAGCAGCTAAGCCACAAAATGAGTGAGGTGTTAGTCCCAAAACTTCAAGTAATATTCTCTGTGGTCTAAGCGTCTTAGCTATTCTAGGTACTGCTCAAGCTGGAAGAGTTGAGCATATTTACGTTGTGTCGCTCATGCTAGTATAGGTGAGCAAAAGAGTCGAAGTCTACTATACTTAAGTCTGGTGAAGTGAAGGAGAAGGTCCAAAAGACACTCACGTACTGAGCACAGTGAGATACGAGTGGAGAAACTTCTACATCGAAAACCCTTCTTGGAAAGGTGGAAGCTATTGAGACATCTTTTGATGTCACATGTGCTACATTTATTCCTCGAAACACCCATCATCTCCTTCTTTCACATTGCATGCTTTTATTGACAAATTTCTCATATGCATATAGAGTGTCTTATAATTGGCACTTGCATCAGGCACTCTTTCCGTGTTTCACCCAAGCACTCACCTTTCATGAACATGTACTTCACGTTCAACTGCTCAACTCTAATAAGAGCGTATACCAAAGGCATTTTTTCCCACGAGTTTTTTCCCTTTGGTCATCCAGGTTTTAGACCCTAATCTAAAGACACCTATCACCATCGTCTTGTACATATTCCTTCTACATCAAAAATAAGGAAATGCTACTCAAATCAATTGACAAATGAATTGGAGCACCAATTTCAGATCATAGCATACTTCTCCTCAATGGCGAGTCGAAGAATGGCCTACAATGACAAAGCTGCAGACAACACTAACAACATGATTGCACAGGAACAAAGAAGTCCCCAATGACAAAGAGCAGACATATGGGTAATCAAAGGATCGCAAAATCTTGTCCTTGATAATGTGCATCGAATGATCGGCAGGGTTTTGAACCTCAAATCAGAATAATTAAGTCCTGGATTCGGCCTGATAGACAGACTTTGCATTAAAGTGCAACTTGGCCTAAAGAAGTTATGGGTTTAGCCATACAATTTCTACAAAATCCTTAAAAAGTTGTCATTGGCTCACAAGATCAGAAAGCCAATCACTCAATTCTACAGATTGTAGAAGTTGTTTTTGAGAATCACAAATACTATGAATTGACAGATTTGCTGGAGCAAGTGCTGGATGGAGCTTTCTCTATCCATGATGATAGGAGTCAAGCTAAACGACATTGGGTTCTTTTTGAATTTAGATCCGGCAGTAGACCTATAATGACAGAAACAGATGCTGCAGCTCGGGGCATGGATGTGAAAGACATAAAGTTCGTCATCAATTATGATTTTCCTGAATCATGTGAAGACTATGTACATCGGATTGGACGAACAGGACAAGCTATTGCAAAGGCTATAAGTCTATACTTTCTTTACAACAGCAAAACAACAACAAAGACCACATCGCCATCGACAATCAGGTCATGTCGGGGACGACATGAACGCGGAAGGGGGGAATGTTGACCGCTGGGTCAACAACACAACATAACTCAAGTTTCGTACCAAAGTCTTATCTTTTGCGAGTTATGAAATGCTGCGGATTATGGCTATAAACGTCATTTGTAATGAGTAGTTATTCTAGTTTCAGAAGCCGGGGTGCAATGGCACTTCCAGATTGTAAATACAAAGCCATTTGACCTTTTCAACCCCATTTTTGGTTAAACCTAAGGTAGCCTTAGTATATAAGGTACCTAGGTCATTTTGTAAAGAGGACTTTTTCTAATAATCAAGTTTGAGCGCTGCCGTCTACTGTGTGTGAGAGAGAAAGAGAGTGAGCGTGAGCTTCATCCTCTCGCTACGCCCGGCTCGCTCAACACATTGGAGATCCGACTGCACCATTGCGGTAGGCGCGAGGAGAGCTACGCGACAACGCCAAGCATTCCACGCGAGATGAAGCGCACACGCTGACGCATCTACGAGCTATTTGTGGCCGTAAGTGTATCAAACGATGTCTGTTTTCTACGTGCTAGTAGTCTATAGAATCGTGGCGACATAAGCTATGCATAGGTAGTCATAAATTTTAGTTTCGGGCACTTTCAAAATTTGGCTCTGTCATCCTACACGTTTTCCACATATGGGTTTGGAGTGAGGGTTTTGAGTGTAGAAACTTAGGGACAGGTGTATCCTAGTGAGGGGATGTTGTTTCTTAAGTTTCGTATGAATCTGGCATGATTAGGTGAGTTACCTTCCGTATGTGTGTATGTGGCTAGATGGTGTAGTTGAGAGCAGTGAGGTCCTTGATTGTGGTTTAGTTGGCCTTCCAGAGTGTTGTATGTGTAGGATGATCTCAGGCTGACAAGCTAAAGAGATTTCCTTCGTGTGCCTATCGTGTCATCTGTGTCCTCGATTGACATTATGTTGATCTAGGTAGTGTTTGCATGCACTGCATGGGTGTGTGAGTAGCTTCCCGTCCAACAGTGTCAAAGGTTGGGGACTTGCCAAACACTGTGTGCAAGCCACAAATGGTTGCAAGCACACAACCAGACTATCCTAGTAAGTTCAAAGGTACCAATGGTGTGTCACTCACCGCTCTACACTTGCAGTTGTGAAGGATTCTGTGTTGCGAAGAAGAGGGAGTCGCCGCCACCGTGCTCAACTGCCTTCCCGCTACCAATCTTGCCGCAATGCTTGATCTCTCTCTCTCTCTCTCTCTCTCTCTCTCTCTCTCTCTCTCTCTCTCTCTCTCCCCCCCCCCCCCCCCCCCCCCCCCCCCCCCCCCCTCTCTCTATCTCTCTCAAGCACACACACACACACACACACACACACACACACACACACACACACACACACACACACACACACACACACACACACACACACACACACACATACACATGTGGGCACATGATGGAGAAGAAGGTAGAGGTAGATCAAGAGCACTTCTTTAGCATACACCTCCAGAATGAGGATTTCAGGTCAAAATGGACCTTTTATATAAATCTGACCCATTCACACATGGAGGTCCATAGTGGCCGATCATAGCAAAAATAATGTAAAAATGAGGTAAGTGGTGCGCCTCTCGTCGGAGATCATCTTCGCACCTATAGGATCAACAAGCCTGATCTATCACTGAAATAAAGTGATAAGGCATCCATCAAAGGTGATAGGATGTCCATAAGTGGTTAATATGTCTCCCTTTCTGATGTAGATTCCGTCCTTGAAAGCTAGTGAGGAAAAGCCCGTTCATTGAGGTGGAAGAGCATCTGAGATTGAATGTCTTTAGATTTCTTCAAACACTACAAAATCTACCAAAAATGGCACAGTAATTACATTCTCATAGAACATATATAATTAAAAATCATATGCAGTGAATAGGCACACAGATTGATCGATAACAGAATATTAAACAATTTTTCAACACTAAACATTAAACTGTAATATAATCAAACGTATAAGCACTTGTAAAGGTAAAAAATAGACAAGTCTAGGTTGTTAATTTAATAGTTGAGAGGCACTAGAGGTCAACTATTAATACCGTGAACAAGCTTCTCAATTCTCTCTAGTCAATTAAGCTATTTAATTGCGAGAGCAAAGTATTTTATGTATGAGGGCCGACTAGAGGCTATACCTAGAAGACCTTTTAGTTAAGCTATGATAAAAGGAATTTCATATGAAGTCATTGTCTGAATTATCCCCTTTGTTTGACCCCCAAAGTGTTTCCCACATTGATTCAATTTTTGACGTGTGTGCTTATTTTACATGCCTTGGGCTTTTTGCTTCTCAAGGAAAATCATCCACACTAGGAATCTCCAGGGTTCTATTACCATAGGCAATATATGTGAGTGAAGTACCAAATCAAGCTTGGATTTCTCTTCTAGCTTAAGGTTTAACATTTTTGACACTTTTGTTTTGTTTTATTTTTCACTACATTTCAATTTTGTAACTTTGGGGGGTCATATTGACACTATTACCCTCCCCATGCTCATCACAATAGTAAACTCCCTTTATAATACTTAAGATAAAGTTCAAGAGGGATTAAGCCTAGTAGAAAGCGCTAGTACATTGCACACCATGCTTCATAATATGAGATTAAGAACCTAAAGTAACCCTTGATAATTAGGAAGGCGTTTCCCATGGTATTAAGAGAAGAACTCTAATGTCTATCTTGGTCAATCTAGCTTAGTCAGACTTCCTGATTCCTAAACCTAGACAAGTGACTATGACATAAAATTATATTGAATCTAATCTTTAAGACTAAGCAAATGTGCTGAATATTGAACTACCAATCACATTCAAAGCAGACAAACATGGATGCTAAAAAGGACAAGAGAAAATGGTAATGGACAAGAAACACCTGTTTGTGTTGATAATTGTGCTCAATCCAAAGAGTGAAGTAGACAAGGATTGGATGAAGTTCAAATTCCAACTACTGTAATGGCATTCATGTATACAATAGAAAACACAAGGAATACCTCTAGGAAGCACATCAGTGGGAAGAGGCGCCAACCTTTATTCAAGACAATCAAAACAACATAAATAATCCTAAACTAAGTATTTGCACCCCCCTAGAGGGTCAAGGGAACAGGATATTGTATAGATGGACAGGTAGCCCTAAGTCTAAACTCCTATCTCATCATCGTAGAAAAATAAAGTCATCATAAATGAGACCATACGTGCATGTAAGCTTGTGCAATCGGATTGACGTTCTCTACTAAGTAGGGATCAGTCATTTTCAAGAGACATATCAACCATTCTAATTTCTCAAAAATTTTCTCACACACTAGTGTATCTACCAAATCCCATTCACAAGCAAGCATCGGGCAGACTATGTGAAACACTTGTGAAAAGTAAAGAGGGTACCTCTCACCCAAGGTAGGAGCGGATGAATCTAACGTACTAGCCATATCTGTACACATAGATAGATTTTGGTTAGTGTACAAATATTATAAGCGTCATGTCAAAAGGTCGTGTCCTTGTGCTTAATGTGTTATTATGATTTTTGGGTAATGTACTAGAATTTTTAGCTTCCAAGCTTTTTGTTTGGTGGGTCTTGCTCTTTTACTTTTTTATTTTTATTTTCCTAAGTATAGAGCTATATATATACATTCCCTAAGATTGGGATATTGAGAGGTCAAGGAGGAAGGTTAAGAAGAGAGTAAGTGAATGATGGATGCCAGCAAACACTTCCCACTTCCTTGGGTAGATCATACCTTTTGGAATGACGTCGTCACCTTTTGAAACCAATTGTTCCAAGTTGTAATGGGTGAAAACTTTGACCAATAGTTTTTCACCACCCTAGGCGTTTAATCTACTTGCAAGGGTGGTAAGGTACTCTCCCATGATTTTACTTGAAAAGTTGTTTTCGGTGATGAATTTACCATGGAAGGTGCTATTTTTTCCTTGTTTTTTTGTACATTTTTGGTCACATGTGGAAGTTGTGGAGAAGTTTGTGTTTTTGTAGAAGAACTACATGAAGAGCAAGAATATTCATTTGTTTTTTCTATGTTTGAGCCAAGCGATACAAGTCGTTCTCACTTGGGTATCCAAACTTGCTCCGGATCAGAAGCTCCGGATCAGAAGCTACGAATCAGGTGTATAGTATTATGTGATTTTTCCCTTCCTTCGGTATTGAATCGGCTTTACCGTTACAAGATTTGACTCACATGTGTCTATAGGTGATAGGTATGAACAAAATTTACGTTTAGGCACCCAGATTTGATCGTTCCCTTCATAGTAGCCTTAGGCTTCCAATAGTCATTTAGGAATCCAACGCAACGTTTTCTTACATTTCTTGGAGCGAGTGGGGCATCTCTTACAAGGCTTCTATTTTTTAGCATCCAAAATGGTCTCTAAAGAAGCTTTAGGGACCCATCTATATGTTTTCTTTGTTATATTACGATGAGTCTTGTGTGTCTCATGCTTTGTTTCAGCTACAAAAGTTGAAGCTCTAGATGGTTGGGCTATAGGTACAAATGGTTCAACCACTTCGACATGAAGTGTTTTGGGTTGTATTTCCTCAAGAGGTGATATCTTAGGGACTATCGCTTGATTGATAAGGCTAAGAGTTGGTTTTTGTGTTGTGACACTCCCAAGCTCCCAATCAATAGTGCATTTGGTCGCTAACATCCACTTGCATCCTAGGTTTATATTGTCTTCCATAGTTCCAGCAGGCATGACCAAAAAGTTTTGAGATACGACTCCATTGTCATGACTGACAAAAGTGTGTCACGTTCCAAAAATAGTAGCTTTTTTCTTGTTGATATCCTTGACTTGGATGGTACTCTTAGATAGAGATGGCTTTCATAATAACTGACACCACACTCCATATGATAGCATATTATATTTAGCACATGTGTCAAATAAGGCGTTATAAAGCACTCTCCCCATAGGTGATATTTAACTCAATAGGGTATCGTAGAGGTGTGTTAGAGTCCAACCAATCATCCTCTGTTTCAACTTGAAATGCGTGTAACTCCAAGATTGGCCTCTCATTGGCGTCTAATATGTTGTTGTCACTCCTTAGCCTCAGCTTGAGCTTGTATTTTTTTCAATCCTGCTTGTGCCTTGGCTATCTTTTTTTTATGGATGGCACATAGCTCCTCTTGGCTTAAAGGATCATACTATCTTTTAAATTTACTCCCATTGAGGAATCCAATGGTTTCAACTCCATCAAGAGTTTCCACTTGAATGGTACCTTGTGGGGTGATTTTGCATAATCTTTATGGTCCTTTTTCCGCATATTTCAACTTTTTCTTCTCGTTACTCACTCCATACATAAGGACTTTATTCTCAACTTTGATATATTTGTTCTTTAAATGACGGTCAACCATTTCTTTATCCTATCTTTCTCCACCAGTCTATTGCGCACAACCAATTCTCTTTCTTCATCTAACCTCTCAAGGACATAATAAAATTCAACTAAAGGGCTACCATCTCAACCTTCTTGTTAAGCTACCCACAGAATAGGAATTACAAACTCCCATGGTATAATTGCTTCTTGGCCATATACGATCTTGATTGGTGTACAATTAATAGCCACTTTGTAAGCAGTATGATAATCCCATAGAGTTGATGTCAGCTTCAAATCCCAATCTATGCGATGAGCTTCCACTATCTTGGTCAAGATAGAAATTGAAGTCTTGTTAGTGCTCTTAGCTTGGCCATTTGCTTGTGGATAATAAGGTGTAGACTTATGGTGGACTATCATGAAGCTTTTTGTGAGTTCCTTTATCACTCCATTTATAAAATGAGTACCATTGTCACTCACGATCTCAAGGGGACAACCAAATTGTGTAATAATGTTCTCAAAGAGAAACTTAGCAGTTGACCTTGCATCAGCCTTGCGTATCACCTTGGCTTCCGTCCAGTTTGTCACGTAGTCAGTGGCAACAATAATATATCAAGATAGAGTGTTACAAGCTGCCGGACTAATTGGGCCTACAAAGTCTAAACCCCATTTTTCAAATGGTTGAGTCACTTTAATAGGATGTAATGGCATCTTATCCTTTTGTTGTTTGATCTTGTAACGTTGGCATTCATCACACCCTTTTGCAACAAATGATGCATCCCTGAATAAGGTAGGCCACCAATAGCCTGATGGAAACACCTTTCTAGTAGCTAGTTCCCCTAAAAATTTTCCTCCGGCTATACCCATGTGGGCTTCTTGTAGTATGTATAAATACTCATTCTCACGAGCACAACATCTACGAATATTGTCCTTTCTAGCTTGTAGAGTGTTCCTACAATTAGACAATAAGGTTCACATTCCGTTAATATTTTTTGAGCTATATCCTTACGAAACTCTTTGGGTGGAAAACCATTACCCCATTCACGCATGGTCTCGATTAGGTACAGGGAAGTATCGGGCAATTCATCATTGATTTCAGTAGGGGCTTCACCACCACTGGGTATGCAAAACAAATGATCCGCCATGACATGTCTTTTATCGAGTCTCACCAAAACGGTAAAATCAAATTCAAGAAGAATTAAATAACCATCATGTAATTCTTCTCATGGAACAAGTTTTATTCACTAAGACAACTCTTGATGATCCACATAGAAAACAAACTTGTTGGCAAGAAGGTAGTAGCAAAATTTCTTTATTGCATAAATCATAGCTAAATCTTCCTGCTCTATAGTGGTGTAGTTCCTCTCAGTATCATTTAATTGATGACTTGCAAAGCTAATGGGGTAGTCCAATTTATGTTCTCCTGGTTGAGCTAAAACACACACAATAGCAAAGTTTGATGTATCAATATGCACATTAAAAATTACATTCCAATCAAGCACTCGTAAAATGAAAGCAATCATCAAGGCCTTTTTTAATAACTCATAAGCATGGTCACACTTCGCGGTCTAGTGGAACTCAATAAGAAGCTTGTACAATGGGCAAGCTATCTCGGTAAAGTTTAAAATAAACCGCTAGTAATAACCAACATGGCCCATGAACCTTTGAACTCCTTTATAGTTTGTAGGTGGTTTCAAATTGGAAATGGCTTTAATTTTGCTCTCATCTGTGGAAATCTCATTTTTGGACACTATATGCCCTTGACTCCATGTTTAAACTAAAATTGGCATTTCAAAAGATTTAATGAGATGAGATACAATCTGCACTTTTCAAACGCTTTTTGTAAACATGATAGATGTTCTTTCTAAGAAGAAGAAACACAAAGTTCATCCAAGAAAGCTTCATAAAACTCCCTCAAATATTCCCTAAAAGCAGTGTTTATTAATCTTTGGAAGGTAGCACAGACATTGGTTAAGCCAAAAGCCATAACATGAAATGTGAACACTCCAAATTTGGTTATAAAATCAGTTTTAGGTACTCTTCTCAACAAGAAAAGAGAAGAATTCATTTGGCTCCACAATCCACTTCATGAGCCTCTTTGACAAAGTAGGTCTATTCACCAATTGAGGTAGAAGAGTGTAGCTAGTGAGAAACATGAATGGTTTGTCAGAAGGTAGTGCCTAAATCTTCTATATGCATAAATCACACTCACCATGATGAACTCCACCTCAGTATATCCCTTTTTCACCTCTAGATTCACCTTGCTAGCACACTAGATAGGCTTCATGTAGTAAGAGTTATTACCTCGTTGAAGAATCGTAGCTCCAGTAGCATCCTCACCTACTGATGGATTCACATAAAACTCCTTATTCCAAGTAGGAGATTGCATAGCAGGATGAGAACCAAGAGCCTCTTTAATACCTTGAAAAACCTATTCACATTCATTTGTCCATTGTAGAGGATCCAACCTTGCTACTTGCTGTAAAGGATAAAGAAGTTGAGAGGACAAAAAAATGAACCTTGACATATACTTCACCTTTTGAATAAAAGTAGCAAGTTGCTTTGTATCCTTAGGTGATGGGAGGCCTTCACTTTGTTAGGTTCCGCTTCAATTCTATTCTCTGAGATCATATGCCCCAAAAACTTCACTCTTGGTTGAGGAAGATGACACTTCTTTAAGTTGAGTTGAACTCCACTTTCATTATATTGCTTCAATGCCATCCCAAGATTTGCACAATGATCCTTTCTAGAGCTATAAACACAAAATTCATCAATAAGATCCTTCACAAATTTTCCAAGAAAGAGAGAGAACACCTGATTGACGCTCTTTTGGTACCACACACAACTATTTATAAGAACAAAAGGAAGCACACAATAACAAATGCATCCCCATGGTGTGGTGTGATAAATGTGGTCTTCTTTTGATATTATAAAGCCAATGTGAGCTGAAAATATCCAAAGAATCTATCACATACACTATACCTCTCATGCCTTGCAATAGAATCAAGTATGTCATCTATGAAAGGAAAAGGGTATTGATCTCTCTTCATAGCTGCATTTAGAGGCTTAAAATCAACACAAATTCTCCGCTTTCCATCCTTCTTGGGTGTGACAACAACATGACTCACCCACTCTACAGTACCCACAGAACATATGAAACATGCTTTAAGAAGCTTGTCTACCTCCTCCTTAATTTAAAGCATTAAGTTCTAATTGTCCCATTCTCCTTAGCTTTTGGCATACAAACTGAGCTCCTTTCTTGATTGGAGTGTGGATTTCCTCTCCTTTGAAGCCTCTAATTTACTCATAAGAAGTGATGAATAAATTGGAAAATGGTTATATCATATGTAGGTAGCCCGTAGGTACTCACCCTTCTCATGACTCGGGAGGCAACATACCTTGTATCAGCTCTTGTTTGACATTAGATTGAAATTTGGGTTGTATCAGCTCTTCAATTTTCTCATAAGGACCAGAGATATCCTCATTCTCCATAAGGCCAAGAAATATTTATTTTTCATCATGCTCTACTTCAAGAAACAAGGAGGAAACATCTAGATCACTATCAATATTATTTTCCACCTCAATGCCATCATCCCCATTGTCTTCTTCTTCACTTGAGTACTCTTCTTCATCACTTTGCTCATCAAAACCATCATCCAACACCCAAAGACCATAGCACATAGGAACAAAACCCTGTCAAAGCACAGATTACAACACACACTGACCAATGCATATGAAGACAAGGGAATCCCCTTTCACAATTGAACATCACAAACCCACAAATTTAACATAAATTCCACAATTCATAGATACATGTGCTCCCAATCCTTCTGCACCCAATTTTCCAACTGTGAGTATTTTGCTTCATTGCACCTCTTTAGCCTTTGCCTCAAGATTAATATCCTCCTCAATCTCAAGAACCTCATTGGAATCCATCTCATCATCTTGTTCATCGGGTGGTAGATCCTCCTCATCTATTACCTATGAAGGATATTTCAATAGACTAGCAAATAGAGAATTTAAGAATATAAGGAACCCAAAGGATTCTTTAATTAGCTTGCAATCTTGTTCATGCATAGGACACCGTGAGGGTCTATAGCTAATAGGCAGCTGATGGTACTTCGTGTATGAAAGTCTTGTGGAATCACAATCTTTTAAGTGCACCACCACCATGTAAGGAAGAACCACCATGTCCCTATGGACCTCAACCTCAAACTTGTCTCTCTCAGACTTGAGAAAATCGTTGTGCTGAGCTATAAGGTAATCCATGTTATGGAATTGATATCTTATTGTTTATTGCAGTTGTGATAGGTGGAAAAGGCTTGACCGAGCTAAGCTATTGCAAAAGGATATCATATTTTATGTACATTTTATTATTCAAGTGCTCTTTATGAGCTTTGGCCATTTATGACCGGCCGGCCTGTTTGTACTCACTTTGACCATTCAAGAATCTATAAATTAAATACGTGCAAGAGGGAAATGGTCACTCTTGCACGGGGGGAGATTGTACCCAGTGCTTGTGTCTTGTTATCTCCTCTCCTCTCTTCTCTCTCGCCGTGCCGGCGTAGCACTCCACTCTAGGAGGTGCGCCTACACGCGTTCTTTCACTCTCTCACGTTCTCTATCTCTCTCTGTTAGCGTATATCGTCGATTATATGCTCGTGGATTCTCCAGGTATGAAGATTAGTTAGTTTTATGGTTTGTAGTATATTGTTTTTGGTATTTTGCAGGACAACCACGCATCGGTCTGTAGCAGTGGTATCAGAGCATAGGCTACGCTCCAAGACTAAAGATTTTTGACAAATAGCAACTAAGTGTTTTGTTTTCTTATGCTCGTAGGTTTTGTTAATTGCTTCAATTTATAATAATTATTAGTGTCAATTGTATGAGATAGATAGTGATCTTTAGAAATTGAAGAGAATCCTTTCTTTATTATCATGTTATGGCAATATGCAATAACAAGAGAGGAATAGAATCTCTTTCATGATATCAAGGTTCGTCTACGACTCGCAGTATAGGATAACAGGTGAGGAATGTTAGATTTCAATTGACTGTTAGTAACTGATAAGAAATCCATGAGAGAATTTGACAAAGGGGAAAAGGACGAAGAATAGATTTATGAAGAGGAAGACAGCCTTAGTTTCGATGAGAAAGAAGTAGAAGAAGAAGGAGAAGACCCAATGAGGAAGATGAAGCTGTAATGGATTTTTATTTATTTTTTTCGTCTCTCTCTCCCGTCGTAAGGAGGAATCTCAAGGACTCATTGCATAGTAGGAAATTAGGAATCACCCCCAATTTAGTCTATCAAATAATCCTCACATCAGGCTATCAAACCTCGCGAGACTCTCCGCATCCTCCACACATCACCAAGGCGAGTAGCACCAGGTGCGAGCAGCATAACATAGAACACGCATCTCTACCCTCGACCAACAGCATCTGCATTTGCAGCAGCTCTTCATCCCGGCCCATTGAGAAAATAACCGTCACGGTTGGCAAGTAAAATCCACCGCAGTCCCCTTCCAATATTGGCACTTTTCAATCATGCCAAATTGTATGATCTGTATAACAGCAGAAGCGGCAGCCGCTCCCTTGCGTGTGCGCGTAGCAGTTTTTTGCATGGCAACACCGAGTGAACTCCAGCCATCAAAGTGTGTTGGCATGGAAATGCTTTCCATTTATCTCTCTCGGTACACTCCGTGTGAACAGTTATAGCTCTCTCTCTCTCTCTCTCTCTCTGGTCAACTAGCGACCAGTCTCTCTTTCCCTCTCCTTGGCTAGTTACCATGTAGCATGCAGCTGTGGTGCATTAACGAGCAACTCTCATCACCTCACAGACACACATAGGCGCATTCAAACTCTCTCTCTCTCTCTTGGCCGCGTCCTCAGCCGGTAACCATTGCATTCTCTCTCTGTCTTGGTTGTTGGACACACCCGCACCCCACGTTACTCTCTCCCTCCTCAGTTGTTACTGGATGCCAGGTAGCACTGGGCTGCGCACCACCCATTCGCCATGCAAACTCGAACTCCCTCTCCCTCTTTAGCCATCTCCCACCACGGCCAGAATCTCTCTCTCTTTCTCTCTATCTCTCTCTCTCTCTCAACCGCCTATATGCAATGGCTCTAGTTTTTTGTACCCCAACCACCCAATCTTTCACCATCCCTCTCTAGCCACCACCCACGATCAGTCTCTCTCTATCTCTCTTTTGCTGACAACCCCTCTCTTGTTCACCAACTCTGAGGGCATGTAGACTTTCTCTCTCTCTTACTTCACGTGCGATTGTTTTCTAACTCCTGGTTGATGCCCACCAGCTACAGCCCGACCTCCCTCCCCATTGGCCATTATCACTCTCTCCTAGTTGAACTGGCTTTCGCAGCCTCTCGGCTCTCGCACTCTCTCTCCTAGGCTAGTCCCTGCATAACAAGATTGTGGCTCAACCAGAAATGAAATTTTTAGCAGTTCCTGTTGGCATCAATCTCGAGTAGATAAAATCAAAAATAATTTTGCTTCATCATGATTACCTATTACTCAATCTCTCGCACACACAAATTGGAGTTCTCTACTCTTGTGCTCTCACTCAATTGCCCGCAACCACCAGAAGCAGTTCGCCATGCACACGAAGACAAGATCTATTGGAGGCAGCTTTAGACACAGGTGAAGCAGTCTTGCAAGTAGGAACAGACCCAGCTAAGTCTACACTCCACTGTTTAAGAAAAAGTATGCTAAGATCAACATCTTGATTATTTTGTTCGTATGTGTGATCTCCTCACACATATGCATGTATTCTATGTTGAAAACGATCAATTTAGGGCCTTGAATTGTAAGAAAAATTGAAATCAATTGTAAAGGAACCATCCCATGAGTTGAGATGTACAGTATTAGAAATAAGATAAGAGGAGATGAGTGAAGGCCAACTACCTTCTCCTTGATCATCTAGCCTGAGAATGATGAAACCAAATTTGATATGGGAGATAAGGGTGAAGGTCCAAAAGACAATGCTGAAGATGGAGTAATAGTCCTCCTAGATGGGCTCGTGTAATGTGAAGGCTGAAAACACATAAAGTGGACATGTACCAATGCCCGCATACACCACACCCATTGTCTGATACGCCAACAACAACATCTGCCAATGCTTTCCACTAAACCATCCTCTGAATTTAGCCAGCCACAAGAAACCTAACAATTTTGACATTAGAGTGGTGAAAGCCTTGTGCTCAAAGGTGTTGAAAAGCTTAAATGCAAGCTAGTAACCAAGTTTTAGTTGTTCACTTTCTGATGCATATAATACAACACTCTAGTCTGAAGCCCAATGCAACACAAGAAGATTAATTCACATTAATCAATTACCTTTGAGGCAAGGAGAACCTTTTCTCCTTGTGGTCCTGAAGTTGGCAGTCATAGTTATTCTCAAGATCCTCGAGGATGCCATCACTCTACAGGCGCAACAACTTGAGGGAGTAGTTACTCTCGCCACGATAGATATTGCACCTATTGCTGCCTCTGTTGTCGACATCTACTACTGTTGAATTTTCTTCATGATTTGCCTTGTGGGTATGTTTTGTTTGGCCTGATGCATTCTCCAAATGAGAAGGATGTTGCTTTTCTTGATCCGCACTAGCATCTTCCATATTGCAAGATGCAGAGGAAGCTCTTGTCTTTTCTCATCTACTTTGGCAGCAACATGAGACAAACTAATACTCTCACTGTGCACAAAGCTCAAGGGATAATTACTACACATATCTCTTCAATTGACAAGCGTTTTGATAGATTACCAGCAGCTATATTTGTTGCCTACACGCCTGGAGATGGTCGATCATTCATGTGTTGGTTAAGCCCTGCATAATAATAGCGAGTCACGAGTAGAGTAGTGCAGGGAAGCTCGGAAAGAAGGCCACACACTCACATCCCTTGGGGTCAAGGAAGGAGGAAGCTCAGAAAGAAGGACACGGTGTTATATATCCACAAAGTTGCCTTATGAGCTAATCTTCCTTGAGTTTTGGGGGACCTAATATGCTATATAGCATAGTATATGATGATGGTTGAGTTTTTTTATTGTGAAGAATACGATACATTTTAGAGTAGCAAGTATAACTTTCTCAATATTGCTAGTTTCTTAGGCCAATTGTGTGTATTTTGTAGGTAGTAACCATATCTAATCATAGACTACAAACTTGGCTAGATATTGAGTAGTTTTTATGGGTTTCTAGAGGTCATAATGCTAAACCCAGTTTTTTCATGTTTGCTGTATTTAGCACTTTATCATTACCCCCAAGGTTCCAATTGTAAGAGATCCATTATCCTTTTGACATGCTTCATGGCTCCTTTTGAATCCAAAGGCCCAAAGGAAACTAAGAAAACATGTATATAGTATCTGGATTGAGCGTGATTATAGAAACTTTGATGATAGGTCCGCAGAATGGCAAAAATGCAACTTTTTTGTACCTATTTTTTTTGCCCAAAAAAAAATTAGTGAGGTAAAAGCAACCATATGTTTTGGTCACCAACCCATTGAAGTTAACGGGGCATTTTATCTCATGTCCTACAAAAATCCCCACTCTTATTTATATGCAGTCAATCGTAAGAAATTGCTGTTTTGGGCAAAATGCACTGGTCCATCAACTTTGGAGACTTGTAGTGACCAAGGGATGAGAAAAATTACAAGTTTCTCATTTTTTCCATATGTAGTAGTTATTGAACTATAAGCTCATTAAAGGATTTTTCAAAATGAGTGGATCTACTATGGTTTTGGAATTTTTTCCCAAAACCCTGAAAGGACACTTTTATGTCCTATTAGGTTACCATTCTAGTGTTAAAATTTGTTAGACTTCTCAAACTGTGAAGATTTTTCTGGGTTTTCTCCTTTCGAATAGCTCATTGTTACATTTTACTAGTTGCTGTACATTAGCGCTGCTCCCATCATTATGTTTAGTTTGTTTACCACAATTTTATGGAAATAAACGTATCTGTCTTGCTTGACCGTAAAATCAAATGATTTTTATCATGATCTTCACTTGTTACATTTCTCTAACTCATTTAAGGATTCACAAAAACCTATGGAGGCCATAATGTGAGGACGTCAGATAAGTAATCTCTTTACTTTATTTTGCAAACTCATTTTTATAGCTTTTGTACTAATATCCTAACCATATTTTATCCGATTTTATGATACCCTCTTGCACTGCTAAGGTCATGCCCTCTAATTGTATTGAAAGAAATTTTTGTTGGGATGATTTGTCAGTAAGCTATGCAGCTACTCAAGCGAGCTATTGTGCTCTGGGATAGTGAACAACAATTTGTAAGTGCTTTGATATACTGCATTGTGATGTCAACAACGTAGTAAATATTCTTTTTCTCATTTATGTCTTGTCTAGTCCATTGGTCACATGCACACAGATTCGCCGATTTAGGCAGCACAACAACAAACTACAGATTCATGCTTTTTAAAAAATATCCAATGCAGATTCGCCGATTTAGACAGCATTAGTGCAAATTCGATGATTTAGGCAGCATGTTTTATTGGTGTAGACTCGCCGGATGAGGCAACACCGATCACAAAATCATGGTGCAGTGGCTGGCCACCACTACAACTGGTATAATTTTGTTACTCGGGTACATAATGAAAGTGATTTGGATTTGGACTTATATTGTGGAATTGAAATTGGGTTGGGATTTGGTATCTGGTGATTATTACGACAGAGTTCATGTGATGAGACTTGAAAACATGAGATTGATGATGAGTGTGACCAATGATATCCTGATTCATCAGGGTATGACATATACTGCTTATTCTAGTGGTATGGGACACTATAATAGGTAGTATGTGGATGACGGCAGGCATAAGCTAATGTTGTTTAGTTTCATAATTTTTTTTTTATTTATGCGATGTTTTTGACACAACATCACTGTTTTTGACAAGTATTGTTTGCAGATTTTTATCTTCGCAAAACTGAGGACAATTGTTTTCCAACGGAAAGGTATGTTATGGAATTGATATCTTATTATTTATTGCAGTTGTGACAGGTGGAAAAGGCTTGATCGAGCTAAGCTATCGCAAAAGGATATCATATTTTATGTACATTTTATTATTCAAGTGCTCTTTATGAGCTTTGGCCATTTATGACCGGCCGGCCAGTTTGTACTCACTTTGACCATTCAAGAATTTATAAATTAAATGCGTGCAAGAGGGAAATGGTCACTCTTGCACGGGGGGAGATTGTGCCCAGTGCTTGTGTCTTGTTCACTCCTCTCCTCTCTTCTCTCTCGCCGTGCCGGTGTAGCACTCCACTCTAGGAGGTGCGCCTACACGCGTTCTTTCACTCTCTCATGTTCTCTATCTCTCTCTGTTCGCGTATATCATTGATTATATGCTCATGGATTCGCCAGGTATGGAGATTAGTTAGTTTTATGGTTTGTAGTATATTGTTTTCGGTATTTTTCAGGACAGCCACGCATCCGTCTATAGCAATCCAGAATGAATGGGGCATTGAAGATAGAAGAGACATTGTCAAACATTTCAACAACTCTTGTAGATACTACAAAATAAAAAAGTCTTTCATCCACAAATGCAGGATTTTCAACCCCTTGCTTACATTTTGAGCTGGCTCACTGGCAGAAGAAAGATCAATGTTTCTTTTTTTGGTGCTAGTCACTTGAAGCTTTTGGCTTACCTGCACTTCTTCCTGTTCTGAAGCTTTTGAGTCGTTGGGGGGTTATTCTATCCCCACAACATCATCTCCAAGAAATGTATTCTTTTAGCCATAGCAAAGTTCACATCTCTCTTTAAAGAGCCTCTCAGCAACTTAGGTGGTCTCTCTTTTGCTTCCCGTTTCACCTAAGAAAATTTCTGGATCCACCCTCTGCCTCTTCATTCTCTGAGATCTTAATCCTAATAAAAACATAATACATGCAAAAATAGGTAAGTATTGGGACACACTAGCATTTAACTTTTTTTATAAATTTGATAACAAATTTCTTGTAAATTGCAAGCTGCTGGTCTCTCTCTCTCTCTCTCTCTCTCTCTCTCTCTCTCTCTCTCTCTCTCTCTCTCTCTCTCTCTCTCTCTCTCTTTATGACAGATTTGTCTCATAGGTCATGTTTGCTTTTTACAGAGGTTACTTAGAGCAGCTCATTCTAGTTGAGTTTCAACTCCCCTCTCTCCCTATTTTGTTACCCCCTATATGCTCCATGACGCATGAACAATGCTTAGTAGACCAATACTACGTATATGCACGCCATAGGACAACAAATAGAGGTTTCTTTTCTCTCTCACTCCGTGTCGGTCTTATTTGAGTGCATATCCCTACATACCCATTTAGTGCTCTACGGCATGCGGACGACAATCGACTGACCAATAACACCATAAGACAAGTAAAAATGCAGTCTCTCTCTCTCTCTCTCTCTCTCTCTCTCTCTCTCTCTCTCTCTCTCTCTCTCTCTCTCTCTCTCAAAATGTACATTAAATCGTGCCTATAAGAAAAGAACAAGAGTAGGGGTTACCTTTTCCTGGGCTTGGCATGGCCACCTTTAAGAGATGCTATTTTTGCGTCTCTCTCTCTCTCTCTCTCTCTCTCTCTCTCTCTCTCTCTCTCTCTCTCTCTCTCTCTCTCTAAACCACCCTCTCCTTGTCACTCTGTGTGTGTGTGTGTGTGTGTCTGTGTATGTCTCTGTACGAGCTCTAGCGTAATTCCACTTACAAATTTTCAAATCTGCCTAAATGAATCTCTGTCTCAACCTAGTGAAATGTGTAGATCCATCTCTCTCTCTCTCTCTCTCTCTCTCTCTCTCTCTCTCTCTCTCTCTCTCTCTTTCACACACACACACACACACACACACACACACACACACACAATTAAATCATTCCTAGTACCGTTTCCGACATGCATGGAAAATAACTACATGCTTTACACGTGTCAAACGGCTAAAATTAACTAGCGGGCATTTATTGCACCGTATAATTTTGATTGAGAGGTCACTTTCTCACTTAATGAGTTGCACAATATTCGTTGGCATGCTTATTGTAGAACCTTAGAGAGAGAGAGAGAGAGAGAGAGAGAGAGAGAGAGAGAGAGAGAGAGAGAGAGAGAGAGAGAGAGAGAGATAGATAGATTTTATTATCGTCCTCGGAGGTCAAATATGACCTATGGGACCAAAGTTACATGTGATGTAGTATGTGTATGGTTGATGAGTGACTCTCGATGCTCCAAAATTGTAGTGATGAGAGTCGCAATGGAGAGCCCACACTTTGGCTGGGAGAGGAAAGTGTGTAGGTCTAAGTTATGGCTGAAAATGTGAGAGAAGCAAGTTCGGATGTGATCAAAAGCTGAGCACTCTAGTAGTGTGTGGTACTCAGACTCTCGAACTTGCAATGAGCATAATGTGCACAATCGATTTGACTCTTCTCCATTGCCCCAACGCCCTATCTTGCATCGAAGGAAATGGGAGCTAAGCCGAATTGTTGCGATAGTGCGTATCGCGGACAAGGGAATAGGCTCAAGCATGTAAGTGTGAGTACGGTTTCCTCTCTCAGCGAAGAACACGGTTTTGTAGTTGGGGACAATATAGGTGGTTTAATGTATGAAGCGTGACCCACCAGATTTCTCCCAAGCCGTAATACATTGGCGTTGTAGAAAAGCTTCATTCACTTGAGAGTCAATTGAAGCATCATGTAGCAAGTGTAATGCATCCCATCTCCCAAACCACTTCTTTATGTCTTGCATCCATCTCGTGCTCAAGATCTTGCTTTTATGCGTCTTTTGAACTTTTTTGCTTGCTTCCCATGCAATTGTAGGAAGTCGATGTGAGGGGTTTTGACGCATCTTTATCATGTACTCCACAACCCTTTCCATGCCCATAACCTCAATTGGAAGAGATCCCGACTCAAGAAGTAGGAGCATATATGGTGTTTGTGTCTTAACTTGGAGAAAGTTTGTAAGAAAACGCTTTTGGACATTCTCAAACTCTTTCCAAGTAGACTTTGAGATGCTCCCACCCCACACTTCAACTCCATAAAGAAGAACCGGTGTCACCAATGCATCAAAAATATACTTCTTGAGAACCCAACACTTGATGTTTCCCGCATTACACATGTTCTCAAATGCATAATATGCTCTCTTTCCCGCTTCCAAACGACGCATAGAACATTCATGCCACTTGTGATTGGATGGAACCTCAAGGCCAAGGTATTTAAAGCTCTCAACAACTTCAAGTGTCTCGTTGTTGTACACAATGCATGGATTCTCCTTATGGTTGGTTTTCACAAGCATAACCTTTGTTTTGGATTCATTTACAATCAGCCCACTATGCAAGCAAAAGTTCTCAAGGACAACCATAAGCTTTTGTGCATCTTCTAAAGTGTGTGCTAGAAGCACTACATCATCCGCATACAACAAAATCATGATTACCGCATTGCAAATAGTGACCTCTTCAATGCCTTCTTCTTGCATAAAGTCAAGCACCATTTGTTCCAATTGATCGATGCATAGACCAAAGAGAGTTGGTGACAATGGACATCCTTGTTTAACCCCAATAGTGCTTACAAAAATTTCTCAAATTTCTCTTCCCATGCGCAATTGACAACTCACCTTCTCATAGATTCGAGAAACCGCAAGCATAAACTCACTTGGCACTTGGAGTTCTTCCATCCTTCTCCACAAATTGTTACGTGGAATCATATCAAAGGCTTTCTTAAAGTCCACAAAACAACAATACAATCGCTTGCCTTTCAACCGACTTTCCTCCATGAGAACACGAAGAGTGACAAAGATGATCAATGGTGCTATGGCATCGACGAAAACCCGCTTGTCCCTTTGCACGCTTGTCATTCTCTTCAGCCCAATCACTCAATTTCATCTCCATTATGCACCCAAAACAACTTTGCCATAAGAGACCCAATCATTATAGTCCGGTAGTTGCTTACATTCTTTACATCCCCTCCTTTATGCAAAGGCTTAACCCAATTAGTGCTCCAATCATAAGGCATACCATGTTGAAGTGCAAGGTTGAACATATCACACATCCACTCATGGGTAAAATCTCCCGTCCATTTGATCATCTCCGGCTTGATACCTTGAAGATCTCCCGCTTTGCGAGTGGCCAACTTTTCAAGCCCACCGTATACATCCTCAATAGTAAAAAAAGACGACATACATGGGAGTGAACCATAAAATGGCATTTTTTCAGTATTTGCTTGCTCATATAATTGCCTACAATGTGTGTACACATCCACTAGACTCAAGTTACCAAAATTCTCAACCCGCTTGCCTCTCAAGTTTCTCCAAAATCTTCCACATGCATGTGCCTTTTCTTGGACTTTAAATTCTTGTTGCTTTACTTCCCATCTTCTTCTCTTCTTTTGAATCAATGCCTTGTATGTATGCAAATGACTTTGATAGTTGTCTTTGTCCATAGTTGCATCAAGATTTATCAAGGACTTTCGAGCATCTTGACATTCTTTATCAAACCACCTTTTGCGTGATCTATCTTTGTTGATACCATGGAGATGCTTTATGGCAAAGCATTCTTCCGCACAAGAACAAATAGCTTTCTTGAAAGCTTCCCATTTTGTTTCCAATGGTGCATCACATTGAAGCTTTGTCATCCATAATTTTTGTTCAACCATTTCAATGTACATTGGTGCCCGTTTCAATTCCATACATAGTGATAACTTCTCTTTCCTTTGGCTGAGATTATCATGCTTAGTTGCTTCTCCACATGAAAGGTCAATACATAAGGTGCGATGGTCGGATTCCGGGGTCCATTGACCAAACATAAAACTCTTTATGCGATACATGATGGCTTCAGAGAGTAGCATATAGTCAATCACACTATCCCCATTATGTCTCCTACATGTAAATCCATTGGTTCCACTCCACAAAGATACACCATTGGCAATGAGCATACCCGTGCTATTACACATGTGTAAAAGTAACTTTCCATAGTGATCCGGCTCTTTCTCATCCATTGAAGTACGATCATACAAGTGAACTTCCTCCAACTCCCTTGAAATGTATGGCATATCAAATTGTTGAGTATCATGTTGCAATGTTTTTGTGCGAGCATTCATATCCCCAAATACAATAACATCACCTTCACCTTTGAAATAAGCAATGTCCTCTTCCAAATCATAAAATGGTTGATCTCTATCCATGCAAGCATAAAAGGGAGAATCATGATGAGGAATGTAGCAACCGGCTACAAAAATGGGTGCTCTTTTTGGTGTCATAATTTTCAGCCATACATAATGTTTGTACTTGTCATCTTTCACAATTGATACAAAATCTTCCAATCCTTTCTTAACCATACATTCTAACCCTCCTTGTCCTCTTCGTTGCTTGAGATTCTTTGACCACATCAATGAATGTACATTGTAATCCTCCAAGCCGTTAATCCTTTGTGTATCATGCTCCCAAGTTTCAACAAGAAGTACAACATCGGCTTTGCTTGTTAGTTCATCAATGCCAAGCCCGCATTCCATGGGTATCCATTACAATTCCAAAAGCATATTTTCAATTGTAACTCGGTCTCATAGGTCACGTATCCCTATTTTCTTGAGAGACTTGCCTCCTCCTTGGGCACATTTTCTTCATGAGAGATCTCCTTGTTTTTATTATTCTTTTCCTCATATGCCTTGCGACGCATATTTTGTTGCTTAATAGTGCGATCTTCACATACAAAACATTTTGTATCCCTCAAATAGATCCAACTATTATCAAGGATAATCTTTCGCTTGGTCTCATCCGGCATGGTGCATACAATTGGTCGTTCTCCCGAGCAAGGAGCTCCTTGCTTCCCCACTCTATGTGCTCCATAGACCATAACTCCGGACATGCCAAAGTGGATTTTGAAGAAATCTTCAATAACAATGGTAAGAGAAGGAGGTGTCTCTAACTTCTCTTCGGGAATTCCACGAATAAAAATGTTCTTGGAACGTCGCTCCCGTTCCTTCAACTCCTCCACATTCACATTCTCAACATTCTTTGTTTGAACCATAGCTTGCATGAGTGAGGAATTAGAAACTACATTGCTACCACATACATCAGCCCAAGACTTGTTTGTGCATACATTTTTCATGTCGCATACATCCCGGCTCATAGTGTCAAATTTCTTCTCTTTCAATACATGGTCATGCTCTACTTTGCTCATCCGCTCCTTCAAAGCATTCAAGTCCACAAGAGAGCGTTTACATTCCTTGACTTCCTCTTCAAGTTGCATCAAACGTGTTGTTTGCATCTCAAGTGTCCTCTTGAGATTCTCATTCTCAACCACAAGTACCCTTAGTGTGCCATTCTCCATTGCAAGTGCTCGTAAGTCTTCGCCTTGTTTGTTTACGGTCTCTTGCAATGATACCAAGTACGCCATGATCATGGTTTCCGATGTCGTTGGTTGGGTGGTTGTGTTGCTATCTCCACACTTAGGAGATTTTGGATCATTTTCCACAATGGTTGTGGACCTTGTTGAAGAAGAAGAACCCTTGCGAGTGCCGGAAGACATTGTATGTAAAATAGGAGATGAGAATCAATTTTATTGAACCTGTTCACTTTGGAAATGCTGCTACAGAAATGCCGTTCATAACTCTAAAAATTTCTGTCTTTACATCAATGCGTAGAGAACTTCGTGCTCTTCGATTGAGGCTATAGATCACCCAAATCGGAGTTCGGATGAAGAAGTTATGATCAAAAGAGTGGACTGTTGTCTACTAGGTCAAAAAACGGCTGCGTTTTTATAGAGAGAGAGAGAGAGAGAGAGAGAGAGAGAGAGAGAGAGAGAGAGAGAGAGAGAGAGAGAGAGAGAGAGAGAGAGAGTTTGGCTTATAGGTAAATGACAAGAACAAAGGAGACTGTGAGAAAGGCATGCAAAGGACCAGGTTTGGCTCCTAAAGCAGGAGGAAGATCAGCTAGTAAAAAGAAGAGACCAGGAAAGCCCATGAAAATCTTGAAAACTTCAGGGATGAATAGGCTACAAAGACACATCGGACTGTTTAAGGAAATCAAGAAGGCTCATAAATGTCAAGCTTCTTGTACCAAAACTTCCATTCCAAAGACTAGTCAGGTCCAATATGTGAGGAAACATGTTTTGGGACCATGAGGTGGAAACCTATTGCACCGCTAGTACTATAAGAGGCAGCATAAGATTTTTTGATGGAATATTTCAATGACATAACAATTGTTGCAACACATGCATTATGGACAAAGACAGTGAAACTTTGAAAAGAGTAAGATGGGGATATGATAAGCTGCTCCATCCCAATGAATTTATAGATAATAAAATGAAGGAAATTTTGCTTATTTCTCCATCAAAGCTAGAGGTGGTGAAGATTGTAGAAGTCACCCACGATGTGAATACCAGGGCCAGGTTTGAGCAGGAAAAGCGACATGCAGAGAAGATAAATAAACTAAAAGAGGAGGAAAAGGCAGCACATTCTATAGAAGAAGAGGTTAACAACGTTACACACGAAATCAATGTCAGCAACAACAAAATTTCTCATCTATGGAGGAATGATTAATAGTGCATATACAGCTAGAAGATGGTATAAGAAGACTTGCATTAGATTCTACGGATATCAATATATTGCGGGATCCAGATGCTCAAATCACAGATTCAATTGTATATATCTTCTTGAAGTAAGATGCTCTTACCATCTCTAACATATTTTTATTCAACCTTGAAGCTAGAGACTAACAACATCAAACTATCTTGTAGTTTGATAAAGAGTCAGCAACCTTCACAAAGCCATACAAAAAAAAAAAAAGGATTCCGAGATTTCTTCCTTTCTCAGAATAAAAAATACCCCTATCGGCACATTCAAGAAGTGGCTTGCTTATTGTTCAATGTTGCAAGTAGCAACCATAATTTTTTCATATGAGAGCAACCGCCATTGGAGCCTCGTTTGCAATGAGCTTGACAAGCCAACTGTTTGGACACAAAACTCAATTCAAGGAACGCATCCAGAATTGAGAATGTGAGCATTGAAAATTATAAATTGGTTTTATTTTTTATAGACAATGGAGACAGTTATTATGTTGGGTTCATACCAACTCCTCCTGCTTGCAGATGTATAAAAAGAATGTTGCCCGTATATGGAAGGCTACGCGGAAATCTACCGCTGTACAAGTCAAAAATTAAGGAAGTCACAGTGCCTTTACAGAGACTGATGGTAACTCATGTGGATGGAGATGCCTCCTCCATGCTGAGTATATATTGCATAGCTTTTTTGCATTAGATCCAGTCATGTCAAAGGTATGCATTTTGCATAACATTACTATAACATTGTGACAATTTGGACAAAAATGTGTCTCAGTTCCTTTTTGTTTTTGTCTTGTCTTTTACAGAGTGCATTGAAGAAGTACACAATAGAGTATTTGCACCAATACTGCGCCACCCTAATACAACATCTGCATGCAATTTCACATACCGTGAGCATGGATGCAGAACAAACCCTATTGCATGACCACATTGTAGAGTTAATGATGACTGTTGATGGATTGCAGCAAACAGATTCCATAAGGGCAACTAAGAAAGGACAGGAGAAAGAGGAGGGAGGGACTTTTGAGAAAGAAATGCTACAGAGGGAGAGTTTGAGAAGTAGAAAAGTCCAAATGAGGGGAATCCCACACAGGAGCAAGATCACACAGATCGAGGGGCTGACAAAGAAATAAATGTTGAAACTCCCTCTGCCCTTGGAGGGTTTCAGAGTGATGAAGTTTATGCAGAGGGAGGGGCTGAGAAAGAACGCTCTAACCCTAAAGCAGAGCATACCTCTACCACACCTCCACCTGTTGAGCTTGAAAATCAAGAGTCTTTTATGCCTGACACACAAACAGATGATAGCACATTAGAAACAAATTTCAGGTGCAACGGATCCCTCAACACTGGAGACACAAGAGTCACAAACAACAGAAGAACAAGAGAAGATGCTCCAGGATGTCAACATTGAACAAGACAACCTCGATGGCAACAAAACCCAGTATGGACCTTTGCTAGACATCCTATGATTGTTTTGATAATAGCCTATATTAAAGAATATGAAAGTCAACCTATTTTCTAACTACTTATTTATTTTACAAAATGTTTGCAGAGACTGATTATTTTGGATGTCAAAGGATTGTTGTTGTTTCAGGAACCGTATGATCCCCACACAAAAGTTGCCAACCTGCACAACTTCAGGACTGGTGATTGCAGAGCCATTGTGTGTTCAAGAAACAAGGAATTTATACAGTTTCTACTTCCAAAGTTCCGGGTTGCGATATGGTCCTCTATGCCAAAGAGAAACCTCAATCCCCTTGTAAATATGGTTTGCAACGTAGAGGGAATCGAATGTTTGCAATTCGATGTTTTTTTATTCATAGAAGGACTATGTTTACATTGAAGGGGACTACAACCCTACCAGGCCAAATGTATTGCTATTCTATAAACCTTTTTTCCAAATCCATGTCCCACATGATGATATCAACACTTTGTTGATAGATGAAACACCCCATAAGGGCTTGATAAATCGACCAAGAACCACTCTCTCCCCACCCTCATTTGAAGGTCATGAGAATGAACTTTATCTAGAGGACTTGAGAGAGAGAGATTATACACATTTATCTACATATGTTGGTCAAAATATACAATGATCACACTACCAGCTAACAAAGGGACATAGGTCGTGAGATAGACCTCATCTTACAATTGAAATAAAGATATAAGCAAATTGTGAGAATCGTCTCACAATTGAAACAAAAGATTTAAATTGCAAGAAACGTTGGAATGGAAGTCATGAATATAGATTCGTTCAAGTTACATTGGCACGATTTGGACTCGGCCGGTTAGTTCTCTATAGAAAATCTCTTTTTCCCTTTGTTGCATTAGTTTGCATCCACCAATTAAGAAATAGAACAGTGAGGGCTTGTTCTTTGCGGACTCGTCTACGATGTGGTGCCGAAGTTGTAGAAGTTTGCATTGCTCTTTTATTGTGACCACCAATGTCACAAATTTGAGCTCTTTGTCAAAAACCTCCACATCTATGACACCATTGTTCTCTAGGCCTACTAACTCTTGATCAATATGAATAAACTTAGAGTATCCTACAACAATTTGAGAGCACTGGTACCAGAAGCAGATGAGAAGGGACTGTGTGCTGATCATGTACTTGGCCACCAAAGTTTCCAGTGCAACCTCGCAATGTATGCCATCCACCTCTTTAACATACCACCCTCTATCAAGAAGCTTGTCACAGAAGCAAGAATTTAGAGATTTACATACCAGCATTATCTTTGCAACATATATATGGCAGGTGTGAAATAGTTCCATATATAAACTTAAAGGACAAAAATTAGCAATCTTTACCAATTTAGTGGGCACTGAATTTTGTAGGGACCTCTGCACATCCCTAAATAGCTTGCTTATGAGAGCTTCACACACGGTGGTGTTCGGGACTAGCCAGTCAATGCAACTCCAATCGGTAGGGAGAGGGAGTTTAACCAGAGTAACCTTTTTTATTTTTTTGGTTGAGCTAGTAGAAATGCTTGTAGAAGAGAATTCCCTCATCTGCAAGACTCTTGCTAGTTCTTCCATCATACTGCAAAACACCAATGTCAGTGTGGATTACAGAGATGAGACCTATAATACACTCCACTGGCTCCCATTCCTCATATGATGAAGAATAGACATCTGCAATTGCAACAACAAAATGTAATTATTTGATTTATTTCTTCCTATTTCTATGCTACGTTGGCTCGTTGTTCATTGGATGAACCTCCTTTTCTCTCTCCTCAATAAGGCCCTCCAAATGACCTCCCAAATTCCCTAATGTGCAAGGTGAGTGCCTTGGAGAAACAAAGAAAGAGTACCAAATGCATGTGTTAATTATGGGACACTCTATATGCACATGAGAGATTTGTTCAAGAAAAGCATGCGGTGTGAGAAATGGAATTGCTGGGTACTTCAAGGAAAGGACGTAGCACATGTGATATCCAATGATATCTCAATAGCTTCCACTTTTCCTAGAATGATTTTTTTTGTAGAAGTTTCTTCACTCACGCCTCACGGTGCTCAGTGCAGGAGTGTCTTTTGGACTTCTTTCTTCTCTTCGCGCGACTTAAATAGATATAGACTTTGACTCTTATGCTCACCTATACCATCATGAGTGACACAATGTAAATATGCTAAACTCTTCCAGCTTGAGTAGTACCTATGATAGCTAAGACGCTTAGACCATAGAAAATATTACTTGAAGCTTTCGGATCAATGCCTTGCTTATTTAGTAGCTCAATTGTCCGACTCTAATTTTTTTATGCCATGTATTTTTAATGGAAACTTGGACTTACCTGTTTCAAGGTCAAAATCCCAATGTGGTTGGGTTGCCTGGGTCAACTTCTAACTTTTTACACTTTTTCTCTTGATTTGACTCCATATTTGGATTCTACTTTCCAAGAGATGTTTGTAAACTGCCCACTTGCTAGGTGTTTTTGCCATCTGGGTTGCTAGATAAAATGCCATTAGTCATGGCAACAAAAGCGGTTGGTCACTTTTTTGGTTTCTTCCAGATCTACTGATACCATCCTGTTCCTTATGCTTTCCTCATCCTATCTATGCTATGCATGTCCAATTTGGATCAATCAATCTCAAGTTATTACCATTTTTGTGTTTTGATAGGTCATTTATGGTCAACTCCTAACTCTTTGAACTTTTTTCTTGATGTCTCTTCAATTTTGGACTCTGTTCTTCAAGAGATTTCTGTAGACTACCCACATGCTAGGGTGATTTTGTCATTTGAGCTCTTGGGTGAAATGCCTGTAGTTAGGTGGTAACAAAAGCAATTGGTGACTTTTTTGCCAATTTGACCTGGGAGTGATACCTATAGCTTCCCCTTGATGAGTAAATCACTCCTAGGAGATGCACCAGCATTTGAATTCCTGTCTTGGATTTCCTTTGTACTTGTTTATGTCTGTAAAAAGGCATCCGGCCAAGTTATGGTCATCTAGGGTTTTTGATCAACTTGAAACTGCTTTGGTAGGTTTATGTGGTCTATCTTGAGATTTTTGTGGAAAAATCCCGAGCTGTTGACCTAAGATTTATTCGTTTGTTTGTGACTTGTTTTGGTAAAAAACGAGTATTTTAACCTATCTCATTAGGGAAAATTTGGACTCCCAAAGGGGCCTTATAAGGAGTTTGACTTCCTCTCTCATGTCCAAAACGTGCGTGCGGTAAAATTTTTGCAAATCAACTCTAAACTTGGTGGGGATTTGAGAGTTAGAATCTACTCTTCAAGCTCTTTCTATTGATATATAGCACGCCATGAGATTCCTCATATTTTGAAAGACTATTTTTTTATTCTCTTGTGATGTCACAACTTCATATAGAATCTAGAGAATAAAAAATAGAATCTTTCAAAATATGAAGAATCTTGTGGCGTGCTATATATCAATAGAAAGAGCTTGAGGAGTATATTCTAACTGTCAAATCTCCGTCAAGTTTGGAGTTGATTTGAAAAAATTTTACTACATGCCCATTTTGGACATGAGAGAGAAGTCAAAATCCTTATAAGGCCCCTTTGTGAGTCCAAATTTTCCCTAATGTGAAATTCGGCCAACTTTTTGCTTAACTTTTTGTCACACTAGGTCCTACTAAGTGTGAGCTTTAGATGTGAAAATTTTGGACTTTGCACTGGTTTTTGCAATTTTTGAGCTGTGCATCATAGGCTTTTAAGAGCACGTCTAAGGGTTGATTGAATTTTTCTAGCAAGATTGATCCTCCTGAACTAGCACTTCTAGGCTTAATTTCCGTGGGTGGTTTTTCTGGAGGTTGAGACGTCTATGTAAGAGGAGGTGCAACCCTTTCCTCATGTTGTCTTATCTTATCCTTAGCTTGAGTAAGCTCCTCACCTATGGATTTTTTCTCTCATTCCCTACGTGATTTCATCCTAGCGTTCCTAGTTTTCCACATACTCCTTTTGCTCTTGGTTTTTTGACTAGGTGCGTCGGTCTTTGGTTCATCCGTTTTTGAACTTGTGTCAGTTTCCGTTTTCTCTGTCTCTAGATTCTCAACATCTTCCTTTTGAGTTTGCACTCTTGTAACTACTTGAACTGGTACGGTGTTTTTGTTTTTTGAGCTACTAGGTAGCTGAACGATCCCTAAGAATCTTTTTGTGATTCTTTATGACTCGGTTTGGGTTTTTTGAACAATCAAAGATCAAGTGAATGATGCCACAATCAAGACTATACACATTCACTTCTGATGGACAATTGGTTGTCATAGCTTTTGTGACAATTGTCTCTGATTGAGGAGCTTCTTCTTGCATGTCCTCTTGGTTGTGTAAGCAGGCTTTGACCTAGCTAAGATGCTATTTGTAATGAGACACAATTTCCTTTTGTCCATCTCATATTTTCTTTGTTCTAGTCAAAATGTGGAGTTTGTACCGGCCATAAAGAATCACATAAAGAAACTCCACTTCATGTGTTGCTCTTATCTGTTGTTTCTTTGAAGGGTAGTACCCGCTTTGATTGTTATAATACAGTGGAGTTGATACTAGTGCTTTTTTTTTAGATGATTCTATCATTTGTGTGTATCTCATGTCTACATGCATTCTAGCACCTAGCAGATGAGGTTGTTGTCCTAAGATAGGATTTGTCCATGATACTCCTATTGGATCTAGCACATTCCTTGTAGCATATCTAGGTGGAGTAGGTGCTACCGAAATATGTTTTACATACCTCTTCCTGGCGTATTCCTTGCTATAGGAGTACTCTTCCCTTGTATGGTTTGTCCATTTCCTCTCAATTTTGCACCACTTAGGCTCCCCCGAATCAGACTTTACAAGAGGATTTAACCTCTTGACTATGTCTTCAATAAACTTGTTGGTGGTTCCATCGTTGCATAGCTCCAATGACGAACAAAATTATCAATCCAGAGGGATGAGCTACCTGGCCAGGGCATGGAAATGCTCACACAATTAGTAAGCTAATCATGGTAACACAAATGGTGACTCTATAAGGTGAGCTTATTGGCCTACGGAAGAGCTACACCACAACGATTGGCAATCTCCACATCCACTTTTATTCACCTCTAACTAACCCAATCACACACACTAACAATTGCAAGGTCCACACAACACTAATCCTATCATGCAACACACTAATCACAAGCACACACACATAGATCTATTGAGCACCACACTCCAATCAAACCTACATGCACACACAAGAAAAAGAGGGCAATCACACAAGATTAGAGAGGGATTAACCAGGACTTAGTTATGATCTAGCTAATCAAAGAATCATTAGCAATCATAAGAAGCATGAAAGAGCCATAGTGAAAGAGAATTAAGCATTTATTAGTGTTAATCAAGTCACATGAGCAAGGAGAAGCTCAAGGACTCCATAGACACACACCTCAAGAGCTCTCACCAAAGAGTGCTCTCCACAAATGAGCTTGAGAACCCTAATTTCTTTTACACACTGCCTTATATACATAGGGTAAAATTATGCAATGCCCAAACGCCCAAGGCCTTTAGGGATCCACCACTTACTAAATCTGCAACCTAGGCACACTAACTGACCTATTCTTTACAGCTTGGAACTCTTATTGAGCCCGTAACACGTTACAATTATCACAATGGCTAAATAAATCAAAAAATTACAATACATGGCCATTTTGGAAAAATGTGAAAAATGTGTAACTCCAATCTTTACTGCTTCTTCGTATTCATCTTTGATGTGCATTCATAAGGCCTCGATCTTTAACAGCTCCTGTTAACTGACGTCGACTCAATTAACATTCCCCCTCTTTCGATTTTAATGCACCTCCTCGGACATTGTTGAGAAGTGTCCGTGGAGGCTGTGGAAGGTTTTGATTGGTTGTTGATGGGCTGATCTTCTTCATTTGTTGTTGGATTTGTTGATAATGTTCAATTTGCTGCAACATCTTCATTGGTCCAAATACGTTTGATGTGAGAAATGATGTCGCATTTGTTCATTGTAATAGCATACTGATGAGGCTACTGTTTATTTATGAAAAGTATGTACAAGGGAAGTAGAATGATAAGGTTCTAAATTAAGGAATAATACTTGGATGACGAAAGGGAAAAAAAATCAATGGAAAAAAGGGCCTATGCGATACGTGCATTATTGGAGTACTTCTCATTCTTAGCATGGGAAATATTAATAAAGTACTAAAGGGATTATTTGCTGATAGATATGGAATTAAAACGGTAGAAAATATGAAAAGGTATCATGATGGAACATTGGTTTGCCTGATGAATCCATTCAAGGTGCATAGGTGGAAGCAAAAAAGAGTGTCTAATGCATATGTCCAATGATGGGACATCCTATTTATGTGCACACAAAAATGCATGGAAAACAATATGCTGTGCAAGAAAGATTTTGAGGGGTTCTTCAGAAAGATGGTGTAGCTATAAAAGCATATGACATGACTTTGCAAGCTGGCACCCCCTTAAGAATAGTTTTTTTGTTGATGGAGGATATGTGCTCTCATCTTATTGTGCACTATGCGTGAGTGTTGGACTCTATGACACTCCACCAATTGTAAGTTAATAGACTTTGACTCTTATGCTCATCTCATTCAGCATGAGCAACACAACTTAGATATACTCAACTCTTCTAGCTTGAGCGTAAGCCTAATAACTACGACTCTTAGCACAGAGTTTATTAAGACATGAAGCTTTGGGACTAATGCTTTGCTCATTTTATGGCTCAACCCGATTATGACTATTGCAAAGAGTATTTTTTGCACCTTGGTGACTTGATTCTCTACATTCTTGTGCTTATTACAAACATCTTTTCAGGTAAAAGTAAGCTTGGATACTCAAAAAGAGGATTAGTAAAGGACCAAGTTGGCATTGAAGGTTTCATTTGCCATACCTGTTTTATCTTCTTCAAATCTGCATTTGCGTCGGTTGGGTTGTCCTTATTTGATTGTGAAGACTCCATTATCTGTTTGATTCTCCAATTAGGCATGTTGATAGGAGTCTTTGATGTTTTTGTAGGCCTCTGTTCACTGTCGGCATTTGGCTTTTGACTAGAGGCATTCGAAGACTTAGGAATCCAAATGTCTTGATGACCTTTGTATCTCCATTGTTGACTTTGCTTCGCTCTAGGTCTTGTTGAGCTCTCGAGATCTTCATGCAAGTGTGATGTAGCTGCATTTGGCTTGTGGTTGAGTGGTAGCCACAACTTTGTATAGCCTGTGTAGAATCCTTGTCCAAGAGGAACATTCTTTGAGGTTCGTCTTTGTTCTGTATCTTTTTGAGAGTTGTGGTTGAATTTAGCATCTTTCAATGTTGTTTTGTTGTATACCTGCTTCTCAGGTATCCTAGGATATTGTCGAGGTTGATACCTTGTGGTCCTTCTTTCTTGGGAGGGACTTGATGTTACTTCATATGCGCTTACCTGAGGTTTTGGTATCCATATCTGTCTATTATCTCTATAGTACTCCTGTTCCTTTAAGCTCCATTGTGATGCTATCCATCCCATGGGTTTGTATTTCTGTGTTTATTTCTCGTATTTTATCCAAACCGGATCATTGACTTTGACTAAACTGCTCGGAACAAACACTTGCTTGAACTTTCTTTGCTTTCTTGAGTACTTTGGCTGATATATCTCTAATTTTTTGGGTGTCTCCTTATAGGTTTCAATTGTATCAATAATTGACCAGAAGTTTTGAAGGCCTAACTTGCTGGAATAAGGTGTTCCATGAGGGTTCTTTGATGTAGAGGCATATGCTATCACACCTTTCGTGCTAATCGGTGGAAGGTCCACTTTGGATTTACCTTTGTCTGCAAGATTTTTCTTTGATTCTTGTGACTTCTGCAACTCTGAATCTAGCATTAACAATACCTGTGAATGTTATTGGCTACCTCTTGGAAAAGAGAGTAATAGAATTATGTCTTCTTTGTAGGCCTTGTGTTGGTCTAACCATTGATGTCCAAGGATGACATTTGCATGCATTTTCTTTGAAGGATTCACCTGAAACTTTACTTGCTCTTCATGCTGCTGGATGCTACGGGTAGCAAACATTTCTTTTTGACTTGCACCCTTACCCATGATTTCTCTATTATCTGGCTTGACCTGAGTAATTTCTAGAATTCTTTGGATGTTTTCTGCAACCATATTGCAATTTGCTTCTTTATCTAGTTGATCATTGCATCGCATCTGACACTTGCTCCTTTTGTACTACTGAGAGCTATAGCTTTTTTTGTTGTTGGTTCTATTGAATATCTTTGTCCTGCATTTTCCATGGTCTTATCTATTAAGTATGGAGCCTGATTTACCCTTGTAATTTTTTGTGGTAAAAGCGCACATTTGTAAGGCCCCCATTATGAGGAGAAGCCATCGTGCGTGAAGGAAAATCACTCACCGGAAACCAAAATTTTCACGGACAAGAATCAGGGGCAACTTTAAAGGCCGGAATATTCTTTTTTGCCGGAATATTATGGCCGGACGGCGGCCGGAAAACAACCGGTCGGTTGGCCGGTGGCCGGTAGTCAATGGCCGATGGCCGGTGGTCGGAAGTCAATGGCCGGTGGCCGGTGGTCGGAAGTCAATGGCCGGTAGCCGGTGGCCGAATTCAAAAGCGGACTTGTCTTCTCAAGGGTGGCCACACATGGGCGGATTGGAGGGTCCGATTTGGACTTATTCGCACAAGGGCGGCTACACATGGCTGTCTCTCATAAGAGAGGGCAGCCCTTTTGGCCTATAAAAGGAGGCCATTTCTACACACATTTCATAGTGTGAAGCTGATGCAACAAGGTGAGTGTGAGTGTGAGTGGTGAGAGTGAAGCAAGGCAGGAGCTCTATTAAGGGTATAATCCCTTTGTAAACTACTTTCTGTTTTGAAGTACTAAAGCCATTCAGTGGCTACTTTCCCGTGGACGTAGCCCATATTGGGTGAACCACGTATATCGTGTGTGCTCTCTCTCTCTCTACTCTATAATCTCGTGTATATAAATCTCTCTCTCTCCATTAAGTAATCTACTCAATTATCTATTTAGCTACGTCTTATTTCCTAACAACTGGTATCAGAGCAAGGTTTGCTCGTAGCTAAATTATCTCAAGGAAAGGATTCCTTGAATTGAGTGGGAGTTATGGCGGAGGAAGGGAAGCTCAAGATTGAGAAGTTCAACGGAAAAAACTACCAACATTGGAAGATGCAGATTGAAGACTATCTCTACCAGAAGGACCTCTATTTGCCACTAGGCGGTCTTGCGAAGAAGCCCGCAACAATGGCAGATGAAGCATGGATTGTCCTTGATCGAAAGGCACTAGGAACAATCCGGTTAAGCTTGGCGTCAACGGTGGCCTTCAATGTTTTGGAGATGAAGACCACGGAGGACTTGATGAAGTCACTTGACGACTTCTACGAGAAACCATCGGCATCCAATAAGGTATTTCTTCTGAAGCACTTGTTCAATCTAAAGATGACAGAGAATGGTTCAGTTGCAGAACACCTAAATGACTTTAACACAAACATAAGTCAACTTCGATCAGTGAAAATCAATTTCGATGACGAAGTGCGAGCTCTCCCTATACTATCATCTCTACCGGATAGTTGGGACAGCGTTGTGATGGCTGTACGTAATTCTATCTCTGGCACAAATACTCTTAAGTTTGATGATGTTGTGGGTGTTCTCCTAAGCGAGGAAATGCGAAGGAGAAGCAGAGGAGAATCATCAAGTGCTGCACTATCAGTGGAAACAAGAGGAAGGCTTAAGGAGAGGTTCAAAAACCAAAAGGGTCGTGATCGCTCAGGGTGGAGCAAGTCACGCACAAAGTCAGTTCTTGAATGTTGGAACTGCGGCAAGAAGGGCCACGTCAAGAAGGATTGCTGGTCCAAGAAGAAGAAGGAGACAGAGTCTCAAGACAACAAGCCAACATCGGAGGCCAATGTGGCAGGTAAACTAGAGCAAGATGCTCTAATTCTCTCATTAGAAAATGTGTCTAATTCCTGGATAGTAGATTCCGGGGCTTCATTCCATGCGACACCACACAAGCAACATTTCCAAGACTATACCAAAGGTAATTTTGGGTATGTATACTTCGGAGATGATGAAGCTTGTGATATTGTTGGCAAAGGTACAGTTTCTGTCAAAACTGCTAATGGAAATGAATGGAAGCTTAAAGATGTTAGGCATGTTCCTTCTCTTCGCAAAAATTTGATCTCTATAGGACAATTGGACGATGAAGGTCACAACATTGCATTCGGAAACAAACGGTGGAAGATCTCAAAGGGATCTTTGGTGGTTGCCAAGGGTGAAAAAGTCGGTACACTTTACTTGTGTACTGTTAGCATGCAACCTTCAGCTTGTGAAGCAACTACAGAAGTTGACAGTGCGGTGTGGCACTACCGACTTGGGCATATGAGTGCCAAAGGAATGCAAATCCTTCAAACAAAGAAGCTTCTACCAGGTTTGAAAGAAGTGGACTTAGAGTTCTGTGAAGATTGTGTTTATGGTAAACAAAAGAGGGTAAAATTTCAAAAATCAGGAAATTAAAGAAAAAATAAAAAACTTGAGTTGGTTCATTCTGATGTTTGGGGTCCTGCAAGTACACCATCACTTGGTGGCTCATTGTACTATGTAACATTCATAGACGATGCGACTAGAAAAACATGGGTTTATGTCATGAAGAATAAATCCGATGTATTTTCCATATTTCAAAGGTGGAAAGCCTTTGTGGAGAATGAAACAAGTACTAAGGTTAAATGCCTCAGATCCGACAATGGAGGCGAATATTGCAGCCAAGCTTTTGAAAGCTTTTGTGCTAGCAATGGCATTCGGAGGCAAAGGACAACCCCAAGGACACCTCAACAAAATGGGATTTTGGAAAGGATGAACATGACAATCATGGAACGAGCACGAAGCATGCGGCTACATGCACGCCTACCGCTTGAGCTTTAGGCGGAAGTTGTAAGTACGTCAATGTACTTAATCAATCGGTCACCCTCAACGGCATTGGATGGGGGAGTTCCAGAAGAGGCATGGACAGGTAAACCGGTGAATTATGCATTTCTCAAAGTGTTTGGGTGTGAGACTTTCATGCACATAGATAGAAGCCTAAGATCAAAGTTAGATACAAAGTCCAAAAAGTGTTTCTTCATTGGCTATGGAGAAGGAGACTTTGGGTATCGCCTATGGAATCCTGAAGATGGTAAAATCTTAAGGAGTAGGGATGTAATTTTTAACGAACAAAATATGTACAAAGATTACTTGGAAAGAAAACAAACAAAAGAAACAGGTGGTGATGAGTACATGGAGCTTGAGGACGGTGAAGACTCAAGGACTGCAAACGGTGACAATGTGCAACAACGTCAACCAAATGAGGAGTCTCAACCTATTCCCTGAAGATCTACAAGAGCAAGTAGACCTCCAGAAAGGTTTGTTCCTTCCTTCAACCATCTCTTGATCTCAGATTCTGGAGAGCCGGAATCATATGAAGAAGCTATGCAACATGAATCCAAAGAAGAATGGACGAAGAGTATGCAAGTGGAGATGGACTCACTACATCGCAACCAAACATGGGAGTTGGTTGAGTTGCCTAAAGGTAAGCGGGCACTTCAAAACAAATGGGTGTACAAGCTAAAGGAAGAAGAAGGTGGGAAGAAAAGGTACAAGTCTAGGCTTGTGGTAAAAGGTTTTTCTCAAAAGAAAGGTATTGACTTCAATGAAATATTTTCTCCTGTTGTAAAAATAAACTCAATTAGGCTTGTCTTAAGCCTTGTGGCTGCTCATGATCTAAATCTCGAGCAAATGGATGTAAATACGGCATTCCCTCACGGTGACTTAGAGGAGGAAATCTATATGCTTCAACCAAAGGAGTATGAAGTAAAAGGTAAGGAGAAAATGGTTTGCAGATTAAAGAAGAGCTTATATGGTTTAAAGCAAGCATCAAGACAATGGTACTTGAAGTTTGATCGATGGATGTTGGATCATGGATTCACAAGATGCAACTCGGATCACTGCGTCTACACGAAGAATTTGGGAGATGGGAAATTCATCATCCTACTGTTGTATGTTGATGACATGTTGATTGCAAGTGCTAACATGCAGGACATCAAAGACCTAAAAGAGGAGCTGTCCAAATCTTTTTCAATGAAAGATTTAGGTGCTGCAAAGAGGATACTTGGTATGAAAATATCAAGGGACAGGAAGAAGAAGACAATAAAGCTATCTCAAGAAGATTACATCAAGAAGGTACTAGAAAGGTTTGCAACGCAAAATGCAAAACCAGTTTCTACACCTTTGGCTGGTCATTTTAAACTAATGAAGGATATGTGTCCAAAGACACAAGAGGAGATAGCCTATATGTCTAAAGTTCCATATGCTGCAGCGGTAGGTTCTCTAATGTATGCTATGGTCTGGACAAGGCCAGACATTGCACATGCAGTGGGAGTTGTGAGTAGGTTCATGGACAACCCAGGTAAAGAGCATTGGCAAGCTGTGAAGTGGATACTTAGGTATCTAAAAGGGACAACAACAAATGCTTTGTATTTTGGAGGAACTGATATTTTTCTAGAAGGGTATGCTGATGCAGATATGGCAGGTGACAAAGATACTCGAAGGAGAACTACTGGCTATGTGTTCACGGTTGGAGGCACAGCAGTAAGCTGGGCTTCAAAGCTGCAGAAAGTGGTTTCACTTTCTACCACGGAAGCAGAGTATGTAGCAATGACGGAGGCAAGCAAAGAAATTATGTGGCTTCACAGATTCTTAGAAGAGCTTGGATTCAAACAAGACAATTGTGTCTTGTACAGTGATAGCCAAAGCGCTATCCATCTTGCGAAGAACTCAGCCTTTCATTCAAGGACAAAGCACATTGAGGTGAGATATCACTTCATACGCACTCTTTTGGAAGAGGGACAACTAAAGCTAGGAAAGGTGCATACAAGTGAAAATCCTGCAGACATGTTTACAAAGGTGGTCAACAAGGAGAAGTTGAGCTTTTGCTCATCTTCAATCGGCATTCAAGGATAAGAAGCCAGAATGGAAAGCAGTCACAGGTTTGGTTTGGAGATCAGCCTCCAAGTGGGAGATTGTTAAGTATGGAGCCTGATTTACCCTTGTAATTTTCTGTGGTAAAAGCTCACATTTGTAAGGCCGCCATTATGAGGAGAAGCCATCATGGGTGAAGGAAAATCACTCACCGAAAACCAAAATTTTCACGGACAAGAATCAGGGGCAATTTTCATGGACAAGAATCAGGGACTTTTTTTTCCGCCGGAATATTATGGCCGGACGGCGGCCGGAAAGTGGTCGGAAAACAACCGGTCGGTTGGCCGGTGGCCAGTAGTCAATGGCCGATGGCCGGTGGTCGGAAGTCAATGGCCGGTGGCCGGTGGCCGAATTCAATGGCCGGTGGCCGAATTCAAAAGCGGACTTGTCTTCTCAAGTTCGGCCACACATGGGCGGATTGGAGGGTCCAATTTGGACTTATTCGCACAAGGGCGGCTACACATGGCTGTCTCTCATAAGAGAGGGCAGCCCTTTTGGCCTATAAAAGGAGGCCATTTCTACACACATTTCAGAGTGTGAAGTTGATGCAATAAGGTGAGTGTGAGGTGGTGAGAGTGAAGCAAGGCGGGAGCTCCATTAAGGGTATAATCCCTTTGTAAACTACTTCTTGTTTTGAAGTACTAAAGCCATTGAGTGGCTGCTTTCCCGTGGACGTAGCCCACATTGGGTGAACCACGTATATTGTGTGTACTCTCTCTCTCTCTCTACTCTATAATCTCGTGTATATAAATCTGTCTCTCTCCATTAAGTAATCTACTCAATTATCTATTTAGCTACGTCTTATTTCCTAACATTATCTTGATCTAACTGTGTCTCTATGGAGGGTGGTTTGAGACTTTGTGTTCCACTCTGTCTTTCATCAGCTGGTTTAGCTGGCAATCTCTGGATCTTTGGACTTTCTATTGCTTCCTGGTTGTCTGCAACCTCGTTCTTCTTAACTTCTAGCTCTGGTGGCATTCTTTGCTCATTAGCTTTTGTGGTGTCTCTTTGTTCTATTTGATCTGCACTTCTTGATGCCTGACTTGATTTAAGACCTTCTGCAATTTTTTTCAATGGAGATTAATTATCTTTAACAAGGTCTGCTTTGATATCAGTCTCCATTTTAACTGTGCTTGAGGACCTTGTGTGGTCGTCTGCGGGTGACCAGTCTTGGTCTTCATTCTTTGTTGTCTTTGAAGATTGCATCTTCATTGAACTCTGTATCTCTAGGACCTTTTGGGCCATTGGAATTCCCATATGATGTCCTCTAGCATATCCTTTGCTGTGATCACATGGAATTGGGCTATAATTTTCTGTGAACTTACTTCAATGGTGGTGGAGATGATTCCCCAACATTCTACTCATTTGTCTCTAGATATGCTCACAAATTCAAGAGCATCTTCCAATTGTGGTTGACCACATCTTTTCCAAATGCAAAAAGACATGAGGTTATTATCTAGCTAAAAATCTAGTTGTACTTTGCTTGAGAGTTTTTCTTCTTTCTCACAATAATGCTGCACTTGATCATCTCAGGAGTGCTTGTGTACTTTGGTTGAGCTTTATATGCAGTTTCTTTGCTTTGACCACCTGCTTCAACTAATGTTGAATCCATTAGCTGTAATATTGTACTTTTTGCTTGTTGTTACTGATCATTCTCTGCCTATATCTGAGTAACTTTGATCTTAAATGATCCATTGTACTTTCTGGAAGAATCTGTCTCTTTAGATAAGGTTTTGGTGGTGACCTTTGTGTATCCTTCTCGAATTTAGCTTTCATTGACTTTGATTGTTCTATCACCTATTTTGGAAGCTTGAGGCCTTGCATCATCTTCAGATAGTCCTTGACTTTAGTTAGGCCATCCATAGGGGTTTGTACAAGGTCTTGATCTTGCTGATATTCATTACCATGTGCATCTTGATATGCATATATGATCTTGGTCACATGTAACTATTTGAATACTATATGATTTATCGGGTTTTGACTTTGATTTATGGAGATCATCTCAAACTTTTGTCCCTTATGATCTTGATAGAGGCATTTATCTATGAACTCTGATGGAATCTGGGTTAATTGGAAACTTCCAACAACCATATGATCTTTCAATGGTTTTTGCCTGTTTACTAGAGGCTCTAGGGCTTCCAACTGACATTGTGATTCCTGGTTCTAGAGCTGAGCTTGATGAATTTATAGCCTCCCCCTTCCTAGGGTGATCACTATAGCCTGCTTCATTGTGAGAGTTCAAAACTGTTTGGTTTTGGTTTAGTCTCACCTTTTGGGATTGTGAAGGCACACTTTGGGTAGCATTGTTGATGTTTGGTATCTGTAAATCTTCTGCATAGTTTCTTATGTATCTCCGTGAAACATGACAAACTATTCCCAAGTCATGCTATAGATAGCATTATCTTTGCCCTGATATTGTCTGTCCCATGGGTCTCCTATGATATGAGCTTTTGTGGTTTCAAGACCCAAGGCATCATAGATGCTAGACTCTCATCTATATCTACGACTGTTTTGGTCAAAGTATATGCTCGTTTGGCTACAACATTGAAGCTTGATTTTTGATGGAGAAGAATTTGGCTTTGAACAGATTTCTTTGTTCATTTAGATAATATCCTTCAGTTTTAGAGAGGATGGGCTATAATAGATTCTTTCCTCTGTGATGAACCATCCTTTTTTATCTATCACTGGATGCACTTCTATGAGTTGATAAGTGGGCCGTTCAAACACTGGTTGATCCGTTTTGTATAGTTGCCCTTTTTGGTCTACATAGTGTGCATATGAATTATGTGTACCATACAATGCTAACATCATTCTGTTTGATGTGTCCCTTAGACTCGTGAATGATTGCACACTTGTGGTAGTGGATGCATAATCATTTGCAAACCTAACAGTCTTTTCAACATTCGATGATATCTGGACACCTAGACTAAACTCGTGCAGTAATTTGTTGTTCAAAGAATCAATTTTAGGATTTTCAAGTGCCAGTGCATCTTTGTGCTGATTTTGAACTTGTAGTGCTTTTACTGGTGCTTTTAATGTAATGTAGAATCATCTAATTGCATTAAAAGTGACGAGTTGAATGCATTTACATCAAGATTTTCATTTCCAATTTTCTCTGTACCTTGCTTGGCAGTTGATGTGTCCTTGTTGTCTGGATTTCTTCGACAATATTCAAAAAAATGTCCACCTTTTCGTCCACAATTTGAGCAATACGCCATGACTGGTGGTATTTCATTTTCTTCTGTCATGTCAAGCTCTAGCTGAGAACTTTCTGCTTCTATGCTTGCGAGGTTGTCTGCATTTTCTTTTAAAACACTAAGCATCAAGCTGTAGATTGCTGCATCTTGACCTTTGTACTGTCTTTGGCTTTTTTCTCCAATTAGAATGGCTTCCATTGGCTGATCTGTTGGATCTTGCAATTTTGAGTCTCGATTATAGATTTGACCACTGTAATCCATGTACAATGACCCTAATTGCATATGCATCAACTGTATGTTTTGCTGGCTTGTGCAAATTTCTAGATAAACACTTGGGTTGACTTTCTGAGCTGCTATCTGTACTTTATCTTTGAGTTTGCAATACCTGGCTCCACTGAAGTCCGTGAACATATGAGAGTTCTCTAAATTTGGCTTTACTCTGATCAATAGGATCTTGGTTCCTGTGTTGCTTTTGCTTTTGCATATAAAAATTTATCTCCATTGTAGCCATATAGCTGTAAAATCTGGTCTGTTGCACTTGTACCTGTGTTGTCACTGCTACTAGCTTACTTTGCTATACTTGAATTCGCGGCTCGATTTGAGTCCATGTTGACTGGTTTTGTAAAAACTATCTCCTAGCAGATTATGGTATTGATTAGCAGATTTTCTCTTGCTCGGGTTTGATAAGACTGCGTTAGCCAAAGCACTTTTGCAGTTGACTGTTCTTAGACTCACAAGAGTTGATTAACTCTAGCTCGACAGTGTCAGAATTAGTCTAGGCCATTGAAATGATGAAAATATGGGCTCCGAATAGCCTAATTTGCAATCCACCGTGATTTCTATCCCTGTTCGTCCAGCTCGAAGCTAATTTGCAATGCAATTTTATTACAGTAGCAAATTTCTAGCGTGCACAATTTTGAAATTTGCCTGCCCCTCAAACGGCTTTGAGTTGGCCGTTTTCAGTTGTTTTTCTGCTGGCCTGGTTCGCTTTGCGCGGTGTACTTTGCTTTTTTCGACTTGCTCGCTTTTGCGAGGTGTAATTTTTTCGGCCTTGCTCTTTGGCTTTTGAATTTTTTTATTTTTGGTCCCCCTTTTTTTCTTTTTCTAATCCTCTCTTTTTATTTTTATTATTTTTTAATGAAACTTTAGATTTTTATGATTTTTATATTTTTTAGAAAAAGTAAAAATTATTTTGTGAATTTTATCATTTTTCTAAAAATTCTGAAGGTTTTATGATTCTTTAATTTATTGTGATTTTTTTAATCAATTTATGTATTTTTAACGATTTTCTATGAGTTTTTATGAATTTTATGATTTTTTGTGTTTTTTTTGGATCAATTTTTGATTTTATAAGATTCTTTATGAGCTTTTATGAATTTGATTTATAATTTTTGTGATTTCATTGTGAATTTTTTTATATTTTTTATGGGTTTTTTTAGTGTAATTTTCAAAATTCTTTTTTTAGTTTTTTAAAAATAGATTTTTATTGTTTTTTGTGTTTTTGTTTGTAAATTTTTAAACGCCTTTTGTTATTTTTTTCAAATTATTATTTTTTAATAGATCTTTGGATTTTTTTAGTGTTTTTTGTGATATTTAAGGGTTTTTTTATAAAAAAATAACAAATTTTTACCTCATATCTTACCTGGCATGGCAGCGCGTGGCAACAGCATTGACTTGGGAAGAATTGTAGAACGTTGAACGGGTAGCACGAGCACCACGCGAAACAGGGGGACTGTCAGCGTCGACTACGAGCAGGGGTAGATGAGAGCGGAGACTGGGGGGTCCGAGCGTAAGTGGGACAATGAGAGAGGGAGACGTGGACAGTGTCGACGTGGCACTCCATGCTTTGCGAGGCACAAAGGGGAAGGCCTGGAGCAGAAAGCATACGAGAGAGAGTTCTATGCGGCGCTTGACAACAGAGAGAGAGAGAGAGAGAGAGAGAGAGAGAGAGAGAGAGAGAGAGAGAGAGAGAGAGAGAGAGAGAGAGAGAGAGAGAGAGGGTATGAAGGCGGAGTTGGAAGCGAGGTTCAAAGCGGGATCCGATCCTGGCGTGCACTACGAGACGAGGGGGGGAAAACGGGAGCAACGCTAACATCCGCGTGACACTCACCAAGACAAGAGAGGGCTCAAGGTATACAACAGAGGGTTCGGGGGTGTGTGTGTGTGTGTGTGAATAGGACAAGGAGGGAGAGAGAAAGTAGGTTCACGCAGTAGGAGAGAGAGAGAGAGAGAGAGAGAGAGAGAGAGAGAAGAGAGAGGGGGTTATTAATCGTGAGTGGGGAGGAGAGAGAGAGAGGGGAGGTTAAAGAGAGAGTTAATAATTAGAGAGAAGAGGAGAGAGAAAGTAAGAGAGAAATGGGGGGTGGATAGAGTAGAGAGAGAGAGAGAGAGATAATAATCTCTCTTTTGGGAGAGGGAGGGATTTTTATTTTTTTTTATTTTTTTTGTTGATAAACTTGAAGCTTATCACCGCAAGGAGCCGTTCCCACCGCGAGCCCGCAAAAAATAAAAAATCACCGTCGAGTTTGCCAAGAACGTCAACGCTCTATTGGACCGCATGCTAAGGTTCGAAAAATCTTGCCGATTCGCATCGAAGCTCAAAATTCATTTTATTTTTATTTTCAAACATCCAAAAGTGCCAAAATTAGGCCAAAAATCACCAGAGAACACATAAAATTATCCGAAAATAATTTCGGCATTACAACAGCATGAAAATGAACAATTCAAAAATTTTCAAAGCATATCATAGCATCAACATTGCAATGCAATTAACATAGCATTGACATGGCATTGCATCATCATGGAATCTCTACACATGTTTAGACTCTAGGGAGGTTGAGATACTACCTTGATTACCTTTCCAATGAAGATTGGGTGAACGGTTGGAATCTCCAATCCTTACAAGAAAATTAGTGTGTAAGTTAGCAAAATTAGTGAAATTTGCAAGGGGTTAGTGTGAAATTAGAGTGTGTAAACATTGCTTTATGCACACGCATCCAAAATCCACAAAATCATAAACACACAAGTGAAATTAGTAATGAAATTAGCAAGGAAACGCATCCGATTATGCCACAATTACACTAGCGTAGGCCATCGTCCCTGGCAGTGGCGCCAAATGTTGGTGGTTCCATTGTTGCATAGCTCCAATGACCAAAAACATTATCAATCTAGAGGGATGAGCTACCCGGCTAGGGCATGGAAACACTCACACGATTAGTGAGCTAATCATGGCAACACGAATGGTGACTCTATGAGGTGAGCATAGATTTCCTTCTGATGATCTGCATGTCTCATTCCTTGGGTAAGGACCAACATTAATGGTGATTGTGTAGGTAGTTCCACTCTCGGATAGATCTTGAAAAATCTCTTGAGTCGTAATGCCACTTTGCATACTGATTCACCGTCTTTCTGTTTGAATCTGTGAATTTGTGAGACCATATTGTGAGCTATGCCTTTCTGCAAGAATTCTTTGATGAATTCTTCAAACAGCTCGTGTAGAGTCTCAAAATCGCATCTTTCCAGCGAGTCAAACCATGTAGCCGTGTCATGCTCCAAAGTAAGTGCAAATCCCTCAAACTATGTTGAAAAATCCAAAACTTCCTCTGCTTTGATCACTCTTGAGAATGCCACCACGTGATCTCTTGGATCTTTATCTCCGATATATTTTCTATTTACCTAATTCTGGACTTGGAATAGTCGAATTCGTCGATTGTCTACTAATCGTAGCATTTGGTCTCCAAGCCCTTCTCTAGCTTCTGATCTATGGGCTGCTAAAAGATCTACTTCCGCAAGATCTCCTAAGCCGTAGTCCCTATGATGTCATACAACATGTAGATCTCCTAAGGGTTCTTGTTTTGCTGTAGCTTTCTTCATGTCTCGCATATATCTGGTTGTCAGATCTGCCATCCATACTCTATTCTCTCCCTTATGCCATTGTGAGAGTGAGGGAGGTGGTGTGTGTAGCCATGCTTCGGCTTGATGTTCACCCATTACATAACCGTGTTCTAGTGTTGTCTCTTTGTGAAACCCAGATTGCAATGATCGTTGAGTTGTGGTTTCTATATTTTTGGTTTGTGTCTTGAATGTTCTTGGCATAGCAACTTGTGCTATCTCCTTTGGATCTATGGGTTTGTATGCACGTCTATGTTTATAAACATATATTGCATCACTTCCTAGGACTGTGTCAAATGTGAACAAACACAAGATCTTTTCAGTACTCAACTCGCTTGAGTAGGGTTCCGAACACTAGAAGTAGGATGTAACTCCTCCAACTGTGTGCTTATATATCCCTAACTCACCAAGATTTATCGCTATTTTTTTCACCTTCTTGTCATGGATACATATTGCTCCAGGAAGGTCTAATTGCGGTGGTGTTTCTACTGTTTGGAGACTATTGTCCCATTCATTACATATTCACCATACCAATTATAATGTTCCAGATTTTTGACAGTTAGGTTAGTTGTACCTTCATTATCTTGGAACCTATCTCCATAATCATGAACTTGGACTAATCTGATGGTTGAGCTGGTGTTTCCTCAATGCACACACATTTTTGTCCTTGAGCATCGGCATACACTAAAGCTCCGTGGGAGTTAGATCCTTCCAGATATATTGTCGTGTATATCCTCATTGAGTGTGGGAATAGGTTGAGAGAGACTTTTAACCATTTTCTTGTACATACTAGTAGTTTATCTAGTAGGACCTGCTTATCGGCACATTTACCTTTAAGTGGGAGATTGTTGGGGTAAAGGCCTCTATGACTTGCTTGGCTACCTAGGCTATGGGTGCCCACCCATTCACCACCTTATTGATTTGTTCATATACAAGGAATGTTGATCCACCTACACACCTTGCACTCCTTCTCCTTCTTCCCCCCTGCACACATCGCATCACATATCACATCAAACACGCATTTTGCACAACATATGAACTCTTCAAATGTCGCTAAAAGCAAAAAAATGGGAGTATCATTGAAGCCAAAACGCTGTGGAGACTAACTACGTTGGAGCCAGGCTACCCAAACTATGGGCACCTGCCCATTGACCACCTTATTGCTTTGTACATATACAAGAATAAGGGGTACTTCATTTATGAGTGTTGCTTCACCCACACACCTTGCACTCCTTCTCCTTCTTCCCCTTCTTGCATGCACTACACCGCACCGCATATGCATTCCACACAAAGGACACATATTAGATCTTATGTGAAGACAAAGGCAATTCTTTCTTCCCCCTCTCACACATGAATTTCCACCTCCTAGAAAGCTCTTGGTGGTGATCTTGGGAGCTTGACACTTGCAGTCGCTTTTTGGAATGTGAGTGGTTGGATCTAGAGCGAATGATGGTAGATTTCAAATCTCAAAGCCTTGCAATTATGGTGGATCTTAGATCGGGAACTTGATTGGTGAAGATCAAGCAACGTTCTTGGAGATTCAAGCTTCTTGAATCACTCCACGCATGCAGACAAAATCGCACACAGATTGAGTGGTTCATGATTGGGGGAGAAAGCTAATCATTGGTAGATTTGAAGTTTTGTGTTCAATTTGTATAGTAGTGAAACAAGGGAGCTTGAAGCTCAATGAATCTGGAGCAAGGAAGATTGTAAGCCCTACACAAAAACTATAGCAGAGGAAGATTGAAGATCTGGTGAGTCCGCAGGCACATACAGCAAGGAAGATTTCACAATCAGTTATAGTCTACATCAGTAGCAAGATTAATTGGAGGCTCTCTATAGCAAGGGAAGAAGCAAAGCAGTCAATCTATTGTGCTTTGGAAGCATATCATGATCACTACCCATGTGTGAAGTGTGTGCAAGCTGAATCGGGCACCTGACATAGCCCATGAGCCCGTGAGCTTGCAGGTAGTGAGAATGAAGCAGGTGAAATGAGGTTGGAGACCAGAATTGACATTAAGAGAAAGTTGGACTCACTTTTGGGCCCTGTAAGAAGTGCCACGTCGGCTTAGAGAGAGAAAATGAAAATGTTAAATTGTTCATTTTATGATACTTTTTTGCGCAACAAAAAGCCAAAATGGTTAGCCGCCGTCTTTATGATTCTTATCCTTCGTTCTCTTGTCTGGAATCCAACTAACCGTATGACTAATGATTTGAAATGCCAACTTACAAGCGTTCCCTCCAAAAACATAAGCCACACGAACTCTATCAACTCTAAACTTGAGAATATGGTCTTCCCTCCCAAAACCTGAGATATTTCATGAGTCTCGAGTCTCCGTCTTTTTCTCTATCAACTCTAGGAATGTAGAACACTTCTTTTCCTGATGAAAACACTAATTTGAACTTACAATCCTCATCCCTTCATCTTTAAAACTTACCCAAAGAAGAACACACATCATCTTCATGTTGATGTATTGGAAGAGTACGCATCATTGCAGAAACGTAGGAGGGAGTCTTTCTTATCTCAACGGGAGAAAGAACTTAGAAGGAAAAACAAGGAACATCATTTGGATTTGTGGACCGTTGGATCTATTTATCCAAAGGATCCTATGACAAATGCGCCACCTCCCTTTGATAATATCACTAACCTCTTACATTTCACAGGCGATGGCAAGGATGGGCTATTGGGATACACCGAACATTTGGAAATGAGAGGATTGAATGCGGAAAGGCAAAGAAACTTCCTAGCGATGGAGAACATGTAGCTGAAGAAACTTAATGAAGCATGCTCTCAAAAGATTTTATCAAAACAAAGAGACAATCCAAGGCCTTGAGAAGAAGATCACAAGTTCGCGATAGAAAGACACCGTGCTTGGTAGTCGGAAAAGAAAATGAGATCTGTGCAACATTGAGAACATGAAGATTGGTAGTGGTGGCCTGAAAAAACGAATAGGAGATTTAAGGTAACTCGAAGTTTGTTTCTGCTTTTGTATCTTCGATGTGCTTCACTAAGAAATGGATACAATTTCCTATACATGATCATAACGCAAGGTTCTTTTTTGGCAGGTCTTTACTGCATCCAAACTCAAACGGTGCAGGCTTCAATGCCGGAGTGCATTGCAGCCGTCTAGTTCCAAAAGAAGTAGTTGAAGAGATGATAATTTAGAAAAGAATTCGTAAGTTTAAAGGGAGGCTCCTTACCTCCTTCATGAACAAGAATCGGTTGGAACCAATGGAAGTGCAAGCAATACTTGATGAGAGTGGCATCTCGCAAATGGGATACAGGGCACTCTTCAAAGCATTAGCTAAAAGTCTCAAAATAAACTACAGAGAGGACAATTGCTGCCAAAGCCATCACATGTAAAGGCTGCTCGCCGGCATGTAAACAATGAGGTGTTTGAGAAACTTGGGTCACCATTCCGCATTGAAGCAACTTTCTTAGGCAAGGGCGGCTGAGAGGTACAGTTTAACGAGCACAACAACCTCTTCGTGGATCTAGAAGCATTGCAAAGGTATGCAGTTCACTTCTTTGACATCACTCGAGAGGAGTGCAGTGGGGTTCTCAAGTTTGTTTTGAAGTTCGACGAGTGCAAGGTCCTGAAGAACAAGAAGCTGGAGAGAGTCACCATTACCCTCATGAACAGAGCTCCGGATCCATCAATAAAAAAAGAGGATCCACGATACTTCAGCGTGCAATCTGAAAACAACATTCTAACTCTAGGATCATTTCAGGTATACTTCGTTCACTCTATGATAACAAAAATATTGATTATTTGGTTGTTGATTGTTTTTGTTTTTCACTGCTGCAGGTTGATAAGGAAAATTTTGAAATCCTCGATTGGGTTTTTAGTCAAACCTAAACTCCTTCTATCATCAATGAACAAAGAAACGGAGCCATTCTTTTAGTGGAAGGATTTGGTGACTATACAGTGGAATGGCACATGGCAGGTGACTTAAAGGCTCTTAAGTGTATGTACAACATAACACATGGAGCAGCTGTGGAAAATCCATGTTTATATTGCATGGCTGGTGCACAATCTCTTGAGAGTGTGCAATGGAATAGAGCTCCCAACAGACATCTTCAAGATAAAACTTTTAGACCAGTGCTTGATATTCCTCTGAGTAGAGTTCACGTCTGTACACTTCATGCACTCTGTCGAATAATTGAAAAGGTAGTTCATTTCTACATATGTTTGCATGGACATTAAATCCAGAGAGTGAGTCGAAAAGAGTGTTCAAAGCATTAGAGGGAGTGCTCTCAGACATTGGTTTGCATGGAGGCAATGTCAAAATCGAAGAGGACCCTAAGATGTCTCAAAGTCGGTACAAGGTACCTAGGAAAGCATTGATAGGTGGCGTGAAGGCAATAAGGTTTCTTGGGTTTAGCCTCAAAGATTCAGATAGAGAAGAAAGGAGAAACCTATTCAACAAATGAAAACAGTTACATAAAGTGGTTTTAAAGACACTGGTGGTGGTGGGGCAATCCAGAATCACAAGGCAAATATGTGGAAATCACTAGATAAAATTTTCCACTACATTGAGCAACATTCTTGGGACCAAAGTAATCTCACATCATTTCAAGCAACCTTGCTGAATTGGAAGAAGGCTTACCTTACAGGGTGGGGTGGGCAACATATCACACATTACATGGTGGGTTAACATTCTACATATACAAAACAAAATTTTAAATTGTACTCTACTGACCATTTTGTTTTATTTCAATGCAGCACATACTGTTCAACCATGGTCTATATTTTTCCAAGACATATGGCTCACTATCAATATGGTCCACAAGGCATGGAAAAAACCCACTACATGGCAAGAACAGGTTATTTTAAGCACACTAGACATGGGGGAGGAAAGGATAAGGCCAATAGCCTATTATAGTTACACCAATGGACTTATAGACGACTAATTCATAGAGCAAGGCAGAAGGAACTTCTTAAGAGTTCAAAAATTACACAGTCTTTACAACACATCCGCAAAGAGAAGAAACAGATGGCTTTGAGAGATTCAAATGCGGGGGAGCGCCATGCGAGGTGGCTACGGTCACAAGTCAGGAGTGGAAGAAGATGGACTTGAGCCCGTCATTTTTATCGTCTTCGATGCACCTCCTTCTTCCTCACTTTGTACCTCTTCAATGTGCAAGCTCTGTAGACGAGCTCGTTCCTCTGTTGATGGCAGCCTCCCCACGGGCATCAGGCGTCTTCTTTCCCTCAAAAACAGCTGCTTGTTGTATGGATCTAAGCTCTTCGGGTCTTCAACCCCTGCATTCAGAGCCTGAGCCATGTAGGACATGAAATAGGGGGCTCTGAGTGCTTGGCGCCCATACCCAATGCCAAATACGCGTAGAGAAAACTATTTCTCAATCATAATTAGTCTTTCTGGGTTTAGTGGGAGGAGGTGGCCACCACAAAATCTTGTAATAACTTTCATTGCAAACAGTGGGAACTTTGCATTGTCCTCGGAGTATTCCTTGTGGTATATTATGATCTACATAAAAATTGTAATGAATTTATGGGCCGTAAGTGAGATGAGTACAATTGCCAAGTACTTGAATTGCCATTCTACAAACCTTTTTGTGGTTGAAACGCCCGATGTAGTGAGACAACGCCGCATCCTTGCCTTGGACTCTAGTGACAAGCCCTTTCCGTGAGCCTCCCGCTCTTCTAAGGAAACTATCGTCATACACTAGCACCTATCAACAAAAAAAATGGTCATGATATTTTATCACTGGGCCATCTCCAATACCATCTGAATGCACGAAAAAAGTTACATCTGATTCTCGCCCATTTCCAACATCGACCTCCCCCACAAGTGAATAGAGTGACTATTCATTACCTGATCTCTGGGTGCCACATGCCTACCCATGTTTTCCAAGCCGTGTTGTTTTGTTGTCGATTCAAACTGCTCATCTGTTGGAAAATTGGCCTCTCCGGACTTTGCTTCATTGAATGTATCTTTGAAAGTTGCCACCCTGAAGTGAATTGTGAGTCACGGACATCTATGTTAGCAATAAGATGTTGGTCCACTCCATCATCATCCACAAACCCCATGTCTGCCTCACAGACATTTGCAATTGATCCTAGTCAGTAGTCCTCCCGTATATTGAGCTCATGCATGATATCTGTGAGCAGAACATAGTGGGTGTCGCTCGCCATAGCAAAGCTAGGAGCACAATTCAGAGGCAAAGTCACTTCCTTGGGCTTTCTTGCTTGCACCCTATTGCTGCATCTGCAAGAGAAGCAAGAGTTAAGCCCGCATAAAATTTCCTTTAATACCTCTACCCGCTCTTCTTCTGGGTTGAATTGCACCTCCACATCCTGTACCTCTTCCTCCGGCGCCAATGGACAACTACTGAAAGTTTTTGACTGGGAAGTCTCTGACTCACCATCCATCTACAAGTATAAGTAATAGACAAACCCATGGTAGAATTCCACTAAGCGACACTTTTTGAAGTGCTTCATACACCTGCCTTGTACAAGCAGTGCACTAGAGGGACACTTTTCTAGACAACGATTCAGTCTCCTTGAAGCACTCTTGTCAGGGTCAAGGTCGGCTGGGTGCACATATCTCAGGCCATCAACTGTCATAGAATTGTCACAAGTGACTGCCTCATACTGTTGCAAATGGGTTTGTAGGTACTCAAATGAGAAATCTATAATCCTCTGTATAGAAAACTCTGCATTAAACATTCCTGATAGTTTTGGTGCACAGTGATGAGCATGGGCGTTGTATAAGAACGTGAATAGTTTTTCTTGGGGGGTTCTAATCACCGAGGCAAAAAAAAAGAGCATAGACAAAGTCCGAGTGAATCTGAAGACAAATTAAAACTAGCAACAATGTTGGAAGAAAATAGTTATGCCATGCATATTGTAACCACCATCACAAATTGGCGATTTGTGCCTTTCATATGCAGAGACTCGACCATGGTACGGGTAGTACGCAAACAAGCTTCAGACATCCAATGGCAATCGTGAATGGCTATAAGCATAGTTTAGGACTAAGATGGTGTCCGATTCTTGACATGCAAGAAAGGTTTCAATTCACTTCCGTAGGCAACGATAAGCACCTCCGTTCAATGGAGAACCACTTGTACACCATTGCTGAGATGCCTTTTCAATTTAGCGACTTGCCAAAAGTGTGTGTGTGAAGAAGAGAGTTTTAACTCCGTAGGAAACTATCCCAAGAAACCTTAAAGATCTAGCCTACGAGGAGTTGAACGAGAGAGAGAGAGAGAGAGGGGGGGGGGGGGGGGGGGGGGGGGGGGGGGGGGTTTGAAGCGACATCAAGCCGTACACTATTTGGCAGGATGCAGTCGCCTACACACATCACCATCAAATGTAGCCATGCACTTTGCTGCTCCCTCTTTCAGTGGAAATCGATGCAGGCATTACGAAAGTTGAATTTAGGGGCGGCTCCATGCAGAAGATCTTCTTCTTGTTTACATGGAGCAATAGCTCTACCCACCATGGCACACCAGAAATATCAGTACCATCGCAGAGGGTTATAGCTTCTCTGCTTAAAAAATCACATTTTACACAATCTATCGATTCCTCGGAATCATCTTATGCTGCACATACTTCTTCATTTTTAGACACAAGAATGTCTAAACTGGTGTCTCGGCTTTCACGGCCTCTTCTTGAAAATCATTGGTCATCATCTCTGCAGCCTCATCTTGTACCGAAACTCCTTGTAAGTCCCGACTTACTACCTCTCAGAAATTTCTTCTTGAATAGAATATGTGCCATTTTGCATCATGCTAATGAGGCTTCGTGCATCAAGGTCCTTCCTATGTAGAGAGGGAAATGTTTCCTAGAGTGCATCTATAGCATCGGCGCAGACAATGTGTTTCAAATTTACAGCAAGTAAACTGTTGCAGTCAGTATCTTCTTCCTGTGAAGACATAATGGCATCCATGGCATCCTGTAGTTGATGGCCATCTTTGTTGCTTCTTTTCTCAGGTTTCGTACATCAGGGGTGGAGCCCTACACAAACAGAAAAAAAAACGTTCATAAGCTCACTAGCTGCCAATAAACAAACCTCCACATTCAAGAGAATCAAGATCGACTGCATACCTCAATAGCGTCCAATTGAAGAATGACGGCCATGACACTCTTAGTGAATATAAGGCACTCCTCCAGGGGCGGCTCCAAACAGGAGAAGGGCAAGTTGCTACTGCACTTCGTCTCCTCTGCCAACACCAGCTTCATCTATGTGCTGCCCAAGCCCTGCCGTAGCGCCTCTCTCAAGCTATGTACGATCCTCTTTTGAGAAATCATCTTCCCTACTGGTCACCTGCTGCAACCAATCCGCGCCGGCGCGGACTGGTTGCAGTAGGAGACCAATAGGATACCGTGGCCATTTTTGGAACGAGAATTACTTTTTTTCATTATTAAGTGAACCTTTTTCTACATGTTATCAAGTGAAAGGTTAAGCAAACGCCTACTGTTTCAGAACAATAAATTCATCCCATCTTCTCCCTTTCTCTCTCTCTCTTTCTCTCTCTCTAGTCAACAACAGCATCAACAACCAGTGTTCAGCAAAAAACATTTTTCCAAACATACAAAATTCTCATTTTTTGAATTTTCCAAGAGGAAATCTTAGAAAACTAGGTTTATTTTTGGGGTTTTTACACTGATTATCTCTATTTTGAGACAAAATTTCTCCTTTCCCCCCTTGCCTTCAACCGGTATTTCTGAAATTGAAAGCGACACAATATTAAGCTGAGACACATTTTTCTCGAACACTGTCAACAACTATCTATCTCTCTTGCTTTCGATTGTAGGCAATAGCAACGATGGTGGCTGCTTTTACCAGCTTGGAGGTGGCACCTTTACCTCTCTGTGCCCGCTCCTTTGTAAGCCCCATTTTGCTTTGCACTTATGTTATTTACAACTCAATGTTTGTTTTAACGGAATTTGTATTTTCACCTTCATAAACAATGTCCACGTGGATAGCTCAAGTGCGAGTATTCTCCAAAAAAATACTAAGGTATCATGGTAACAAAAAACAATACTAAGCTATCATGGTATCCCAGTGGTAGAGAAGCCATGGCCAAGACAATTATGGGAAGCAATTTGGACAAGCCGTCAGTGCCAAACGTCGATGTGACAGTCGCTTGCATATGGATAGGGTAGAAGATGATAGTTGCTTGCATATGGACAGGGTGGAGGACATTCTTAAAACAACAAGGGTGTTTAATTCTTTTGAGCACTTTCCACTGCCTTTGTTTAGACTCATTCCATATGGACAAGCTCATGGTTTTAGATCCGATGTTTCAGGTTGGAAGGCTACAGTTGCTAGAAAGGATTGCATAAAGGAAAAAGGGCCTTTATGGTCTCTATGCAGACATTTCAAAAGGGATGGCATTAGTTTCAAATTTCTCTGACCCAAGTAGTAACATTTTTGAAGAGACTCGCTCGTTTATTTTGTTGCTCGAAAATACTCGCTCGCCATATCGTATAACCCGTTTTTCTTCACATGTATCCTCACTCACAACGTCTGTCTCGAGGACTATGATCTCTATGACTGAAAAAAAAAGCAAGCCAAAACTATTTGGTGTCATAACCAAGTGAATATTGAGCATCGCGTACCCCTCAAGGTCTCTATTCGCTTGGTTCTGTCCCGTGCGCTAATGTCATAAAAGGTGACGTCACTTGAGTTAGAACCAAGCAAATAGGGGCCCCAAGAATCTCCGAAGGGCCCTATTCGCTTGGTTTTGTCCCGTGCGCTAATGTCATAAAAGGTGACGTCACTTGAGTCAGAACCAAGCAAATAGGGACCCCAAGAATCTCCGAAGGGCCCTATTTGCTTAGTTCTGACCCAAGCATTTGGAACAGGTGGATAAGAATAGAGCATTTAATGTTATCAGTAATAGATATATAGGCCTATTCACTCACTATGCCCAAAGTCAGGCACGGTCACATACGGAGTAATTATTCCAACCATGCGGTGCGAGACTTCTAATCTTACTGTCACGTAGAGGCTTCGGTGCGCACAGAGTTAACAACACACAGCAAGGGGAGAGAGGCAGGGAGAAAGAACCTGCCTCTGCAATATCCAATGGTGCCAAGTTGGATGGTGATGTCGCAGGACACCGACAGCAAGAACCAGAAGCTGGCGATGGTGATGGCGACACGGCAGCAAACGACTCAACTTAGTGGAGATCGCTCAATGCAAGATCACAAGAGGTGGCCAAGGGGAAGAACACAAAAAAGGAAAAGGCAACAACGATTTGTTTATTCTACTTGGAGATGGAGATGGCGATTGCAAGGGCGATCGGCGTCTGACTCTAAACGCAGGATCACAAGAGCTGGCCAAGGGGAAGAGCGCAGAAAATACAAAGGCAACGGCGATCTGTTTGTTGCACTTGGATATGGAAATGGCGACTGCAAGGGCAATTGGCGTCTGTCTGACTCTAAACGATCACTTGAAAAAGGCACGTGGGCTGCACTCACAAAGACAACCAATAATAAATGGTCTCAGATTCCCATGCAGTACGATTTACCAACCACAATCTCGGGTTGAATCATGTGCATAAGTGAAGTTGTCACCCTCGCCGAGGTAAGAATTCTAAGATTAGAGGCAGTACCCCACCAAACATTTCAACTATACCCTTGCCCCAGATGAGTGATCTTCTGCCTCTTTTTGCGTCCTCTATTGCCCCTCATTTTAATTAACTCTACCCCCATCGACGCTACGTGGTAAGCAAACCATCCCAAATATTTTTGCGCATCTCCTTTTACTCTCGTGCATCCTTCTCTTACTCCTGTTCTGCAATGCTTTAGTGACGCAGAACTCTACACATAGTGAAGAGGTATGCTACTACACTTTTGTGCACTTGTATTTTGTGTAGTCAGTACCAAGCGAATAAGGGAAGGTAAACCCTGTTTGTTGCACCAGTTCGCTTGGTACTGACCATCGTCTTTATTAAGGATGTCTGCAATTACACTTTTCTGAGGTCAGTACCAAGCGAATAAGGGAAGGCCAGTTTGTTCGATGCACCTGTTCGCCTGGTACTGACCTCGGAAAATATAAGTGATGTCTCCTGGAACAGAGGTCATTACTAAGAAAATAAGGGGAAGGTAAACCCTGTTTGTTGCGGGTTTAGGGTTTTTTTTACCAAATTTGCGTTTTGAATTTATAAAGGAGAATAAAAATTACAACTTAACACCCATGTAGGGGGTTTTGAGTTAGAAAACACTAGGGACAGGTGCAAAGGCCAAGTTTCAGACTTTACAAAAAGTGGCCTACTAATTTCCGGGGGTTTAAGGTTCGCAATAACCAGTTAGAAGTTAATCCTTTTACTTCACAACCAGAATATCTCTTCCTGAAGCTTGTTGGAAAAGTTCAGGACTTCCTCATATTTACTAGCTAGCTCAAGCACTTCATCCTTCATCTCGTGTAGCCAATTATAGATAGCATCTACAGAGCCATTCTCAGTGAGCAATCGCTGCAGGTCTTCAGGCCTTCTTGCTTCCAGAGAGTCTTTGAGGATTGAGACTCTGTACCTGTAGATCCTCATTTGTTCCATCTTGAGGCTAGCATCCTGTACAGAGCATTTAGCAAATAAGATATTCAAACTAGGAGCTTGGAAATTGGGAACAAAAAGGAAAGAATTACTAGTGGCTTACCTCGAGGATTAACTCCTGTGTTGACAGCAGCCACTCCCAGGCTGTGTCAATCGAGAACGCTAAGGGTACCATCCGGGGAGGGCCAAGGGGGGACCTCATGAGGAGGGCCTGGATGCAGTCCTCCTGGTGCTACGCGAGTGTCCCTTGGAAAGGCATCACCACTATCCTAAGCTTCTTGTAGTTTCTCTGCAAAACCTTGAGGGAGGTTCTGAAAAAACTGTTGGTTAAATAGACTAGATGGACATGCCTAAAAAGCAGGGCCTGGATTCTTGCTGATGAGTGGTCTGTGAGGGGTGGTACCGTCATGGGTTTTCATGAGAGGTAGATGTGGGAGGGAGAATGTTGACCGCTGGGTAAACAACACAACATAACTCAAGTTTCGTACCAAAGTCTTATCTTTTGAGAGTTATAAAATGCTGTGGATTATAGCTATAAACGTCATTTGTAATGAGTAGTTATTCTAGTTTCAGAAGCTGGGGTGCAATGGCACTTCCAGATTGTAAATACAAAGCCATTTGACCCTTTCAACCCCATTTTTGGTTAAACCTAAGGTAGCCTTAGTATATAAGGTACCTAGGTCATTTTGTAAAGAGAGACTTTTTATCATAATCAAAATTTTAGCGCTGCCGTCTACTGTGTGTGAGAGAGAAAGAGAGTGAGCGTGAGCTTTATCCTCTTGCTACGCCCGACTCGCTCAACACATTGGAGATTCGACTGCACCATTGTTGTAGGCTCGAGGAGAGTTACACGACAACGCCAAGCATTCCACGCGAGACGAAGCGCACATGCCGACGCATCTACAAGATATTTGTGGTCGTAAGTGTATCAAACGATGTCTGTTTTCTACGTGCTAGTAGTCTATAGAATCGTGGCGACATAAGCTACGCATAGGTACTCATAAATTTTAGTTTCGGGCACTTTCAAAATTCTGCTTCATCGTACGCGTTTTCCGCAGATGGGTTTAGAGTGTAGAAGCTAAGGGACAGTTGTATCCTAGTTTCGTACGAATCTGGCATGATTAGGTGAGTTACCTTCCGTATGTGTGTATGTGGCTAGGTGGTGTAGTTGAGAGTAGTGAGGTTCTTGATTGTGGTTTAGTTGGCCTTCCAGAGTGTTGTATGTGTAGGATGGTCTCAGCCTGACAAGCTAAAGAGATCTCCTCCGTGTGCCTATCGTGTCATCTGTGTCCTCGATTAACATTATGTTGATCTAGGTAGTGTTTGCATGCACTTCATGGGTGTGTGAGTCGCTCCTCCAACATTGGCGCCGTTGCCGGGGACACAAGGACCTAAGTAGGTTTCCTACTAACACTCGTGTGATGGTTGCTTGATTTAGTTTCGGCTAAAGAAAGCGTTTTTCTTAAGTGGATCCGGAAGAGGATATTCCGCGATCAAGTGGATAGCCAGGAAGTGTGTGTCTTGCCGAGGTTCTACGACTAGATAGGTTTAGTTAGAATCTGTGGATCAGAGTAGTTGTTGGTGGTCGAGTGATTTTTGAGGTGATAAAAGCGTTTACTAGTCCGTGTGTGGCAGTGAAGCGTTTTTCTACTCATAGATGCAAAACCCCATATGATTTGTAGGAGTAGTTTTAGGTAAGTGATCCGATTCTGATCTAGAGCTATTCAGCACTGAATTATTTGCTGAAGTGCTTGATTGCATTTGAAATCACGAAAAACTGTTCTTTTGAGGGTAAAAATGCATTTAACAAGCTTTTGTTGATATTTTTGTATGACTGACTGATGATGTGCATATAAAAGATCATTTGCAAGGGTTCTGTGAAGAAAACCTGCAATTCTATAAACATAGACATCCTACGCGTAGGATGTCTCAAGGGGGTTCTGAAGACCAAATTTGAAAATTCTGATTGCACCAGTGTGTTTAAAAGGGGGGGTTTACCCTAAGTATACATTGAAACTAGAGTTTTGACCAACTCTTGACACCCAAAAGACCAAAGACAGAGTGTCAAAAACGCGAAAACAAGAAACTTAAGATTCTTAGCACAATTTTGCATAAAAACTGGTAGGAATGCTTGAAAAGTAGTGCTCAAGACTTGGGGATGCCTGTGGATGAATTCTGCCAAAAATTTCATCATTAGACATCCTATGCATAGGATGTCTAGAGAGTGATTCTGGAAGCAAAAATCAAGTTTTGACATCATACCCATATTCTGCATGTTGTGTTGGACACACACACCAAAGCTCATGTCATTTGGACATATAGACTGAGAGTTAAGGAGATGTTACTCTTTCAGAGAAATATTTTTCCAAAAGTGGTGATTCTGAGCAATTTTGACATCCAAAATTTGTTGTGATCACATATTCTTGTTATATGCATCAAGAAGCACCTTGGGTAGAAACAAAAGTCCATTCTGAGAAAAAAAGTCATCCCACGCGTAGGATGTCTACAGGGTGATTTGGTGGAAATTTTGAAATTCTGAGTTGACCAGTGTGTTCAGAAGGTAGGTTTTACCCTTTTTCCACCTGGAAAGTGGAAATTTGACCAAATTTTGACACATTAAAGCCAAAAGACGAGAATTGCCAGACATCCTATCCAAATTGTGTCCAAGGTCTAATTTTGAGACCAAACCATAGGATGACTCCAAAGGCATGTTCTAAATGTTGTATTGAGTACATGTGATAAATTTCATCTCATTTGGATCAGTGAAAGGAAGATTGAATAGACTTCAACATTTTTGACTGAAAAAGGCTAGAACAGCTAGTTATGGGGTCTTTTGACATCCAAATTAAAATCTAAGCATAGCATTGGGTTGCTGACATTAAGGGGAAGTTGTGGCTCAAGTTTGGGGAAATTCTAAGCACTTAGACATCCTACGCATAGGATGTCTTCACCATGATTTAGCACTCCAAATCAACCTCTGAGTATACCACAGTGATCAGCACCTTAAGGAGAGTTTGTGGTACAAATTTGGGGCAATTCTGAGTAGTTAGACATCCTATGCGTAGGATGTCTAAGGCATGATTTAGAGGCCAAATTCAAACTGTGGACATAGCAGGGTGTTGTATAGCCTTAGGCAAGCCTCCTAGGAAAATTTGGTCCAATTTGGAGTTGATTTGACTTAGGAATTCATCAGAACAGACATCAGGCTTTTGGAACAGATTCTTGATCATTTGACCAACCTATAGGTGTCAAAATCAAAAACTAAAAATAGTTGTAAGTGTAGCACATCAAGGGGAAGCTATAGTGCAAGTTTGAGCTGAAACAGAGCAAAAAGACATCCTACACGTAGGATGTCTCCAGGGTCATAAAGTGGTCAAAATTCTACTTTGGCCATATAGGGAGGTTCTAAGTGTCTCAAGGATTCCAAAACTTTTTTCAAAAGTGAATTTGGACCTTGTTTGGCCTATTTACCAAGCAAAGATAGGAATTGTCAGACATCCTACTCTTGGAGTGCACTAGAAGTTTATGCAGCCCAAATCTTGACCTATTGGCATCCAAATTCCAATCTAAGCATACCATTGTGTTGCTGAGCACCAGGAGAATCTTGGGATGAAGTTTGGACAAAATCTAAGCAGTTAGACATCCTACGCGTAGGATGTCTCCAGCTTGATTTAGGACTCCAAATCAACCTATGAGCACACCACTGTGATCAGCACATCAAGGAGAAGCTGGGGTGAAAATTTCAAGTCATTCTGAGCAAAAAGACATCCTATGCGTAGGATGTCTCAAGGCCATTTTTAGGTCCAAATGAAATTATGAGCATACCATTGTGTTGCTGGACTTAAGGGGAGTCTCTAGACCAAATTTTGTTAAATTCTGATCATATAGGCATCCTACGCGTAGGATGTCTCTAGGCCAGTTTTAGGGTCCAAATGTACTTTTGACCATACAGGATTGTTCACAGTGTCACAGAGATCCCAAATCTTCTTTTAAAATTGAATTTGGACTCATTTTGACCATTCTAAACTGCATTTCACTATTTTGGCCATAACTTTCACAAACGGTATCGGATCGGAAAAGTTTTTATATCAAAACGTAGCCTGAGAGCTGCTCTACAGATCTTAGGCCAACCATTTGGTTCAACTTTGAAAAAAACGTTGTTTGAGGCCTCAAAATACATCCGCAAGTTAGGGGTGTCTGAAAGCGACAATTTGCGAGAATTGTGACGAAACGGTTGCGGTTTTGGACATAGTTTCGACTTTTCCCTAACCAAAGAAGTTGAACACAGTGGACTGAGTCTACTTGAACCAAGCAAAAGCTCAGCAAAGAAATCATATCTACCCTAGATTCAAACGCAGCTTACAAGCTTTCTGACGATAGAAATACGAAACGGTTGCGGTTTTGGACATAGTTTCGACTTTTCCCTAACCAAAGAAGTTGAACACAGTGGACTGAGTCTACTTGAACCAAGCAAAAGCTCTTAAGCCCAGAAATCATATCTACCCTAGATTCAAACGCAGCTTACACAAGCTTGGAGATCCCTACGATAGAGGAATATCCTCCCACAATGGATCTTCCAAACTTGCAATTGATAAAGATCCATCTTGTTGAGAGAGTTTGGATGATTGGTCATGAGAGTGAAGGACTATATAGATACATTAACGACAGTGAGGTCAATCTTTATAGGTGCTTCCATACCTAGAAGAGATAACGGATTACAAGCTCTTATATGTCTACACATACGAAGTCGACTGTCAATGGAGATCTATAGTTGTCGACAAGTATGGACGAGAATACAGAGTTTTAGAAATCACAAATCCACAGACTGTACTAGAAAGAGGTGGATATTTGGTCAATGAAGGACCGCAAATGCCTCCACCAAACACAAGAATACCTATAGGAATTCCAAGAAGAGAGCCACCAGGATTCCCTTCAAGAGCGATAACGAGAGAAGGATTGGGAGAGTCTCTGGTTAGACTTGTATAGACAATCGACGAGTTAGACCATCCCAAGTCCAGAAATGGGTAAACAGAAAACACTCCGGAGATAAAGATCCGAGAGATCACGTAACGGCTTTTAGAAGAGTGATTAGAGCAGAGGAAGTTTCATATTTTGCGACATGGTTTGTGGGATTTGGATTGACTCTATAAGATGATGCAGCTACATGGCTCGACTCGGTGGAAAAATGGGATTTTGAGACCCTAGATGAGCTGTTTGAGAAGTTTATTGAATAATTATCGCCAAAAGGCATTGCTCACAACACGGTCTTGCAAATCCATAGATTCAAACAGAAAGAGGATGAATCAGTACGCAAAGTATCATTACGGCTCAAGAGATATGTTAAGCTCTGTCCGAGAGCATAATTACCTACGCAAGCACGATTGATGCTGATCTTTATCGAGGGAATGAAACATACGGGCCTTCAGAAGGATCTGCATATGATAAGGAGGATGACGCTAAACGAGTTGATCAAAGAAGCTCTTTACCTAGTGGATAACTGTGAGGCATACAAAGAAAAGGAATTAAAGAGTCAAGGAGATGACACATCCTCTCAGCACAGTGTTTCACAGATAAGTGAGTCCATTTCCAAGACAAAGGTACCTATTGATCAAGAGAAGCTTATCAACGACTTGGTCAAGAGGTTGATTCCTCTTGTAACTTCTGATTCGGGAGAGCCGAAGTTGTGTGAAATTGAGAGAAAATGGACGAACCATACGAGGGAAGAGTGCTATTATAGCATGGAAAATGCTAGGGAGAGGTATGTACAACCTGTTCCAGACGCACCTACTCCAACTAGATACATCACGGGGAATGCGCCAGGACCAGTAGGAGTTTTAAGGCCACAGCTTGTCTTAGGACAACAACCTCCGCTGCCAGGTGCTAGAATAGGGTAGACATGAGATACATGCCAATGATGGAAGCATCAAATAAACCAACACCAGTACGAGCTACAATGTGGTATAGCAACCAAAGTGAGTACTACCCCTTGGAGCAACAAAATGTGAGAGAAACACATGGAGTGGTGAGGCCGGTACAACCTCCACCTCCTGGGTTTCACTCGAAAGAAAGAAGGTATGAAATGGACGAAAGGACATTGCGATTCATTGCAAATAGCGGCTTATCTAGGTCAAAGCTTGCTTATAGCCAAGAGGAAATGCTAAAAGAATCTCCTCAACCAGAAACAGATTGTCACAAAAGTCGTGACAACCACTTGGTCAAACAATGTCCTCATACGGAGATCAGTGAAGTAAATGCCTATTGTCTTGAGTGTGGCATCACTCACTTGATCCCCGATTGCCCGAAAAAACCAAACCAAATCAGGAAAATTACGACAAATGTATTAGGGATTGTTCAGCTACCTAGTAGCTTAGAAAATGAAAATGTCATACCAGTTCAAGTGGTTACGAGAGCACAAGCTCAAAAGAAAGCTGATGAGAATCCAGAGACAAAGAACACGGAAAGTGACACGAGTCCAAAGACAGATGATGGACCAAACACAGACGAAGCACGGGCAAGTATGGGTTCCCAAACGAGCGTCAGCAACAAAACAACTAATAATCACAAAGAAATGGGTCCCAAAGAAGAACAACAAAACTGCTGTCAGTGCATCGCCGCTTGAATTCTTACAATTCTTCCTACGATTACAGTACAGTTAGAAGAGAGCAAGTAACTTCAATCAAGAAACAATACAGGAGCTTCAAAGACCAATAAATTGCTTAGAATAGGAAGCCTCGCCAACAAATGCCAATAAGCAAATTGCTTATACCCACATCTTGCACAACATAAATCTTTTCCATGCATTGATTGTGTATGCATAATAGGGCTACATTACAAGGCCTGCATAGGCTCAACTTTTAATTGCCCAAGCACAACACATGCCTTTTGCGATACCCTGTCGTAAAGGATGACTCCAAATAGGAAGGGGGGAGGCATTCTGAATGCGGACGTAACATTATGACTATTAGAGGGAAATGTTTTGTGAGATGCATTGAATTTTTGCATTTTATTGTGATAATTTTTTGACAAAATTTAGAGTATATGCCCTCATAGTAGTGTTACAGAGGAGTATGGGGACGAAATCCATATATGAGCCCCTAGGGACATGTGTATAGTGTACATAGCATTTAGATTTCTATTTGAATGATTTTTCTTTTGTTAAGTTTTTTGTAAGATTTTCTTTGTTTATTATTAAGAAAAAATTAAAAAATCCATAATCCACATGAAGAAAAGACTGACGAGAGGCCTGAGCACTACAAAGAGAAGAAGGTACAGGAAAACGATGAAACTTCATGAAGTATGTCTCAGCAGCCACTACAACAACCGAAAAACTTGTCACAAAGCAGTGTCAACATGCAACCGACAAGTCATAAAAGTCAGAGTCGAGTAGCTAAGCCACAAAATGAGTGAGGTGTTAGTCCCAAAGCTTCAAGTAATATTCTCTGTGGTCTAAGTGTCTTAGCTATTCTAGGTACTGCTCAAGCTAGAAGAGTTGATCATATTTATGTTGTGTCGCTCATGCTGGTATAGGTGAGCAAAAGAGTCAAAGTCTAAGTACTTAAGTCCAAAAGACACTCACGTACTGAGCACAATGAGATACGAGTGGAGAAAATTCTACATCAACAACCCTTCTTGGAAAGGTGGAAGCTATTGAGACATCTTTTGATGTCACATGTGCTACATTTATTCCTCGAAACACCCATCATCTCCTTCTTTCACATTGCATGCTTTTGGTGACAAATTTCTCATATGCATATAGAGTGTCCCATAATTGGCACTTGCATCAGGAACTCTTTCCGTGTTTCACCCAAGCACTCACCTTCATGAACAGGTACTTCACATTCAACTGCTCAACTCCAATAAGAGCGTATACCAAAGGCATTTTTTTCCCACCGGGTTTTTTCCCTTTGGTCATCCAGGTTTTAGACCCTAATCTAAAGACACCTATCACCATCCTCTTGTACATATTCCTTCTATATCAACAATAAGGAAATGCTACTCAAATCAATTGACAAATGAATTGGAGCAACAATTTTAGATCATAGCATACTTCTCCTCAATGGCAAGTCGAAGAATGGCCTACAATGACAAAGCTGCAGACAACACTAACAACATGATTGCACAGGAACAAAGAAGTCCCCAATGAAGAAGAGCAGACATAAAAGTAATCAAAATATATCAAAAGATAAATGGTTATCATGATAGATGTCCGCTCTAATGGATCATAGTTCTTGTTGTGGTTTGCCAAAGTTACAAGCAGTGCAACAGATGAAGCCAAAAGGACAGCAAAGACCACATCGCCATCGACAATCAGGTCATGTCGGGGACGACATGAACGCGGAAGGGGGGAGTGTTGACCGCTGGGTCAACAACACAACATAACTCAAGTTTCAAACCAAAGTCTTATCTTTTGCGAGTTATGAAATGCTGCGGATTATAGTTATAAACGTCATTTGTAATGAGTAGTTATTCTAGTTTCAGAAGCCGGGGTGCAATGGCACTTCCAGATTGTAAATACAAAGCCATTTGACCCTTTCAACTCCATTTTTGGTTAAACCTAAGGTAGCCTTAGTATATAAGGTACCTAGGTCATTTTGTAAGGAGAGACTTTTTATCATAATCAAAATTTTAGCGCTGCCATCTACTGTGTGTGAGAGAGAAAGAGAGTGAGCGTGAGCTTTATCCTCTAGCTACGCCCGGCTCGCTCAACACAATGGAGATCCGACTGCGCCATTGTTGTAGGCTCGAGGAGAGCTACGCGACAACGCCAAGCATTCCACGCGAGATGAAGTGCACACACCGACGCATCTACGAGTTATTTGTGGCCTTAAGTGTATAAAATGATGTCTGTTTTCTGCATTCTAGTAGTCTATAGAATCGTGGAGACATAAGCTATGCATAGGTACTCATAAATTTGAGTTTCGGACACTTTCAAACTTCTGCTCTGTCATCCTACGCGTTTTTCGCAGATGGGTTTAGAGTGAGGGTTTTGAGTGTAGAAGCTTAGGGACAAGTGTATCCTAGTGAGGGGATGGTGTTCCTTAAGTTTCGTACGAATCTGGCATGATTAGGTAAGTTACCTTCCGTATGTGTGTATGTGGCTAGGTGGTGTAGTTGAGAGCAGTGAGGTTCTTGATTGTGGTTTAGTTGGCCTTCCAGAGTGTTGTATGTGTAGGATGGTCTCAGCCTGACAAGCTAAAGAGATTTCCTCCGTGTTCCTATCGTGTCATTTGTGTCCTCGATTGACATTATGTTGATCTAGGTAGTGTTTGCATGCAATTCATGGGTGTGTGAGTTGCTCCTCCAACAGAGAAGCAATGGTACCACCCCCCTAGATTAGGGGAGGTGATCAGAGGGAACGACATGACAGTTAGGACCGCATGGACTTAAACATCTCCTCCACATTGGTATTTTGTTGTAGGGGATGCAAACCTATTCGCTTGCTATTACACTTCACTGAGGTCACTACCAAGCGAATAAGGGAAGGCAAACTCTTTCCGATGTACCTGTTCGCTTGGTACTGACCTCAACAAATATATGTGGTGTCTGCTATTACACTTTTCTGAGGTCAGTACCAAGCGAATAATGGAAGGCAAACTCTTATCAATGCACCTGTTCCCTTGGTACTGACCTCAGAAAATATAAGTGATGTCTACTATTACTATTTTTTGAGGTCACTACCAAGCAAATAAGGGAAGGCAAACTCTTTTCGTTGCAGCTGTTCACTTGGTACTGACCTCAAAAAATATAAGTGATGTCTGATATTACACTTTTTTGAGGTCAGTACCACACAAATAAGGAAAGGCAAACTCTTTCAGATGCACCTATTCGCTTGGTACTGACCTTAGAAAATATAAGTGATGTCTGCTATTACTATTTTCTGAGGTCACTACTAAGCGAATAATGGGGAGGAAAACTCTTTCCGATGCACCTGCTCGCTTAGTACTGACCTCAAAAAATATAAGTGATGTCTTCTATTACACTTTTCTGAGGTCAGTACCAAGCGAATAAGGGAAGGAAAACTCTATCCGATGCACGTGTTCCCTTGCTACTACTGACCTTTTCTGAAATCTTAAGTCCCTTGTGTTGACAAATGAAATGTTGTTTTGTGTTATTCTATTTGTAGATATGCCTTGTGCAAAGGCCACGCCTAGGAGGGCAACAAGTGAATCTTTGAATGCTCAAGCAAGAAGACGGCGATATGAGGCGCACAGAGGTGTACTGCAAGAGCTGTGCAAGATAGAACGACACGTTCAACCTGCTATTCCATGTCTCCCTTTCCAGCGAGTAGTGTGAGAGATTTTCCAGTAGTGGAGAGATGGCATGTGATGGGCTAGCAGTGCACTACTCTGCCTTCAAGAAATTGCAGAAGACTACCTCGTTGAATTCTTCAGGGATGGATATATCCTGGCTGCCCATGCACACTTTGTTACTATCATGCCGTGGGATTTTGATACTCTTCAGAGGCTGTGTTTCCGCTACGATGGGCTGCTTTAGTCAGTGCCTATCCGGGATAGTATAACCATGGATATTCTCAACATCCCCCCTCTCCATCCTTGTGCACGACAGACTGAGTCGTCTAGGGCTGAAACAAACATCAGAAGGACACGATCATGGGTGGAGAGAAATGACACACATGGGCAAGCTGAGATAGCCGCAGAGGGGCATGAGCAAGCCAGAGTGGGACCCGAGGCAGTCATGAAAGAAACAGAGACAGTTATGGAGGAGCCAGCTAGACACCAAAATGAGCAAGTCATGGAGGATCCGCAACTAGTAAGGGATGATGAGGGGCAAGAGCAGGCCAGGGTGGACCCTGAGGCATTTATGGAGGAACCAATATTGAAGGAAAATGATCCGGAGCCTGTGCCTATTAGGAAGGACCCTACGGCTGTTAGGGAGGAGCCTGAGGCAGCCAAGAAGCCAGCTCAAGAAAGGCAAGGGCAAGGCTCTGCATCACAAGGGCCATCCAACGTATCAAATGATTCAATTATTTTAGAGAAAATCAACGAAGAGAACGAAGAGAGTTGCAAGTTTTTCTCAGCACAGTACCTCTGCAAGCACAGATACTCCTGCCTGGAAGGTCAGAGAAGGCCTGCATTTTCAACCTCAATCAACAAGACTTCCTGTGCATGCGCACTTTCACCAACTCCAACGCAACGAATGAGGTTGTCAAACATTGCTTTGTGGTAATTCTCATGCTCTTTAATTTAAAAGTCACGGTTGGTTCATTGAATGGGTCTCTACCGAGACATTGGTCAATACCAAGAAAGACAGTGGCTTATGGAATTGGATAGTGGTACTACTCGCTCGGTATTGACCCATGTCTTCACGGAAGTCGTCAAGTTTTTCTTTATAAGTCACGCTTGATTCATTAAATGGCTCACTACCATTAAGACATGGTTCAATACCAAGCGAGTCAGTGGCTTAGGGAATTCGATAGCTGCCCCACTCACTCGGTATTGACTCATGGGTTTGTGGCAGTGATGACAGCTCATTGAAATACCTTAAGTCTAATCTCTGCCATTGGTTCATGTTAGGCACGTTGTCTCGCCTCTATCCCCTGAGGTTCAAAACAAAGTATACATAATAGACCCGTTGATATCACCTATGATGCAGAACAACTCAGTTTCCTTTTTGAGTATGATGAGCTGGTTTAGCAAAGTCAACTTTGATCTAGCGTGATTTCTGGTCACTACGTACAATCAATCGTGAGTTTTTTCTTGCCTTGTAAAAACCATGTTGCATTTAGAATCTTTCTCCTCATCTTTGATGGTGTCTTTGTAGTGATCATTGGAGTCTGATGTTATTTTGACATGGAAGCTAAGATTGTTTACTACGCAAATTCCGGGCAAAGCAAGGCGTTTCACGGTCGTGTAAAAACGTAAGGCCCATCTGGGTACATTTTTTTGCTCCTCATCAAATCTTGGATGTACCGAATGTAAGTAGTCATACTGTTTCATTGTTTGCTGCAACGTTTGTATAAAAACATCTTTGCGTGCGACATTTTTTTGTAATGGACATCCAGCATATTATAATCTTGATAATAAACAGACGGACAAGAGAGGAAGGGGTGAGAGCTGAGGAACTCAAATAGGCTCACATTAAGAAAATGACGCAGCGCTATAATAGACTCAAGAAGACGTCCGAAATATGCAAGAATCAATAAATCAATATTATGCGAACGCCGCAAAAGTAGAGGAATGGGCTACACGTCAATGGCAAAAGCAATAACATAGGGAAGCTTCACAGGTGCAAGATTCATGGGAAGCCATGGAAGAGGCCCATGATTTTGAGTGACGTGAAAGGATGCCTGAGACCAGCGTCCCCAGAGGTAGAAGTAGTAGCAACTGGAGCAAAGGTCAAGGGACTAGTGGCAGCAACCGGGGGAGAGGGCAAGGGACCAATGGCACAAACAGGCGGAGAGGACAATAGCAGGAAAAGGGACCAATTTACTTGTATAAATGTTGACAGAAACAACACAATATGTAAAGTTTTGAGACAATGAAAATTTACATTTTTGAAACATTGTTTGAATGCCACAAAATATCTCCTCATTAGGCATTTTGAAGAGTACATCATGGTTTGCATGGCATCAAAGCTCTTTGCGTGAACAAGGACCTAGCTTCCGGTGGAAGCAATTAAGTCAAGTGTATTTGTGAGTGACTCCTTGCACAATTTTGTTTTCTCCTTGCGTCTTGGAATCTGAAAAGAAGAAAAATTTAGATTCTGTCTTAATGTATTAAAGACAATAAAAAATCATCCATTTAGTAATCACCTTTCTATTGTTAATACTGAATGCATACTATTTCGGCAAAAGTGGAAGTTCTTCACATGTAAGATCTACCCTGAGTTGTGCAAGAGTTGTGCTTGACATTGTCTCCATCACAGTAAGTAGGTTGTCTCAAAAGTAGAGCTCCATTGATAAAGGTTTGTTCTCGAGGCTATTCTCTGTATCTTGGTCGAGTGGAATAAGCTGCCCACTAAGAAGATGATATCTAATATAGTAAAACGACACTAAGAAATTTTGAGAGCTTATAATGAACTTGCAAATTATGGACTTCTTTTGCAAGATAAAGATTTTGCTCTATGATTTTTTCCTATCCCAATTATCATCTAAAAAGTCCAAACAGCTCTCAGACTTGCAAATGAGCATTGTTGCGGTAGTTCTTATTTGCTCATCAAAGAAAAAATCTACAAACACTTCAAGAGGCATAAATAGTGAGAGCCAAACTATTTTTGTGTCAATTGAATACTTGAGGGACTTTTGTATATCCTGAAACAAATTATTCCTAAATCTTTCACTAGTTTACGAAGCTGGCAAGGACCAATCCTTGTTGTCAAAGGATGCATGTGACAAAGGAGCTACACGACCCCAACCAATGGAAGTTCTCGGTTCCACATATGACATATCATAAAAGAGAATTCCATTATCTATAAGGTCCTTGTGTTGTCTTCCTCGGTACATTTGCGCACCAATAAATGCATGGAAAGCATCAAAAATTCCAACTATGCTGTCAACTGGTTGCCAATCTGTCGTGTTCGATGGGGATAAATATCTGAAACATACCAAAGATGATATCCACCACTTAACCTTTGAATATAATCATGCACTAAGCAAGATGCTCAAAATAACTTACAGTTGGGTCGATGCCTTGGACAACTTGGAGGAGATGTTTGCAACCTTAAGTCTGCATGCTAGAAAGCATGTTGTATGAGGACCTCTTTCACCCGCTTGCTTCGTGCACACACTTTAAACTCTTTAACTTGTCCCTTGAAAGCCTCCACGAAATCATTGCATTGCCTCCTCTTCCTCCCCCTAGTTTGCAGTAGAACCCAACCTCCAATATTTATTCGAGATGATATCCATGCTTGATCATTTGTAGTATAACTGTTAAAAATGCTAACAAAGTCAATGGTAGCGCTAGGCCTTCGAGAAGTAGTCATGGTGTGCAGTAGAATACACAGAAAGGTTAGCGCAAATATGAAAAAGGAAAGAAGTTTTGAGAGGGAGGTAGAGCTACTCAAAGTCATATTTGGGTGGGAACAAAGATACTAGATAGTGTCTTCAATGAAAGTTCTGAAATTCCTTGGTATAGAGTTAGTACGACTTACGGCATTTATGCCTTGAAAGCGTGAAATTGTGCAATTTGATGAACAAAAATAATATATCCTGCCTTTTTTTCAAAAGAGCTTGACTCCAAAATGTTGATTTTCAACGTAACGTTAGCCTCTTCCTCATTGGTCGAGCGCCACTCTCTCTCTAGAAATGAAAGGCCCAAAAGTGAGTCCAACTTTCTCCTAATGCTAACGAGCCAAGAAAATCAAGCTTCTTTACGTAATCTGTGGAGAAGTAACCATAGTTGGGCAAAGCAAATTGAGCAAGGAGTAATAGATTGACAGCTTGTGAGTAGGCTTAATTCTTTGCCAACACTAAGGCAAGACAAGTGAACATTGCTATGAGCATTAGAAGCCCTTAGCAATGGGAGCTCAACAATTGAAGCTGGAACACTCAATTGCAGCTCATAATCGAGCAGTATAGGAAGAAAAGGGGGGGTCGACAAGGAGACGCTATGAAGCCAAGCCATGTTGGATGAGGGCTAGAGGAGAGCTGATGCCACTCTCCCTCATCTATCTCCTGTCAAGTTGAAGTTAGGAAGCCGGGGATGCTGATAGCAGCATCCAAGACAAATGGCTCTGAGCACGTGGGAGGGTAGTCAATGGCAAAGCTACACTAGAGAAGAGCCGGACTACTCTCTCTTGCACTCACTATGTCTAAGCCGAGAAAAACGTTGATGCTGCCTTTGCCATCAGACAGAAGCACTCACTCATGCCTTAGCCACCACAAATCTTCGAGAAGAATGCCAAAAATCAATTTCGAGAAGAAACACCAAAGTTGTAGCCCGTTATCACTAGAGGAGAGTTGATTCAATGTCAAGGAATGCTTAAGATTACTTGCAGACACTCTCACATGACATCTATGTGTGCACACGTACACTGAGAGTGCATGCACCATTGCTTGTTTATTTGCAACCAAGAGAGTTTCAAAGCTCTCTCTCTTGATCTCTCTTTTTGCTTTGTACCAATTGCTAGTTTTCAAAGCTTTGCAATCGTCAAAGCGGTGGTGGAACCAAAGTTGGTTCAAGATGGAAAGTGTGCAATGCCAAGATAACGCTGCAAGCAGGTGCAATGCAAAAGGCTAGAGTAGTTATGAAGTCCCTGGGAAGACTAGGGGCAGCGAGAATGCATGCGAGGTGCGGCTTTTTAGGCCAAAAAGACTCCAAAGTGGCTCAATTGGAATGATTGGTAAAGGTGCTCAAAATGCTAGTCTGGGCTCTAGAATGTGGGCTTCGATGTGCTCTAGAACTTGGTCCAGATGGCTCATCAAATGGAGCCCCGGTGTGCCGGTTTAAAGTTAGAAGGTTTAGCAGATCCCCGACAGACAGGGCAGTTGCCCGGGGCGGTCACTTTTTAGAATGTGTATGATATCACGTGAGTTAAGCAGAGAGGATTACTAAAAGACCAAAATGTATACTTTTATGTATACATTAGAGGGGGGTGGGGGTTTTTTAAATAGGCTCACAGTGTAAAGTATAGTATGTATATTGGGGTATTATTAATTACCTCTTGAACGCACGTGATATAGGGATCTTTTGATAAGTGACTGCCCCGAGGGCAGTTGGGGACATGTGGCCCAAGTGGATGTTAATTTATAGACATGTAGTGCTTAAATTATGGAGAATGAATGTCTTTTCGGATTGCAAATTGAAGCTATGGATTGCAAGATTTGGCCATAGGAAGATTTTCCGGGGGAGTTATGCCATCCTGCATTTTTTGGGCCTCAATAGGATTCTAGAGGGTAGTATGGATAAGTGAAGCCAAGAGGGACTGGAAACACCTCAATTGAAGCTCGAACCAGAGAGATATTGCACGTTGGAATCAACGTTTGTTCCCGACGTCATGGTGCCAGCTTGGTTTTTGGCAATTTGAATGGCCTCTGTTTGTGATCTCGGGAATCTCAGAATGCGTCAAGGTACTTGTGGCTTGAAGTCGGTATGGTGAAGTTTTATCCAAACGCAATGGCTTGGGAGTTTGATCTCGGAGTAATGTATATCAAGACTTTAAAGGGGGGGGGGAAATTTTGGACCTTCAAAGGGTTTTTTTGGGAATTTCAAGGGCCTTAGGAGGCTTGGGAGTCTTGGAGCTGCCATGTGGTGCAAAGAGAAATCCCACATATACAACAGGGAGCGCACAGGGTAGTGTAGATAGTTGGGACCATGAGTCCTAATGGGTGTGTAATGGGGAGAGTGAGCCCCCTTGAGCATAGCTATGGTGGAGCCCTCGGGGCGACTCTACCTGGTGCTACGCGTGGCATGGCGGTTTTGGCTGGTGTCGGTGGCGACGGTGCCTTGCATCGGTGATAGACTTTGAGCAAGTTGATGATGTGGCATGGTGCCCTCAAGGACTAGGTTCCCACAGGCATGAGCCTCCCAAAATTTTTGAAGGCAAGGAACACCCCCCCCCCCCCCCCCCCCCCCCCCCCCCCCCCCCCCCCCCCCCCACCCACCCACCCACACCCACTAGCGAGGTCGCTAGTGCATGGATCCTAGGGGTAGGGGATGATTCATATGGAGAGAGAAGGTGAGAGGGAATTTCCAAAGGGGCTAGTCCCAAAGCTCGGGCAAGGAGGAGGTGTCATGAGGTGAGAGAGAGAGGAGAGAGATAGAGAGAGAGAGAGAGAGAGAGAGAGAGAGAGAGAGAGAGAGAGAGAGAGAGAGAGAGAGAGAGAGAGAGAGAGAGAGAGAGAGAGAGAGAGAGAGAGAGAGAGAGAGAGAGAGAGAGAGGAGAGAGAATGAGTTCAAAGGAGAAGTCCAAGTGGGCAAGTGAGAGGGTCTTAGGAGTGTGAGAGAGAAAGGCTGGGAAGGTGAACCCGACGGGCCAAGAGAGAGAAAGGGGGTAAAACCTTCCAAGGTGAAGTCAAAGTGGACAAAGAGGTGGGCTCCAAGATGGCAAGGCAAGACTAGTCAAAGGCCGGTCAAATGTAGCAAGCAAAAAGGCAGTCCGAGGATAGATAAGGAGGGGAGTTCAAAGCTCAATGCAGATAGGGGGGGGGGGGGGGGGGGGGGGGGGGGGGGGGGGGGGGGGGGGGGGGGTAAATAGAAAGGGGGAGAGGAGATGAAACCACAAAGTAAAGGTAGAGATTAAAAATGCCAAGGAGTACTAGCGACATTGCTAGTGCACCCCCCCTTCAAGTACAAACCAAAGAGTGCAGCTAGAGAGCATATGAAAATGAGGCAACTACCTCCTTCCAAAAAATGCCAAATTAAGGTGCTAGATGGTCCAATTAGAAATAAGTTTCCAAAGTGTTTCCTTGTGGTGCCGGCAGTGTGTATGCATGTGCCCCCCTGGACCATCGATGTTTTGTGTAAGAGAGTGAGATTGAGCCGCTGTGTGTGTGTGTGCAAGGTAGAGACCGACCGTGGCAGTAGCTATGAGTTGTGTGGTGGACTTGTGGAGTGTGTAAGCATTGGGAAAAGAGCAAGTGGTGGTCTGCTAGCGTAAAGTGTGTTTTTGAAGGTGTTTCCTGAGAGGATAGGGGTGTTTTGGATACCCTGAGCTATAGAGAGGCCTTTGTTATTGTGTCGGGTGTGTTTCCCCATTCCCCCTCTCCATCTCTTGGTGCCCCCACGAAGGAGCACGTTGATCCCAACTAATCTAAAAGAAGCGGATTTTTGCGTTGGAAGTCATGGCAGCTAGAAGCTATGGGCCAATTTTCACAAGCGAGGAGGGTCCAATGAGTGGATATTGGATTTCAAGTTGTATATGCTATCATTGCGTGAGTCAAACGAGGATAGAAAAATGCATACTTTTCCTTTGGTGATGAGTGGAAAAGCTAATCTCTTTGACAGGAAGCTCTGGAAGGCGAGCCGAGGCAAGCATGGCTGGCTCTACGGGCGAGGTTTCTTCACAACTTTTGCAAGGAGGCGTCCCCAGTCGAGATGGATGCAAAGCTGAAGGCGCTTAAACAAGATGTAAGTGAAGAGTTCAATCTTTTTTTGGGTCATTTTGAAGAGGGGTTGGGCAGAATTAGCGGCAGCCATGCAATTGGCTAATGGAGATTGCTTTAAGCTAGACAAATTCATGGCGTGTCTGCACCCTAAGGTGAGAGAGAAGGTCGATTTTGAAAGTCCAAAAAATTACAATGGTGCTATAGAAATCGCACAGTCAAATAGAAGAAAGATAAAGAAGAAGTTAGAGTAGGGTGTGTTGGGCTACAAGATGATGGCCCCCCCTTCAACCGTAGAGTCCAAGAGAATTTATGTACGAGAAAAATCATGGAAACCAAGGTGTAGGCGTTGTGTCGTAGAATTGGATACGTACATTGCAAGATTTGTTCAAGAAAATGCAAGAGTTCCGGCTAAGCGTGATGCATAGAGGACAACAAGGGGCAGGGCAAGACTGCTGTCAAGTAGATGCTACAATTGTGGGGAAGAGGGGCACTATGCGTTTGATTGTCCTCAACCACCAAGAGGGAGAGCAAGCATTTACCCATTGTTTGGTAGAGGCCGCGGTCAAGGGCAGCTCAATGGTCCAAGAGAGCAAGCACTGGAAAATCATGTGCAGTCAGCTCCGCCAAATGGAGGGGAAGTCCCAAGGGTGAATATTATAGGGGTGAATAAGCAGGATGTCGAGGTTTTAGACAACAAGAGGGAAAGAGTTGGGAGAGAAACACAGACTGAGCATGAAACCAAATATCGCAAGGGCAAAGAGAAGGTGTACGAGGGCAGAGAATAACCTGAGGCTAGCAAAAGAAGGAGACACTGCAAATCAAGCAAACGGATTTCGAATTGGGATGTGGCTATCCCGAGTACAACCTAGTAAGTGATGTTCAAAATAAAAAAGAAAACATTACTTTTGGTCAGTTTGCTGGATTTAAATCCAAAATTGAGGAGGCAGTGGTCTACGAGTGTTAGCACAAGGCTTTTGAGAACTAAGGGGAATGTGCACACGGTGCAAAACATGGTCTTCAGGATAGGTAGCCCGACTAATGTTCTTCCATTGGCAGATGCGGTCATAGAGAAAAGGATGTAGGTATAGGCCTACATAGACAGTGGAGAACATGTATGTGTCATGATAGAAGCAGCCATGAAGGAGATGGGAGTCTGTGCGCATGAGGATGGCCAACCATACTAAATTTAGGTGTCTCGGTGTGCCTCAGGATGTAAAGGTTAAGGTGACGGGCGTAGAATGCCTGATAGAATTTTTTGTGATGAAGGTAGGGGATAATGCTTATACGATCATTTTTGGTAGGCCATGGATTTTGGCAATAGATGCTAAGCAGGATTGGAAGAGCAAAGTGTTCGCTTTTTCTGACAGAGAGAAGGGGAGAAAAATTATACTAGATTTGAGGACCAAGGAGAGCAGGTCTCGTCCTATGGTAGCTAAAGATGAAGACAACACGACAAGCTGTGAGTATGAGACAAAGACATCCTATGATGAAGGCTACACTAGCACAGAGGAAGAGGAGAGCGAGGATGCCATGTTGAAGGTAGATGCATATCTTTGGAGTCACCATAGATGACTCCCCTCCTAAGGAAAAGGGCATGCAGCCTCAAGCTCATGGTTTAAGTATAGAGGAGGTTTCAAGCATGGTAAGTGAGGATTTGACCAAGGGTGAGAAGAAGGGAGTTATGTTCAACTGTGTGAGTCCTATCCTAACCTGTTTGCGATGGAATACAAAGATTTGCAAGGTGCAAAAGGGGTAGAGCACAAGATTTTTGGACGTAGATCTAAAGCACATAAGCACACTGGTGAGACCCATTTGGATCTAAAAGCAGGCCCTTTGGTAGGAGATTAACAAGTTTTTAATGTAGGCATTATATACCCGGTGAAGGAGTCAGAGTGGGTCTCACCAGTGTGGTTATAACCCCTAAGAATAATGGGGATGGAGGGTATGTGTTGACTACAAGCCCACTGAAGTTTTTTGGGGTATTTTCAGATAGGGATTGCACTCAAAGACCAATGAAGACCATGTTTATATCTCCATGGGGTTGTTTTTCTTACCGCAAGATGCCATTTGGGTTGGTAAATGCATATGCTACTTTACAAGATTGGATGAACAGGGTGTTTGGCCCCAATTTGGGCCACTTTATCAGGGTCTTCATGGATGATATAGGCTGTTACAGTTCAAGAGTGGAGCACCTGTTGACACTGCAGCTATTCTTTCAAAGGCTTCACAAAGAAGGAGGTCAATTGAGTCTAAGAAGAGCAAGCTAGCACAACCTCAAGTGCAGATGTTGGGTTATGTGGGTCGCAAAATGATATAGAGGCTGAACTTGAGAAGGTGAAAGCATTGGTGTTGATGGAGCCACCATCAGATGCTCAAGGTTTAGCTTTCTTTGTTCATAAGCTAAAGCACCTCTCTCATTGCTTTTATATGTTGTTGCAATATGTGCATCCTCTTCAAAAGAGGGCTAAGGAAGTGCACGGTTATGGGTGGGATGAGAAAACTCAGGAAGCTTTTGTGACAGGGTCAAGGAAATTTTGTGTCAGTTGCCAGCAGTGTGTCCTCCCAATTGAGAGGATGACTTCTATGTGTCTATAACAATAGGCACGGTTGCTGTTGGAGCAGTTTTACTGTAAAAGGTAGGGAGAAGCTACAAGCCGATTTACTTTGAGAGCAGGATGATTATCCCACGAGAGACTACCTACACCAAAGCAGAGCAATGGGTGATGGCTTTGGTCTTCGCTTGCAAGAAGTTTAAGGTGCATTTAATTGTGTGATTTTTTTTTGTGTTGACAGCTAAACAATTTGTTGCTAGAGGTAGTGCTTATACATTTTGTTGGAGGCTCCCCATAGCATAGGCAATCTCCCACAAAATCTATCAATCCGGAGAGAGAGAGCATGACCCGGCTAGGGTTTGGAGGCATCACACAAAGAATGTGCGAGAGCGTCATCGGATGCAAAGATTGAGATAATTCAAGAGCGTGCATCCTACAATGCAAATAGAAATCATCCCAAACAACTAATGCTAATCGCACATCAAGCATCAATTCAAGAAATCATCTACACACATCAAACAACGAAGTGAAACACACTAATCTTGAAATCTCTCAAGCACAACTCTAATTACATGCATTGACGATTAAGCACACAAGATCGCATTCAAGTCGGCCACCCCAACCATGCCAATCATGGTGTCCAAATCAAGTCACACATAATAAAATTAACCTCAAGGCTTCTTAAACCTACACACACACAAGCACACCATTAGAGGAAAACTCTAATCCCTCAATCACGAGTACGCCCACTTCGCTTAATCGAGAGAGTTAGATAAGGACTCCACTAATCGGAGTAGCTTAGCATAAGTAAGAGTTAGATTAGAGAAGATCAACACTTCAAAACAATGAAGGAAAGTAGATAAACATGATTGACAACATAATGAAAACTAGATTAATTAAGAGAGAATTACACTAATTACATGTGATTAGCACTAGCCTTCTAAGCATGGGCATTAGGCTCAAAGGCTAGGCCATCAAGACCTCCTCCAGGGAGAGAGTTCTCAAAAGGACCACTCAAGAATCACCTCTCATTAATCATAGGACTCTTTTATAGTTTTGGGCCTCAAACCCTTCAACTATGGGATAAAGTAAGCTCTCTAGCCTAGACTCATACAACTTTGGAACTCCTAAATGAGCCCAAGCCCTATACAATGAAAAGTAAATAGTGTGCACTATGGCACATCCATAGCTTGCTGCATAATTGGTGCAACCGTTGGCCGTTGCTAACAGTCCCCCCTTCCTAATTTGGCGCACGTCCTCGTGTGCCGGCGGTGAAGCAAGACACGGTGACATGGTAGAAAGCAAGTCCTTGGAAGAAATGTTAAGCTGCAAAACATAAGAACAAGTAATGAGAACAAAGGCCACCAAGAATGAATAAAACATAAAGCACAAATGAACAATCATGCAAAGTGATTTTTTGCTTCTAAAAGATGGGTCAATCATTGTCAAAAACTAGACAACATAAAGCAAAAAAATACTCAAACTATTGTGAAGATTAAACCACTTGAATCTTCAGTTTCATGCATGAAACACAAGCAATCAATTATAACCCTAGGATAATGCAAGTTCATAAACCTACTAGCCTAAAAACTATGTGAACAATCTTAATAAATCATTCAAGTCTATCATGTCTACGGGCTATAAAAAATCTCCTAATCTATTAGTACATTGTCAAAGTTTTTTGAAGCTCATGGAAGTTTTGACTTAGTCATTCATTGCAAAATTAAAGCACAATCACAAGGCTACCACCCCAAGGCAAGTCTAGGTGCGACTCTCAGCTCCTTGAACCCTCAAGAAGGTGTTCCAAAAGCCTACTACCTTACCAAGGCAACGGCTAACCCCTATCAACCCAGGGCATTGGTTTAGGGCCTTGACCAAGCGAGCCAAGGTGATTCCCCTCGCCTACCAAGTGCCGATAAGGCGCTAGGCCTTTCATAGACACACCATAACATAGAATTTTAATATCATGTGCCTTAGTAGCATTTTTGCTACTTTTTTGGACACTTCTTTGCTTCATGGTTCTTTTTTTAGCACATTTTTATTGCTTCCTTTATGAGATACTAATGGCAATTGGACTAAAAAAGATTAAAGCCTAATCATAGCCCTAAGTCACTATGACTATCACTAAGAATCTAGGACTAGCAAGAAATTTACCTACATTAACTTAAGGTCAAGGCCAATTACCTATGATTAACACACATAAAACCTAATTTTTTGATGAGTTTAATTTTCACAAAGCAAAGTGTTGAAACTTTAAACTGCCTAGTCTTTCTAACATGAAAAAAAATCATAGCTTAGAAGCAAAATTTCACTTAAACCAAGCAAGAGAATGAACAAAAGAGCAAAATCATGGAAGGATTACACCTATTCATGCTCTTTGTGCCTTTGAGCAAGCATCCTTTGTGTAGAGAAGTCTCTTGATCCTTTTTATTGCAAAAGAAGCCTTTGGAAGCTAAGTGTAAACACCAGCTACAAAAGCCAATATTGAAATCCAAAAGCATACCAAAAAACATTAATGAATACCTAAAGCTAGGGTCTTGCATACCCAAATTTGCCAAAGGAAAAAAACCCAAGGGGAAAAAATGTCTTTGGTTATGCACATGATGCTCTAAAGTAGCAAATTTATGCATACATATCAATAATGAGAGAGGTATGCTTCTACATAAGAAAATTTTGCAATTTTTACAATCTCTCATGCATGGTTCAAAGTAGATTAGTTTCTACCTCACTTGAAATATGGAATTTAAAACAAGCCAAGAGTTGAAAATAATGCAACTTTATGAAGTTAAGTGGCTCTTCAAAGCCAAATTTACATTTCAAAGCTTTCCAAAAAGTTGGCTAACAACTAGCTCACATGAAATTTTCAAATTTTTAGTGTGATCTTTGAGCTAGAGATGACTGCAACTTAATGAAATGGAAATGAATGGCTCTTACTAACCAAATTTGCACTTGAAAGCTCAAATAAGTTGGCTAAACACTAGCTCAAATAAAAAAATTTGCATTTTTTAGACCAAGCTATGAGCTAGCGTTACAACTTTATTCCAAACATTTGGAATTGCTCTAATTAGCCAAATTTTGCAATATTGCAATGATGACCCCTTCTTGGATCATTTGAAATCACACACCTACAACATCCTTCAAAATGAAAGCACAATGGTTAGTGCTTTAAGCATTTGAACATCCAATACTAGCACCAAAACTCATGCTCAACTACAACTCAAATTTTAATTATTTCTCTTGGCCATTCAAAAAATCTCAATTTTAGTGCTATGCAAGGAATTTTCATTTATATCAAGCACTAAGATGCAACAAACAATGTCAAGCCCAAATTTTAACGCACGTTCGCCATCAAGCATAAAATATCATCAATGTAGCTCTCCAAATGAAGCTAGTATGCTTACCCAAAAGAGTTATCCATTTTGTCGAGTGAGAACTATTACTCATGCCTAATGTATAAGCAATTTTTTGTGTCAAGGCACACACTTGATACTCACATCTAGCTAGCTCTCATATGGCAATATGCATAGCAAAGGAGCATAAGATGAAGTGAAATGTAAGATCCCTTGATGCATCAAAATCTTGTTTTGTATTATTGGCCACATCCCTTCAAAAAGATCACCATAGAAGCATCTAGCATTCGAAACAAGCACTAAGAATTTATGGTTATTCCACATTGTTGCATGCAATCCTTTCAAAAGAACTTCCATATCCATCGACACACCAATCTTTAGGTCTAATAATCATCATAATTGGTACTTGCTACCAATTATTCATCCCCAATTTAGGCATAATTGGCCATTAATTAGGCACACACACCTAAATTTCAGCCGTCGATTTGTGAAAAATTTTCATTAAACACTCATTGCATTTCATCAATTGCACACTTGATCACACATACATGAGTATATACATGCTAAATTAACTCAATTTTAATCAAAAATTGATCAAATTTTAACAAAATTTAGCATTGCACACACACAAAAATTAGGTGCACAAATCCAATTTTTTTGCTCAATTAGCAACGAAATTAGGCCAATTCCTAATGTTTGCACACACATTTCTTGCAAAATCATCAATCTACAAGCATTTAGGTGTCCTATTTGATTACAATTTCATTCCAATTTCATCAAATTAGGAATAAATTCCATCAATTAGGCATACACACCTAATTTTAGCAATGATTTAGCAACTCAATGGGATCAATTTAATCAATCAAAAATTGAATGGAGTAGGTCATTCCACTTACAATTGATTGCTTTCTTGCTTAGTCCTTGCTCCTCGCATAGACACTCCATTGCACACACATGTGTGCAACTCCGATTCAGTCCAAAATTGATCAAAAAATTAACCAAAATCAACACTCAATCACATGATTAGGCATAGATTAGAGCAGTTAAGAGTGATGATCCTCCTCAATTAAGAGGGTTTTGGCATACAATCCAAATCAAAATTAGTGGTTAGGTTAGCACAATTAGCATGAAATTAGCATGGAATTAATATAATTAGCATGAATGGGATGCAAAATTAGTGAAGGTTAATGAAAAATTAGCAAAATCAAAAGAGATTTTAGGGGTTTTTGGGGTGAAATGACTCTATACACATCCAATTAAACCTAATTACACTACACACAAATCAAATCTTGCCTAATTACAAGAAATCGGTAATCAAATTACTTTTATCTTTTGCAACCTCAACTCCACTAGCGTAGGCAACCCGTCCCCGGCAACGGCGCCAATGTTGGAGGCTCGCCATAGCATAGGCAATCTCCCACAAAATCTATCAATCCGGAGAGAGAGAGCATGACCTGGCTAGGGCTTGGAGGCATCACACAAAGAATGTGCGAGAGCGTCATCAGATGCAAAGATTGAGAGGATTCAAGAGCGTGCATCCTCCAATGCAAATAGAAATCATCCCAAACAACTAATGCTAATCGCACATCAAGCATCAATTAAGGCAATCATCTACACACATCAAGCAACGAAGTGACACACTAATCTTGGAATCTCTCAAGAACAACTCTAATTACATGCATTGACGATTAAGCACACAAGATCGCATTCAAGTCGGCCACCCCAACCATGCCAATCATGGTGTCCAAATCAAGTCACACATAATCAAATTAAGCTCAAGGCTTCTTAAACCTACACACACACAAGCACACCATTAGAGGACAACTCTAATCCCTCAATCACGAGTACGCCCACTCCGCTTAATCGAGAGAGTTAGATAAGGACTCCACTAATCGGAGTAGCTTAGCATAAGTAAGAGTTAGATTAGAGAAGATCAACACTTCAAAACAATGAAGGAACGTAGATAAACATGATTGACAACATAATGAAGACTAGATTAATTAAGAGAGAATTACACTAATTACATGTGATTAGCACTAGCCTTCTAAGCATGGGTATTAAGCTCAAAGGCTAGGCCATCAAGACCTCCTCTAGGGAGAGAGTTCTCAAAAGGACCACTCAAGAATCACCTCTCATTAAGCATAGGGCTCTTTTATAGTTTTGGGCCTCAAACCCTTCAACTATGGGATAAAGTGGGCTCTCTAGCTTAGACTCATACAACTTTGGAACTCCTAAATGAGCCCAAGCCCTATACAATGAAAAGTAAATAGTGTGCACTATGGCACACCCACAGCTTGGCACATAATTGGTGCAACCATTAGCCGCCCGCTGCTAACACATTTGAATCCAGGGAGGAGGATTATGAAGTGGGTGTTAGAGTTGCAAGAGTTCGAGTTTGAGTTCAAAGTGGACCATACAAGTCGGTCTCATTTGGCATGCATTCTTGTCAACAAGCCTGTTGATTTGCCAGCCTATCCTAGAATGGCGCAAGATGACGCTAGAGGAGCCTAGTTTGAAAATGCCTTTACAATGTGATTTGACAGAGCGTATCAAAGGGTAGTCCAAAAGGTAGGTGGAGGTGTGGTGATACACGACCCACACGGAAAATCCATATTTTTGAAGGCGTATGATTTGGAGGATGTCCACACCAATAATGAGGCGGAGTATCTCACTCTGCATTTGGGTTTGAAGCAAATGTATAGAGTTTGGCATTTCTAGGTTGGTGGTGAAGGGAGATGCGTTGCTAGTCATCAAGCAACTGTTAGGCCAGCAATAGATGAAGTGGAATTCTTTGAAGCATTGGTTCTTTTCCTTCAAGAAGATGCTAAAGTATTTTGAAGAAGTTCAATTCAAGTATGTGAGGAGAGACCAGAACCAAGAGGCGGACTAGCTAGCAAGCAACAAAGGGTAGGTGCATGCCGTAGGCCTATATGTGGCCCCAACCACTTATGCAGGTAGGGAGACTCTAAAGGAGATTGAAGTTTGTTTTAGCACAGGGAAAGTGTCCAGAGGGTTTGTCCAAGCTTGCAAATTCACACTAGTAGGTGAAGATTTGATGAACTATGGGCGTGACGGAGTGCTAAGAAGGGTGCTATATAAGGAGGAGATAGGTATGATGCTAGAGCCATTCCATGAAGAGAGCGAACATCGGGGTAAAGAGCAGGTTCTGTTTTGAGTGCTGAGAGCAGGATTTTGGTGGCCTTCATAGTGAAGGACGTGCATTATTGGTGGAAAACATGCCATGATTGTCAGATTATAGGCGAAAGACAATTGACAGCGGAGTCGCAAGAAGGTGCCATCATCACACAAAGTAAATGGGGTTTGGATACCATAGGTCCACTCCCAAAGTCTACAAGTGGTAAGAAGTATGTGATAGTAGCCATTTACTACCTTACAAGGTGGTCGAGGCCAAGGCTGTGAAGGAAGTGAATGCTAATGTGGTAGCTCACTTTGTGTTCGATAACATTTGTTGCCATTTTGGTGTTCCATGGGTGCCAGTTTTTGATAGGGGTCAAGGGTTTAGAAGCAAGAAAATGCATGCATTAGTGGAGAAGTTAAAGATTCAAAATCAATTTTCCTCACCCTATCAACCCCAATGTAAGGTCTAGTAGAGAGTGCTAATGGGAAAATCATCAAAATGTTGACAAAGTATGTGTGTAAGCAGGAGAGTGAGTGGAAAGAAAATCTAGAGAAGTGTTTGTGGGCATACAGAACGTCCTATAAAGTAGCTACAAATTTCACTCCGTTCGAGCTAGTCTATGGTAAGGAGGCTGTATTGCTAGTGCATGCATAGTTAGGTCCTTTAAAAGGTATGTGGAGTGTCAATTCCACTCAACAAGAGGTTCCATAGGATATGAAAGCTAGCTTGGGAGCTTTACAAATGGACAGGGAAGCAACAATAGGCTACTATGTGAAGCAGAGAGAGAAGCGGGTTGCCTAGTTAAATTAGACAAGAAGATAGAGGAAGGAGACCTAGTCATGAAGTATGAGTTACTTGGATTTCACGTTCCAAAAGAAGTTCAAGAATAAGTGGACGATTCTGTAGAAAGTAGAGAAGGCCTTTCCAGATGGGACCTATCAATTGGTAAGAACAAATGGTAAGCTTCTTAGGAATAGGGTGAACAATGTGCGACTCAACTTGTATTTTTAGAGAATTCTAGTGCCTGAGGTGCATCAGATTATAGCCAAGGGGGGTGGACAACCCACCTAAAGTATGCAGTGTGCGAGAGAAAGTGAAGCTTTTGTACATAGTCTGTACATAGGATTGTGGTTTTGCAAGTGCTTTCAGTTGTCAGTCTGGTGTGCCAGTTTCTAAAGTTCTGTAAATATGCTTCTGGTCGAACATAAATGTTTGACGAGGGGGCTGGGCAATGATGGTGCAGCCAAAGTTGGTCCAAGCAGTAAAGTGTGCAATGCTAGGCTAAGGCTGTAGGCAGGTGCAATGCAGAAGGCTAGAGAAGGTATGAAGTACCTAGGTAGACTAGGTACATCAAGAACGCATGCTAAGTGCAGCTTTTTATGCCAAAAAGGCTCCAAAGTGGCTCAACTAGGACAATAGGTAAAGGTTCCCAAAATGCCATGTTTGTGCTCTACAATTTTGGATTTGATGTGCTCTAGAAGCCGGTTAGATGGCTCATCAAACGGAGCCTTGGTGCACCAGATATCGCAGTTTGAAGCTAGAAGGTTTAGCAAATCCCTGACAACAGGGAAACTGGGGACAGGTGGCCCAAGTGGATGTCAATGTATGGACACGTAGTGCCTAAATTATGGAGCATGCATGTCTTTTTGGATTGTGAGTTAGAGCTATGGATTGTAAGATTTGGCCATCAAAAGAGTTGCCGGGGGCTAGTCATGAGCCGGGTTACCGCATGGGGCTAGTCATGAGCCGGGGGCTAGTCATGAGCCGGGTTACCGCATGGGGCTAGTCATGAGCCGGGTTACCGCATGGGGAGTTGTGCCATATGGAATTTTTTGGGCCTCGATAGGATCTACGGGGTAGTATGGATCAAGTGAAGCCAACAGGGACTAACATCACCTCAATTGAAGCTTGGACCAGAGAGATATTGGAGGTTAAAATCGGCATTTGTGCCCAACGTCATGGTGCCAGCTTGGATTTTGGAAATCTGGACAAAGTCGGTTTGTGATCTCGGGAATCTCAAAATGCAGCAAAGTACTTATGGCTTGAAGTTGATATGGTGAAGTTTTGGCCAAACTTAGCGGCTTGGGAATCCGATCTTGAAGCAGGGTATAGAAACCATTTAAAGGGGGGAGGGGGGAACTTGGACCTTCAACAAAGGGTTTTTTTGGGAATTTCAAGGGCCTTAGGAGGCTTGGGAGTCTCGGAGCTGCCACATGGTGTAGAGAGAAATCTTACACATACAACATGGGAGCACGTAGGGTAGTGTACATAGCCAGGACCGTGAGTCCTAATGGGTTTGTAATGGGGAGAGTGAGCCCCATTGAGCATAGCTATGGCAAAGCCCTGGGGACGGCTCTGTCGGGCGCTGCGCGTGGCATGGCAGTTTTGACTGGTGTCGATGGCAATGATGCCCTTGTTACGGCATAAGCCGCATAGTGCGGTCCTGCGGAGGTTTGGATTGTGGACTAGGAGTCATGTGGCTTTGGGGCAGTTATTCATAGGATATCATAAGACAGGACGAGGATCTGCACCGTTCGCGATCTTCACTGGAGCAGCGGTTGTATATGGGGGGGCATACCTTTCTTTGGGATTGTCTCTAATGTTCATGTTATCAAATACATCTTCTCTCTTGTACTCTATGTTGAGTTATATATCAATGAAGAAGGTAGTGTTCTACTTGTTGTAATCTATCTTATGTTCTACCTTCCTGTGTTTTGCTATTTATATAATGTAAGACATTGTGCGGGAAATCATTCCCGTAATGCTTATTGCTCCTCTGCGGACAATAGACATTACATCTGGCGACCACGATGCACGATAGGCGGCCTGCGGTGAACATGCATGCGCATTAGGTCGCAGGGTCGTCGTGACCCGGTGGTTCCAATTGTGGGGAGACGTCGGAGGAGAGGCGGTTCGGATGAATTCGTTTTTTCTACACCACACGCTGAGGAACATGTATCTCCATCATCAAGTCCGGTGTGTGGTAGACACATTCGGTGTGTGCGGCGTACTCCACGTAGTCAATCATGTCGTTCAGCCGTGCGTTCACCCTCACCTACCCATGTTTCTCCACCACCGTCTCCAGTAAGCAGTCCTAGGGTTTCACTCCCATTGTCTCCACCTCCTAGTGTTCGTAGCTTTTTCCAGGAGGGGGTACAGTTGGGCAAGGGACGATGGCACAACCTCAAATTAAGTATAGCCATTTTAGAGGTCTTTCAAAGGAAGACCCAGATGCACATTTGCGACAATTCAATAAAGTGTATGGATTGAATCACCCTGGGGTGGTGATTCCTCTTCATCACCAACAATCAGTGTTTGAATCTACACTTTCAGGGAAAGCCGCCAAATGGTTGTCAAAATATCTTAATGATCACTTCTAGACATATGTCGAAGGATCTAGAGCGTTCTTGCGACGGTTCTGAAAGGAAAAGACGGTCCCTCAGCATCTAGAAAAGCTTCGTACACTGCGTCAAAAGTCGTTGCCAGTGGAGGACTATGCTGCAAAATTTGGGATGCTTTTGCAGTGGGGGTACCTCTGGCACAAAGGCCGGCAGCCGAGGTGTTGAATTATTATTTTCCGTACGGACTCAATAAGGATCGTAGAACTGCTATGGTAACAGTGGATAAGGTAACTACTCCACTGGATAATGCTCGGGGGGTTCACTATGTGTAAAACTACCATATCACATGCATTCAAGACATGTTTGTAAAACCCCTTATCCATGGATTTTGCTAGGAATATAATGTACCCTTTTCTTTTAAAATTTGTAAGTTTTTTTCAAATTTGAAAAAATAATGTCCTTTTGTGAATATATTTATGTGAGTTTCAAGAACTTTAAATACCCTTCTGTTCAACTCACGTGATAGGTTACATTTTTATTAGGTGACCTCCCGGGGGATAATGTAATTGCCAGAGCTGTTGTAGTAGGAGAAGCTTTGGAGCATACTGAATCCCCAAAGAAATCAAAGAAAAAAGGGCAGAAGAAATCTCATCGTAAGTATCAAGGAAGTGGCAGTGATAGTTCGGAGTCGGCGAGGACGACTGCAGACTTAGATTCCTCAGACTCAGGCAGCAGCGATTCGGGGAAAGAATCGAAGGAGGCACCTCAGAGAAAATCCCAGCGTCAAGGGAAAGGTGTTCCAATCGGCTTGTCAGAATCTGCGGCGGTGGTTAAAAGTCAGAAGGAACTATGGTGTACTCAGTGCCAGAATCCAGGACATGCTGCTCAAGAGTGTGCTATGAATCAAAAATAGTGTGCGATCTGCACGGCCAACACTCACAATACAGTGGAATGTTATTTCAATGGTTGGGGTCGTAGCAGTCTGGATTCTTCTACATGGCACCCACCACAGTCAGGGCAGAGACAAGAGCCTGCAGTGGCCATGGATCATGCTCATACATCAGAAGCACCCTTTCAAGGACAAGCAGGGGGACGGGGTCAAGGAGGGGATCGAGGTCGTGAAAGAGGTGGACGAGATCCTAATCAACCCAAGACCTACATTTTCTATTTGGGAGATGGGCATTTGCGGTAAGAGTGTTCAGAAGCTATGGAATACGATCGGAAGAAGCAGGAACGTGCTGTGGGAAAACAGCCTATGGTTCTGATTGAAGGGCTGGAGGAGTCAGATCCAGTGGTCTCACTAATCATGTGATCTGGTAAAAATGTGGTTACAACAGCCGATGTTAAGCTTCAGGATTGGGTGACTCAAGAAGAGGTACAAAAAAAGACTGTGACGTGGATGCCCTAGTCAGCACCACACATTGAAATCCTCAGGACCATTGACCGTTGGTTTGGAAAAAAACAAAGGGAAAGAAAGAAACGAGGATGATACTAGGTAAGGGGATGATTGGAATTCAGTTTGAAAAGAGGTCCTCAATTTGCCAATAAAAGTACCTTTCGGTTCACTACCTACTGAAATTGTTTTTAATTTTCATAATGCCTTGCTAAGTCAGAAGTCCAAAGAGCTGAGGGAAGTGGACATTGCAATAGTTGAAGGCGAGGGGGACGATTCAGCCTCGCTACCGGCAAATAGGATCATGGATACCCGCATTCTGGAGCTTTCAGTTAGATATCATGGTACATACATCAACAAGGTACTATTAGATGGAGGAGCAAGAGTAAATATTATTACTCAAGCAGCTTGTGAGCGTTTTGGACTCAGTGATTAGGAGCATGCACCCTTTTTAGTCGGCATGGAAGATCAAAGAAGAGTGCACCCAGTAGGATTACTTCGGGGCATTGTCCTGGATATAGCTGGCCTATCTTTTGCTGTTTCTTTAGTAGTCTTGAATATTGAGGATCATAGTCAGGATTCTCACATTATTATGGGGAGACCATGGTTACAAGCCAGGGTAAAGCACAATTGGGAGGCAAATATGCTTACAATTAAAAAGGGTCGCAAGAAAGTTCGGGTGATGTTGGGAACATGTAGGGAACCCGTTCAGGAAGCATGGCCTGTGATAGTAGAAACAATAAATATGGTAGAAGGATTAGAAGAAGATGAAGAGGAGCAACTTCTGAAGGCTAACCTGGATTTAGTTTCTTTATACCTTGCCGACATTTCTATGATTCCGGAGGGAAAATATCTCGGGGCTACAGGAATTTTACCCAAGACAGGGGTGCAACAAAAAGCTTGGCCTAGTCCCGAATCATTGGAGGATATTATTAAACAGGCACGTGCGTTTGAAGCATAGATGGGGGAAATTACATGGGTGAAGGAAGATGAATTGGAGTAGGTCTTTCTAGGGGAACAAGCGGAGTCTCAACCATTTATATTAATAAACAGCTTAAGGCAAGTTTTCGAGGAGACTTGATTGACTTACTGTGACAGAATTTAAAGATGTTTTCGCATATTCCCATATGTAGATATAAAAGGATTGGATCCAAAGTTTTATTAGCATACTATTAACCTGAAACAATATGCAATGCTAGTGAAGCAACATTCTTATAGGATGAATCCGAATGTGGCAGAGCAAGTTAAGGTGGAAATTGGTCGTCTTTTGGAGGTGGATTTTATTACCCCTATTGATAATCCCAAGTGGATTTCTCCCATTGTGGTGGTACCAAAGAAAACAAGCAAATTCGAATTTGTGTAGATTATTGAAAGCTGAATGCAGCTACAGTTCCTGATCCTTTTCCTCTTTCATTTTTTGGATTCTATTTTGGATGATGTGGCAGGGCACGAAATGTATACTTTTCTGGATGGGTTTAGTGGATATAACCAAATTCGAATGGCATTGCGTGATCAGCCTAAAACAACTTTTATCACAACATGGGGCGTTTTTGCATGCACAGTGATGTGGTTCGGATTAAGGAATACGCCCTCAACTTTTCAAAGGGATATGTTTCAAATTTTTGGTCCCTAATTGACAAATTTTATGCTGCTTTTTTCGGATTATCTCAGTGTTTTTGGAGCGCAGCTAGAGCATTTGAAACAATTGCGGTTATGTTTTATGAAGTGTCAAGAGGTAAAATTCAGTTTAAATCCTCTAAAATGTGCATTTGCAGTTAGAAGTGGAAGGTTATTGGGTCATATAATCTTTGAGAATGGAATTTCCGTGGATCCAGATAAAATAGCCGCAATTATGGAAGTGCCTCCACCGGTGAGTTTGAAATAGTGTCAAGTCTTTCTGGGTCAAGCTTATTGGCATGGGAGGCATTTGAGGTTTGTCACAAATTTGGCAATCCCCATTAATCAGGCATCACATTCTAAGGATTTTGAATGGACAAAGGAATGTGATTTGGCCTTTCGGAGATTAAAACTTCAGCTGTCCAAAGCTCCGATTATGATTCCTCCGAATTGGGGTCAAGATTTTCATGTATTCGTGGATGCCTCAGACAGGGCCATTGGCAGTTTTGCTGATGTAGGAACAAAGTCAAGGGTGATTCCGACCTGTCTATTACGCCAGTAGAAGATAATCATCTGCAAAAATGAATTATTCAATCACAGAAAGAGAATGTTTAGGGATGATTTATTCAATAAAAAAAATTCGGCATTATCTGTTGGGCCGGTGATTTTTCTTTCATATGGATCACTCGGCTCTTTTATATCTGGTGCGCCAACAAAACTTGACAGTCAGATTGGCCAGATGGGTGCTCTCGCTGCAGGAATTTGATTTTGAGGTCATACATAGTCTAGGAGCCCAGCATGCGGTGGCTGACTACCTATTCAGGTTAGATTCCAGTGAGCCGCCGACGGGGGTAGCTGATGAATTTCTGGATGCGTCTCTGTTTTTAACTGGAGCTATTGTGGATGACTTACGGTACGCAACAACCAAGGATCATCCCCAACATTCCATGGACTTGGTATGAGGAGATGTTTCATTTTCTCGACAGTGGAGAAATGCCTTCATTCTTTTTCAGTCTCATCAAAGGAAACGGATGGCTATCCGAAGCAGTAATTTTGAGATTATCATGGTGAAGCTCTATTATCGCACAGTTGCGGAGGTATTGCTCATATGTGTTCTACCACAAGAACAAGAAGCGGTTTTGGAGGAAGTCCATACCGGCATTGCAGGGGGCCATTTTGCAGCCTTGATCACGGCTAGGAAAGTTCTACAATGAGGATTATGGTGGCCTAAATTGTTTCAAGATGCGAGAAGTTATGTGCAATAGTGTGATGTGTGTCAGCGGTTGGGACAACCCACTAAAATGTCCATAATGCCTTTTCAACCGGTATTGCCTTTGGAACCTTTTCAAAAGTGGGGATTGGTTTTTATTGGACCTTTTAAACCAGTGGCAGCTCACACGGGTAATAAGTATATTTTGAGAGCCACGGATTATGCTACCAAATGGGTGGAGGCATGGCCTTTGAAAGATAATACGACATTTTCTATGGCTAGGTGTTTATATAAGGATGTTATTTCCAGATATGGCTGCCCTATTGAGCTGGTTAGTGATCGGGGTAGCCATTTTTTGAATAAGGTGATGGAGAGAATGCTACAGTTTTACTTTCTATTTCATAGGAAATCTTCTCCATATTACCCTCAGGCAAATGGGCAGGAGAAATCAACTAATAAGAAATTGGTGCGCATTCTAACAAAGTTAGTGAATATGCATAGAACGGATTGGGATGTGAAACTTCCTTCCGCATTATGGGCTTATCGGATAGCTTATAAAGTGGCAACAGGATTGACTCCTTTCGAGTTGGCATTTGGTATGGAGGCAATTACCCCAGTGGAACATGTGGTTCCGAGTTTGCGGATGCTGATTGCGGATAAGCTTCTTCCGGAAGATTCCGTAATTTATCGTTTGAATGTTTTGCAAGAACTAGATGAAGAGTGATTGCGCAATTTTGCGGTGTTGCAAGATCTGCAGTTCAGGCAAAAGAAATGGCTGGATCCCCCTAAAGCACGACAATTTTTACGGGGACAGTTGGTCCTGGTATTTAATTCTCGTCTTGGGAAGATGCCTAGGAAGCTAAAATTACGATGGTCGGGACCATTCTAGATTTTTAAAGCATGCGGACCCACTTCTTTTTACTTGGCAGATTTGCGGGGGGAGGTGATTTTTGTGCCGGTGAATGGATTTCTATTACGCCATTATTTTTCACCTACCTCAATTCAATGTCCCTTTGCTGTGGTACAAGAGCTGGAAGCCTCCTTAATCATGATTGGGAATTCTTTTGCATGCAATCTTGGAAAGTGGGGAAAGGGCAATGATGATTGCGACACCATGGCACACCCTATTTTGGGAACTCTTTGTGAGTGGTTTAGTGCATGCAGTCAATACTTCATACTATCCTCATGTTTTTTGCATCGCGCTCGCAAGGTTCTCCTTCCTCATTTCTCTCTGTTTCTGTGTCTCTTCGCCACCATGACGGCTTCCCTGCTGCAATGAATCCCATTTACTCTAGTGTAGCAGCTAGCTCTTCGCAGAGTGGATGCTTGGCTGCAAGATTTGCGCCCGGGGAGGTCACCTAATAAAAATGTAACCTATCACGTGAGTTCAACAGAAGGGTATTTAAAGTTCTTGAAACTTACATAAATATATATACAAAAGGACATTATTTTTTCAAATCTAAAAAAAACTTACAGATTTTAAAAGAAAAGGGTACATTATATTCCTAACAAAATTCACAGGTAAGGGGTTTTACAAACATGTCTTGAACGCACGTGATATGGTAGTTTTACACATAGTGAACCCCCCGAGGATTTGCGTCTCCAAGTTTTTGCCAACCTAGATTGGCAAGGAATACCTGCCCATCCGTCGCAGGCCACCGCGTTGATCGAGAAACTCGCTACAAGGGACATGGTGCAGATTAACAACCGGCAAATTCAGCTGACAACAGAGAGAATTTCAAGATGGTGTTGTTTTCCTAGTGATGGTGTTGTGCGAGCATCACATGTTATCCCTGCTCTGCAAAGGCCGAACAGGAGTTTGGTTTGAAAGTTAAAGAAGAATACAAGCTTTCAGGCTTACAGATACAACGATAAGGGATGCCTACCGTTGGTTTCTTGAGGCAATTTGGCTGCAAGCCAAAACATATACAATCTCGGCCAAAGCTCGCAATGTTTTGCATTCGGCCAACTTTGGGCCAGTCGGTGTAGGTAGCGATTGTCAGAGAGAGGTTGCTCGTAGAGTAGCAAAGAGTCGTAGCACAGATGGGGCGAAACACCCCAACAAATACGAAAGTAGGCCAGCTGCTTACGCTGGTGTTTCCATTGAGAGAAGTTTTCCCTCTCATCCTGTGCCCTCTGTGTCATTTTGAAGATGATAGATTTGTAGTACGTGGTACTGCAACACCCTTGCCACAAACTCAAAGTCAGGAAGTGCCAGATGGTCGGGTGACTCAAACTCCTGCTCGTGTTGTGGATATGCCTAGGATATTGACTATAGTGGTAACCCTACTGCACAAGATATGGCCACTGCAAAAACATCGAACCAGAAGTGAGGTCAAGAGGAGAACTCGTTTTCCACACCACCTCCTGCTTCGACATCCACTATGCTGGAGGATTCCGCTGTTGCGCACTGGAGACGCAGAATGCAGGAAAGGGCTGCAACCTCCACTTTGACTGGGACTGGCTCTGCAAGTGTGGACACTTCCTCGCAACCAAGAAATTCTGGAGTCACTAACACAGCTGCTTCGATGGAAGGCACCCTTCTCGCAGTTTTGCCATGGGAGGCGATGGCGACACTTTTTTGCAGCATCCGCGGAGTCTATTTGTTTGGCCTGGACAGCTCTCGCAATTGAGGCACGAGTCACAGAGCTGGAAATGCAAGTAACGGCTTTGCACGCTAGCATCGCCGATTTAACAAATAAAAATATAGAACTAACGGCAGCTCGGCGGCAAACTGAAGAAATACAGACACTCAGGGAGGCCAATTCTACGTTTGTGGCTTCTATTAAAGATGAATTGCTCCAATTGTGAATGCAGAATAGCCTTGCCACTTACTTAGCATCTCATCCTGGTGATGTGATGATCAACATGAATGATCTGAATGCCTTAGCAATGGAGATGCAGCAGGACCTCCACAGTTTTTTGGTGAATCAAATACAGAGTTGGAGAACAGGGCTGTCTACTAAGGTGATAGCACAACAACCATCTTAGCAGGTTCTGATGAGGCAACTTGAGCCATCGAATATTGACGGAGGTAAGAATGTTGTTCCAGAAGGTTTTGATATTGCTGATTGGGCGCAAGCTAGAGAAGATTGTGTTGAGGCCTAGGCTTATGTCTCTTGTTTGCAGCGAGTGATTCATTGCCTTCTTAAGGAGCGATGCAGGTTATGTTTCTGGGTGGAGACTTTGGCGAGTCATTCTGGGGGTAGGGGATGATTCACATGGAGAGAGAAGGTGGGAGGGAATTTTTGAAGGGGCTAGTCCCAAAGCTTGGGCAAGGAGGGGTGCCATGAGGTGAAAGATGGGATGTGTGTGTGTGTGTGTGTGTGTGTGTGAGAGAGAGAGAGAGATAGAGAGAGAGAGAGTTCAAAGGAGCAATCCAAGTGGACAAGTGAGAGGGTATTAGGAGCGTGAGAGTGAAAGGGTGTGGGAAGGTGAACTTGATGGGCCAAGAGAGAGAAGGGGGGTAAAACCTTACAAGGTGAAGTTAAAGTGGACAATGAGGTGGGCTCCAAGATGGAAAGGCAAGCCTAGTCAAAGGCTGATCAAAAGTAGCAAGCAAAGAGGTGGTCCGAGGATAGATAAGGAGGGAAATTCAAAGCCCAAAGCAGATGGCGGGGGGTAAATAGAAAGGGAGAGAGGAGATGAAGCCAAAAATTAAAGGTAAAGATAAAAATTGCCAAGGGGCACTAGCAACATCGCTAGTGCACTCCCCCTTCAAGTATAAACCAAAGAGTGTTTCTAGAGAGCAGATGAAAATGAGGCAGCTCATGTCATAATAACTAATATCTGTTGAGCCGGCAGAGGATCACACCCACATTTTTGCTCACACTCATCATTTTGTAACCATTGATTGTAATAAATGTCTTTCCGACATTAATTTTGAATTGAGCCATTCATTAAGTAACGGGACTCAATTGAATTTCCAGCTTGTAATCCCGAAGTAATTTCACTTGCTAATGTAATTAGTTAGAGGTGTTCTGACCTCCAAGGCTGAGGTATATAAGCCAAAGTTTTTGTAACCTAAGGGGATTCAGATTATTAATCAAAGTGAGTTTTTGAGCGCCGTGATTGTGTCTGAGAGAGAGAGTGAGAGAGAGAGAGAGTCTTATCTACTTGCTACGCGAGCTACGGAGCCGCCATTGGAGAAGCGACACCGCCCTTGTGTTAGCAACGGCGAGAGCTACGCACAGATACCAAGAGTGCGCGCTATCGGCTTCTATGTGTGGTAAGTTCCTACGAGCTTCAGTGTGAGTTTTCTTCCAACTCGTGTGTCGGAATGGAGCGTGCAACATATCTATAGAACCACAACGAGTAGAGCTACACATTGGTATCATCGGGGTCAAGTTTTGATTACCTGTATTTTTCGGCCTGTCTTCATACACGTTTACCGCACGGAGTGGTTATAGGTTGATTTTGCAGTTTAAGTCTTTAGGGTGTTGTTCTTACCTAGTGTATAGACTTCCCCTTGAGTTTGAAATCGATTCAACGATTCTAGATCCTGTTTCGTATAGCATTCGTTCGTAGTACGGATTTCAGTCACTTGCATATTTTAGAACTTAGATTTGATTTCCTTAGTAGTGATTGTCGTTAGAAGGTCGAGTAGGTGATTTGACACCCACCTAGTTGTTTCCATGTGCCTGCGGGTCAAGCTTCGTCCTCGTCTGACAAATTCTGTTGTTGGTTGAGTTCTCGCTATTTAGCTTCCGCTAGCGGCGTAACCGCCTTAACATTTGGAGCCGTTGCCGAGGATGAGAGCCCTAAGTAGGTGACCTTAGACTAATCCTACGAGGTGAGTCGTATAAACTACTTTGTATACTTTAGTTAGAAAAGATCTAGGAGTGGTGGACTCCGAAGATCTCGAGAGATATTAGGAAGTGGGGTATTCCTGGGTCTTCCGTGTTGACAGTATTTTTAGTTTAGCTTAGATTTGTTTGTTGTTTTGTTGGTGTTGAGTAGTTGTTGATAGAAGAAGAATTTGCTAGTCCGTGAGTGACAGTGGATCTCTTTAAAATCACAATTACCAAACCCATTTTATGATTAGGAATAGTTTAGGTAGGACTTCATTTGATCCTGATCTAGAGCTAGTAATCATTGGAGTATTTGCTTGAAATGGTTGATTGCATGTTAGATCACTAAACCGTCGAGTTAGTAGTGAAACTTGCAATAAACAAAAGTCAGAGAAATTTTCTGTGTATCTTGGAGTTGCTGAACACTTGAGAAAGCTTTAGGAAGGATTCTGTGCCAAAAAACTGGAAATCTGCAACTTTAGACATCATACGCGTATGATGTCTAAATGACCAAACAGAGACCAAAACAGAAATTTTGACTTTACCAGAGTGTTCAAAAGGGGGGTTATACCCTAATTTCAACTTAAAACAAGAGCATTAACACTCAAAGAAACCCAAAAAGACAAGTCGGAGTCCAAGAAACGCAAAGAATAGGAAATTTTGGATTCAGATCTTGTTTTTACATTCAAACCTGACAAAAACACTTGAAACTCAATTATAAACATTGGAGAAGGCTTAAAACCAAGAATAGTCAAAATCTGGGACAAAAGACATCATACGCGTATAATGTCTTTTAGCACATCCATTGCTTATTTTTTATATCTGACCTGACAAGATTGTTACAAACACTGTAGAAAGCATAAATATCAAGTCTTGACCCAAATTGATGAAAAAGACATCATACGCGTATGATGTCTTTGACCTAATTTTGGACATATTTTGATACTTTGCCAACACAGATCCATTGTAATAGTTTTCTAGAGGTTATATTTCAAGTTTCATCCCATTTGGATCACAATTGACCCAAAACGAGTCAAAAGCGGAAAATTGCCAAGAAAAGTCTAAATTAGCCATAACTTGCTTAAACAGAGTTCAAACTGAATTTTGTGAGTGGACAGAGCATAAGGGGGCTACTAAGAGTGAGCATAACCAAAATAGTCCAAATCTGTGAAAAAAGACATCATACGCGTATAATGTCTTTTTCAGCATAACTGCAACAAAATTCTCACTTGATGAAACAGAAGTTGTCCAACTGACAAGATTAAACAATTGACCAAGTATCAGTCAGTTTGGATCAATTCTGACCACAAAAACTTGGGAAAACAAATTGCCGAGACGGAAAAGTTAAAGTCCTTTAGGGGAATTGATGAATTTGAGATCGGGCAGGAATCTCCAGAATAACCAACCAAAACAATTGGAACAAGCAAGTGTCATATCAACCGAGGGAAGTGTAAACCAAAGTTGGGTGCAACCATTAGAGCCGATCTTTGAAGGAAGTGTTTCTGATACTTCTTCGGAGAGATCTTAGGAGATTTTCACCGAACACTTGGAACACTTGAACCTGAACAACAGAGAAAATATGGCAGTAGGATCATCAAACCCTTCCGCCACAATGAAGCTATTGTTCATAAAATACCAGTACGACAATGAGCAAGGTGCCAAGATCTACAAAGATGGAATGGACCGCTATTGTGTAAAGATAGAAGATAGACCTAGTGAGTTCAAGGACTTAGTGCCTATGAGCTATAGCGGAGATAGATATCTAGATGACGAGGGCACCATGTACTTGGTAGTCCTAAACCCTAACATTGTGGACAAGTGGGGATTGATGGGCACCAAAGCCAAAGTAGATGAAGAACTCGAGGAGAAAGCACCAATAATGAACTTCCCTGATGCGAGGTTAAGAAGAGAGAATGAAACTACAAGGATCAACACTGATAACATCTATGTGGGGCTATACAAATATAATAATGGGGAGCAAGATCTCTATTATAGATGTGAAGAACCCTACACTCGAGAGTTGACAGACCAAAAAAGACTTTATGTCTTTACCTACACAGAGGGATCGGAAGTGAAAATTTCCGCTACCGACAAGTATGGGAGGCAATACTCAACAATGGGCAAGAAAGAATTAGAAGGATATACATACTTTGGGGGACCACTACATCAGTATTATGTTACTTCTAGCTCACAAAGACCAGCACCAACGAATGGAGTGCAAAACCCAATGACAACAGGAGGACAAAGAACTCAGGTTGCTGACTCTTTCAGTCAACCTCAGTACTCGAAGCCCGGACCAATGGGATCATTACATTCCAGAGAGTCAATGGATACGAATCGAGGTAGTGCAGTTCCAATCCCCACGTATACCACTCCAGGTCCAAGGTTCGAAGCGGAACCATCACATTTACCTCCTAGTAGTAGATTCACGGCAAGGGAACCGACAAGGGTAACCCATGAAGTCCATGATGCTAGAGAAAGCTTTAACCGGGACACAGGAGCAATGAGATTGGTAGCAGACCATAGACGTATGAGACCATCTCAAGTAGCCAAGTGTATGCCAAAGAAGTATGGTGGTTCAGGAGATCCGTATGCACATGTGTCACTCTTTAAGCAAGTCTTAAGAGCTGAGCAGATAACAGATTTCCATACACAATACGAGGGATTTGGTCTTACTCTAGAAGGTACGGCATTGACATGGTTTCAACCACTGAACATAGGGGGATTCCATGACATTGACCATTTGCTAAGAGAGTTTGCTGAGGAATTCTCAAAACGAGGGATTAAACACAATACGGTCTCACAAATATATGCTTTTAAACAGAGAGAACACGAAAAAGTGAAGGAAGCTTCACTTCGCTTCAAACAATACATTGAGAGATGTCCAGTACGTGAACGACCACAAGATGACAGACTATCTGTTCTCTTTATTGAAGGATTGAGAAACGACACTCTCAAGAAGGACTTGCACTTGAAAGCTTGTACAAGTTTCGAGCAAGTAACGAGAGAAGCATTGTACTTAGTGGATAACTGTACGGTTTATGGAGAGGTGTCAGCGGATACAGATTTTGCATCTAGTAGCTCTTCCTCCGTAGTGAGCGAGACTACCACTAAAAAGAATGTTCAAACAACAACCATGCCAAATGTAGAGAAAATGATAGAAGATGCTCTAAAAAGGATGGCACCATACCAAAAACCATTGCCAAAAACACTGAAATGGTGTGCTATTGAACAAAAATGGACAAACCATCCAACAGAGGAGTGCTATTACAACAAAGGATATGTAAGGGAGCGTCAGTATGCACTTCCTGCTCAATTAGCACCACCTCGGGTACATCCAGTACCTCGATACCCAACGGGAAATGTACCAGGACCTATGGGGATAGAAAGACCGCAACCGGTATTGGGACAACAACCACCTTTACCAGGAGCAAGACCAGTGGGCATTAGATATGCACCAACCTTAGAGAATCAGGAAGAACAAGCCTTAGTGCCTGTTCAAGCCTATTATGAAGAATCTGGTGCACACATGTATCCAACTGTTTATTACCCACCAGAAGAACTCAAACAACCAGAACCATGGGGCATGATGGGGAATGTTGGAATACCAACAGTTACAAGTGCTTCTGATGAAGAGAGATACAATTTGGACGCAAGAACATTGATGTTCATAGCTCATGGAGGGTTAACAGGACAAAGAACATCCTATCCACAAAGGACGAATCAAATGGGACCAAGACCAGCACTAGGACCCTGTTACAAGTGTGGAGGTGACCATCTGATGAATGTTTGTCCACATACGAAAATCATTAGAATTAACGCTTATTGCACTGAATGTGGGGTTACTCACTTCATTGAGGATTGTTCAAAGAATCCAAACAAAGTGCAAAAGACGACATTGAATATGCTAGAAACTATTCCTACCAGCAGTGGGTCTGAAAATGAAACTCTGATACCAACGCAAGTTGTTACTAGAGCTCAAGCTAAGAAAACCACTAGAGAACCTGAGAATGGAAAGTTAGCGACTGAAGTGGTTAGTCAAGGACCGCGGAGTCAGAGAAACACATGGAAAGCTAGAAAAGCACGCATGAAGTTGAGAAAAGAACGTGAAGACGCTATTCTAGCTAAGGAACTAAAGCAAACTAAGGATAGATTAGAAAAACTTGAGAGTCAAAACGGGAAACAAGAGATGAGCCCGGAAAGAACGAAACAAAAGAGTATCAAAGAAACAACGGGGGGATCAGTGCTAGTCGACAAAGTACACGAACCATTGGACGCACTGATGAGAGCTTACGAAGCTAGGTTAAAGACCAACCAAACACAAGAACAGAGGTGGATGGCATACCCAAACGCGGAATTGGAAAAGCAGAGACTTGAAATGTGCCAGAGAATAATCGAGACTGCACAAGCCTTATTAGAACCACCAAGAGAAACAATGAATTGTGGAACGGAAAACCCAATTCAGCAAGAGACTATCATTTCACAGGTATCTGAAAAGATTCCCAGTGCACAAAAGCCTGAAAATACACACAAGGATGACCGCATAGTGTTGAACACAACCGATCAGGAGATAGAGAGTTTTCATCCAGTCATACAGAGGTCTTACGGAAGAGATGAGGATTACAATGAATTTTGGAAACAAGTGAGAGAGGCAAACTTTGCAAACGAGCTAAGTTGCCAAGCTAATCAGACAAATTGGGAAAAGGACATCAGGAATCCTCCCATAGTGGAATTTGAGGCAGGATCTCAAGTGGACTTGGATCTGCAATCTTACTGGGGAGATGGGGGCTCTGTTAGAACAATGGAGAGCAAACCTCATTCACTGAATACCTTACCTTCATACTTAGGAGAGTATGAAGCAAAATCCGAGATTAGAGCACTTCCCTCACGAAGAATCTCATCAGAAAAAATCATGGACTCGCAAGGATTGATAGAGATCTTGTCAACACCAGTGACATGCACTATCACTCTAGCTGAGCTTTTGAGGCTAAGACCACATATGTGGACCACTGTAGGAAAATGCTTGGAGAAATTTGGGATAAAAGACCCAACATCGAGACTGCAAGAGGGTATACAAGAGCTGAGCAAACCACAAAAGAACGCTAAGCCTGTACCCTTAAACAAGGTCGGAGAGTATTGCGAAGGTGAAGAGGGGAATACAACCTTACCAGTTGAATTCCAAGGAGTGAACACATGGCAATACTAGACAGCGGAGCTGGGGTAGCCATTGCTACAAAAGAAATCTGGAAAAAATGGGGGAAACCAGCAATAAGGAAGACTAGGTTGAAACTCCAATTAGCAGATGGACACATGGAGAAACCTATGGGGTTATTAGAGAAAGTCGTAGTGACTTCTTGCGGCATTGAATACGAACATACTTTTGCTATTGTCGATTTTGGCAAGGAGAATAACTATGATATCATACTGGGAAGACCATTCATGAGACAGTTGAAAATGGTCCAGGATTGGGGCTACGATCACATATACCTGAGAAATATGGAAACCACTACACGTGTGAACCTGAAAGACCATAGCTACAAAGATGTGAACCGAACATCGGTAGAGGAGTTTGATTCAGCTACTTTGGCGGGATCCGAATTTCCAGCCTGGTTAGGTAAGCCCAAGGAGTTATGGATGTGTGGGGCCTCGAAATGTGGAAGTCTGAGGCAAGAAGAATATGTTTTAGAAAGGGCTATCGAAGACGAAAATTATATAGGAGAACCCTTTCCAGAGGACACGCTTGAACCATTAGAATGGACACACATTCTAGCAACCCTAGATGTTTGTGCAATTCCGGATGGTCCCACAACAAAATTTTGCGACAAGGACGGGTACGACGTGGTTCCGTACTTCATGTTGAGAACTATACTCGAAAAAGAAACTGAAAAGAACGATACACTGGAAAAGGAAATGAAGAAGAGGTTGTTTCACGACATTCCCGATCATCCAGAGTGGGGAAATGAAGCAGACAACGAGTCAACGGACAATTCAAGCGGAAACGAAGAAACTATAACGGATGTCCGATTTTATGATTTTCGAACCAAACTAAACAACGCCAGAAACGCTATAGAGCAAAGAGAAAAGCAAAGGGGGTTAGAACCAATCCGATGCCTAGAAGAAGGGGAAAAAATCAATTCCTAATGCTAGTAAAGGCGGAAGATTGTGTTAAGGACAAGATTTCTGGAAGAATGAGAGGCAATGATCAAAAGAGCTTACGAAAAGACAAAAGAGGCTCAAGAAATCAAGCTCAAAGGAATGGAACGAAAACTGAAACAGAAAAATCAGAAAAGAACAAGCGCAACAGAGAACACACGGAGTCCAAGTTAGAACGTAGAAACAAGTACAGAGAGCTCAAGAAAACTCTGAAAGAAGTTTGGACGACAGAAATTGAGAGTGGAGAGGACAAAAACGCCAAAATCAAGGAAAACATGGATGTTCCCTCCCACTACAGGAAATTCACAATAGAGGATAGGAAGGTGGTATTAACCCAACCTATTCGAGAGAGAAGGGAGAACGAATCTTATGACGGACCGGAGGATGCAAAAAAAGTTGATTTAGCAGCTCCAGGTGAGACACCTAGACCAGTGTACATAGCCACAGATTTGTCTCCAGGCGAGGAAGAGAGACTTTTGAGTCTTCTCAGAGAATACAGGGATGTGTTTGCATGGTCTTATAAGGACTTAAAGGGAATTGACCCATCGATATGCCAACACACAATCCCACTAAAACAAGACGCAAAGCCTAGCAGACAGAGACCATACACATATAATGATACGTTTGCTAAGCGAATCAAAGAAGAGATAGATAAGCTAATGGAAGCTGAATTCATATACGAGATTGAACACACCGATTGGGTATCTCCGATTGTGGTGGTACCCAAGAAGAACGGAAAACTCCGAGTGTGTGTCAACTTAAAGAAAGTGAATGCTGCAACAATCAGGGACAATTATCCCCTGCCGATAACTGATCATGTTCTAGAGCGTGTATCAGGGAAAACAACATACTCCTTTCTTGATGGTTTTCCAGGATATAACCAGCTAGCCATAGCACCGGAAGATCAACATAAAACAGCTTTTGCAACGGAGTGGGGAATTTATGCTTATCGGGTTATGCCTTTTGGTCTAACCAATGCTCCCGCAACCTTCCAGAGGCTGATGACGCATGCTTTCAAAGAATACTTAAGGTTGTTTCTAGAAATATACATGGATGACTTATGCGTACATTCTCTTCTGAGAGATGAGCATCTAGAACACCTAAGAAAAGTATTTGAGAAATGTAGGACATATCGCATTTGTCTCAATCCTGAGAAATGTGTGTTTATGGTCCGACAGGGAAGAATTCTGGGACATATTGTCTCCCAAAACGGAATATCCACGGATTTAGAGAAGATAAAAGTTATAGTGGATATGCCTAGACCAACCAATGCGAAACAAGTACAGAGTTTTATGGGACATTGCGGATATTATAGATGATTCGTTTACATGTACGCTATAATAGGCCAACCACTTTACAGGCTAATAGTGAACTTTGAATGGACAGAGGAGTGTGAGGAATCATTCAAGAAATTGAAAGAGGCACTCATTACTGCTCCAGTCTTGAAATCACCAGATTGGGAGAAGATATTCCATGTGCATATCGATGCTTCGGCATATGCAATAGGATGCATTCTGGCTCAGCCAGAAGAAGGAAACATGGATTTTCCTATCTGTTACGCCAGTCGACAGCTCAAAAATGCAGAGAAGAATTACACCACAACAGAGCGAGAGGGATTAGGAATGATATATGCTGTGAAGAAATTTCGGCATTATCTTCTAGCCAACAAGTTTGTGTTTTTTACGGATCACCAAGCCTTGCTCTACCTAGTGAATAAACCATGCAATACCGGGAGAATAGTGAGATGGTTCATTATCTTACTGGAATTCGAATTCACGATAGTAGTAAAGAAAGGAAAAACACATCTTAGAGCTGATCATCTTTCGCGATTGACGAATGGAGAAGATCCTATAGGAGTAGATGACGACATGCCAGACGCGTACTTGTTCAACATAGAAATGATACCGAAGTGGTCTCAAAATGTCGTTGGCCTATTAACCTATGGAGGAGAGTTTGATAAAAGAGAATACAACCAGAAACATATTGCTATTCAGCAATCCAAGAATCTTCAATTGGTTGCAGGAAGGTTGATCATGTTTTACGACTATGCATCAATCCTGAGGAATATAATATATATCTGCGTGAAGCACATGTTCAGGAATGTGCATTTCATTGTTCAAGAAGGATCACATATAGGAATCTGTTACAATTGGGAGTCCATTGGCCAGGAATGAAAGAAAGCGTACATGAATATGTCACTGTATGCATTGTATGCTCATTAAAACCGCCAGCAGAGTATTCGACATTATATCAAATAATGATCGCTCCGAAATGGAGTCAGTATATTGTTGAATATCTCACAAATAGAACTTTCCCAGAAGGAACGCAAAAGCTCATCAGAAATCTGTGGAGACAGAAGCTAGAGATTACGCTTTAATAGGAGATCAACTCTATAAGAGAGGTAAAGACAACCAGCTTAGGATTTGCGCATCAGAGTCTGAGTATGTGATAATCCTGGAGCAAGCTCATGGAGGAGTAGGTGGAGGCCATTTCTCAGGTGATAAGACAGCAAAACTTGTCTTAGCCGTAGGAATATGGTGGCCAACATTACAATATGGACGCTGAGGAATACGTTAAACGGTGTGATGACTGTCAGCGGACCAAAGTACCACTTAAAAGAGATGATATGCCACTTAGACCAATGATGGGGGCAAGAGCTTTTGCAAAATGGGGGATTGATTATGTCGGACCCATTTCACCTCCTGCATATAAGACTCATGCACAATACATCGTTGTGGCTACAGACTATCTAACAAAGTGGGTCGAAGCAAAGACAACTCAAAAAGAAGATGCCAGGACCACGGCACAATTTCTATATGAATACGTCTTTGTACGATATGGATTGCCAATAGAAATTGTGAGTGATCGAGGCACACATTTTATAAATGAAGTGATAAAGATCCTTCTAGATGAATTCATGGTAATCCATAGGAAATCAGCCCCGTATCATCCACAAGCAAACGGACAAGCTGAAGCAACAAACAAAACCATATGCACGGTCCTTACGAAGATTGTATCTGAGTCGAGAACTGATTGGGACCAGAAGTTGCATTCAACATTATGGGCATATAGGGTAGCATATAAAACATCAATAGGATCAACCCCATATAACATGGTTTTTGGGCTAAATGCTATCTTACCAATAGAATTCTTGATTTCAACCTTAAGGGTGGCTAAGGATCTAGAGTGGACAGGACACGAGCTTTCTGATAGAATAGATGACCTGGAAAAGCTAGACGAGCTTCGCCTAAAAGCAGTAGCTTCTATCTACGCTCAAAAAAGGCGACAAAAGGAATTTTTTGATAAGCATGTGCGGACTAAAGAGTTTAAGGTTGGGGACTATGTCCTAGTTTACACTCTGAAACAGCATGCTAAGAAGCTTAAAAAGCGAGGGATGGGACCTCTGGTGATTAAAGATCTATCACCAAGTGGAGCCGTCAAGCTTGCTACATTAGACGGAGAAGAAATGCCCAATTGGATTAGTGGATGCAGAGTGAAAAAGTATCTTTTGCCGCTAACCCAAGACATGCTTCTCAAAATACATCAAGAAAAGTTGCGTGCCCAGAAAAAGAAAAAGATTGTGGAGGACGCGCAAGCTGAGGTGAAGGAAAGAATGGAGAAAAGAAGACTACTACGTCAGAAACAGCGCAATGAAGGAGCAATACGAATAAACGCAGTCAGTATAACAGAAATGGATAATGACAAAGAAGAACCCATCATTGAATGCAAAGTAGGAACCAACCAAATCAAAGCCAGAGCACTATTGGATTTAGGAGCTCAAACTAAGCTACTTTCACTCAGTTTGTACAGACAATTGACAAATGACACTAAAATACAAACTACCAAGCAAGAGTTAAAGAGTTACTCTGAGAATTCAATCAAAATTGTCGGATGCACAGTTTTACATATACAGATTAACCAGTATGTGTATCCTCATATGTTTTACGTGGTTGAAGACCAAGCTACACAACATCCATTATTGCTAGGGCAACCATGGCAGAAGCAATACAATGCAATGATTGACTGAAGTTCTAAATCAGTGCTTATCAAATACGAAGGTGAAAGTCAATCAGTTAAGTTCACCAAAGAAGCAGAGCCAACTCCAAAGGAAGAATCCAAGAACAAAGATAAACAACAACCAAAGAAAAAGAAGAAGCAATGGCAACCAAAAGTTTCTATACAACTGGATTGCTCTTCGACGAGGAACTCTCAACAGTGGATAAGGAAGACAAGCAATAATATAACAGCTCAACCTTGGGAAAAAACGGAGTCAAAGTTGGTATGGAGACCAAAAAAGGTTGTGACAGAGGAAACAAAGGTGGAAAATAGAGTCTTCAATACCAGACAACATAGTGATTCCAGACAATCAAGGACAGTGAAACAGATCTGGATTCCAAAGAAGTTCATGACGGCACAAAGCTATAGCAAGCAAATTTGGATCCCAAGGATTTGTAAACAGGAACTCCCTTCAGTACAATCCACGAAAACTCCTAGGTATTTCAAAACGGGGAAATCAACACAAAGAACAAAGCAGGTTTGGGTCGCAAAGAGTTTGTGGCAAGCACAAGTGAAGCGGAAGCAGATTTGGATTGTAAAAAAAAACAACAAGGTAAAGAAGAATCCATTTACTGATTCTACTACAGAAGTGCCAAAACCAACCCAAAACCCGACCACCAATCCTTCAATCAAACAAAGAGCAGCTTTATTGGAAAGACTGTTGTATCATCGCTCTACAATTGCATTGGGAACTTATGACCAAAACAACTACAATGCTTCGCCCATAGACAATTCATAGTCGTCCAGGAGGACTCAGACTAGGAGGGGGGGAGGCATACAGGTATACAGGAGCTACAAAGCAGCTACAAGCGCCAAAAACAAAGAAAAACAAAAATTATATTACAAGGGCAGTGTCTTACATGATTTTGCAACTTTTATGTTTGATTGCGGATATTGATAATATTTATGCCCTTATATATCTTGTTTTGCAACAAGAAGAGATCAAATGATGAATTTGGGTCTCTAGACGTGTAAATATCACTAAATAAGAGTGTGTTTGGAACTAAAAAGTGCAAAAAAGTGGTAATCCAAGTCCAAAAATCACAAATAAGTGTATATTCATATATACAGGGTTACCAGCTATTTATTGTGTATGTTTGGAATTTTTTGGCTTCAATTTGCTATTTTTCTTTATTTTTTATGATTTTCTTAATAAAAATAAAAGAAAAATAAAAAAGCAGGTGAAACAAGATCAGAAAAAAGAAAAGAATAGATGGTGATGATCCTAATGACAAGGGCAACCCATGGTAAAAATTGAGTACAATTCGGGAAAAGTTGCGGAAAGCCCGAAATGACAGAATTTTGGCAAAGCGGACAGATTTCTCAGAAACAGGTCAAACGGAGTCCAAATTGAGAAATTTCAAATCCTAAGGTGCATTTCACGACGAGATAGGAGCACACGTCAAATTTGGTAACAAGTGATCCAAGAAGTCCGAAGTTAAGTATTTTTCACATCACTTTCAAGCTCATTTCCACTATTACCTTCTTGGAGAGAGCAAAGAGCACACAGGAGCATCCAACCTTCTACAGCCTTCTACGACTGCTACGAGAGCTCAGAGGACACCAGACATGAGAGGTAGACTCGTTGCCATAAGCTTTTGATGCTTATCATTAACTTTTGTCGCGAAAACTGACCAAAACCAAGAAACAAGAGCAGACGGGGAATGGGGAAGAACGCTAGGTAGTGGCACAACTGCCTAACCAAACCTTGCAAGAACTTATAGGTGGGTTACCCTAGTATAGAAGATGGGTTTCTAACACTCAAAGCTCGAGAAAGAACGACTGGAAAAACCCTAGGTCAACAGAGCCTGCAAGAGGCAAACAGGAAAAAGTTGTCGAAACGACACAAAACTTCTCAGGAAGCTTAACAACATCGAGGGCAATGCAACCATGGAGTATCTCCAGGTTTGGACCACCAAAAGTAGGTCGGAACAACCGATTCAGCTGCGGACACACAAAGCGTCATTTTGGCATAACGGCTGAAATTGACGACCTAATGAAATGAAACTTCACAAGCAGCTTCAAATATACATGGATGACTAATGTTTGCAAGCAAAACCCAAAAGAAAGCTGATTCACTTACCGATGGTGAAAAAGACGCTTTCGGGCAACCAAATGGAGAAAGATGGAGAACGGAGAGCCAAAGTCAAGTTCAACCAAATAGATGGATTCACAACATATCCAATGAGCTGGAAATGCAACTCTCGAGAAGAAAAGTTGAAGAAATTCAACCCTACGGCAAAGAGACGACTTCGGAGACTGAAATGCCTATAAGGGGGCTTTTTAGCTAAACTGATGACTTTTTAAGTTGAAAACTAGTTAGCAGGGCTTAGGGCACTAGCACAAAGCATTCTTTGCACAAAAAGACCAACATTTCAAGAATAGACATCATATGCGTATAATGTCTCACAGCATGAATTTCACATCCATTTCAACATTTGAGTGCATAGCCTCATTCCACATGTTAATCACATCCTATGAACCAAGTATCATGAGAATTGGAGTTAGAAAACCCAAGGAAAACCAAAAAGACGCAAAGTAGGCCATAAAATTGATTTTTGATCCTAATTTTGTCAAAATAACTCCAAACTCATTGAAACTTTGTAGGATTGTTGATTAACACATCTACAAGCTATTTGGAACCAAAAAGCACCATTTTGACACAAAAGACATCATACGCGTATGATGTCTATTTGCACTTAGAGAGCCAAAACTGCTCATTTGTCATCATACATCCATTATATATATCTAATACATGCTACATATGAAATTTGGAACCATTTGGTCAAGTGGATCACCCCATTAGCCCAATTGAGCGAAAATCCTTCACCTAAAGCCTATTTTTGGCCCAAATCCAACATACTCAAGTCCAAACCAAGATTTGAGTAGGGATAGTCCTTCACTAGTACATGGGGAGTCCACATAACCAATCCCATGCAAAATTGATGAAAAAAGACATCATACGCGTATGATGTCTCCAGAGCCATTTTTAGCCTAAAATCTATCCAAACTTCATAAATCCACTGAATAAGCCTATCTAAAGCCAAATCCAAGCTTATAGAGAAATTTGGTCCAAAAATACACTAAAAGACATCATACGCGTACGATGTCTCACTATGTGATTTTGGCACCTCAGGGCTTCAACCACCAAACAGAAGTGATCTACATGCCATTTGAAAGTGAACCACCAAGTTTTATCCAATTTGGATCATAAAATCCAATTCCCTTTCAAAATTTTGCCAAGAGCCGGAACTGGACGAAACTGGCCAAAACTTGACCCAATGGGATCCAAACTCAAATCCAAGCATATGATACTCATGTATACACTATCAGCTACAAGCACAACCAATATGAAGTCATTTTGACACAAAAGACATCAGACGCATATGATGTATCCAGCATGATTTTGAGCCCATTTTGCATATTTTTTCACCTACCTTGCATCCTTAGACCCTGAATAGCTCATGTTTCAATTTTCAAGTCATTTGGATAGTTAAAAGCTTCATTTTGGCTTTCAGTACTAAAAAGACGCTAACTTCTGAAATTGGAGTTACAGGATCCATGGATTCCGTCAAGTCATCGGCAACGAAGAGAAAAAGACCGACAATCAAAGATGCTCTTTCAGAAGCGGAACCCTTTGACATTCCAGCAGAAACCCTCAAGCCAACCAAAACTTGGGTGGAGGAAGCAGTATTGGAGAAAGAGGGAATAAAGATCTACCAGGGGACTTTCAGAGATCCTCAAGGGCAAGCGGTGGATGTACCGATGATCCCACAGGAATTGATAGATTATAGCAGGTCAGAAGACATCAGCAGGTACCTGGAAAGGGCAGACTTGCACAGTTTCTTCACCTCGAGACCATCAGGTGTGGATACAAGAAGAGTGTACGAGTTGGCAACATCCATTCAGAAGGATGGAAAAGCCACATTGACAGCCATGGATGGAGAGAAAGTAGAAGTACAGATCACTCCACAGCTCATTGCAGACGCATTGAAGCTGCACAACAAAGGGAGCTTGGTCAGGGAAAGAAGGAAGGCCATAGAGGTCTATGGGCCCAAGAATCAAAATGCAACCTATGGAGATATGGCGGACCCAAGAGCGGCAACCATTTGCCGACTGTACAACCAGTTTCTCCATGTTTGCAGTAAGAGACCGCAAAAGTATATGACACTACCCCATGCCATTGCGACCACCATCACATGAGCATTAAAGAGCAATATGCCAAAAGAGGTGAATTACGCTCAACACATCCACGAGCAAGTAATTGCCAGAAGTACATAGGAGGAGCGGAAATTCTGACAAGAATAGCTTATGAAGCTATTGGAGCTAGAGATCAGTGGCCAAAGGTTCCCTCCGAGAATGAGTGGCTTAGAGAAGCCGACGAGGAGGAAGAACAACCCAAAGTATCCAAGAGGGCATCCACAAGAGCACGCCAGAAACTAGAAATAGTTTCAGAACCTGAAGAGGATGTGGACGAGCCGCTTAAGAAGAAAGTAAAGAAGAAGGTTGCTCCCAAGCAAACCAAAAGTCAGAAAGCGGCAAGAATGGAAAGACTAGTGGAGCAGTTTAGAGCGGAAAGAGCTCTAAAGGGTGACTTTGAAGAAAAGTGGGTGCCAGACCCCACTGAAGTCGGAACTAGCTCAGCCAGGCCACATATTGATCAATACGATCAATATATTAAAGCTTATGAGGAGTCAGAGGCTATTCTGGAGCAGCAACCTGTCGAGCCATACACTGAAGAGGAGGTACAACAATTAAAAGCTAAGCTGAAAAAAGACGACAAGGGGAAAAGGAAAGTAGATGAGTCTACTAAGCCTCAAGAGATAGACGGGCAAGCCGATAAAGGGAAAGCCAAGGAAGCTAAGGAGAGATATTCCTCTATGACTGATGTACCAAGCCCGAAAAAGACGGAAAAAATTGTGGAGGAGACCACAGTAGAGGTGAACACAGATGATTTGGAAAAGCCAGAGGCCGAGACCAAAGAAAAGAAGATAGATCCAGTTCAGCAAAAGATAAATGATTATGAGGATCTGGTAGCTATAGGATACACTGAAGAAGAGGCCCTTGAGGCAGTTTATGGGATCACCCTACAAAAACAAGATGAACGAAGAGGGACGGAGGAAAAGACAAAGAGTAAAAAAGAAAGTGAAGAGAAACTGGACGAACCGAAAGTACTAGAAGAGCCAAAGCCAGTGGAGGTGGTGGCGGAAAGAGCTTTAGAGTTGACAGATGATGATGAAAAAGACATGCACATGGTGCATGAATTGCTCAGCAAGATAAAAGAAAGGTCCAAGGCAAAGGAAGTAGAGATTGAGACAGCCAAACAAAGGGAAGCGGAGTTGCAGAGAAAATTAGAGAATGCTATGACTGAATCTGAAAGTCATAAAGCATCACTCTATGACGCGGAAAACGAGAGAGACGGCTTGATACTCCAGCTAGCCGAGGCTTCAAGAGAAGTAACAAGTGCACAGGAAGCAAGGGAGCGGATAGAGGATGAGTTGGAGGCGGCCAAGGATGAGCTCATTGAGCTAAGGGAGAGAGTCGAGCTCCAAGAAAGAACAATCACTAGACTCAGGACTACCCCTAGAGCTAGCAAAGCAGGAACCAAACAAGAGGGAGCTATCGTACCAGCTTTGGAAGAACAGGTCCGAAGCTTACAAAGAGAGTTAAGATTAGAGCAAGTGCAAAGGTTGCACATTGCGGAGGGATCATTGGCCGCAGAGGAGAGGCTCACATTAGAAAATCAAACACGAAGGACAGAGAATGAGGCCCTCCGCAAACAGCTCCAAGATCTACAAGAGCAACAAAGAAGAGAGACAGAGACACCACACGAAGAATCAGGTGGAGCAGCCATAGAGCTACCAGAAACTAGAGAGGCAACCACAATTGAAGATTCAGCCCCAGCTCAAGAGGTGGCCTTGACTTCAAGAATCTCTGAAGAAGAAGAACAAAGGCTCCATGACCAAATAGAAAAGTCAGCAGAGGAGAGTGCCAAGGCGGAAATGGAATGGGAGAGGAGACTCCTAATCTCCATTAGACTTCAGGGACTAGACACAAAAGTGCTCCATGAACAGTGGATGCAACCCAGCCTGCATTTCCCTTTGATGAAATTTGAAGTGCTAAAGACGAAAAAGAGAATAGAGGAGGAGCAGTATGTCGCTCTTTACGAAGGCGACATCACAAAGGAGGAACAATCAAAGAAGATAGTAGATTCACAACCTAGATGGAGGAAAGGTTGGCTGAACAAATACCCAACCTACCTCATCTACTTGGTGGAGGCACCAAAGGAGATTCGGGAGGATGCAACCTTCTGCCCGGTGCCAAGAGTCAGAAACTGGAAAGAGCATGGCAGGATTGCAGAAAAGAAGCCAAATTGGCTTAATTATCCCAAGATGCCAGGACCAAAGGCAGGAGAGAGAATAAGTAAAGCCTACATGGTGAAAACCCTAACGGGCACCATCAAGCTCTTTACTGGCTCTCCTGACCTTTCATGTCAGATGCTCAAGAAAATCTGCAGGACTCTCTTAGCTTGCATTGAAGTGTTCGCGCCAGATAAAGCCACAACCTCGAGTCTACTATCGACGGCCGACCCAGTGATTGATATGATGTACGATCTTTCATTACAGCCTTCTCCAAAAGTGTTACACCTCCTATACCAAAGGATTATGTTTTTGCCTAGCTTCCACATGCAAACATTCGAAGAATCTTTCTACACCGGCTTTTTCACCCACGAAAGCAAAATATTCGGCCCAACCTTGACCATCGGCAACCTACGATACGAATCACATTTGCAGATGCTCAAGACGACAGGACTTTATTGACCAAGCATAGAAGTCATGTCAGGGACGACATGAACGCGGAGGGGGGGAGTGTTGAGCCGGCAGAGGATCACACCCACATTTTTGCTCACACTCATCATTTTGTAGCCATTGATTGTAATAAATGTCTTTCCGACATTAATTTTGAATTGAGCCATTCATTAAGTAACGGGACTCAATTGAGTTTCCAGCTTGTAATCCCGAAGTAATTTCACTTGCTGATGTAATTAGTTAGAGGTGTTCTCACCTCCAAGGCTGAGGTATATAAGCCAAAGTTTTTGTAACCTAAGGGGATTCAGATTATTAATCAAAGTGAGTTTTTGAGCGCCGTGACTGTGTCTGAGAGAGAGTGAGAGAGAGAGAGAGTCTTATCTACTTGCTATGCGAGCTACGGAGCCGCCATTGGAGAAGCAACACCGCCCTTGTGTTAGCAACGGCGAGAGCTACGCACAGATACCAAGAGTGCGCTATCGGCTTCTATGTGTGGTAAGTTCCTACGAGCTTCAATGTGAGTTTTCTTCCAACTCGTGTGTCGGAATGGAGCGTGCAACATATCTATAGAACCACAACGAGTAGAGCTACACATTGGTATCATCGGGGTCAAGTTTCGATCACCTGTATTTTTCGGCCTGTCTTCATACGCGTTTACCGCACGGAGTGGTTATAGGTTGATTTTGCAGTTCAAGTCTTTAGGGTGTTGTTCTTACCTAGTGTATAGACTTCCCCTTAAGTTTGAAATCGATTCAACGATTCTAGATCCTGTTTCGTATAGCATTCATTCGTAGTACGGATTTCAGTCACTTGCGTATTTTAGAACTTAGATTTGATTTCCTTAGTAGTGATTGTCATTAGAAGGTCGAGTAGGTGATTTGACACCCACCTAGTTGTTTCCATGCGCCTGCGGGTCAAGCTCCGTCCTCGTCTGACAAATTCTGTTGTTGGTTGAGTTCTCGCTATTTAGCTTCCGCTAGCGGTGTAACCACCTTAACAATATCTAATTCTCCTAAATGATTTTCTCATGTTAAATTGATCATTTAATATGGTGAAGTGCTAGGGGAGAAAAGCTAGAATATTGGTTAAGCTGGCAGACCGGCCACAATAGGGATCCAAAGGAGGGAAAATAGGGATCCAAAGGGGGAGCCATCTTCAAAAGACCATCTGCAACAGAGCAATGTGCAACAATGGGCTTTAAAGACCCTAAGGTTCAACCCATTAAGACTTCCAAAATGCTAAGGTTCCAAAATTCAAAGGCTCTGTCCAAAGGTCAAACACTAGGGGAATTGGATGCTTTGTGTGTGTACCAAAAAGTCTTCAAAGTTCCTGCAAAGGAGGGGGCAAGCCTTGCAAGTAGGGGATGAGAGAGAAACACACACACACACACACACACACACACACACACACACACACACACACACACACACAAGCTTCCTTTACACAAAGGGAAAGAGGGACACATGTCAGCTCCCTAGCCCAGATGCCCACAAGGTGCACTCAAATCCTATTGGATGGTTGAGGTGGTGCAATATAGTGGATGATGATGGTGCAACTGCAGCACTCAGAGATTTAGAGATGGCTATAATAACAATGTAGTATGCTAGAAAAATTGCAGGCCATGGAGAACCATTCCCAATGATCGCATTCTTGGAGAATGTGTGTGGTATATGCAACATAAAATACATAGCCATAGTAGGGAAATGAGGCATACCTGTGACTTGCAACCTGGCGGAGCCCCAGAAAAGGAAGTGTTAAGTATGGAGCCTGATTTACCCCTTTTAATCTTATGTGGTAAAAATGCACATTTGTAAGGCCCCCATTCTGAGGAGATGCCATCCTACGTGAAGAAAAATAACTCGTCGGAAAATAAAATCACTTGCCGGAAACCAAAATTTTCACGGCCAATCTCGAGCAAAGAATATTATGGCCAGACGGCGGCTTGAAAGTGTTCGGAAAACGACCGGTCAATTGGCCGGTTGTCGGTGGTCGGAAGTCAATGGCCGGTGGTCTGTGGTGGATGAATTCAATGGCCGGTGGCCAAATTCAAAGCGGGCTTGTCCTCTCAAGGGTGGCCACACATGGGTGGATTGAAGGGTCCGATTTGGACTTATCTACACAAGGGCGGCTACACTTGGTTGCCTCTCATGAGAGAGGGCAACCCTTTTGGCCTATAAAAGGAGGCCATTTCTACACACATTTCATAGTGTGAAGCTGATGCAACTAGGTGAGTGTGAGTGTGAGTGGTGAGAGTGAAGCAAGGCGGGAGCTCTATTAAGGGTATAATCCCTTTGTAAACTACTTTCTGTTTTGAAGTACTAAAGCCATTCAGTGGCTACTTTCCCGTGGATGTAGCCCACATTGGGTGAACCACGTATATCGTGCTCTCTCTCTCTCTCTCTCTCTCTCTCTCTCTCTCTCTCTCTCTCTCTCTCTCTCTCTCTCTCTCTCTCTCTCTCTCTACTCTATAATCTCTTGTGTGTGAAATCTATCTCTCTCGATTAAGTAATCTACTCAAATAACTATTTAGCTACGTCTTATTTCCTAACAACTGGTGTCAGAGCAAGGTTTGCTTGTAGCTAAATTATCTCAAGGAAAGGATTCCTTGAATTGAGTGGGAGTTATGGCGGAGGAAGGGAAGCTCAATATTCAGAAGTTCAACGGCAAAAATTACCAACATTGGAAGATGCAGATTGAAGACTATCTCTACCAAGAAGACCTCTATTTTCCACTAGGAGGTCTTGCAAAGAATCCCACAACGATGGCAGATGAAGCATGGATTGTCCTTGATCAAAAGGCACTAGGAACAATCCGGTTAAGCTTGGCATCAATGGTGGCTTTCAATGTGTTGGAGATGAAGACCACGAAGGACTTGATGAAGTCACTTGACGACTTCTATGAGAAACCATCGGCATCCAATAAGGTATTTCTTATGAAGCACTTGTTCAATCTAAAGATGGCAGAGAGTGGTTCAGTTGCAGAACACCTAAACGAATTTAACACAAAAATAAGTCAACTTCGATCGTCGGTGAAAATCAATTTCGATGACAAAGTGCGAGCTCTCCTTATACTATCATCTCTAGCGGATAGTTGGACAACCTTGTGATGGCTATAAGTAGTTCTAAGTCTGGCCCAAATTCTCTTAAAAGTTTGATGATGTTGTGGGTGTTCTCCTAAGTGAGGAAATACGAAGGAGAAGCACATAAGAATCATCAAGTACTGCACTGTCAGTGGAAAAAAGAGGAAGGCCTAAGGAGAGGTTCAAAAACCAAAAGGGTTGTGATCGCTCAAGACGGAGCAAGTCATGCACAAAGTCAGTTCTTGAATGTCAAAACTGATGCGGCAAGAAGGGTCACGTCAAGAAGGATTGCTGGTCCAAGAAGAAGAAGGACACTGAGTCTCAAGACAACAAGACAACATCGGAGTCCAATGTGGCAGGTAAAGTAGAGCAAGATGCTCTAATCCTCTAATTAGACAATGTGCCTAATTCCTAGATAGTAGATTCTGGGGATTCATTCCATGCGACACACACAAGCAACATTTCCAAGATTACACCAAAGGTAATTTTGGATATGTATACTTGGGAGATGATGAAGCTTGTGAGATTGTCGACAAAGGTACAGTTTTTGTCAAAACTGCTAATGGAAATGAATGGAAGCTTAAAGATGTTAGGCATGTTCCTTCTCTTCGAAAAAATTTGATCTCTACAGGACAATTGGACGATGAAGGTCACAACATTGCATTCGGAAACAAACGGTGGAAGATCTCAAAGGGATCTTTGGTGGTTGCCAAGGGAGAAAAGGTCGTACACTTTACTTGTGTACTATTAGCACACAAGATTTAGCTTGTGCAGCAACTACAGAAGTCGACAGTGCAGTGTGGCACTATCGGCTTCGGCATATGAGTGCCAAAGGAATACAAATCCTTCAAACAAAGAAGCTTCTACCAGGTTTAAAAGAAGTGGACTTAGAGTTCTGTGAAGATCGTGTTTATGGTAAACAAAAGAGGGTAAAATTTCAAAAATCAAGAAATGAAAGAAAAAATAAAAAACCTGAGTTGGTTTATTCTGATGTTTGGGGTCTTGCAAGTACACCATCACTTGGTGGCTCGTTGTACTATGTAACATTCATAGACGATGCGACTAGAAAAACATGGGTTTATGTCATGAAGAATAACTCCGATGTGTTTTCCATATTTCAAAGGTGGAAAGCCTTTGTGGGAAATGAATCAGGTACCAAGGTTAAGTGCCTCAGATCCGACAATGGAGGCGAATATTGCAGCCAAGCTTTTGAAAGCTTTTGTGCTAGCAATGGCATTCGGAGGAAAAGGAAACACCAAGGATACCTCAACAAAATGGGATTTTGGACACGATGAATAGGACAATCATGGAGCGAGCACGAAGCATGCGGCTACATGCACGCCTACCGCTTGAGCTTTGGGCAGAAGCAGTAATTATGTCTGTGCACTTAATCAACTGGTCACCCTCAACGGCATTGGATGGGGGAGCTCCAAAAGAGGCCTCAACAGGTAAACCGGTGAATTATGCATTTCTCAAAGTGTTTGGGTGTGAGTCTTTCATGCACATAGATAGAAGCCTAAGATCAAAGCTAGATGCAAAGTCCAAAAAGTGTTTCTTCATTGGCTATGGACAAGGTGACTTTGGATATCACCTATGGAATCCTGAAGATGGTAAAATCTTAAGGAGTAGGGACATAATTTTTAATGAACAAAATATCTACAAAGATTACTTGGGAAGTAAAAAAACAAAAGAAATAGGTGTTGAGTACATGGAGCTTGAGGACGGTGAAGACTCAAGGACTGCAAACGGTGACGATGTGCAACAACGTTAACCGAATGAGGAGCCTCAACCTATTCCCCAAAGATCTACAAGAGCAAGTAGACCTCCAGAAAGGTTTGTTCCTTCCTTCAACCATCTCTTGATCTCAGATTCTGGAGAGCTGGAATCGTACACAGAAGCTATGCAACATGAATCCAAAGAAGAATGGACGAAGAGCATGCAAGTGGAGATGGACTCACTACATCGCAACCAAACATGGGAGTTGGTTGAGTTGCCTAAAGGTAAGCAGGCACTTCAAAAAAAATGGATGTACAAGCTAAAGGACAAAGAAGGTGGGAAGAAAAGATACAAGTCTAGGCTTGTGGTGAAAAAGTTTTCTCAAAAGAAAGGTATTGACTTCAATGAAATATCTTCTCCTCTTGTAAAAATGAACTCAATTAGGCTTGTCTTAAGCCTTGTGGATGCTCATGATCTAAATCTCGAGTAAATGGATGTAAATACGGCATTCCCTCACGGTGACTTAGAGGAGGAAATCTACATGCTTCAACCAAAATGGTATGAAGTAAAAGGTAAGGAGAAAATGGTTTGCAGATTAAAGAAAAGCTTGTATGGTTTAAAGAAAGCATCAAGACAATGGTACTTGAAGGTGGATATTGGATCCTCGATTCACAAGATGAAACTCGGATCACTGCGTCTACACGAAGAATTTGGAAGATGGGAAATTCATCATCCTAATGTTGTATGTTGATGACATCCTGATTGCAAGTGCTAACATGCAGGACATCAAAGACCTAAAAGAGCTGTCTAAATCTTTTTCAATGAAATATTTAGGTGGTGCAAAGAGGATACTTGGTATGAAAATATCAAGGGACAAGTTGAAGAAGGAAATAAAGCTATCTCAAGAGGATTACATCAAGAAGGTACTAGAAAGGTTTGCAATGCAAAATGCAAAAACATTTTCTACACCTTTGGCTGGTCACTTTAAACTAACGAAAGATATGTGTCCAAATACACAAGAGGAGATAGCCTATATGTCTCAAGTTCCATATGCTGCAACGGTAGGTTCTCTAATGTATGCTATGGTCTAGACAAGGCCAGACATTGCACATGCAGTGGGAGTTGTGATTAGGTTCATGGAAAACCTAGGTAAAGCGCATTGGCAAGCTGTGAAGTGGATACTTAGGTATCTAAAACAGACAACAAAAAATGCTTTGTATTTTGGAGGAACTGATATTTTTCTTCAAGAGTATACTGATGGAGATATGGCAGGTGACAAAGATACTCAAAGGAGCACTACAGGCTATGTCTTCATGGTTGGAGGCACAACAGTAAGCTAGGCTTCAAAGCTGCAGAAAGTGGTCTCACTTTCTACCACGGAAGCAGAGTATGTGGCAATGACGGAGGCAAGCAAAGAAATTTTGTGGCTTCACAGATTCTTAGAAGAGCTTGAATTCTAACAAGACAATTGTATCTTGTACAGTGATATCCAAAGTGCTATCCATCTTGCGAAGAACTCAGCCTTTCATTCAAGGACAAAACACATTGAGGTGAGATATCACTTCATACGCACTCTTTTGGAAGAGAGACAGGTAAAGATAGGAAAGGTGCATACAAGTGAAAATCCAGCAGACATGTTTGCAAAGATGGTCAACAAGGAGAAGTTGAGCTTTTGCTCATCTTCAATCGGCATTCAAGGATAAGAAGCCAGAATGGAAAGCAGTCACATGTTTGGTTTGGAGATCAGTCTCCAAGTGGGAGATTGTTAAGCATGGAGCCTGATTTACCCCTTGTTTTGTGGTAAAAATGCATATTTGTAAGGCCCCCATTATGAGGAGAAGCCATCGTGCATAAAGAAAAGTAACTCGCCGGAAAATAAAATCACTCGCCGAAAACCAAAATTTTTCACTGCCAATCTTCACCGGAATATTCATTTTCGCCGGAATATTATGGCCAGACGGCAGCCTAAAAGTGGTCGAAAAACGACTGGTCGGTTGGCCGGTTGGCCGGTTGCCGGTAGTCAATGACCGGTGGCCGGTGGTGGAGTCAATGGCCGGTGGCCAGTGGCCGAATTCAAAAGCGGACTTGTCTTCTCAAGGGCGGCCACACATGGGCGGATTGGAGGGCTCGATTTGGACCTATCTACACAAGGGCGGCTAACATGGTTGCCTCTCATGAGAGAGGGAAACCCTTTTGGCCTATAAAAGGAGTCCATTTCTACACACATTTTATAGGGTGAAGTTGATGTAACAAGGTGACTGTGAGGTGGTGAGAGTGGAACAAGGTGGGAGCTCTATTAAGGGTATAATCCCTTTGTAAACTACTTCCTGTTTTGAAGTACTAAGGCCATTGAGTGTTCGTTTCCCATGGACGTAGTCCACATTGGGTGAACCACGTATATCGTGTGTACTCTCTCTCTCTCCACTCTATAATCTCTTGTGTGTAAAATCTATCTCTTTCCATTAAGTAATCTACTCAAATATCTATTTAGCTACGTCTTATTTTCTAACAGGAAGGCCGACAGGGTTAAGCACGTGAGGAGGAGAAGAGCCCATTTAGCGGCCATGGTTGATGATGCGAGGGCTGTGGAAGTGGTGCTAGGAGGAAACATGGGAGACTCTGAAGCACGGGCTGTAGTTAGTTGGAACAGGGTAGCTGAATTCAAAAAGTCATCACCATTGAAAAAGGAAGGTTGTGAGAGGGCGCTTGACTTCCGCATAAATACACACACAGAATCGCTGCATGAGCCTTTCATGAATCATTATCATTCATCTCGATTGCGTAGAAGAAGGAACCTTTTTTACTTGCAAGTTTCTATTTTCAACTTGCAAACGTTGGAGAGGGGGAATAGGGAACACACCCAACGAACAAAATTCTTGCCTCTTTATAGCCCACCGCCCCACACCTCGCAAAAAGCACCTTTCAGCTCAAGCACACCCACACTCCTCAACTCACCCTTTCCGCCCCACAAGACACCCCAGTTCTGCCCTCCTAGTGACACCTTCAAGCTATAGGCAAACCCTCTGCAAACACCGGCAAGTACACAAAGAGCAAGAGAAAAGGAGGGGGATGGGGAGAAGCAACACAAGAAGTAGGGGCAAATATTTGGTATTATTGCATAGGGGGGTAGTACAGTCAAGTATGAAACTCCAATAGAAAGATTTCAATACACACGCTTGAAAACCTCCAATCACTCTCTCTCATAAAAAAGCCCTTAAAAAATCACTCCTATGCCCTTTTATAAGGCTTGGCTAAGGCTAAAAATGAAAAAAACAAGAGCTATCTAGCTCGTATAACTAACTAGAGCTTCCTTTAGAAATTCCATTGCGTTGCCACCACTTGGCATTTTCTTGGTGTTTGGTATCTGCATGGTGCCTCCTTTCTTTTCATGCTCAATTTGCCAGCCTTGCACTTGGATACCCCTTGGATATGCTCTCTCTCTTTCTTGTTTTCCACTGCTCTTTGTGGCGGGCTAAGCCCCTTGAACTTTTTGAACTCTTCCTCTTCTAGTGGTTGTCCTCTGGCTGTGTGACTCTCCTCTTGACATGGTCCCGAGCTCATGCGATATCTCTCTCTCTATCATTGGCGGGACCCCCCTCCTTGGTTCTCCTTTGACCGCCCCTGTCGGCTCACACCTCGGCTGCGAGACCCCTCCCCTCCTTGAGCAATAGCGATGTCGCTATTGGGGGGAGGGGCTTCCTTTCAAAAGACGGGGAGCACCACGGCCGCGGGCACCGTCCCTAGCAGACCCGCCATGTCATCACTTTACCATGGCCACCTTCTTCAACATGCACCACCGTCGTCTCCATTGCACAGCAAAGCTGGGCCAAAACTGCCTTCTACTCCGCCCCGCGGTCGCCCGGAGCACCACCCGTGCAGAGCCGCGCTGGGCCGCCATCGCTGGGGAGCTTACAAACCCACTCACCTTCACACCTCAATGGGCCCACTTCCTGGCCTTTATACAATGGCTTCCCGCCTTTTTCCTGCACATATGGGATTTACCCCATGCCACATGGCAACTCCACATCAATCCACCTTCTTAAGTTTCCAAGGTCCCCTTAAAAGTCTTCCAAAAAAATCATTTCTGCTTCCCAACTTGCAGTATTTGCTGATTACCATCTGATGGTTTGACTCCCAAGCAGTCAAGGCCAGTTGAGACCTTGTATCTCCAGCTTCAAGCCGCATAGCTCTCATCTCATCCACAATCTAGGAAGACCTCGAACCGAGGTCGTAAAAACTAACCAAATCACTTGCAAAACCAACTCCGGATAAATGCACCCCATCTTCCAACTTATGTATCTCTCCGTTTCGGACTCTGTTGGACGTGCAGTCACTTCTTGTTAGCATCATATGCTGCATACTATGCACCAAACACCTAGTGAGGTCACGAAAACACCATATGGTGCATTTCCCAATGCGGGCAAGTGGGCTCATAACTGGCCCTCATAAAAATTTCAACTAACCATATCTTGCTAACCTGAGCTCCGATTTGCAATCCGAGAAAATCAGTATGCTCCGTAACTCAAGTACTACAAATGTATCTACTAACACCTACCTGGGCCACCTGTCCCTAGCTGCCGTGTTGGGCAAGATTTTGCAACACACTAAACCTTCAACCTTCAATATCTTGGGCTTCGTACCTCGGTTTGATGAGCCGTTTGGACCTGCTCTTTTAGCACTTCAAGATCTTCATTCCTGAACCCAAAGACTATATATCATATCTCCTTCACCTTCTACTCAAATTAGCCCCTCATGGAGACTTCCTTGGCCTATAAACCGCATCAGTCATACACCTTCGCTCTGCTGACTGGCAGCCCATGATCTTCCTAGCTGCTCCAGCCTTTTGCCATGCTTCTGCTAGCCTGCACATACCTGTCCATGTCACGTTCTAGAGTCAACACACTTTGGCTGTACCATCATTGCCCAGCCCCTAGTTGAGCATTTCTGCTCAACCACATAAGAGCTTCAAGACCCTACAAACTGTGAACACCGAGCACACGATGAGAAAACCCGAAAAACAAACTTGAATGTATTTACATAGTTTTATTCCTGGTATATGAGAACACTGCTTAGGTTGGGTGCCCAACCCCCTCCATTAGAACCTGATGCATTGTTTTCACCAACTCTCTTTCAAAATAGAGCTTGAGACGTACGCCATTAACCCTGTTTTTGAGACAACGACCATCCATCCTCATTAAAGCATAATTACCATTGGAAAAAGCTGGGTGGACCTTGTAAGGTCCCATCCACTTTTTTTTGAACTTCTTCTGAAAGATAAAGTCAAGATGGCTCTCGTACTTCATCTCACTAGATCTCCCTTCTCAATAAGCTTTTCTGGTAGATGTTGGTTGAACTTTGCTACTCTTTTCTTTCCCTGCTTTACATAAAAATATGCCGCTGCCTCATGATCCATCTTCAAATTTTCAAGGCTTGTAATCTTTTCCTACAAAACATCTTGATGAGTCTTATCGATTCGCCACAAACCTTTGAGAGCCCCTAACTGTACATGCACAGGTAATACTGCCTCCTTGTCATAAGGAGTAAAGTTGGTCGCCACCTTATATGAAGTCTTGTAAACCCACAAACATTTGTCAAGGTTAGATTCCCACCCGTCAACCTGCTGGTAGATGTACTTAGTAAGAATCTTGACTATCTGCCCATTGGCACTCTCCACCAAACCATTGCACTGTGGATGGTATGGAGAGGAAAATCGGTGTTGAATCCCCAACTTTTCCACTAGGGCAGGCACCAACTTACTTCTGAACCCTTGTCCTTGATCAAATATAAGCACCCAAGGTACTCTAAAACGACAGCATATGCAATCAAAAACAAACTGAGAAACAGTATGTGCATTAACCTCTTTGATCGCTTTTTAGCCTCGACCCACCTGGTAAGGTAGTCTATGGCCACTACCACATATTTCTTACCACCTGCTAACTTGGGCAATGGACCAACTGCATCCAAACCCCACTTCTCAAAAGCATCATGTGCTATGATAGCCCCTTGCTGCTCGGCTACCATTTGTCTTTCATCCATCACTTGGCACTGATGGCACGTCTTGCACCAATAATGCACATCTCACACAACAGAAGGCCACCAAACCCACTTCTTAAAATAAAAAACAAGACTTGATCCTTACCTTGATGACCGCTTTCTTCGTGGCATTGCTCCAAATACCATACCGATCTCCTCCTTGTAAACTTGTAAAGGACTTGACGTAGCACCCCATCTCTACCATACATCATAAGATCCTCTCCGATCAGTGTGAACTTTTGAGCTCTTTGAACTACTCTTCTCTTTTGTAGCTTGGAAATCCCTTCAAAACACTAACCTATACTCAAGAAATCATCGATATTTTTCAAAGTCTCTCTACCTGCATAAGTAGCCGGTGCCACATAGAAACTCGACACATGAATCTGAGCAGGACTGCTAGCCAACCGATCAGCTTCCTGGTTCTGCTCCCTTCTTACATGTTTGAACTGCACCGCTTCAAAAAACTTCAACAACTTCTTTATAGAGAAAAACCAATTCTTGAGAGAATCCCTCTTTACTTGCCATTAGCCCAAAAGTTGTTTGATAACTAGTAGAGCATCACCTTTTACTACTAACCTCGATATGCCAAACTCAATACACTACTTTAGTCCCAGATGTAGAGTAAGATACTCCGCCTCATTGTTGGTATGCACCTCTTCCAAGTCGTAAGCTTTGGAAAAAACGACTATGCCATGCGGATCTTGAATGACAACACCTCCACCTGATTTTTGTGTTACCCTTTTGTAAGTGCCATCAAAACACATAGTGAAGGCCCCTTCCAAGTCAGGTTCCTCCTTATCCTCCTATCGCACTACTCTTGGATAAATTGGTAATTTGACCTCCTTGTTGACTAGGTTATCCGCCAAATGAGACCGACTCGTGTGATCCACTTTGAACTCAAACTCAAACCCTTGAAGCTCTATCATCCACTTCATGATTTGCTTCCCTGGCTTCAAGTGTAGCACCACTTCAGGCAAAAGATTGTTAGCAGTCAACATGTAAAATTTTTGAACAATCAAATACACTTTGAACTTTCTACAGGCAAAGACCAAAGCCATCACCCACTGTTCCGCCTCCGTATAAGTAGTTTCCCCTGAACTAATGACCCTCATTTTGAAGTAAATAGGCTTATAACTTCTCCCCACTTGTTTATCCAATAGCTACCATACCCACAGTCATAGCAATATAGAAATCATCCTCCTGGTTAGACGGGCACATAGTAGGTAGCTGACATAGAATACCTTTCACTTTGTCAAATGCCTCTTGAGCTTCCTCATCCCAGTGAAATCCATGCACCTGTTGAGCCCTTTTTTGAAGAGGGTACACATATTGAGACAACATCCAAAAGAAGCGAAATAAATACTTTAACTTATGCACGAATGATGCCAATCCCCTCGCACTGGTTGGAGGCTCCATAAATGCCTTCACCTTCTCTGGATCTGCTACTATTCCATTTTGTGATACCACGACCTAATAGCTGAGCCCTTGATTGTGCCAACTTGCACTTCTTTGGATTCAATTGACCTCCTTCTTCATCTAGCCTTTGAAAACATAGCCTCAACTTGGACAAATGTTCTGACCTGGAACTTACCCCAGTATGGCCCAAACACCTTGTTCATCCAATCTTGAAATGTAGCATACGCATTTACCAGTCCAAAAGGCATCCCGCGGCGGTAGGCAAAGCACCCCTATGGAGAAATGAAGGTAGTCTTTAGCTGGTCCTCCAAAGAAATACCAATCTGAAAATATTTTAAAAACCCATCCATAATAGAATATCGTTCGTGTATGGCAACCTGGTTTGAAATCTCATCCTGAAATGGTTGAGGGTAATGATTCCGCTTGGTTGCAACATTTAAAGGTTTATAGTCTACACACTTGCCATTTCCATTTTTCTTTGTGGTAATGACAACCAGAGAGACCCACTCGGACTCTTTCACTGGATATATAATACCTTCCTTGAGCAACTTGTTGATCTCTTGCCATAGAGCCTCCTTCTGAATATCTCCCAACCTCCTGAGCTTTTGTGCTTTTGGCCTGTATCCTTCTTTAAGTAGGATCTGATGCTCCACTCCTTTAGCTCCCCTCATATCTTTATACTCTGCTGCAAATAGGTCGGGATAGGATGCACATAGGTCCATATAGCCTTCCTTCTCCTGCTTTGATAAATCTGTACCTACCATATCTTCCACGTCTTTAGCCTTCAGACTACAAACAAGAGCTTGCATACCTTTCCTTGCAATGGTAGAGTCTACGGTGACTCCAAATAAATATGTATCCAACTTCAATAAATATTCTTTGCTCTCCTCCTCTTCGACATTGGTTAAACCTTCATCACAAGTAGACTCGGTTTCATACTCGTAACTAGTGCTGAAGTCTCGATTATCTCCCCCGGCTGATGGATAAAAACGGCTCTCCTTGGTCTTTAGATCCAACACAATCCGTCCTCCATTTTCTCGATCCAACAAAGTAAACACCTCTGTCTCCCATTGGCCCCAATTGCCAACAACCATGGCCTCCCCAATATAAATGGATAAACATTTTCTCCTGCTTTCATGACAAAATTAAGCATTCAACTCCCATAACCTTTACCTTCACATCTTATGCCACTCCTAAACACCGTGGCCATCCTCATTTGCACATTAGATCTAACAATAGCTTTATTAACAATATCCCTCATAGCAGATTCAGTGATCACACAGACTTGGGCACCAGCATCAATGTAGGCTTGAACATGATTCTTCTTCTCAAGCAAAACGTCTACGACTGGAAGCACATCGATCGGACTCCCCACCCGTAAGGCTAAATTCTATACCGCATGCACATCTCCTCCCACTTGAGGAAGCCTTGTACTGATATTGGTTGACCACTTCCGCCTTAATTTAGGTTTTAATGCAAGCAACTGCCCAAAGTGATGTTAGCCTTTTGATTTTGAACATCTCTTACCAAATCATACTCCGAATTACCGCGTCCCAACTGAGAATCCTTCTGAGTAATTCTTCGTCTTCGTCTTCTTCTGCTTGGCTATGGCTGCTCTCTACCTTCGTTCACCTTTTCTTTCCCCTTCTTTGCTCTATTTTTACGTTCCATCTCGGTCTCTCTTTCACCACGTGCTCTTTTGTTGGCCATAATATCAACCTCCTGCCTGTCTCAACACCAATAATATTAACCCTTTGTACTTCATCATTACCTGATGGAGCCCCCTGTGCTTGGTTTTCAACTGCTTTTTCTACTCCCTTTGGCCATTAAACTGTGCCTGACCCTTGCCTCGACCAAACAGAGGATACATGCTGGCCCTTTCCCTCGGTAGGTGAGGGCAATCTGGAGCATAGTGGCCCTCCTCTATGCAATTGTAACATCTACCAGGCAATTGCCTAGCCCTGCCTCTTCCTGCTCTTGCTTGACCTTTGTCCAAAACACTTAAACGCAACTCTTGCATTTGCTCAGACAAATCTTGAATTGTATGTACCCATTGTTGAGGAATGGTTGCTACCCCTCGATTGGGTTGATTCTCCTTTTGAATTTTTTCTCTCGGATTTGAGGTCGGATTGGGAGCCATCACCTCGTACCCCAACACTCCTTGCTCAATCTTCTTTTTAATTTTTTGGCTCTTGGAACGTGCAATAGCAACAGACCCATTTTAATTCTTCGGGCCCTCGAAATCCATCTTTTCATGAAATTTGGGATGCAAACAAGACATAAAATTTTCCAATTTAAAGTACTTACCACCATTGACCAACTGCATGGCCACTGCAATGTACCTCCAGCACTCTTCAAAGCGGGGGAGAAAGACACCAAATTCCTCGTTCACGTCCTTCTTCAAATTTTCAACCTTGTATCCAAATCGAGAAGATATACCTCTTTTTGAAAATCATGAAGAAAACAGGACCGCAACAACGGCCACATAAGTCTTGGCTCTCCTTCCAAAGCATAGAACCATGTCTTTGCTCTTCCCTACATCAAGAGCAAAATAGTTTGCATTTTGCTATCCTCGTTTAGCATATGAACTGATAGCATATATAACTCAAAATATTCCATCCACATTTCCGGATCTTCTTCTCCGATGAAAACTAGTCCATAACTATGCGTTGCCATGTCTCCTTGATGGAAACCACCGTCTTTGATCAACACCGACGAGAAATCAGTTGCTCCTCAGTGGGGGCACCAGAAGATGGAGAGGGGGAATAGGGAACACACCCAACACACAAAATGCTTGCCTCTCTATAGCTCAGGGATTCCACAGCACCCCTAACCTCTCTAATCACACCTTTGAATTGGCTAATTTTCACTAACAAGTCCACTTAGCATACCGAAAAACCACCTCACACCTCGCAAAAAACACCTTTCAGCACAAGCACACCCACACTGCTCAACTCACCCTTTTCGGCTCACAAGACCCCAATTATGCCCTCTTGGTATTATTGCATAGGGGGTAGTACAGTCAAGTATGCAGCTCCAATGGAAAGCTTGCAATACACAGGCTTGAAAACCTCCAATCACTCTCTTTGGCAAAAAAGCCCTTTAAAAATCACTCTTGTGCCCTTTTATAAGGCTTGGCTAAGGCTAAAAATGAAAAAAACAAGAGCTATGTAGCTCGTACAACTAACTAAAGCTTCCTTTAGAAATTCCCTTGCATGGCCACCACTTGGCATTTTCTTGGTGTTTGGTATCTGCATGGTGCCTCTTTGCTTTGCCCGCTCCATATGCCAACCTTGCACTTGGATATCCCTTGGATATTCTCTCTCTCTTTCTTGTTTTTCACTGCTCTTTGTGGCGGGCTAAGCCCCTTGAACTTTTCGAACTCTTCCTCTTCTACTGGGTGTCCTCTAACTGTGTGACTCTCCTCTTAACATGGTCCCACGATCATGCAATCTTTCTCTCTCTCTCCATCATTGACAGGACCCCCCTCCTTGGTTCTCCTTTGACCGCCCCTATCGGCTCACACCTCGGCTGCGAGACCCCTCCCTTCCTTGAGCAATAGTGATGTCGCTATTGGGGGGGGGGGGACTTCTTTTAAAAGACGGGGGCAGCCAGGGCCGCGAGCACCGTCCCTAACGGATCCACCACCGTCATCACTTTACCATGGCCACCTTCTTCAGCATGCACCACGGCCGTCTCCAATGCGTTGCCAGGCTGGGACAAAACCGCCATCTACTCCGCCCCGCGGTCACCCGGAGCGCCACCTGCCCAGAGCCCGCGCTAGGCCTCCATCGTTGGGGAGCTTACAAACCCACTCGCCTTCACACCTTAATGGGTGCCACTTCGTGGCCTTTACACAGAGGCTTCCTGCCTTTTGCCTGCACATATGGGATTTATCCCATGCCATGTGGCAGTGCCACATCAATCCACCTTCTTAAGTTTCCAAGGTCCCCTTAAAGTCTTCAAGAAAAATCATTTCTGCTTCCCAACTTGCAGTGTTTGCCAAATACCATATGATGGTCTGACTCCCAAGAAGTCAAGGCCAGCTGAGACCTCGCATCTCTAGCTTCAAGCCACATAGCTCTCATCTCATCCACAATCTAGTAAGACCTCAAACCGTGAAACTGACCAAATCACGTGCAACCAACTCCGGATAAATGCACCCCATCTTCCGACTTCAGTATCTCTCCATTCCGGACTTTGTTTGACAAGCAGTCACTTCTTGTTAGCATCATGCGTTGCATACTATGCACCAAACACATGGCGAGCTCATGAAAACACCAGATGGTGCATTTCCAAGTGTGGGCAACTATGCTCATAGCTGGCCCCCGAAAAAACTTTAACTGGCCATATCTTTCGAACCTGAGCTCCTATTTGCAATTCGAGAATACCGGTATGCTCCATAACTCAAGCACTACACATGTATCCATTGGCACCTTCCTGGGACAATTGTCCCTAGCTACCGTTTCCGGCAAGAATTTGCAACACATTGAACCTTCAACCTTCAATATCTTGTGCTCCGTAGCTCGGTTTGATGAGCCATTTGGACCTGCTCTCTCAGCACTTCAAGCTCTTCATTCTTGGACCCAAAGACTACATATCGCATCTCCTTCACTTGCTACTCACATTAGCCCCTCACGGAGACTTCCTTAGCCTATAAACCACATCAGTCATACACCTCCGCTGCTACTTGTCAGCCCATGATCTTCCTAGCTGCTCCAGCCTTTTTCCATGCTTCTGCTAGCTTGTATATATCCGTCCATGTCACCTTCTAGAGTCGACACACTTTGGTTGTACCAACGTGGGAGATAGAAGGGACTGACTAGATGGGGTGCCCATAGGAAATACTCAGGATAAGAACTCACTTCTAACCTACCGTCTCCTCTTCATTAAGTTGTACATAAGATAAAATTTGGGAAAGGTGAAAAAAATCATGACATAGCTTTGGACATGGAGCCTCAATTTCTTGATTAAGGGAGTGATTGAATCTTCTTGCCCCTTGAAAGCACCATCTGTGGGTAGGACATCTCCCATCTGATAGGCTTGGATGCCTAGCTTGGTGGCCAACTCTGTGGATATAAAACTATGAGTAGAGCCAGGGTCAAAGAGAATAAAAGAATCATGTTCTCTTACCTTTCCCCAAGCATGGCAAAGAGGAGATCCTTTGTGGTGAGCTTCCTCTTCTTGGATTTTGACCAAGGTAGCTCTAGGAGGCTCATGGGCTGGTGTTCTTTTAAGGACAATCATGGTACGCATGCCCTTGCTCGCCGCACTTGAAACAATGGTTATCCTTGAGATAACCCTCAAGATCTTCAGGAGAGAGTTTTTTTTGGCCTTTGTAAACTCCCTTCTCCTTAGCTTTGTTGTTATTGGGGTTGCACTTAGGAGACTTTTGGCATTGTCCCTTCCCTTAGGCTCATTGGAACCCTTGTTTTTTGTGGGCTTAGAGTTTCTCTTAGCCCCTATTTGGAAATTGATTCGAGAAGCCACCATAGTATGGTGTATAACCACGTATATGGTGCGTGGATTTTTGAAGTTGACATACTGCACCATTTCTTCAGCTAAGCCCGCACAAAATTGCCGCTTTTTCTCTCCAAAATCCATCTTTTTGAAGATAGTGGCTTTGAGATATAAATCCCAAAACTTGTCTACATATTTGTGAATGGATTCGTAAGGAGAGAGCTTCAAGCTTTGCCATTTGGTGAGTACTTTGTCTTTGGAATCGGTGGCCAAAAGCTGCTTCATAATGGAAGCTATGAAAGCTTTCCATGTTCATGGAGCTTCACCGTTGGTGAGTAAGCTAGACCACCATTGCTTGGTGGACTTTTGAAAGTGCAATGCTACTTGGCATAGCTTGGAGGACTCCGTAAATCCCTCATCTCCAAATGCCACATTGAATTGTTGAATAAAGGCCAAGACTTTGTCCGTAGCACCAAAAGTGCCATCGTAGGTAAGGAAAGAGATGCTCTTCTCTCCCTCTTTGAACTTCTTGAGCTTGGATGACCTATTCCACGCGGCATAGGATTTCCTATGGCCTCTTCTTTTTTATGGTTCAAAAGTTGCACCGTCGCTTTCTTCAGAAGATGAAGAATTTGAGGAAGATGGAGAAGAGGGTGACCTCTTTCTAGCATTTTTCTTGCCTTGGTTCTCTTTGTCTGCACCATCACTTTCTTCATAAGAGGAAGAGGATGATGAAGATGGATAAGAGGGTGTCCTCTTTCTTGCCTTTTTCTTCTCTTTCTTTTTGTCATCTCTCTTTGAATTATGGTGTGGAGAATTGTGCGATGGTCTTCTCCGTTTAGGAGGTGATGGAGAGCGTTTAGCCCGCCATCTTCGTGAAGCCATCTCTGCCAAGGTGGGAGGAGACTCACTTCTTTCTTGTTCCTTTGTGGGGGCTCTTGAGTTCTCCTTTGAGAAAGAGATGCGTCATCATGAAGCAAATTTTTGAACCCTTCGTATGGATCCTCTTCTTCTTCCCAAATCGAAGAGAGGCCTAAGTTTGGGAGTCTCATAAGGAGGCTTCCTAGGTACTCTCTTGTCATGGTGGGGATCTTGGAGAATCCCATGAGCATGAAGCTACCGTTGCACTTCACTTTGGAGGGATGGATTGCCCATGGCTTATTGAAGCCTAGAAACAAGGTAGTTAACAAGCATAGGGGCATCATTAGTAGCCTGCTCATTAGGAAAATCAAAGCTATCAACATTATTTCACTCTCTTTACTATTTTCAGCCACTCTAACACCTTTTAGGTGTACTTTGGCACTTCAAGCCCTAGTTGCTACTCCTCTTTACCCCTTCAAAAAAGCACTCAAGCTATCCATGGCTCAAATACCATTAATTTCAAGGAATAGAAGAGAGGGTTGTTCAACACCAAAATAGCACCGACTTCTGTCAAGCTTCTAATAGCTTAATAGTGGTTAAGCCGTAGGCAAGCCCCATAGGACTCCACTATTAAGACCATATCTCTCAATGGTGATGCCCCGTTATCTACACAAAGGCAGGCACACTGCAAGGCTGAAAAATCCCTATTCTACTTACTCAATTGCAATTAATAGTACCAACCATTTATAGATAGCTTGAGGACCTCTCTTCTTGAGAAAGAAAAGAGAAACCTTGTGATCTGATACCAATGTAACATTTAATGGCCTAGTAACTTGTGTGTAGCGGAAAATAGCATGAACATAGTGATAATTTCATTAGAATAGATTCCTAATGAGCATAACAAGAGTGCTTGGTTGGAGAGAGCAACAAAAAGCATAACACCTAGTTAGATAGCAAGAAAAATACTTCATAAGAGAGAAAAATTAAGCTATTGATAACAATTGAGGACCGGATTTACATGGAGCTAGTCTCCCCTCCAAAAGGCTTTGTATTATAGGTTTCTCCCATCAAGAGAGACATTTTACAATACAGTTCTTTGTGTTCCTTTAATACTAGCTAGTGCAATGAAAATGGAAGCTTCAAACACTAAGCAAAACACTTATAAAACACAACATCAATTCCCTCATGGTCTCAGACCCAAGACCTCACACACCTTCGAAGATGGTGAGAGATAGCGGGGTATGAGAGCAGACTGAGAGGAAGGAGTAGTCTTACAAGAAAGATGTACATGTCCTCACATAATCAATCATATTAGCATAGCATAGATTAGTAATTAGCATGGTAGAGGAGATGAGCATGCATTGAATCTTGGCTCTTGGTTGGATTTTCATCACAAAGCCAAGAGTTGTTGGTGTAGGCCTCCCTTCTCACAAGCTTGGAGTAGGTGATAAGATTTCCATTAAAGATTGAGAAGGAGAGAGAGAGTCTTCTTGGTTCACACATGAGATTGTGTGAGAGTGTGTGTGATAAGGACTTGACAAATTCAGCCCCTTCTCTCTTAGTCGACACCTCTTCCATTTTACTGATGAAGGCACCCCATTGGCCCATGCCAAGCTTAGCCAATGAGATTTAAGTAGCATAAGTGATATCCTTATAAAATTTGTCCCCCTTTCCCCTTTTGTGATATCTTTAGGTAACTAATTAATGCAACTAAACTCTCATTGGATCCCTTTGTCTCATGGCCAATAGGAATCAGGCAGGCCATTGGGCTGTTGAATGCTCATTGGACCCCTTGTGAAACTGTCCAATAGTCTTCTAGAGAGCTTAATTCTTATTAGTTCTTTTATTAAGTGTTTTTAAATTAATTAAACTAGATTTACTCTAGCCTAATTCTCATTGGTCCACCTCCATGGCCATCCAACAGGAATTAAGTACACCTTGTGGGCATCTGGGCTAGGGAGCTGACATGTGTCCCTTATTCCCTTTGTGTAAAGGAAGCTTGTGAGTGTGCGTGTGTGTGTGTGTGTGTGTTTCTCTCTCATCCCCTACCTCCAAGGCTCACCCCCTCCTATGTAGGACTCATTGAAAACTTTCTGTACACACAAATCATCCAATTTTCCCAAGCTTTGACCTTTGGACACAACCTTTGAATTTTGGAACCTTAGCATTTTGGAAATCACAATCCATCATGAAAAGGGTCCTGAAAACTGCAAGAGAACTATCCAAAAAGGTCGCCCTATGGTCTAGGAACACTCTTCTATGGTCAAAATGACTAGAAATAGTGATTTAAGTACTCAAATATGATGATTAGGCTCACTAATTCGTAGTGGCAAACCTCAACAAAACTCACAATTCTTACACACTTGAATGAAAGAGCAAAGAGAGGGGAACACAATGCAAGTTTTAAAATTGAAAAATGGATTACCCAATCATTAGTTGTGATGGTTACAAGTTGGAGCAGCTTTGTAGCTTAAGCATACGTATAGCAAAGCCCTTTCCTCGCTAAAGATAATCCTTCTTTTACATTAAAGTTATTGACCTTTATACCTAGGGCTTTCTAAATGGCCAGTGGCCAATTTACATGATGTTTTACAAACGTCATGACATCATTACAACTCAGGGAATTTACTTGCTACTCTGGAATCAGGATTTACACAGAGTATCACTACACTAGCTAAGAAAACTAACAGAGTACAAATGTGGTGTTCGGCTACGTGTCCAGCCAGGTGGACGCCCATTTGGCCAATCCTCAAACAAGGTGATTTAGGACTCAAATATGTTCTATCTTAGGTAAATTATTGGCCTTTAGGAAGAAGGGTTTCTTCTACATTTCTCTTTCTAGAAAGCCTAGATGGATTAAAAAACACACTCTTCTCATCCCTTATGCTTTGATGAGGAGAAATTATGTTCAAACATATCATGGGTACTTAACTGAACTATTCTCTTTGGAGGATGGTGCTTTAACCAAATCCTGGGCTTCCCTTGGGTTTCTCCTGCTCTCCTCTCATGTGTAATATATACTTAGCCTTCTTCGAATACAAATGGTTTCTCAAAACCATGGGTGACAATAGTAGAAAGCATAAACTTTCACTATTCAAACATACATATAGATATATGGATGACATACTAAGCCTCAACAATAGATCCTTCTCAGAGGAGATCAATCATATATCATGTGTCATAATAACTAATATCTAATTCTCCTAAATAATTTTCTCATGTTAATTTGATCATTTAATATGGGGAAGTATTAGGGGAGAAAAAGCTAAAATATTGGTTAGGCTGGCAGACCACTGGTCACAGTAGGGATCCAAAGGAGGAAAAATAGGGATCCAAAGGGGGTCCATTTGCAAAAGATCAATGTGTATCAATGGGATTCAAAGACCCTAAGGTTCAGCCCATTAAGACTTCCAAAATGCTAAGGTTCCAAAATTCAAAGGTAATCTCCAATGGTCAAACTTTAGGAAAAGTAGATGCTTGTGGGAAGACTCAAAATTCTTCCCACATCCCTATCTAGGAGGGGGTGAGCCATATTAGTAGGGGACAAGAGGGAAACTCACACACACTCTTCCAAGCTCCCTTCACACAAAGGGCATAGTGAACACATGTCAGCTTCCTAGCCCAATGGCCCCCAAGGTGCATTTAAATCCTATTGGATGGACATAGAGGTGGACCAATGAGAATTAGGCTAGAGTAAAATTAGTTTAATTTAAAAACACTTGATAAAATAACCAATAGAAATTAATCTCTCTAGAAGACTATTGGATAGTCTCCCAAGGGGTCCAATGAGCATTCAATAGCCCAATGGCTTGTTGCCTGATTCGTATTGGCTAGAAGGCCAAGAGGTCCAATGAGAGATTAGTTGATTTATTTAAATACCTAAAGCTCTTATAAAAGGTAAAAGGGGGACACATGTCACAAGGCTATCCCTTATGCTTCTTAATTGTCATTGGCTAAGCTTTCCAGGGGCCAATAGGATGTCAGCATGCGTAATTAGCAAGAGGGGGTCGACCAAGAGAGAGAGGGGGATGATTTTTGCAAGGCATTATAGCACCCACACTCACACAATCTCATGTGTGAAGTAAAGAAGACTATCTCCTTCTCAAGATTTAATGGAAAGCTCATCATCTACTCCAAGCTTGTGAGAAGGGAGGCCTACACCAGCAACTCTTGTCTTTGTGATGCAAATCCAACCAAGATCCAATCTCTAATGCATGCTCATATCCTCTACCATTTTCGGGGGATTTGTGTTCGAAAGGTGATCCGGAAAGGCACGGGGCCTCTGGCTGTGAGAGGTGTGTGGAAGAGAGTTGCAGCAGACACAATGAATGTATACAAAGCTTGAAATTAACAGTTTGAACAAGATCTTGAAGCTTGATTATCATTAACAGTACCGCTGCTTACATTATTTAAACTCCTTCCATGATTAGAGTTGCTTGGAAGCTTGGATTAGAGTGGCTTATGGTGTCTTTGATTAGATTGTCTATGGAAGATTGGATTAGAGTGGGCTATGGAAGCTTGGATTAGAGTGGGCTATGGGAGCTTGGCTTAGGATTAGAGTGCTCCAAGCTTATGACTTCCTCCCCGCTAATACAGCAGAGTACGAAAACTTGAATATCTCCTAATCAGTGCAGAATTAGCCTCTATGCGTGAGACACAAAAATGCTCAAAATGCGGCCCGTTTTGTCCAGAAATGATTTTTCAAAAAATTTCCAGAATAGGACTTTTTCAGCCTCCCTCATGCAAAGATTTGAAGTCTCTCACACACTTTCCTTTTTACCCCACTGACCACATGTCTTCCTCTACCCAAGTTGCCTTATATGTCCTAAGAGACCTTTCACATGTAAAACCTTTTCTTCAAGCATAAAATCTCTACGCTTAGGCCTTCATAACCACATAAATCATACACTTTCTGGATCTCCTTGCTTGTTTTTGAGCCCTGATCTCACTGCTCAATAAATGTGTGAGCTTCAAATAGACTTTTTTGCTTCTCTTTACTCTTTTTTCCATCGTGGAAGCGGAGCGGCACGACATCCACCCCCTCTGAACCTGCACAGCCTCCGGTCTGTGCCAACCATTCTTTAATCTATATCTTCTATAATCACCTTAAGCGGCTTGCCCATCAAGATCACATAACTGGTAAGTATATGTAAAACAAGATAAGGCTTAAACCATATCATCAATGGTCTAGCTCAATTATTTGGTAGTTCATCGCAAATCTTTGAACCATGTATGTCGTGTCTCCAAAGCATTCAATTATGAAAAACTTATTTAGTGAACCCCGCCAGACTCAAGTGCTCCAGTTAATGATACACACGACTTGACCATCAAGCTCACTTTTGGGAACCCTGTCAAGCTCAAGCATGCCTTACTCTGTCTGCACACGGAATATCCGTCAAGTCCATTACTTCAAGTTCTTGTAGCAGAACCAACTCAAAAGATGTGAAGATACTTTATCAATTGTCCAAATATGTCAACTGGAAGCTATCCATATAAGATTACTGACCTTAAAATCCAAACTCTTTTCTTGATAGCATAAATCCAAAAACAAAACCTAGTGCCAAGTAACCTGCTACAAGAAAATAAATGATATCTCTGAATCTGCAAGTTTCTCTTCAATAGCTCCCAGGATCAAATGGGATAATAAGAAATTTCCCCCATAGTGGAGCAACATAATATCCACATAAGCAGACACATCCTGTATCAATCAACTTCAAGAATTTCTGCTCAAATATGCTATTCCAGGATCTAGGAGAAAGAAATCACAATATATACTCAAAAATACCCATCCATCATGAACCTGCCTTTGAAGGTCTGTCGAATCTCCTGGATAAAATACCATTAAGATCACATAGCATTGTTGGCCTCCTCAATATACTAGAGCTTCTCCTGAAGCATAGTGTAGCAGCCATATCTCACAAAATTTTGATAACTTAAGATCGTTACCAGCAAAAATTAAAGAATTCTGACTCCCTTTTATTGGTACCCAAGACATCATTGACATAATAATTACTAGGAATAGTATCCAAATCCTGCCACATTTGGTACATTGCCCAAGAAAACAAAAAATCCTGTGCACTTTATGTTGTATCAGGGATGATTTAGTAGTGTCACCCCCTCTAGCTTCATAGCCATCACGAAAAACCGTAGGACTTCCTGGACTTGTATCATTAGAGAGATTTTTACCTAGTTTTTGAGGTTGATAATGAATAATAGCTTTATCCTGAAGATCTTCATCCATAACATCCTTGGGAAAATCACCCTTAGAAGTCTCAACATTCAACAAAGCTTTAGGAGTTGGCTCCTCTTGCAGCCCGTATATAAGCATAGATGTAAAATCCATGTCAATATCCTGTTCATAATCAGCATAATCTAAGCAATCTTCATACTCATCCATATAATTCTCTGCTTCCTCATCTGCATCCATGTTAGTTAGTAATACATCATTGCACTGCAAAGGCTCATCTCGCACCCCCTTTGAAGAGGTACATACATCAAAAAGCTCTTCTATACTGTCATAACCATCTCCTTCATATCTAGACAAGAAATGATCGATTATGGCATCTTCTTCATTGATAATAGCCTCTGCAAATATATGGTTAGTAGCAATCATAGGTTCATTGACATCCTCAGGCTCATCCTATGATGGGTCCACAATCTTGGTCACTTCATCAGCTACTACTGTGTATATAATAGCTTTGTTTATGCACTCATCTGCAACAAACATGTTGTCCTGCTCGGCTATAGTGAAAATAGTTTCAGTAATATCCTATAGAAGCTCATCTGTTTGACAAAATCCTTCAGAATAACCCATATCAAGGTCAGCAGCTTGTAAACCACTTGCTGTATAGTCTATGTCTTCACCGAAACCATTATTGGAGGTAGCATCCATGAGAGCAATCTTTGAAAAAAAATCATATAATTTTGTTTCAACATTAAATTCATCGTTTACCTTTTCTTTGTTGCTCAAAATAAATTCCTCTGAAACTGAATCTGCTACTTTGAGCTCACCATTTTCTTTGGATTTGCTTCTTGCAGAAATATGCTCCCAAATTCATCATAGTTGAGAAACTGCATTTGATCCCCTTCACCTTTATAGAAAAAAATTTGGCTTCATTCGGTAATCTCCTTCATTGCCAACTCGATAATCCTTGAGCTTTCATGAACAAACCCATCTGCAAAATAGTCCCACTGTGTGAGATATGTTTCTTCAAGTTCTCGAACCTTACCTTTAAATTCAGAGGTTACCACTTCTTCAAAACTGGAAATCATCCAATCTTGTGAAACTCCTTGGCTCTTCATATCCGCTTTATAGAATACAAGGAGTCCATCTGGATCATGTCCTTGAAAAATTCCATACTGTTCATGTACGGCGTCAAGTGCCATCTCCACTGCATCATCAATCTGCTCTTTTATCTTCATAGCTTTTACTTCTTGCAAACATCTTTGAACTAAGCCCAACATTTTTGGCAGATCTGCTGCTGCTGCTAGATTTCTATCAAATCTATTGAGGTTGTAATCTTCAATAAACTGCTTCAACTCTGTTGGAATCACCATCTTGTCCTCCCACCCCGGCTCGTTTCGCATCGGGTTCACCAAGAATGTCGGGGGATTTGTCTTCGAAAGGTGAATATCCTAGAAGGCACGGGGCCTCTGGCTATAAGAGATGAGTGGAAGAGAGTTGCAGCAGACACAATGAATGTAGACAAAGCTTGAAATTAACAGCTTGAACAAGATCTTGAAGCTTGATTATCATTAACAGTACCACTGCTTACATTATTTAAACTCCTTCCATGATTAGAGCGGCTTGGAAGCTTGGATTAGAGTGGCCTATGGTGTCTTTGATTAGATTGTCTATGGAAGATTGGATTAGAGTGGGCTATGGAAGATTGGATTAGAGTGGGCTATGGAAGCTTGGATTAGAGTGGGCTATGGAAGCTTGGCTTAGGATTAGAGTGCTCCAAGCTTATGGCTTCCTCCCCGCTAATACAGCAGAGTACGAAAACTTGAATATCTCCTAATCGGTGCAGAATCAGCCTCTGTGCGTGAGACGCAAAAATGCTCAAAATGCGCCCCGTTTTGTCCAGAAACCTGTTTTACAAAAAATTTCCAAAATAGGACTTTTTCGGCCTCCCTCATGCAAAGATGTGAAGTCTCTCACACACTTTCCTTTTTACCACCACTGACCACATGTCTTCCTCTACCCAAGTTGCCTTATATGTCCTAAGAGCCCTTTCACATGTAAAACCTTTTCTTCAAGCATAAAATCTCTACACTTAGGCCTTCATAACCACATAAAGCATACATTTTCTGGATCTCCTTGCTTGTTTTCAAGCCCTGGTCACTGCTCAATAAATGTGTGAGCTTCAAATAGACTTCTTCTGCTTCTCTTTACTCTTTTTTCCATCGTGGAAGCGGAGCGGCATGACACCATGCTAATTACTAAGCTATGCTAAGCTATTAAGAGTGACTATGTGAGGAGACATACTTCTTTCTTGTAACAATAGTCTTTCTTCCTCTCAATCTACTCTCATACCCCGCTAGCTTTAACCATCTTTGAAGGTGTGTGAGGTCTTGGGTCTGAGATGGTGAGAGAATTGATGTTGTGTTTTCAATTGTAAGCTAGGTGCTTGAAGATTCCATCTTCATTGCACCAGCAAGTTATTGAAGGAACACAAAGTATTGTATTGTAAAATGTCTCCCTTGATGGGGGAAACCTATAATACAAAGCCTTTTGGAGGGGGGACCAGCACTATGAAAATCCGATCCTCAACTGTTGTCAATAGCTTAATTTCTTTCTCTTTTTTAAGTATTTCTCATGCCTATCTAACTAGGTGTTATACTTTTGTTGCTCTCTCCATCCAAGCACTCTTGCTATGCTCATTAGGAATCTATTCTTAATGAAATTCTCACTATGTCTATGTTATTTTGTGCTACACACAAGTTACTAGACCATTAAATGTTACAGTGGTATCAGAGGACAAGGTTTCTCTTTTCTTGCTCAAGAAGAGAGGTCCTCAATCTAACTATAAATGGTTGGTATTATTAATTGCAATTGAGTAAGTAGAATAGGGATTTTTCAGCCTTGCAGAGTGCCTGCTTCGTGCAAATAACGGGGCATCACCGTCCAGACATATGGTCTTAATAGTGGAGTCCTATTTGGATTGCCTACGGCTTTAAACCATTATTGATCTATTAGAAGCTTGACAGGAGCCACTATTGTTTTGGTGGTGAAAGACCCTCTCTTCTATTCCTTGCAATCAATGATATTCAAGCCACGGGTACAAGCGCTTGAGTGCTTTTCTAAAGGGGTTAAGAAGAGTAACAACTAGGGCTTGATGTGCCAAAGTACACTTAAAAACATTTACACTAAAAGTTGTTAGAGTGGCTGACAATAATAAAGAGAGTGAAATTAATGTTGATAGCTTTGGTTTTTCTAATGAACAGGCTACTAGTAATGCCCCTATGCTTGTCAATTACCTAGTTACTAGGCTTCAACAAGCCATGGGCAATCCATTTCTCCAAAGTGAAGTGCAACGGCAACTACGTGCTCATGGGATTGTCTAAAGTCCCCATCTAGAAGAGAGAGTACCTAGGAAGCCTCCTTGTGAGACTTCCAAAAGAGGCCTCTCTCTAATAAGGGAAGAAGAAGAGGATCCGTATGAAGGGCTCAAAAATGTACTACTTGATGATGCATCTCCTTGCCAAAGGAGAACTCAAGTTTCAATGGTAGAGCCCCCACCGAAAGAACAAAAAAGAAATGAGTCTCCTGTCACCTCGGCAGAGATGGCTCCATGAAGACGACGGACAAAACCCTCTCCAACACCCCCTGAACGGAGAAGAGAATCACACACTTCTCCACACCATAATTCAAAGAGGAATGATAGAAAACAAGAGAAAAAAAAGGCAAGAAAGAGGTCACCCTCTTCTCCATATTCTTCATCCTCTTCCTCTTATGAAGAATGTGATGGTGCAAAGAAGGAGGAACAAGGGAAGAAAAAGGTGAAAAAGAGGTCACCCTCTTCTCCATCCTCCTCAAAATCTTCTTCTTCTGAAGAAAGTGAGGGTGCAACTTTTGAACCACCAAAAAGAAGAGGCCATATGAAATGCTATGCCGCATGGAAGAGGTTGTCCAAGCTCAAAAAGTTAAAAGAGGGAGTAAAGAACATCTCTTTCCTTACCTACGATGGCACCTTTGGTGCTACGAACAAAGTCTTGACCTTCACCCAACAATTCGCTGCGGCATTTGGAGATGAGGGCTTCATGGAGTCCTCTAAGCTACACCATGTAGCTATGCATTTTAGAGTCAATGGTGGTCCAGACTACGAGCAAATGATGAAGCTCCACAAACATGGAAAGATGGCTATCGATGCCAAAGACAAAGTACTCACCGAATGGCAAAGCTTGAAGATCAAATATGTAGACAAGTTTTGGGACTTACATCTCAAAGACACTGTCTTCACAAAGATGGATTTTGGAGAGAAAAAACAACAATTTTGTGTGGGTTTAACTAAAGATATGGTGGAGTATGTCAACTCCCAAAGGCCACACACCATATCTACGCTCATACACCATACTATGGTGGCTTCACAAATCAATTTCTAACAAGGGGCTAAGAGAAATCTTAAGCCCACGGAGAACAAGGACCATAATAACAATCCCAAGGGGAAGGAAAATGTCCAAAAGTCTCCCAAAGGCAACACCGACAACAACAAAGTTAAGGAGAAGGGATTTTATAAAGGCAAAAATAAACTCTCTCTTCAGGAGCTTGAGCGTTATCGTAAAGATAACCATTGTTTCAAGTGCAGGGAGCAAGGGAATGCCTATCGTGCTTGTCCCCACAATAATACACAAAATGAGCCTCCTAGAGCTATCTTGGTCGAAATCCAAGAAGAGGAAGCTCACCACAAAGGATCTCCTCTATGCCATGCTTGGGGAAAGATAAGAGGACATGATGCTTTTATTCTCACTGACCCTGGTTCTACTCACAATTTCATATCCACAAATTTGGACACCAAGCTAGGCATCCAAGCCTGTGAGATGGGAGATTTACTAGCCACCGATGGTGCTTTCAAGGGGCAAGAAGCCTCAGTCACTCCCTTAATTGGGAAATTGATGCTCCATGTCCAAAGCTATGTGGAAAAGGAGGACTTCTTTGTCTCTCCTCTCAAACATGAGGATGTAGTCCTAGGGGCACCATGGTTTGATTGCATCGCTACCAATGTTAAACTCCCTAAAAGGAAAATATACTTTAGGTTCAGGTAAAAAGATATGTACATAGATGATAAGGAGTTTGGTAACACCATACCCACTGTACATAGCAAGCTTTGAATAAGTCAATAAAGAGCTCTATTTCCATGTACATGATTTTTGTTAAAGATTCTCAAATGAACCTAATGCTTTAGCAAAATAAAATATAAACAACCATAAGGAATTAGAGTTATTGAACTTTCTCAAGGGGTTTCAAGATGTTCTTATTGACAACATCCCTTGTGAACTACCTCCTAAAAGAGTCAATGATGTCCATGCAATTGAACTTCTTCTAGGAAGTTCACCACCTAATAAACCTCCTTATAGAGTTTCCCAAGCTCAACAAGAGGAGATTATGCGGCAAGTGCATGAGTTATTTGAGAAGGGACTGGTTAGGCCTAGCTCGTCTCCATGTTGTTCACCCGTGTTATTAGTGCAAATGAAAGACGACAGATATCGTATGTGTGTTGACTATAGAGCACTAAATAGGATCACTATCTAGAATAGGTTTCGCGTTCCACGGGTAGAAGACCTATTTGATAAGCTACAAGGATTGACCTACTTTAGTAGGATTGACCTTAAAAAAGTTCCTACCATCAAATACGTAAAAGAAAAGTGGCTACCATCATCTAAACCCTATTGAGCAAGCTCTAGGCATATATGAAAATCAACTCCTCGCAGTTCTACATGCCTTAGACTCATGGAAGCACTATTTATTGGAAACTTCTTTCATTCTGTGGACGGATCACCAAAGCCTTAAGTACTTCATGACACAGAACAAGCTCTCGACAAAAAAATGAGGTGGGAAAATTTCCTTTTGCAATTTCTTTTTCATATTTCTCACATTGCTTGCAAGCATAATAAGTAGCCAATGCACTCTCAAGACGCCCGAGAGTGAATGCGGTTTCCATAGCAACTCACAATGATCTATCTTCTATGATAGATAGTGAGGCGGTCCGGGGCGGGCAACAAGAAGAGCGGCCTCTAAACACCCTTCGAGGCTCCCGTGCTGCTCAATTGGGGCTGGGGCAAGCACAATCAGAGACAACAACAACCCACAGCCAGAAACCAAACAAGAAAAGGGGCACCACCTAGTTGTAGATGTGAACTAGGACGCAGGTGATATCTCCTTGTACTCAAACGCACAAAGAGAGGGGAATGCAAGATAGCCACACACACTAAACACAAACATTCACCACGCCAAAGAGAGGTAAAGAGCACAAATCAACTTGAGCAACTCAGTCTTAGCCTTAAAGACTAGATGCACACAAAGCTTGATGAGAAATAGAGAGACAACACAAAACTTGACCTTGTTGCCAATACACAAATTGTCTTAGGGTAACGGGAGCCCTCTCACCAAGCACCCTCTTACAATTTACCTTTAGGCAAACAATTCAACAAGCCCTCAAACCACCAAGCATGAAATGGCACAACAAACTTCAAGGACAATATACCTTCAACCACCTGATGAGCCAACTTATCAAGTCAATTTGGAGAGAAGCGTCGTAGTTGTAGCATACAATTGCACCCAAAACTATGAATCTTATTTATGGACAAGAGTAGGCTACAAGTGTGATTGCAGAGTATAGTATCACTCCACTCCTCTAGATGGCATAACTAACTTCAAGCTTCTCCATGCACCTATGTGTAGTGATGGAATAGAGCACTCACAATGCACACACTCTACACAACTAGGCTTGAAGAGTGGTATGTTATGTGTTGAGAATGGTGTGGTGTAGTGTGATCATGTGATGATTTACAAGGGAGAGAAGGGCTCTATTTATAGGTTTTAGAAGCCCCGATTAGGATTAGGCCTAATCAAGTTTATTTGAAGGAATAAAATATTATGCATATTTTTATTTTTATTTTAATGAGGGTGGGTCTCTCTTGTCGTTTGAGTCACATGGATGTGGGCTCAAGGGAAGAGAATTATTGAGGATGAAAGGAGAGAGGATGGAGTGAATATTTTGGGAGTGCCTACTCTAGTAGAGGGTGCATTTTACAATAAGGTTAGTGGTTAGTAGTTAGTAATTATCACTAAAAAATATTTACAAAATCATTCACCAAATGGTGAGATATATGATGAGAAAATTTAGAGAAGGGATGAGCTTGTAAAGCAAGGTTAAAGCTTGGAGAAGTTGACATTCACCTCTTTACAGCATCGGTAGAAGAAGCGATCAGCATGGCGAAGTAACGCGTGTCGATGAAGCTATGTTATCTTCAAACCTTTAAAAATTCATGATAAAAGCCTTCATTTGCAGAGGTTATCTTTGGATTTTTGCTGATTTTTTGAAGTTCTTTACAAAGCTGAAGAGAGTATGGTAATATGGGCATATATGTAGAGAGAAAGGGGGACACATAGGGTGTAGAAATAGAGGATGAAGGCTATGGAGGTGTGAGAGATGTGGCAATGGTGAAGAGGGTGAATTAGGACATGGGAGTTGCAGGTTTGGGAGTGGGAAGGAGAGGGAGGAGTGTGTGTGAAAGAGGAAAATGATAAAGTGAAAGAGGGAGTGTGGCTGCATAGCATGGGCAAACTGGGGTCCACCAATAAAATCATAGCTCACAGGTCGTAGCTCAAAACAATATGAAAAAATTTGAGGTAAAATTTCAGCTCACGAGCTACAACTTTTGTTTGTATCACCTTTTCAAATTCGGGGAGCATGTGATCTTTAAAAATTTAGCAAAACCGACTGTTTTTTCCACTGCACAAGGTCCTTGTGAGGTCCTTCTTTGGATGATTCTTTTGAATACCTCCAAGAGTGAGCTCCCCATGGTGCATGCATGCATGCCACATACCCTTGACCTTATTTGGTAGGTCTATAATTGAAGATATTATTGAGATCATGATATAAGTGAATAGTACAACTAAGAAAATCAAATATTGAGGGGTCTAAAAAAATATGTACATGTCAAATATAAATAATATAGGTGGAAAAAATATAAAGGGGTCAAAATAAATCTCTCTCATTATAAGTCTACCATAAAAAGATGAATATTTTTTGTGGTCTAATTTATGAGAGTAATAGAGAATAGATGTAGGAAGGAAAAAAAAACAACAGTGAAAAAATATACACATAAATAGAACTAGTTTTTTTGGATTTTTGTTGGGATGGAGTTACACCAAAAATAAGAGAAGCTTGCATGAAATTATTTTTATATGGAATAAAGAGTATGCAAAATGGTAAGAAAAAATATGGTAATGGTGAGTCAATGTACATAGCATAAATAACACACCATAGGTAGAAATATTTAAATAAATACCAAAATAATTATGAAAAATCCTTTTATTTAGGCCCTATATACAATGAAATATTTACACACAAATGGGCCATAATATACTTATAATTTTTATTTTTAAATTTTTTTTGGCTCAACTAGCCCAGTGACTAGCTAATTAAGGGTTTTTAAAAAAATATAGGGAAAGTCCTCTAACTCACACACGCCTATGTACACTGAAATGGTAGGGATAACCAAAATGTTTGAGTGATTTGATAGGGTGAGGTAGCTTACTATGGAAATTATGGAAAGCCGAAAAATGGCTATCAATAGTATGCTATTGATTTTGATTTTAGAGATGTGATTTTAGCCCTTGCACTAGGGAAGAAAGAGGAAACATTTACCTTACAAGATGGTTATCTTCTCTATGGAAATAAATGTTAATAACTCACTACGTGAGAAAGTAATGTAGAAATCCCATGCTCCTCCTTATGCAAGGCATAGAGGGATTTAGTCTACCCTAAAAGGGATAGAAACATATTTCTATTGGGCTGCCATGAAAGCAATCATACAAGAGTATGTTTCTAAATGTGTGGTATGCCAAAAGACAAAGTTTGATAGAGGGAGCAACTTGGATTTCTTCAACCTTTGCCAATCCCTAATTCACCATGGGAGAGCATATCCATGGATTTTATCTTTGGATTGCCTAAGTCTATCCATGGGAATATGGGAATATGGACGATAGTAACAGGTTCATCAAACTAGCTCATTTTATACCTGTCAAAAAGACTATCAAAGGCCATGAAATGGCAACCCTCTTCATATCATAAATCTTTAACTACCATGGCTTGCCAATGTCCATAGTGTTGGATAGAGATCCTAGAATGACCAAAAAAAATTGGAAGGGTCTCTTTGAGAATTTAGGGACAAGACTAAACTTTTATTTGGCCTATCATCCCCAAATGGATGGCCAAAGTGAAATAGCTAACCTAGCAATTCTTGATCTACTAAAAGCCTATGTAATGGAAGTAGATCAAAGGTCCAAATGGGAGAAGTAATTACCATAAGCAGAGTATGCCTATAATAACACTATTCATACCTCCACCAGAAAATCACCTTTTGAGGTAATTGAGGGAAGATCTAAATGTCGCCTGCTACTTAAGGTACAAGGGAAGATCTTCGCTGCTGCAGATGAGTATAGCCGAGACCTACAATAATATCTCCAAAAGATTAAGGATGCTATCTCTATCTCATAGCAAAGGCAAAAGGCTGCTGCTGCTGAAGATAAGCACCGAAGAGCTCAAGCCTTTAGACAAAATGATTGGGTCTTGCCTTTATTTCCCAAGGCTTGATTAAGGCACACAATGGGCAAGAATCCTACGGAACATCAAAAGTACTATGCTAAATTAGCAAAAAGGTACTATGGTCCCTTCTAGATTCTTAGACCAATCAATGATATGGCCTATCAACTCAAGTTGCCCAGTCATTGGCTCATACACAATGCTTTCCATTGAGCCTACTAAAGCCTTACAAAGGAGATCCACCTCAAGAACCAACTATTGAAGACCCACCGGAGATCAAGTACCAAGCAAAGGTGCTGCAATCCGATTCCATTCTCCGACATGAAGACAAGGTATTGAGAGGCGGTAAGATTATTCGACGATATCTTATTAAGTTTAAGAACTATTCTTTTGAAGATGCTAGATGGATGCAAGGCATACAGTTAAAGGATAACCTAACCTTGCCAATGCTTACAATGCTTCCCTAGAGTAGTAAATGTACAAATGTTTAAATGAACAAAGAATCATGTTCATGGAGACGACGTCTCTCGAAAACCAAGTAGAGCGTGTCACTCTACTAGGGAAGATTGATACGGACTAATGTGCAAACATGCTTGTGGTAGCTAACGCTCTCAAGCACCAAATGGACTAGTCATCCATTCTGGGATGATGATGTAGGGTAAAATAGGGATCCTCTACTCGCTAGCAAATGGACTAATGACTAGGCTTTTTCTTCTCTACCTCATAGTCGAGGAGGACTATGATTTCAAGAAAGAGGTTATGTCATAATAACTAATATCTAATTATAATAAATGATTTTCTCATGTTAAATTGATCACTTAATATGGGTAAGTATTAGGGGAGAAAAAGCTAAAATATTGGTTAGGTTGGCAGACTGGTCCCAGTAGGGATCCAAAGGAGGGAAAATAGGGATCCGAAGGGGGGGCATCTGCAAAAGAAAAATGTGCATCAATGGGATTCAAAGACTCTAAGGTTCAGCCCATTAAGACTTCCAAAATGCTAAGGTTCCAAAATTGAAAGGTTATCTCCAATGGTCAAACTTTAGGAAAATTGGATGCACCATCTTTGAAGGTGTGCGAGGTCTTGGGGCTGAGACCGTGAGGAAATTGATGTTGTGTTTTCAAGTGTAAGATTGGTGCTTGAAGATTCCATCTTCATTGCACCAGCTAGTTATTGAAGGAACACAAAGTATTGTATTGTAAAATGTCTCCCTTGATGGGGGAAACCTATAATACAAAGCCTTTTGGAAGGGGGACTGGCTACATAAAAATTTGGTCCTCAATTGTTGTCATTAGCTTAATTTCTCTCTCTTTTTGAATTATTGTTCATGCCTATCTAGCTATGTGTTATGGTTTTGTTGCTCTCTCCATCCAAGCACTCTTGCTATTCTCATTAGGAATCTATTCTTAATGAAATGCTCACTATGTCTATGTTATTTTGCACTACACACAAGTCACTAGACCATTAAATGTTACATCCTTACTGCTTAAAAATTGAACCCACTTATGGACAAGGGTTTACTACATTTGGAGGGCCTTCTAAGAAAAATACAATTGTAACTTTCTCTCTCTATAAAATAGGTGTGGTAAAAGCAATTGTAAACTTGGAATAACCATTCGGAAAGTGCACTTACAAGTAGATTCTTGCCACAGTGTCATAACGGTCGTGATGATTGAAGAATAAATCATTTTTAGTTGCATTTAATGAACGCCCTAGAATTGGAGGGAGTTTTTTGTACAGGAATATATGACTAAAGGAAATAGGACGTATCCTTCCAAACCTGCTCTCTCCTCACCCTCTCATTGTTTGTGCGCTGACCTTAAAGAAATCCTCCCTTTCTTGCATTGTTGCATACATGGCTTCTTTTTCCACCCCAACAAATGTCCTCCTTAAAAGACCCTTCTATCATCTACACATTGACCTGGATCCCCAATATACGCCCATGTGTAAGCGAGGCAAAACTAACATCAAAGTGACACCGATCATGAAAAAGAGACTCGGAGCAGAGGGAGCAAAACACTTAGATATTTGGACAAAAGGCTCACTCTATCCATTGAATCCCATGACCAATGCTTTCCCTGCATTTTCAAATCCCTCTAACTTATTTTCAAATCCCTCTAACTTATTGACCTTTGCAGCAGCAGGTAATGGAGAGAATGGATTGCTTGGCTAGTGTAAAGCTCTAAACAACAAATCAGAAACTTATAAAGACATCTTGAGGCACCAAGAAAATGAGATTCAAAAACTTTTAGACTTGCATTATAAGGACCAACAGACTGTAATGCAGCACACACAAGAATCACAGGTCTTGCGAACAAAGGTACAGTCATTACAAAACAAAGAGACAATGTTAGGCACTCATGCGCAAAAGAAGAAACTATGAAACCTTGAAACGTTGAAGGTATGCTCTGGCGGCCAAGAATCCAAGCATTGAGGTGAGCATTGTAAATTGTCTAATTAATTTAAACTAATCTAAGTTTTTTCTTATGTTAGTTATTTTTTGTTTGTAGAGATTCTGTCTATACAAGCAAAGAAAACATAGACCCGAAGGCCAATGGAGGAAAGCAATTAAAGCCATTGATAACTAGTGGTCTTGCAAAGGATATAATGCATGACAAAAATTTTAAGGTTTTGCAACAGGATGTCGTTTGATAGATTCATTTCAAAGAATGCAGTGCCTGCCAAGCATATACAGGGTACATTGGACTCCCTTGGAGTTAGTAAAAGAGGTTACTGAGCTATTCAACAGTCTATCTCTTCCATGTTTGTGAAGAATGGAATAAATTCTAAGCTTTTACCAACAGGTGATTCAAGTGTTTGGAAGGAAAGACTACAGCTCAATAATGAAGAGACAAACTTCATTGGATGTCCATTTCTTATTGAAGATGTTTATAGCTCACAAGGAACTATTGTCACTTATGATGAATACAACAATATCTTCATGGACCTCACTTTGTTGCAAACTAGAATGGTAGAGTTCTACAATATCACATTTGAAGAGACAGATGGTGTTCTACATTTTGTTTTGAAGATAGATGAGTGTGAGATTCTTAAAGAGAAGAAGCTAGAGCGAGTTACAATCACATTAATGAATAGGGATCTTTCCAAATGTCTCACTAATGACTCTTCATACTTCAGTGTTCAATCAAAAACAAACATATGGTGGCTTGGTGCATTTCAGGTAATCCAGTTATCTCCAATTTTGCAGCTCTAGAAAGCCCTCTATTGTACCTAAATTTTAGATTTATTTTTTGTATCTCATAAGGATTAATCTTGCAGGTAAAGAAAGAAGACCATGAAATTTTATTTTGGGTGTTCCATCAAACCCCTATTCCAGATACCATTGATAGGAAAATGAATCGAGGAGAGGTATTGGCTGTAGATGGGAGACGCAAATTTCAAGTTTAATGGCATCTTGCAGGTGACCTCAAAACACTGAAGTGTATGTATAATTGTTGAATGGGTGCCATGGCAAAGTCTCCATGCTTGTATTACATGAATCCTGCAAAGGTGATGGACCCAAAGTGGTGTGGCGAAATGATCCTAATTGTCACAATCAAGACTCTAATTTTTTATTAGTTCTAGATATACCACTGGTATATTTGTACATCGGGTTTTCTTGGAGAATCAAAAAGTCATCTGAATGACAAGTCGCTATAGAGTCTTTGGAACTAGTTTTGTCAGATATTGGTCTACATGGGGGCAATGTGAAAATCCAGTGGGACAAAAAAAGGTCAACCAATGAGAAAGATGTACCCTGCAAACCATCCATAGGTGGAGTCAAGGCACGCCGTTTTCTATCTAAACCTCAAGGTATGAAATGAAGGAGTACGAGCGGAAGTGCGACGCGAGAGAGAGTGTGAGAAGAAGAGCACGACGATATGGTGAACTCGCTCTACTATAATGTGTAGAGCATAGTGAGTTCTTATTAGGTTTTTACAAAAGAATATGTGTACATACCTGGAGGCCCTCCCACTTACCTGGGCGACCACATTGGGCTTTATGCCCCAACAACCTCCCACTTAAAGTCCAATGTGGTACTTTAAGTGTGAGAGAAGCTACTATACAAGCTAATATACAAGAGATGTAGAGAAGTGATGTACTACCCTACACCTAACTGCTTGCGAAAATGCGCAAAGCTCTCTGAGGGAAGTCCTTTTGTAAGTAGATCAGTAGGATTTTCTGTGGTGTGAACTTTGACAAGCTGAAGTTGCTTACCCTTGAGCATTTCCCTGATGAAATGATACTTCACATCCACATGCTTTGTCTTTGAGTGATAAACTGGATTGCGAGCCAATTGTAAAGCACTTTGACTATCACAATATAACACAGGCATCTCTTCTTTGATTCCCAAATCTGTTACTAGTCAATTAAGCCAAATTGATTCTTTGCATGCCTCTGATGCTGCAACATATTCAGCCTCTGTAGTAGACTGAGTAACACAATCTTGTTGTTACATTTAATGGCCTAATAACTTATGTGTAGCGGAAATTAGCATGAACATAGTGGACATTTCATTAGAATAGATTCCTAATGAGAATTACAAGAGTTCTTGGGTGGAGAGAGCAACAAAAAGCATAACACCTAGTTACATAGCATCGACAATACTTTCAAAAGAGAGAGAAATTAAGCTATTGACAATGGTTGAGGACCGGATTTTCATGGAGCCGGTCCCCCCTCCAAAAGGCTTTGTATTATGGTTTCTCCCATCAAGAGAGACATTGTACAATACAATTCTTTGTGTTCCTTCAAGACTAGCTAGTGCAATAAAGATGGAAACTTCATGCACTAAGCAAAACACTTAACAAACACAACTTGAATTATCCCCGTTCTCAGACCCAAGACCTCACACACCTTCGAAGATGGTGAGAGCTAGCAGGGTATGAGAGTAGATTGAGAGGAAGAAGGAGTATCTTACGAGAAATATGTACATCTCCTTACATAATCACTCATATGTAGCATAGCTTAGCTTAGTAATTAGCTTGGTAGAGGAGATGAGCATGCATTGAAGCTTGGTTCTTGGTTGGATTTGCATCCACATGCCAAGAGAGTGTTGATGTAGGCTTCTATCTCACAAGCTTGGAGTAGGTGATGAGTTCTCCATTAAAGCTTGGGAAGAGATAGTCTTCTCTTTCTTCACACATGAGCTTGTGTGAGTGTGTGTGTGATAATGCCTTGCAAAAATCAGCCCCCTCTCTCTCTTGGGCGAGCCCTCTTGCTAATTGCTCTTGTTGAAGCCTCATTGGCCCTCCCCAAGTCAAGCCAATTACAATTAAGCAGCATAAGTGATAGCCTTCTGACATGTGTCCCCCTTTCCCCTTTTGTGAGAGCTTTAGGTAATTAAATAATTAAACTAAACTCTCATTGGACCCCTTTGCCTCCTGGCCAATAGGAATCAGGCAAGCCATGGGGCTCCTGAATGCTCATTGGACCCCTTGGGAGACTGCCCAATAGTCTTCTAGGAGACTTAATTCTCATTGGTTTCTTTTATTAAATGTTTTTAAATTAATCAAACTAGATTTACTCTAGCTTAATTCTCATTGGTCCACTTCAAGGGTCATTCAATAGAAATTGGGCACACCTTGTGGGTATCTGGCCTAGGGGGCTGACATGTGTCCCTCATTCCCTTTGTGTAAAGGGAGCCTGTGTGTGTGTGTGTGTGTCTTTCTATCTCATCCCCTACCTTTAGGGCTCGCCCCCTCCCATGTAGGGATGTGCAAAGACTTTTAGGGCACACACAAAGCATCCAATTTTCCCTAGGGTTGACCTTTGGACACAACCTTTGAATTTTGGAACCTTAGCATTTTGGAAGTCTTAATGGGCTGAACCTTAGGGTCTTTTTAGCCCATTGTTGCACATGGATCTTTTGCAGATGGCCCCCCCTTTGGATCCCTATTTTCCCTCCTTTCGATCCCTACTGTGGCCGGTCTGCTAGCTTAACCAATATTCTATCTTTTTCTCCCCTGGCCTTCCCCACATTAAATGATCAGTTTAATATGAGAAAATCATTTAGGAGAATTAGATATTGATTATTATGACATTACCTCTCTCTTGAAATCATAGTCGTCCTCGACTATGGTGTAGAGAAGATAAAGCATGTTCATGAGTCTTTTTCTTAGCGGGTAGAGGATCCTTATGTTACCCTACGACATCATTCCACAATGGATGACTAGTCCATTTGGCGCTTGAGAACCTGAGGCTTCCGCAAGCAGGTCTGCACATTAGTCCTATCAGTCTTCCATAGTAGAGTGACAAGCTCTACTTGGTGTTTGGGAGACGTCGTCTCCGCAAACTTGATCTAAGCATGCATACTAGTTCATTTTTGTGCACAAATAAAGAAAAAGAGTCTTATAAGACAAAAATTGTGTTCATTTTTAACATTTTGTACATTTGCTTGCTCTTGGGAAGCATTGTAAGCATTGACAAGGTTTAGGTTATCCTTTAATTGTATGCCTTGCATACATCTAGCATCTTCAAAAGGATAATTCTTGAACTTAATAAGATATTGTCGGATAGTCTTACCGCCTCTTAGTACCTTGTCTTCATGTCGGAGAATGGACTCGGGCTGTAGCACCTCTTCTTGGTCCTCGATCTCCGGTGGGTCTTCAATAGTTGGTTCTTAAGGTGGCTCTCCTTTGTAAGGCTTTAATAGGCTCACATGAAAAGCATTGTGTATGAGCCAATGATTGGGCAACTTGAGTTGATAGGCCATCTCATTGATTGGCCTAAGAATCTGAAAGGGACCATAGTACCTTTTTGCTAGTTTAGCATAGTACTTTTGGTGACCCGTAGGATTCTTGCCCGTTGTGTGCCTTAATCGAGCCTTGGGAAACTTTAACAAGACCCAATCGTTTTCTTTAAAGGCGTGGGCTCTTCTGTGCTTGTCAGCAACAGCCTTTTGCCTTTGTTGTGAGATAGAGATAGCATCCTTAATCTTTTGGAAAGATTCTTGTAGGTCTCGGCTATACTCATCTGCAGCGAAGATCTTCCCATGTACCTTAAGTAGCAAGGGACTTTTTGATCTTCCCTCAATTACCTCGAAAGGTGCTTTTCCCGTGGAAGTATGTACAGTGTTATTGTAAGCATACTCCACTAAGGGTAAGTACTTCTCCCATTGGGATCTTTGATCTACTTCCGTTACATAGGCTTTTAGTAGATCGAGAATGGTTAGGTTAGCTATTTCACTTGGGCCATCAGTTTGTGGATGATAGGCCGAAGAGAAGTTTAGCCTTGTTCCTAAATTCTCAAAGAGACCCTTCGAGAAATTACTGGTCATTCTAGGATCTCTATCCGACACTATGGACATGGGCAAGCCATGGTACTTGAAAATTTGTGAAATAAAGAGGGTTGCCATTTGATGGGATTTGATAGTCTTTTTGACATGTATAAAATGAGCTTGTTTACTAAACCTGTCTACTATCGTCCATATTCCCGTATTCCCATGGATAGACTTAGGCAATCCAAAGATAAAATCCATGGATATGCTCTCCCATGGTGAATTAGGGATTGGCAAGGGTTGAAGCAATCCAAGTTGCTTCCCTCTATCAAATTTTGTCTTTGGGCATACCACACATTTGGAAACATACTCTTGTATGTTCACTTTCATGGTAGGCCAATAGAAATATGTTTCAATTCCCTTTAAGGTAGACTGAATCCCTCTATGCCCCACATAAGGTGGAGCATGAGATTCATACATTACTTTCTCCCGTAGTGAGTTAGTAACGCATAGTCTATTGCCATAGAGAAGATAAGCATCGTGTAAAGTAAATGGTTCTTCTTTCTTCCCTAATGCAAGGGCTGAAATCACATCTCTAAAATCGGGATCAATAGCATACTCATCTATCATTGAAGATAGATCATTGTGAGTTTCTATGGAAACCGCATTCACTCTCGGCCGTCTTGAGAGTGCATCAGCTACTTGATTATGCTTGCCAGCAATGTGAGCAATATGAAAATGAAATTGCGAGAGGAAATTTGCCCACCTCATTTGTTTGTCGGAGAGCTTGGTCTGCGTCATGAAGTACTTAAGACTTTGGTGATCCGTTTGCAGAATGAAAGGAGTCCCCAATAAATAGTGCTTCCATGAGTCTAAGGCATGTAGAACTGCAAGGAGTTCCTTTTCATATATGCCTAGAGCTTGCTCAACAGGGTCGAGCCTTTGACTCTCATAGCCTATGGCGTGCCCTTCTTGGAGCAAAACAGCTCCAAGGCAATCACCACAAGCATCGCATTGGACCTCAAATGGTTTTGAGAGATCCGGTAGTGTAAGCACAGGTTGAGAGATAAGCTTTTCTTTAAGCTTTTCGAAAGCATTGTTCTCCTTAGCAGACCATGTATACCTAGCGCTTTTCTTTGTTAGGTCATGTAATGGTCCCGCAATTTGTGAGAACTTTTCTATGAAGCGTCTATAGTATGCACACATTCCTATGAAGCTTCTTAGTTCATGAAGATTCCTTGGTTTAGACCTTCCTTTTATTACCTCTAACTTGGATGGATCCATTTGGATGCCATCTTGAGAGATAATGTGACCTAAATACTGAATCTCTTACAAGAAAAATTCACTTTTCTTTCGATTAACATAAAGTTTATTCTCTCTTAAAACTTGAAATATTACCTGGAGGTGTTGCTTGTGTTCCTCCAATGAATTAGAGTAGATGATAATATCATCAAAGAACACTCCAGTGAAGGTTCGATGAGGCCTGAACAGATTCTCCATCAAGCGGTTGAATGTGGCTGGTGCATTGGTCAAGCCAAAAGGCATGACAATGTATTCGTAAAGACCAAATGTAGTACGAAATGCGGTCTTTACAATGTCTTGATCAACTATCCTTATTTGATGATAGCCACTTTTTAGGTCAACCCTACTGAAGTAGGTCGATCCTTGTAGCTTATCAAATACGTCTTCTACCCGTGGAACGGGAAACTTATTCTTGATAGTGATCCTATTTAGTGCCCTATAGTCGACACACATACGATATGTGCCGTCTTTCTTTTGCACTAATAGCACAGGTGAGCAAAATGGAGATGAGCTTGGCCTAACCATACCCTTCTCAACTAACTCATGCACTTGCCGCATAATCTCCTCTTGTTGAGCTTGAGAAACTCTATAAGGAGGTTTATTAGGCGGTGAACTTCCTGGAAGAAGTTCAATTGCATGGTCATCATTACCTCATTTAGGAGGTAGCTCACAAGGGATGTCATCAATAAAAACATCTTGAAACCCCTTGAGAAAATTGGATAACTCTAATTCCTTTTGGTTGCTTTTATTTTCTTTTGCTAAAGCATTAGGTTCATTTTGAGAGTCTTTAACAAAAATCATGTACACGGAAATAGAGCTCTTTATTGACTTGTTGAAAGCTGGTGTATGTACAATGGGGATGGTGTTACCCATTTCCTTAGCATCTATATACATATCTTTTTCCCTGAACTTAAAGGAGATTCTCCTTTCAGGAAATTTAACATCGGCAGCCAGGCGGTCAAACCATGGTGCCCCTAGGATTACATCCTCATGCTTGAGAGGAGAGATAAAGAAGTCCTCTTTGTCCACATAGCCTTGGACATGAAGCCTCAATTTCCCGATTAAGGGAGTGACTGAAGCCTCTTGCCCTTGAAGGCACTATCTGCGGGTAGGACATCTCCCATCTCGTAGGATTGTATTCCTATCTTGGTGGCCAACTCTATAGATATAAAATTGTGAGTAGAACCAGGGTCAAAGAGAATAAAAGCATCATGTTCTCTTACCTGTCCCCAAGCATGGCATAGAGGAGATCCTTTGTGGTGAGTTTGGTGAGTCTCCTCCTCTTGGATTTCAACCAAGGAAGCTCTAGGAGGATCTTGGCGGTTGTTCTTTTGGGGACAAGCGCGGTACGCATGCCCTTGTTCGCCACACTTGAAACACCGATTATCCTTACGATAAAGCTCAAGCTCTTCAAGAGAGAGTTTATTCTTACCTTTGTAAACTCCCTTCTCTTTTACTTTGTTGGAGTTGCCCTTAGGAGACTTTTGGACATTGTCCTTCCCCTTAGGCTCATTGGAACCCTTGTTTTCCGGGGGCTTATTATTTCTTTTTACCCCCGTTTGGAAATTGATTCGAGAGGCGACCATAGTGTGGTGTATTACCGCCGATATGGTACGTGGTCTTTGGGAGTTGACATACTCCGCCATTTCTTCGGTTAAGCCCGCACAAAATTGTTGCTTTTGCTCTCCAAAATCCAACTTTTTGAAGACAGTGGCTTTGAGTTGTAGGTCCCAAAACTTGTCTACATATTTGTGGATAGATTCATTGGGAGAGAGGTTTAAGCTTCGCCATTCGGTGAGTACTTTGTCTTTGGCATTCGTAATGGAAGCTGCTTCATAATGGAAGCTGCTTCATAATGGAAGCCCTTAAAGCTTTCCATGTTCGTGGAGCTTCACCGTTGGCTCGTAGGCTAGACCACCATTGTCTGGCGGACTTTTGAAAGTGCATAGCTACATGGCGTAGCTTAGAGGACTCCATGAAGCCCTCATCTCCAAACGCCGCATCGAATTGTTGGATAAAGGCCAAGACTTTGTCCGTAGCACCAAAGGTACCATCATAGGTAAGGAAAGAGATGCTCTTCCCTCCCTCTTTGAATTTCTTCAACTTGGACGACCTCTTCCATGTGGCATAGGATTTCCTATGGCCTCTTCTTTTTTATGGTTCAAAGGTTGCACCATCACTTTCTTCAGAAGGTGAAGAATTTGAAGAAGGTGGAGAAGAGGGTGACCTCTTTCTCGCCTTTTTCTTGTCTTGATCTTTGTCGTCTTCACCATATCTTTTATAAGAGGAAGAGGATGAAGAAGATGGAGAAGAGGGTGTCCTCTTTCTCGCCTTTTTCTTCTCTTGCTTTTTATCTTCCCTCTTTTAATTATGGCGTGGAGAAGAGTGTGATGGTCTTCTCCGCTTTGGTGGTGATGGATAGCGTTTAGCCCGCCGTCTTCGTGGATCCATCTCCGCCGAGGTGGCAGGAGACTCGCTTCTTTCTCGTTCCTTCGGTGGAGGCTCTTGAGTTCTCCTTTGGGAAGGATATGCATCATCAAGAAGTAAATTCTTGAGCCCTTCATATGGATTCTCTTCTTCTTCCCAAATCAGAGAGAGACCTCTTTTGGTAGTCTCACAAGGAGGCTTCCTAGGTGTTCTCTCGTCATGGTGATGAGCTTGGAGAATCCCATGAGCACGGAGCTGCCGTTGCACTTCACTTTGGAGAGATGGATTTCCCATGGCTTGTTGAAGCCTAGAAACAAGATAGTTAACAAGAATTGAAGCATCATTAGTAGCTTGCTCATGAGCAAAATCAAAGTTATCAACATTAATTTCACTCTCTTTACTATTGTCAGCCATTCTAACAACTTTTAGGTGTAAACTTTTTAGGTGTACTTTGGCACTTCAAGCCCTAGTTGCTACTCCTCTTTACCCCTTTCGAAAAAGCACTCAAGCTACTGTACCCGCGGCTCGAATACCATTAATTGCAAGGAATAGAAGAGAGGGTCTTTCGACACCAAAACAGCACCGGCTACTGTCAAGCTTCTAATAGCTCAATAGTGGTTAAGCCATAGGCAAGCCCCGTAGGAATACACTATTAAGACCATAGCTCTCGACAGTGATGCCCCGTTAACTGCACGAAGGCAGGCGCACTGCAAGGCTGAAAAATCCCTATTCTACTCACTCACAGGCAATTAAAAATACCAACCATTTGTAGCTAGCTTGAGGACCTCCTTCTTGAGCAAGAAAAGAGAAACCTTGAGCTCTGATACCAATTTAACATTTAATGGCCTAATAACTTATGTGTAGCGGAAACTAGCATGAACATAGTGGACATTTCATTAGAATAGATTCCTAATGAGAATTACAAGAGTGCTTGGGTGGAGAGAGCAACAAAAAGCATAACACCTAGTTACATAGCATCGACAATACTTTCAAAAGAGAGAGAAATTAAGCTATTGACAATAGTTGAGGACCGGATTTTCATGGAGCCGGTCCCCCCTCCAAAAGGCTTTGTATTATGGTTTCTCCCATCAAGAGAGACATTGTACAATACAATTCTTTGTGTTCCTTCAAGACTAGCTAGTGCAATAAAGATGGAAACTTCATGCACTAAGCAAAACACTTAACAAACACAACTTGAATTATCCCCGTTCTCAGACCCAAGACCTCACACACCTTCGAAGATGGTGAGAGCTAGCAGGGTATGAGAGTAGATTGAGAGGAAGAAGGAGTATCTTACGAGAAAGATGTACATCTCCTCACATAATCACTCATATGTAGCATAGCTTAGCTTAGTAATTAGCTTGGTAGAGGAGATGAGCATGCATTGAAGCTTGGTTCTTGGTTGGATTTGCATCCACATGCCAAGAGAGTGTTGATGTAGGCTTCTATCTCACAAGCTTGGAGTAGGTGATGAGTTCTCCATTAAAGCTTGGGAAGAGATAGTCTTCTCTTTCTTCACACATGAGCTTGTGTGAGTGTGTGTGTGATAATGCCTTGCAAAAATCAGCCCCCTCTCTCTCTTGGGCGAGCCCTCTTGCTAATTGCTCTTGTTGAAGCCTCATTGGCCCTCCCCAAGTCAAGCCAATTACAATTAAGCATCATAAGTGATAGCCTTCTGACATGTGTCCCCCTTTCCCCTTTTGTGAGAGCTTTAGGTAATTAAATAATTAAACTAAACTCTCATTGGACCCCTTTGCCTCCTGGCCAATAGAATCAGGCAAGCCATGGGGCTCCTGAATGCTCATTGGACCCCTTGGGAGACTGCCCAATAGTCTTCTAGGAGACTTAATTCTCATTGGTTTCTTTTATTGAATGTTTTTAAATTAATCAAACTAGATTTACTCTAGCTTAATTCTCATTGGTCCACTTCAAGGGTCATTCAATAGAAATTGGGCACACCTTGTGGGCATCTGGCCTAGGGAGCTAACATGTGTCCCTCATTCCCTTTGTGTAAAGGGAGCCTGTGTGTGTGTGTGTGTGTGGCTTTCTATCTCATCCCCTACCTTTAGGGCTCGCCCCCTCCCATGTAGGGATGTGCAAAGACTTTTAGGGCACACACAAAGCATCCAATTTTCCCTAGGGTTGACCTTTGGACACAACCTTTGAATTTTGGAACCTTAGCATTTTGGAAGTCTTAATGGGCTGAACCTTAGGGTCTTTTTAGCCCATTGTTGCACATGGCTCTTTTGCAGATGGCCCCCCCTTTGGATCCCTATTTTCCCTCCTTTGGATCCCTACTGTGGCCGGTCTGCTAGCTTAACCAATATTCTAGCTTTTTCTCCCCTGGCCTTCCCCGCATTAAATGATCAGTTTAATATGAGAAAATCATTTAGGAGAATTAGATATTCATTATTATGACACTTGTAATCTAGAAGGCCATGATACTACTCCACCAGCCAATGTAAAGACATACCCTGACGTAGACCTTCGGTTGTCTAAGTCACCTGCATAATCAGAGTCTGTAAAACCCTTTACACTTAGCTCCTGACTCCCATAGCATATACACATACTCTTTGTAGCTTTCAGGTATCTCAATATTCCTTTCACTGCCTCCCAATGTTTCTTGCCTGGGTTTGACATGTATCGACTTACTACTCCCACTGCAAATGCAATTTCTGGGCGAGTAGCAATCATTGCATACATTAAACTACCCACTATAGACGCATATGCAATCTTATCCATTTCAGCCTGTTCTTCCTCAGACACAGGACAATCTTGTTTGCTAAGTTTCACATATGGTGGCAATGGAACACTCAATTCCTTTCCCTTCTCCATATTGAAACGTTGCAAAACCTTGTCAATATACTCTGTTTGAGATAACCAAATCAACTTCTTTGATTTGTCTCTCTCAATGCGCATACCAAGTATATGACTTGCCTCACCCATGTCTTTCATGTCAAACGATTTTGTCATCTTTGACTTCAAAGATGAAATTTCTTCCAAGTGCTTGCCAACAATCAACATGTCATCCACATACAAAATAAGGATCAGCCAACTGCCATCCTTAGCCTTCTTTGTATATAGACAGTGATCGAACTCACTACGTTTGTAGCCTTGAGAAAGCATAAACTTGTGGAACTTATGGTACCATGCCCTCGGTGATTGGTTTAAGCCATAAAGACTCTTTAACAACTGGCATACCAAATCTTCCTTGCCTTTCTCAACAAATCCTTCTGGCTGCTGCATGTAAATTTCCACATCTAAATCACCATGCAAGAACGCTGTCTTGCCATCCATTTGGTGCAACACCAAATCTAATATGGCAACCAATGCAAGAAAGCATCTCAATGTAGTCATCTTGACCACCGGAGAGAAGACTTCATCAAAGTCAATGCCTTGTTCTTGCTTAAAGCCCTTGGAAACAAGCCTTGCTTTGTACTTTGGCTGACTATCATGAGCGGTGATCTTATACCTATAAACCCATTTACAAGGTAGAGCCTTTTTGTCCTGTGGTAATTTAACTAGCTTCAATGTCTAGTTTTTATGCAGAGCTGTCATCTCTGACTGCATGGCCAATTGCCAATTCCCGGAGTCCTTCATTTGTACTGCTTCCTTGTAACATGAAGGCTCATTGCAATCAGTCAACATGACATAGTTCATAGATGGAACAAACCTATCACGAGGTCGCGTGATACGTCCAGATCTAAACACAATAGGTGGCTCAGGCTCAGCCACAACCTGTGGTTCCAATCTATCATGTCCTTGCTCCTCTTGAGCCCTGACATTTTGTCTTGCACGTGCAGGTCCATCTTCTTGGAAGACAACTCTTCTAATTGTTACCATATACATGTGGTAGTGATGTGTGTGAACACACTAGGACCGCCGGGGCATTTTTTCCCTCTTTAGGAGGTTTTTTCCCCCGTGCATTGTATATACGCCCATCACTCTAGGGCTATCGATCTTTCCATTGCACACTAAGCAATACACTCTCTATTGTGTACCTTGAGCTTCCTTCGTCTTCTCCACGCTGTGTGTGTTTCTCTGCAACCCTAATTCCAACAATTGGTATCAGAGCAGGTCACGTCCTCCCGGGCTTAGTCGCCAGCTACTCCAGCACACGCCTGCTCACTTTCTCCGATTTCAGTGAGCTTTGGCGAGCGTTCGCAGGTCGACAAATATTTTGGGATAGCTCGAAGAGCTAGGTCTGCTCAGAATTTTGATTTGGGCTCATTTCGGCCTCCGTTTCCACTACGGGCAGTACTGCACAGGTTATTTCGTCATTTTGTGCAGATTTTCTGTCAGTGCCGTTTTCTGCATAACAGGTGCCTTATAGTCTTCTACGGTTTGTGCTATATAGCACAAGTTGTTCCCGCTCCATTTCTCCTATTTTCGGGCAGTTTTCACATCAGGTGCAGCATTTACCATGGCTGACAACAACAACACAGATGTGTTCAAGATGTTTGCTGCTGAGGACAGGTTGGATGGGGACAACTACCCTATGTGGGCTTATATGATGCAACACGTTCTTGTGTCAAAAGGTGTCTGGAACATTGTGCAGGGCATTGATGTACGCCCTGGTTCTGAAGATGTAGGCGATATTGAGGATGTTGCAGGTCTTGCTGCAAGGATTGCAGCTGTTAGAGTTGTTTTGCCTACAGCAGAACAAGCTCGTTGGGATGTTAAGGATGCGCAGGCTCATGCATTGATTGCGTTGTCTGTGAAGCGCACCATTATTCCTCACATCCGTTCAGCAAAATCTGCAAAACAGGCTTGGGATATTCTAGCAGGTCTTTATGCAAGCCGCAATGAGGCTAAAATTGCTTTGCTGCGTAAAGAGCTAGAGTCGAAGATTATGCATGAGGAGGATGATATGGACACTTTCCTTGCTAGTGTCAAGGATATCAATGAGCAACTCATTTCTGCAGGTGAAGTCATTTCTGACAGTTCCCTTGTGCAGACTGTTCTTGATGCCTTACCAGATTCCTACCAGACTTTTGCTAGTACTTGGAGACTGATGACCCAAGGAAATCCTGAAGTTGTCAAGTTTGATGCATTATGCACATTGCTGTTGCAAGAGTCACTTTCTAGAAAAAACAGGACTAGGCAGCGTGCAGTTGAACAAGCTTTTATTGCTTCTCAAAGAAAGGGTGGTAACAGTAATGCAGCCACTTCTTATGGTTCTGCTGCGAGTGGCAAAAATTCTGTTCCTAATGCTTCTGCTGGCAGCACTTCGTCTGGAAATTCTGGTGATAAGGGCAAAAAGAAGATGCGTTGCCATTATTGTAAAGCCAATGATCACTTGATCAAGTCGTGTCCTAAGTTGAAGGCCAAAGAGGCTAAGAAGAAAGAGGGTGGTTCCACTGCAAATGCTGGTTCCACTACAAATGCAGCCATTGTTGAGTCTTCTGTGAAAGGAGATTTTGATGCTGATGTTGATGCAGAATGGGCTTTTAGCGCAGAGTGCACTTACAATCCTGCTGTCCATGATGCATGCTTGTCAGTTGCTGCAGATTCACATGTGTGGTATTTCGACAGTGGTGCTACAAAGCACATTACCTCACATCGTGAATTGTTTACCTCTCTCGAGTCTGTCCCTCATGGGAATTCAGTCACTTGTGCCAACAACGCCTCTTATCCAGTTCAGGGAGTTGGAAAGATTGTGCTCACTGCTGCTAATGGCAGTTCCTTCACACTTGTTGATGCACTTTATGTACCTGGGATCAAGAAGAATCTATTGTCTGTATCCGCACTTGCTAGACTTGGACTTGTAGTCAAATTTGTGGATGACAGATGTACAGTTCATGATCTCAGTTTTGGTGATGAAATTGTTGCATCTGGGCTTTTGTGCCGTGGGCTGTATAAGCTCACTTTGTATGACAAGTGTGGACAAAATTTTGCAAATGTTGTTGCAGATTCAAGGGCTATTTCAGATGCAAAACTTTGGCATGCACGTTTTGGTCATCTGAATTTTGCCAGTTTGCTGCGTTTGCAGAAATCTGATATGGTTGCTTCTTTGCCGCCTCTTGAAGCACCTATCAAACATGTTTGTGAAGGCTGTATTCTGGGTAAAATGCAGCGTTCTAAGTTTCCAAAGGATGGTTCAGTTAGGGCCACATGCAGGTTGCAGCTTGTGCATAGTGATGTTTGTGGGCCCATGCAAACTCCGTCCTTGGGCAATTACCTGTACTTCGTGACTTTCATTGATGATTACTCCAGGCATGCATGGGTATTTCCGCTTAAAGCAAAGTCCGAAGTTTTTATGTGCTTCAAACAATTTTTGGCTATGGCTGAAAATGTCTCAAAATGTACTATGGGCACCCTCCGTTCCGATCGAGGGGGGGAGTATATGTCTCATGAATTTAATGCATTTCTGGCTAGTCGTGGGATAAAACACCAATGTACAGTGCCTTATACACCTCAGCAAAATGGTGTTGCTGAGAGGAAAAACAGGTCACTAACGGAAATGGCACGATGTATGGTCAAAAGTCAAGCTTTGCCGCATTCTTTTTGGCTTGAGGCCATCATGTGTGCCACTTATGTACTTAACAGGTGTCCTACGAAAGCTTTGCAGTCTATTACTCCATATGAAGCATGGCATGATAGAAAACCTTCTATTGAGCACATGCGTGTTTTTGGCTGTTTGGCATATGCTTTGGTGCCACAAATGCAGCGCAGAAAATTGGATGATAAGGCTGTCAAATGTATTTTTGTTGGTTATAGTGCTGAAAGCAAAGGTTACAGGTTGTATCATCCGCAAACAAAACGTATTTTGGTTTCACGGGATGTAGTGTTTGTGGAAGATTCTGTTCAACCCTTGCTGTCATGTACTAGAGACAGTAATGTAAGCTCACAGGACATTTATGACACTTTGTTGCCTCTTTTCAGTGGTGGAAATACGAATGTAAGTTCCAATGAGGCAAATGTACAGCCTATGGGGGTTTCTGAAAATGTTTTAGAACAGCCTATTACTGATGCAGATGTACATGATGTACTTGATGAGGAAAGGGCTGAAAATGAGCAGGCTAGAAGTATGCCAAAATGGCTGGTGCACACTTTGCGTGACAGTAAATTGGATGCACCTTTATCTAGTCGTACTCGTTCAGGCTCTCGCCATGCATCTTATGCATCAGATTGTTATGCTTTGGCTGTGTCTAGTTTACATGATGTTGAGGAGCCTCTGTCTTTTGATGAAGCACAGAATTCAGAAAATTGGATTGCTGCCATGAAATCAGAATATGATGCACTTATAGAGAATGACACATGGACTTTATGTGATTTGCCTCCTGGCAAAAAGGCCATTGGTACGAAGTGGGTTTACAAGTTGAAACGCAAGCCGGATGGTGAGATCGATCGCCATAAGGCTCGACTTGTTGCAAAGGGTTATGCACAACAAAAAGGCATAGATTATGAAGAGACTTTTGCTCCCACTTGTCGTATGACTACTGTGCGTTTTCTATGTGCATTGGCAGCTCATTTTGGTTGGGATGTACATCAATCAGACATTGTTACTGCTTTCTTGAATGGTGACATATTTGAGGAAGTTTATGTAACGCAGCCTCGCGGTTTTGTCATAAAAGGACAAGAGGACAAAGTGTGCAAATGTAAGAAGGCTTTGTATGGGTTGAAGCAATCTCCTCGTGCTTGGTATGAGAAAGCTGACACTCATTTGGTTAAACGAGGCTTTCGTAACAGTCCAACAGAAAGCACATTGTATGTAAAGCGTGAGGATGATGTATTTCTCATTGTGGTTCTTTATGTTGATGATTTGCTGATCACTGGACCAAATGAGAGACATATTGCTGAATTTAAGGCTGATTTGAATGCTACTTTCAAGATGAAAGATTTGGGGCTGTTGCATCATTACTTGGGTATACAGTTTAAGCAGTGTGATGGTGGTATTGCCTTGTGTCAGAAAAGTTACATAGAGACATTGCTATGTAAGTTTGGACTTGAGGATTGCAAACCTATTGCCACTCCCATGGAAACAGGTTTGAAGTTGAGTCTACATGATGCTGGCGATCCTGCTGATGTCACTCTTTACCAAACTGCTGTTGGCTGCCTCATTTATGTATGCAACACGAGGCCAGATATTCAGTTTGCAGTCTCGCAGGTCAGCAGATTTATGCATAGCCCAGGGTCTAAGCATTGGCAGGCTGTCAAGAGGATTTTCCGCTACCTTAGTGGCACTTTACATCTTGGCTTGTTTTATCCCAAGGGGGGATCATTGCCGCCAGACTTACATGCTTTTTCGGACTCAGATTGGGCTGGTTGTTTTGACACGCGAGTGTCCACAAGTGGTTTCTGTTTCATGCTTGGCAGTTCATGTATATCATGGTTGAGCAAGAAGCAACCTACTGTGGCCACTTCGAGTTGTGAGGCTGAGTACAGGGCAGTCTTCACAGCTACGGTTGAGTGTGTATGGCTCAGACGCCTTATGGCTGACTTGGGTGTTGGACAGGACACTGCCAACACTATCTACACTGACAGTCAGAGCGCATTGGCAGTTGCGAGGAACCCAGTTTTTCATGCTCGCACAAAGCACATTGAGGTGCATTACCACTATGTCAGGGAGAGGCTCTCAGCAGGAGAGATCAGCTTGGCTTATGTGCCAACACAGGACAACCTTGCAGATCTTTTCACAAAGGCATTGTCTCGTGAGAAGCTTGAAGCTTTCCGCAAAGCTTTGGGCTTACTCCCCTTTGTGGACTGATCCTGTCCTCAGGGCATGGCACTTCCCTTTACTCATGTGCCAGCTCTCGTTCACCGCATCACTCCAGGGGGGATTTGTTACCATATACATGTGGTAGTGATGTGTGTGAACACACTAGGACCGCCGGGGCATTTTTTCCCTCTTTAGGAGGTTTTTTCCCCCGTGCATTGTATATACGCCCATCACTCTAGGGCTATCGATCTTTCCATTGCACACTAAGCAATACACTCTCTATTGTGTACCTTGAGCTTCCTTCGTCTTCTCCAAGCTGTGTGTGTTTCTCTGCAACCCTAATTCCAACACTAATCTCCTCAACCCTCTCTGGTTTAGAATGATATTTGGATTCATTAAAGTGAACATCATTGCTGCGGATAACCTTTCTGGATTCGGGATCCCAAAGTCTGTACCCCATCTCACCAGAATTACCATAGCCTAGAAAGATGCACTTTCTACTCTTTGGCTCAAGTTTGGCTCAAGTTTGTTCCTAAATTCCTTTGGAACGTGAGTATATGCCTCACAGCCAAAGACTCTGAGATGCTTGTATGAGGGCATTTTGCCTGACCATACCATCTCTGGCACTGAATCCTTCTGCAAAACCTTGCTAGGAGATCTATTTATAAGATGAACAACTGTTGATACAGCTTCAGCCCAAAACCCATTTGGCAGCTGTGCATTAGACAACATACTTCTGACCTTCTCTTGTATGGTCCTATTCATCCTCTCAGCAACACCATTTTGAGGAGGATTGTAAGGAGCAATAAGTTCACGTTTTATACCTTTTGACTCACAAAAGTCCTGAAGGCCTTTGAAACATACTCTCCACCATTGTCAGTGCGTAAGCATTTAAGCTTCTTGCCACTCTGATTCTCCACAAGTGTCACAAACGTTTTAAAAACACTAAACGCTTCATCCTTGTGCTTGAGAAAGTAAACCCATACTTTCCTTGAGTAATCATCTATAAATGTCATAAAGTAAGAAGCTCCCCCTAGAGATAGGTTAGGCATAGGTCCACACAAATCACTATGAACAAGTGCCAACTGTGTATCTCTTCTACTGCTTCTATGCTTATGTGGCTGTTGTGTTTGCTTACCATACAGACAATGTTCACAAAATTCAAAATCATTAAATGACAAGCCAGGCAAATAACCAGAACGAGACAAGATTTCCATTCCCTTCTTGGACATATTTCCTAACCGGCTATGCCACAAAGAAACGTTCGGCTACTCGGTTACATTGATTACATTTTTAGAGAAATTTGATACATAAATCATGTAAAGTCCTCCAGAATTTAGTCCATGTGCTACTGTCATAGAACCCTTGGATATCTTCCACATGTTCTGTCCAAAAGTGGTGACGTAGCCACAATCATCAAGTAAACTTGTGCTGATCAAGATCTTTGTAATTGCGGGAACATGTCTCACATTCTTCAGCGTGAAAGAAGAGCCATTCTGAAAATTCAATTGAACATCTCCAACACCTAAGATCTCACATGTCTACCCATTGCCTAGCCGAACATGATCTTTAGTGGTCACATAAGAGGTAAACCACTCCTTGTTTGGAGACACATGAAGTGATGCCCCTGAGTCTATAATCCAGTCACTTAGTGAATTTCCATCAGATGCTATAAGAAGAGCTGAGTCCATTGTATTCTTCAAGAAGTAGATGTCTCCTGACACTAGACTGTCATCCTCTGCAACAGTGTTTGTCACATTTATTTCTTGAATCTTCACTGAGGACTTGTTCTTCTCACCATGGTCTTCAGCTTTCTCTTTGCCTTTTTCTGCTTTCCATTCTCTGCAGTCTCTTTTCGTGTGACCCTTCTTGCCACAATGGTAGAATTCTATGTCACTCTTGCCTTTAGCACTGCGAGACTTGCTACGAGACTGATTCCTCTTTCCACCTTTGTACTTTTCTTTGGTCCTTCCCCTGACAACTAAGGCTGTTCCTTTGCCTTTGTCCATTCTCTTTCTATTGGTTTCTTCAGGAAGCATACTTCCTTCTACACCTGCTATGTTCAAACCATCTGGAGGTATAGAATTACTCAAAGCTGTGCGAAAAGTGTCCCAACTTTCCGGCAATGTTATCAACAGAAACATAGCTCTAGCAGGTTCATCAAACTTGACACCTTGAGCTGACAACTGACTGTAGATTGTGTTGAATTCATTCAGATGATTGGCCATAGGTGTCCCTTATTTCATCTTCAAGTCAACAAGCTTCTTAAGCCAGTATACCTGTGAAGCTGCACTCTGCTTCTCATATAGATCACTCAGCTTTAACCATGCTTGATAAGCCGACATCTCGTCTGCTACATTGAAGTAAATGCTTTCTGCCAAAGTCAGCATATTGGTAGAAAGTGCCAATTCATCCATTTCGCTCCATTCATCTTCGTCCATATCTTCTGGTTTTATCCCCTTGAGCTTTATAGGTTTTATCTGCTTCTTTTGTACCAACACGTGCCAAATCTTCTTCTTCCACAATGGGAAATTGGTTCCATCCAGCTTCCTGATATTGTAAAGAGCAGTGTCCTATGATCCAGCCATAGCTACGCTTCACAGTAGTTTACTTTCCTGGGAAAAATTCTGCAGAGTTTCCCCTATAAACTGACCTCTGAACCAATATCAACCTGTCAAATGAACCAAGAAATCTTCAAATTCTGCAGAAATTTTGGCAGAGACTTCTTTGTAAAATGGCTCTGGTGTACTCAAAAATAGACCAAAAACAGCTCAAAAAACCACTGTCTCTCTAACACTGTAAGCTGTGGGTAAACATGTCCTGCACCTGTACTGTCTCTCACTGTCCTTCCACTGTCCTGTAAGCATAAACTGCGACAATGCCTCAACGGCAGTAAAGCAAAGATGCAATCCCAACTGTCTAACTCACAGTCAATACATCCTAGCTACCTTTCTATGGGTGCTCAAGGGATCTCTCCAAGACCTATATCACCGAAAGGATCTCAACATTCGAGAATCCCCCAGCTCAATAAAACCTCACTCGACCCTCAACAAAGGTTGCAGTGAATCTGACAATACATAGACTTCCCACAAAGTCATACATCCACAAATTTCCCACTGTATGCTATAATCGATGCGGTGGTTGTTTGCTGCGTGACTCACAGCCAGCAAACCCTCAACAGACATACATCATCTCTCACAATACATCCCATGTGGAAGTACCTGCAATGTCAAGATGAAATCTAGAATATCAAGCAGTAAACACAAGCTACCTGATGAACTAGTGGATGCCGCCTACAATCTGTGTGTAGATGCGCCTATGTCGTATGTGACACGCCTCCAAGAACTGTGAGCCATCCTTCGATGTGTAGACAGCCACAAATCAACACTCTGGGAGTGCCAATATCCTCAGCACCTGCAGTCGTAGGCCGAAAACCCCAAATTTGCAGAGTCGGATTTGCACCCGCTGAGACCACGTAGTCAAAAATGGCCTGCACAGAACTTTGTCAAAGCCGAACAGTGGTCGAGATGACCTGAGAATGAAATTCTGAGAACACCAAGCCCTTTGGGCTTACCCACAGGATTTGGGGCCGTATCTTCGCCTGTCGAATTTCACTCCAATCTGAGAAGGTGACTCTGGCTACCTACAAATGCTGCCCCGAGCCTCAATCTGAGCTCTGATACCAGTTGAAGGAGTACGAGCAGAAGTGAGACACGAGAGAGAGTGCGAGAAGAAGAGCATGACGATATGGTGAACTCGCTCTACTGTAATGTGTAGAGCATAGTGAGTTCTTATTAGGTTTTTACAAAAGAATATGTGTACATACCTGGCGGCCTGCCCACTTACCTGGGCGACCACATTGGACTTTATGCCCCAACATGAAATATGTGAATCTAACAAAGCGAGTGAGAGTATATCACTCTACCTACATTAGCAAAGTTGAGTATATGCACTGGAAAAAACCTCATTTAGCAATGAAAGACAAGGAGCCAACAACTCGCAATGCAAAGGGTGATATGTGGCGTTCCATTGACACGGTATTTCAAATGTATGAGAATGATGATTGGTCGCAGGATAATCTCAGCAAGTTTAAACAGAACCTTCAGCTATACTGAGAAAATCCGTTGACACTCAAATCACTCATTACATGGTAAATTCAAAGCACCTCAGATGGTCTTAGTACTAAGTTTGTCTTTAAATTTCTAAATAAATTTCTTTTTTTGCAGCACATTATTTTTAATCATTTGCCATACTTCATCCAAAAGTATGGGAATCCAGGTATATGGAACACCGAGGGCCTGGAGAAGTCTCATTACATGGCTAGAAATGCCTACTTTAGACACACAAAGCATGGAGGCTCTCGAAATAAGGCAAACAGTTTGAAGGAGTTATTTTAGTGGTTTTATCACAGAAACATTCATCGCATGCAACAAAAGCAAGTATTGGCCTCTTCAGCACAATCGTACAGGCAATCAGACACTTGCAACTTCAAAAAAGAAAGCGAGCAGATGCATTCAACAACTCAAGTGCTCTTGAAATTCAAATGAGGTGGAGGGAGACAATGCAATATGCCAATCATTGGTGGAATATGAGAGTTAGAGTTTAGATGATCGGATGTACCACAAATGCATGTAGAATTAAATTCAATATGTATCGTAGCTATTTCAACTTTTGATGATTTACAAATATCATTTGGAACCTTGCCCTCGTATCTGATCATTAAATGTTTGTCATACTCTAAGAGTTCAGTAGGGTTTTCTTTCCCTAAAGATAATTCCATTGTTGTGTATGTGTAGTAATATGCTGCAAGGCCCCCAGTATATGGCCGTTAACCAAAACATTCTCTCCCAAAAACCTTGTCCGACGAGGAGAACTTTTTCAGCATTTTGTGGCAGCATTGGACTACCTAAGAAGCGAGATGATGTCTTGAAATCACAGGTTGTAGTATTCCCCTTTTGTGACATTCCGTTGTGGAAGATTAGGATGGGTGCATCACATAAACTAGGAAGATATTGTCCTAGAGAAGCATCCCTACCATGGAACTGTCTTCTTCGAGGACGAAGAAAGTCATCCTTTTCAGCAATCCATGATTGTAAACAAAAGAAGTGTTTGTATATGTGAGAGAGAGAGAGAGAGAGAGAGAGAGAGAGAAACAGAGATGTGTGTGTGTGTGTGTGTGTGTGTGAGAGAGAGAGAGAGAGAGAGAGAAACAAAGATGTGTGTGTGTGTGTGTCGGGGGGGGGGGGGGGGGGGGGGGGCAGGATTTTATACCATGAAACTCTCATCTTGCAAAAAAGGCTCATCCTTCCATAGGTTTGACTGATCCGATTGACTCCTGGGCTGGTCGCTTAAACCAATCCTCCATATCCTGTTTACTAGTTGATGGCTTAAGATTATTTTGAATAGTTTGAAATGTGGCTTCATCAGGAAGGCTTTCTTTATACTTTTTTGCCTTTTCAAAGCAGAGTTTAAGGCAGTCCGATGGGTTACTGGAGATCTATGTTGCCTTGTGATCACTATTGTCATTTGAAACAAATCCATTCCTCTCCTCCTGATACGTGGAGATAGTGGCCAGTGCAAAGTCCTCCCGCAAACAAAAAATACTTTGTATATCATGAAGAAAAATGTATGACCTATCTCCAAATTTAAACTCTCGCACGCTCATTGAAACCTGACACATCTAGAGGTAGCTTGATATCTGAGGTTTTCACTGAGAGAAGATTGCTTTGTTCCACCTCTTCTGCTTCTTCTTCAAGATCAATGGACTCCTCTATCTCCGTTACTTCAATAAATTCCTCATTCTTTTCCTCTTTTTCATCTGCTGGTAAATCGTGTTCCTCCATGACCTCCTTAGGATCTTTCATAAGACTTGTAAATATACTCCATTTAAAAATATTAGAAATCCAAAGGATTCTTGAACCAGCTTGCACTCCCCTTCAGGTAAGCTGCACCAATGGGGCTTGTACATAAGAGGCAGTTGACTATACTTCTTGTAAGATTGTCTTTTAGGATAATAGTCTTTTAAACGAACTGCCACCATTTCACAAACATTAATCCTGCCCTCTTGGGTGTGAAGCTCAAACTTATCTCATTCCAGCTTCAAGTGTTCACTCTATTCAGCTATAAACACATCAAGATTAAATGGATCATTAAAAATGCAAGAGACCAAGTCAAACTTATCACTAGCCCCAGACTAATTTGCAAAATCTAAAAGCCTTTCATCAATCACTGTAGGGTCTTCATAGAAAACTGCATCTTTTTCTTTTGAATTGTTGCAACACATTGGGCACTCTTTAAAGTGAGTGCTGAAAAATCCACTTCTCTCTTAAGTGAGTTCGGTAAAGTAAATTTTGAAGTAGAAGGGGACTCCATTTTGACAAATGGATCAGCATCAGGCTCCTCCAAACCTAGAACAGGGTCCTCCAAACTCAAGGCAGGCTCCTCCAAACTCATGGCAGGCTCTGCACCAGATATACAAATGGGTTATGTGAAGTCTACATTCCTCTTCATTGATGTTTTTAACAGCTCCGACAGTCTTCTCAGAACATTTGCTTGGCCAACGATACGCTCGGGATCTATTTTCTGCCTCTTCCTCCTATGTGATCTTAATCCTGCCATTTATTTCATATAATCACAAATATAAGTTTTAGCAAACATAAATAAAAATAAGAGTACCACATGATCATATAAGTTTTGAACAAACTATAGCTAGGTATCTCACGGTTATTCCCAACTAATCATATAGACAATAACATAAGATGGTTAGCATGGATAGAATGCAAAACTGCTTTATAGTTGTGAAGAGCAAAAGCCATGCAAGTGGATCACGGCACGAAGAGTACATAAGCTAAAATCCACAGAGCTACTAGTGCACCGTGATCCACTTGATGGGCTTTCATACAATGGAATAGCTACCAAAACATCAAAGAATATTATCCTTGAAAAAAAATGTTTGTACAATTTCAAAAGAGGATCACGGCACGTAGAGTACGTAAACGAACGTCCACAACACTACTGGCGCGTCGTGATCCAATATTGGTTGGTGAAATGTTAAATGGTCTTTTACATTTTGAAGCACAATCCCTAGACACAACTAGACTATGGACCAAATGAAAGTGAAGAGATTGACTTTACCTTTGCTAGGACTAGACATTGCTCTTGGAGTAGAGATTCAGGACTGGGAATTTTTTTGTGGGTCTTCAAGCTTTTGATTCTTGCACCTTGAAGGAAGCAGAGGCCTTTTTAAGTCTCTCTCTCTCTCTCTAGCCTCTACCTCTCTGTCTCTTGGTCTATATTTAGCTTCACCAATATGATTTCTATTCTCCCCTTGATCTATCCTATTACCACATGCGTTATTCTCTCTCTCTCTCTCTCTCTCTCTCTCTCTCTCTCTCTCTCTCTCTCTCTCTCTCTCTCCTTTTCATGTAATAATAGACATTACCATTAGCGTTTTTAATGAAGCAAGCCAAATATAATTGTACACGTGCTAGAAGGAAATACATTAAATGGGTGGTACGACCACAATAAGTATTTTTTAACAACCGAAAAATATATGTACTATTTATGGTAAAAAATGCACACTTGGATTCATGATAAGAGAGAGACAGAGAAAGAGAGAGAGAGAGAGACAGAGAGAGAGAGAGAGAGAGAGAGAGAGAGAGCAACCTAGACGACCTCTACAAGAGAGAGAGAGAGAGAGACCTAATGAACGAGACGACCTCAAAGAGAGAGAGAGGGAGAGAGAGAGAGAGAGAGAGAGAGAGAGAGAGAGAGAGAGAGAGAGAGAGAGAGACCTAACACCGAGACAACCTCTGTAACCAAGGCACAAAGCTCCTTCAAGCATTTTCATCCAATTTAATTCCACGAAGAGAGGTATTTCCAAAGTGTTTGTGGAAGGTGGAGAGAGAGAGAGAGAGAGAGAGAGAGAGAGGGGGGGGGGGAGAGAGAGAGAGATAAATTTTCTAAGTGTTTGTTGGGTTTGCAAGAGGAAGACAGAGAGAGAGAGAGAGAGAGAGAGAGAGAGAGAGAGAGAGAGAGAGTGTTTTTGATTGCTTGCTTGGTTCGAAAGAGGAAGATACAGAGAGAGAGAGAGAGAGAGAGAGAGAGAGAGAGAGAAATAGAGGGAAGTCATGAATTGGAGCACGGCACGCGCAATGGACTGTTTTCTTTACTCAAATTTGAGCCCGCGCACCGTGATCCATACACACAGACACACACACACACACACACACACACAGACCTACCGCCGAGACAACCTCTGTAACCAAGGTGCAAAGCTCCTTCAAGCATTTTCATCCAATTTATTTCCACGAAGAGAGGTATTTCCAAAGTGTTTGTGCAAGTAGAAGAGAGGAAGAGAGAGAGAGAGAGAGAGAGAGAGAGAGAGAGAGAGAGAGAGAGAGAGAGAGAGAGAGAGAGAGAGAGATAGTGTTTTTGATTGCTTGCTTGGTTTGAAAGAGGAATATACAGAGAGAGAGAGAGAGAGAGAGAAAGAGAGGGAAGTCATGAGTTGGAGCACGGTGCGTGATGGATTGTTTTCTTTACTTAATTTTGAGCCCACGCACGGTGATCCATACAAAGAGAGAGAGAGAGAGAGAGAGAGAGAGAGAGAGAGAGAGAGAGAGAGAGAGAGAGAGAGAGAGAGAACACAAGAAGTGGATCACGACGCGCAATAGGCTATTATCTCGTCTCAAAGTTGAGCCCGCGCACCATGATGTAAAGAATGAGGATGCAAAAGAGCTACACAAGACAAGCACAAAGCACACAGAGATGGAAAGCTTCTTCTTCTTCTTCACAGAAAAGAGAGTACAAAATGAGTAAGTGCTAAAGCTGAAAAGTAGCACATATGTACATGCGGTCACTAAGTGTGAACTCGCTAGAAGCGTACTAGGCTGGCACTATAAGTGTAGTCCAGCTGTAGAATCACTGGCAGAGACCCTCCGTGTCGGTCACCTAACGCGCCAGTGAGTAAATGCCGTAAGAGGCCAAGACCCGTAGTGGATGCCAGCTCAAGGTGTAGAGCTCGACATCTCAACACTCCCCCTCGAGCTCTGCATGTCGTAGAGTCCAAGCATAGTCCGAAAACGTCGAAGCTTCTCAGCTCCGAGGGCCTTGGTAAAGATATCCGCTATCTGCTCCTCTGTGCTGACGTAGACCAAGTCGATGTCGCCCGCCAACACTCGCTCTCGAACGTAGTGGTAATGGACCTCTATGTGTTTGGTCCTGGCATGGAACACTGGGTTCCTAGCCAACTGCATGCTGCTGAGGTTGTCACAATGGATGAAAATGTGCTGGTCCACCTGCACTCCCAAGTCCTCAAGTAATGTGCGTAGCCAAGCTACCTCGCACGCCGCAACTACTGCACCTCTGTACTCGGCCTCTGTGCTCGATAAAGCAACCGTAGGCTGCTTTTTGCTGCTCCAAGTAACAGCAGCACTCCCAAAAGAGAACATGAAGCCACTCGTAGATCTCCTATCAACAATGCTACCTGCCCAATCTGCATCTGTATACCCATATAATGCTAATGGTGCATCTGCTGCATAGAACAATGCGTAGTCAAGAGTACCTTGCACATTCCTAAGTGTGCGTCGTACTCCATCCAAATGTGGCTTCCTCGGAAGTTGCATGAACTGACTCTCCAAGCCTACTGTGTAGCTCAAGTCTGGCCTCGTGATAGTCAAGTAGATTAGACTACCCACAATCTTCCTGTACATGTTGACATCCTCAACAACATCACCCTTCTCTGCACTCAGCTTTGCATTCACATCCAAGGGAATAGAAATTGGCTTACAATCAGCCATATCATACTTTGACAACATGTCCAAAGCATACTGTCTCTGTGATAGCCATACACCCTCTGGAGTCCTGATCACTTCAATGCCAAGAAAGTAGCGCAACTCGCCTAAATCTTTCATTTCAAACTCCTATTTGAGAAGACCCTTCACATGGTCAATCTCCATAGCATTGTCACCAACAATAATAAGGTCATCTACATATATGGTAATGACCACAATCCCCACATCACTCTCACGTACATAGAGTGAATGATCAGCATGAGCTCTCCTAAAACCAATACTGACAAGATACTTGGCAATCCTGTCATACCATGCTCTAGAGCCCTGCTTCAAACCATACAAAGCTTTGAGAAGTCTGCATACATAATCTGGGTAACCTGGATCGACATAACCAGGTGGCTGATCCATATACACTTCCTCTTGCAACTCACCATTCAAGAAGGCATTCTTTACATCCATTTGATGCATAATCCATCCTCTAGATGCAGCCACTGCTATGACAGCTCTCACTGTCGTCATCTTTGCCACTGGAGCAAAGGTCTCCTCATAGTCTATGCCATACATCTGTGCATAACCCTTTGCGACCAGCCTTGCCTTGTGATGCTCAATGTTACCATCAGCCTTATGCTTGGTTTTATACACCCATTTATAGCCAATAGCTTTCTTGCCACTTGGCAATGGCACCAACTCCCATGTGTCATTTGCTTCCAATGCAGCCATCTCTTCATTCATTGCATCATCCCAATGCACATTTCCAACTGCATCCTCAAAACATGTGGGCTCCACATCCTGTATCACCTTAGCCATGTAGGCTTGGTGATGCGCTAGATACCCATCATAAGTCAATTTCTGAACTGGATTTCTGACTCTATTAGATCTGCGCGGTCCTGGGTCACTCCTTTGCCCTCTAGCATCTTCTTGTACTTTCCTTACACCAGGTGTCCTGATAGCCGGAATTCCAAATTCCTCATCAAGACTTTGTTCAGAACCATCTGAATCCATGTCTACATGTGAAAAACCTGATGATGCATCAACCATAAAGGGAGGTTCATCAACCTTTTCCTTTCCTTTTCGTGATACATTCCCTGTACCTGTTGGTGGAGTAACCTGCGTACGTAGTCTAACATTCCATGGTTTCTCAACAGAGCCACGAGAAGAGGACTCTTGTGGTCCACTCAAAACCTGTGACTGTGGCCTCACATTTTGTACAACCACATCATCTTTTACATCAGCCCCAATAGTGCCATGTGCATTACTGTACCAGCTGCTCATCTCATCAAAGACTACATCTCTGCTCACTCGTAATTCTCGTGTAGTAGGATTGTAGCACCTGTACCCCTTTTGTTCAAGGGAATATCCCACAAGAATACATTTCTCTGCTTTAGGATCCAATTTCCTATGCAACTCATCTGGTACATGCACGTAAGCTATGCAGCCAAACACTTTCAAGTGTGCCAAATCAGGCTTTGTACCTGTAAACTTTTCCTCAGGTGTTACATCATGCACCGCAGCTGTAGGTGTCCTGTTCATAATGTACACAGCTGTATTTACAGCTTCAGCCCAGAAATGATGAGGCATGTTCTTCTCATTCATCAATGCACGTGCAACCTCTGCAATAAGCCTGTTTTTCCTTTCTGCGACCCCATTCTGCTGTGGAGTATATCTGCATGTAAACTGCCTGTGTATACCATGCATTCGCAGAAAATCTGAAAAATCATTGGAGAAGTACTCTCCCCCTCCATCTGACCTCAATGTCTTGATTTGCATATCTGTCTCCTTCTCAATCATGACTTTGAAGTCTTGAAAGTGACCAAACACTTCACTTTTGTTACGCATGAAGTAGACCCATACTTTCCTTGTATGGTCATCAATGAAAGAGACATAATACCTGCAACCATGTATACTTGCAGTATCGGTTGGACCCCAAACATCTGTGTGCACCACCTCAAGTGGCCTTTTACATACATTGCGCTCATGTGGAAATGAGCCCTTTGACTGTTTTCCAAACTGCCATGCTGCACACACTTTATGCATACCATCCACCTTGAATTTGGGCAAACCTTTTACAATCTGTTTTGATTGCATGCTGCGCAGTCTCTGCTCATTGACATGGCCAATGCGTTTGTGCCAAATGTCAACATCAGCCACAACACCTGTGCCCTGTGCAAATAATGCAGCTTTTACCTCAGGCATGTCTACATTCAACGTAAACATTCTGCCCACACATTTGCCCTCTGTGATCAGCTTACAACCATTCTGGAAATCTTCTACATAACAGCCATTTGGATTGAAGCGAACCTGCAAACCCTGCTCAACCATTTGTCCAACAGAAACAAGATTCTTTGTAATGTTTGGGACATGAAGTACATCTGCTAAGTACTTTGATTTCCCACTCTTCGTATTTAGAGGTATGTCCCCTACATGAGCAATGGGGTGAGCTGTGTCATCTCCTGTCTGCACATAGCGTGACACATCTGGTTTGCGCATATCTCTAAACCACTCTCCACGAGACGTCATGTGATTAGAGGCACCTGAATCCACATACCAAACATCATCTTGGGTGGAATTCTCTGCAGTCATTGTATTCATTACATGCTGCATAACAAACATGCGCTCGTTTTTGCTGTCATCTGCATCTCTGCTAGTAGATGCATAGTCCCAATAACCTTTTCCTTTTAGGAAATTTGTTATTCTGAACTTCCATGCAGGGTAGTTATTTTTCTCAAGCTTCTCAGTAACAATCTGACTGAAACCGTCAGACATCTTGAAGCACTAAGACAAAATAGCTGCAATCTGCAAAAACCTGCAAATCTGCTGAACCTGCTATCGTGGTTCCTGTAACGCTTTCTACACTCAACGAGTGTCCACAATCAAGCGTACATACAACCACTGTACTTGTACAGTAAATCTCTGTATACTGCACTTTGGAGACCTGTTCAGAAACTTGTGCGAAAAACCCCTAAAAATTTTTCGCTGCGCGAGGCGCCTTCGGCATCTGGTCGTGGATTGCGAACGAAGGGATTGTGATGCTCTTGCTCTCTTAGCCTCTCTTGCCTGCACCGAGCTCTGATACCATGTAAAGAATGAGGATGCAAGAGAGCTACACAAGACAAGCACAAAGCACACAGAGATGGAAAACTTCTTCTTCTTCTTCACAGAAAAGAGAGTACAAAATGACTAAGTGCTAAAGCTGAAAAGTAGCACATATGTACATGCGGTCACTAAGTGTGAACTCGCTAGAAGCGTACTAGGCTGGCACTATAAGTGTAGTCCAGCTGTAGAATCACTGGCAGACACCCTCCGTGTTGGTCACCTAACGCGTCAGTGAGTAAATGCCGTAAGCGGCCAAGACCCGTAGTGGATGCCAGCTCAAGGTGTAGAGCTCGACATCTCAACACATGATCCACAAAAGAGAGAGAGAGAGAGAGAGAGAGAGAGAGAGAGAGAGAGAGAGAGAGGTAGGGGGTAAAGTCTCAGACAATACAAAACAACATTTCTCACCAGTCTACCTTGGAGTAAATATCAAAGCATTGAAACCATTGCCTAAAACTAGAGTAGGATGGTTAGACGAATAGTTAGGGTATCCATATAGGCGCCAACCATTGTAGCCATGTGGAAGGAGGTGGTGGGGAAAACACCAAATGACAATTAAGGGGGAGAGAGAGAGAGAGAGAGAGAGAGAGATAGAGAGAGAGAGAGAGGGAGAGATAGATATAGGGATTTCAAGAATTGTTGCACGGTGCGCGGTAGGCTATGTTCTCCTCGCAATTTTCAGCCCGCGCACCGTGATCCACACAAAGAGAGAGAGAGAGAGAGAGAGAGAGAGAGAGAGAGAGAGAGAGAGAGAGAGAGAGAGAGAGAGAGAGAGAGAGAGAGAGAGAGAGAGAGAGAGATCCTTTGCATTTTTCTCTTGCAGTGGAACAAAGGCAACAGCAAGGAAGGCAGGGAAAGGACCAAGGCTTGCAAAGAAAGCATGTGGAAGGTCTGCTATAGTAAGAGAAAACTTCAGGTAAACCAATGAAGATATTGAAGGGACCACGAATGAAGAATATTCAGAGAAAAATTTAATTTAGAGAGATCAAAAAAGCTCAGAAATGTATTGAGCTTTATGTCCCTAAACTTCCTTTCCAAAGAGCAGTAAGACAAATTTGCGAGGAAGCATGTGCTGGTACAATGAGATGGAAGGATGTTGCCTTGCTCTATCTTCAAGAAGCAGCATAAGTTTTTTTACTGGATTATTTTAATGATACCACCATTGTTGCTGCTCATGCTCATCGGGTGACAATAATGGACAAGGAAAGTGAGACGCTCAAGAGAGCACGTTGGAGATACGATAAGCTCCTTATCCCTAATGAGTTTATTGAACCTAAAATGAAGGATATAGTGCTAATACCACTAGGCCGACAGGATCATGAGGTTAATATTCATGAGGTTACTCATGATGTGAACACCAGAGCCAGAGCTGAGCAAGAAGAAAGACGTCACCTGGAAGCAGAGAAATTAAAGAGGATAGAGACTATTGCTACTGATGAAGAGGCCAGGAGGGAAAATTATGGGCAAACTACCATAGACTTAAATGAAATAAATAATGATATTTTACATTCCATGAAAGAAGGACTACTAGCAATCATTCCCCTTGTTGATGGTACTAGGAAATTAGCTATGGATCCTATTGATATTGGTATTTTGAAAGATCCCAATGCACAAATTATAGAATCTATTGTTTATTTATGCCTAAAATAAGTTCTCTTCTCTACCTTTAAGATACTTTTTTTTGTACTTGGTCTGTAATTAAATCCTTGTTTTTTATTGTAGCTTAATAAAGAGCCAGCTCTGTCAACAAACCCATACTGAAATATATGTTTTAGATCCACAGTTGTCTGTGCCACTCCGAATAAAAAACACCCCTCATGGCACATTGGAGAGATGGTTTGTCCACTGTCCAATGCTTCAGGTCACAACTCTGGTGTTTCTATACGAATCAAATATTCATTGGAGCCTTGTATGCATTGAACAGGACAAACAAGTGGTATGGACTATCAACTCCATACAAGGAACACATTTAGAGATAAGAGTGTGAGTGTTGATAAAACCTTGAGTGTTTATTTGGGCTATGGTTGATGACCTCAATATTGTTAATAACAAATAACTTTCACTGTTCATAGATGTGTAAAAAGATTACTTCATGTCTATGGAAGGCTTTGTGGAAATCATGAACTGTACAAGGAAACCTTTAAAGCTGTCAAAGTGCCTAATCAGACAAATCCAAACTCCTGTGGTTGGAGATGTCTTCTCCATGCAGAGTACATACTACACAATTTTTTTGCTTTGAATCCATTTATGTCAAAGGTATTTCCTTGCTATGGTTTGGACCAACTTCGTGCTATGAGAGATCCCACCTATGGTTTTGTTGATTCCTTTGCCATCTCAAACCTGCAAGCAAAGCAAATCTCCCTCTGTTGACCACAAGTTAACCTAATTTTGCAGAATGCTATGGAAAATTATACCTTGGAATATTTACAAAGGTATCGCGCTTCAATTATCCAGCATCTACTATCTCTTTCAACTCCAAGAGTTTTAGATGCAGAAGACAATTTTATCGACAACCATATAGTAACTTTAACAATGATTGGTGATCAGGAAATCATGCCAATTTCCACCACTGGAAACCAAATCCTTAAAATTGACCCCATATTAGAGGAACAAACACCAGTATGCTTTGCAGTTGGAGCGGCTGATGAATCTGAAGTTGGGGTTGATCAATGTGAAGTAGACCAAGCCCTTGAAAATGCACATGTAAAATTTTTCATAGAGCCGAGGAATGCAACAGAGGTTCTAGGCCAAGTAGAGGAGGATAAGGGAGTGCCTATTATTGTGGCACAGGATGTGGGATGAATATGAGGGAGTCCAAGCTCCTGTAATTGCTATGTGAAGAGCTCTTCAGAGCCAAGAGAAGATACAGAGTGTCTTGACCATGTAGAGGAGGAGTCCAACATTGCAAATCAAAGCCAGGAACAGACAACAGAACAGGCTAACCATTTGGCCATGGAAACACAAGAGTCCTGTACTGCACAACCAAAAGAGGTGGATACCCTTGGCAATACAAAAGGGAACATCAACACTCAACAATAGAATGTCAACATTAGAAATGACCAATATGGACTCTTGCTTCAAGTAGATATGGTTGTTCTGGTAATATCCATTGTACTTAAATAATATACTCTTTTTTGTTTCTAACTACTTATATGTATGCACACAATGATTGTAGAGACTAGTTATCTTGGATCTCAATGGATTGTTGCTACTACGACAGCCGTATAGTGTACATACAGAGTCCTCCTATTTACGTAGTTTCCACTTGGGAAATCTCAGAGTAGTAATTCGACCAGGCACAAAGGAATTTTGGAATTTTTTGATTCCACGGTATAGGGTTGCTATCTGGTCTTCAATGCAGGCCCAAAACTTGAATCCCCTTGTTACCATAGTTTGCAATTTGGCTGAAATTCAGAGATCGGATTTTTACTTTGTGTGTAGTCAAAGAAATTATAATACCATTGCGGAACATTTCCACCCAACTAAAGCTAATGTACCACTTTTTTGCAAGCCCTTTGAATAGATAAATGTGCCTTATGATTCTCTCAATACTTTGTTGATTGATGACACACCATATAAGGGTTTACTTAATCCACCTGGTACTACTATTTCCCCACCTTCATTTGAAGGGCATCTTCACGAATTTTACCTAGGGGACATTTTGGTCCCATACCTCCTGCAAGGAATGTACTTAAGTCCATTGACAAAATCGGAATTTTCAATTACAAATGTACTTAGTAATTCATTGTTTATACCTTGAATTGATATTGTCTACCTGTCTATGTGTTTCGAATACTCAGAGGGAGTCAGAGAGAGAGAGAGAGAGAGAGAGAGAGAGAGAGAGAGAGAGAGAGAGAGAGAGAGAGAGACTTGAGCAAACACTTGATATTAAGATCAAACTAGTCAAAAGTTACATTTTGTTGAAGCCATTTAGGATAGATTACATGGGCACAATTTGAATACGGCCAGAAAGATCTCCACACAAAAAATTCTTCTCTGTTTGTTGCATTACTCTTTGTCCATCCAGCAAGAAATAAAAGTTTACGGAGTCAATGTTGGCAATCTCCTCCACTATGTCATGTCAAAGTTGCAAAAGATTACATTTTTGCCTTATTGTAATTACTCTCATAAGATCTAGGTGTTTGTCCACCACTTCCACGTCTGTGACATCATTGTTTGCCAAACTTGTTGCCTCTTGATCCATAGGGACATAGCAACCTTCAACAATGTGAGAATGCTTGTACCAAAAGGAGATTATTAATGTCTGTGTCGCAAGCATATACTTGACAATGAAAGTGTCAAGAGAAATCTCGCAACATATGCCATCGGTTTCTTTCGCATACCATCCTCGATCAAGAAGCTTATCACACAAGAGGGAATCAAATGATTTGCAAAGAAGCATAGTTTTAGCATCATGTACTTTGCAGGTATGAAATAACTCAACCAAGAGACCAACAGGATAGCAATTTTCAAGTTTCACCAATTTAGTGGGTACAGAGTTTTGGAGAGACCTCTGAACATCCCTATAGAGCTTGCTCCTCAATGCCTCACTCATTGTTGTGTCAGGAATGGGCCAATCCACGGTTGGTAGTGAAACCTTCACCAACACTCCTCTCTGATTCCTTTGATTGAATTGGTAGAAATGGTCATAGAAGAAAATACCCTCGTCTGCAAGGCTTTTGCTAATTTTTCCCGCATATTGCAAGACCCCAATATGAGCATGGGTCATAGAGATGAGACCTATAATGCACTCCAGTGGCTCCCATTCCTCATATGAGGAAGGATATACATCAGTGAATGTAAGAGAATGGAAATAAATACAAACATCTGTATAACCTAATTAAATATCTGTAATAAGAGAAGAAAAAAAAGATTCACATTTTGAAACGTAAGATAACATTTATAAAGGAGTGCTAAATAATTAACTCACAATTGCACTGTGGATTATGCACCATGGAGACATCATCACCATTAGCAATCACATCAAAGTGAGTGAAAACATGTTGAACAAAGACTTATTTCACAGTCTTCTTACCAACCTCAACTTTGAAATTCAGAACTCTTGCTTTCCATGCAAAACGAAACATATTTGTTGCTTTTGAGATTTTTCTCCTTCTTGGCTGCATAAGAACCCAAGAACCTTTTCTTATCCTCTGGTCTTGCCACCTATTATCATTAGTGAGAGAGTTTGAGATTGAGATAGTGCTTATGCTACTACATGGTCTTCTTGGCACACGAATGGTGAGGCTAGTTGGGGACACTGTAGAGAAATCTCTAGAACTTCTTGGGCGGGTAAAAGACGAAGCCATAGGTATAATGGAGGGAGAATGAGTTTGAAAGCCTTTCATAAAGGTAGTGGATATATTTTAATGAAGGGAGAGAGTTAGATCAATTAGTAGTCAGGTTTCAGCTCGGGGGGTTCACTCTGTATAAAAATACCATATCACGTGCGTTCAGGACATGTTTGTAAAACCCCTTATCTGTGAATTTTTTTAAGAATATAATGTACCCTTTTCTTTTAAAATCCGTAAGTTTTTTTCAAATTTGAAAAAATAATGCCCTTTTGTATATATATTTCTGTAAGTTTCAAGAACTTTAAATACCCTTATGTTGAACTCACGTGATAGGTTACATTTTTATTAGGTGACCTCCCCGGGGGTTTCAACAACTTGACACAGCTAACAGTGGGCCCTACTTTGTGAGACGAGGAAGTTACCTTACAAATATGGGACAAAACTCAATATTTTAAAATGTTTTCTTTAATTTTTGTGTTATTTTCCATGCATTTCTACATTATGTAAGGTTGTTGCTCATTGGTGGCACCTTCTTTTCTCTCTCTTCAATCCAGCCCTCCAAATGACCTCCTAGATTTCCTAATGATGGCCATAGAGGTGGACCAATGAGACTTAGGCTAGAGTAGATTTAGTTTAATTCATTAAAAAACACTTGATAAAAGAACCAATAGAAATCAAGCTCTCTAGAAGACTATTGGACAGTCTCCCAAGGGGTCCAATGAGCATTCAGTAGCCCAATGGCTTGTTGCCTGATTCCTATTGGCCTGAAGTCCAAGAGGTCCAATGAGAGATTAGTCGATTTATTTAAATACCTAAAGATCTTATAAAAGGAAAAAGAGGGACACATGTCACAAGGCTATCCCTTATGCTTCTTATTTGTCATTGGCTAAGCTTTGCAGGGGCCAATAGGATGTCAACATGAGTGATTAGCAAGAGGGGTCGACCAAGAGAGAGAGAGAGAGAGGGGGAGCTGATTTTTGCAAGGCATTATCACACACACACTCACACAAGCTCATGTGTGAAGTAAATAAGACTATCTCCTTCTCAAGATTTAATGGAAAGCTCATCATCTACTCCAAGCTTGTGAGAAGGGAGGCTTACACCAACAACTCTTGGCTTTGTGATGCAAATCAAACCAAGAGCCGAGCTGCAATGCATGCTCATCTCCTCTACCATCCTAATTACTAAGCTATGCTAAGCTATTAATAGTGATTATGTGAGGAGGCATACTTCATTCTGGTAAGAATACTCCTTCTTCCTCTTGATCTACTCTCATACCCCACTAGCTTTCACCATCTTCGAAGGTGTGTGAGGTCTTGGGTCTGAGACCGTGAGGGAATTGATGTTGTGTTTTTAGTTGTGTAAGCTAGGTGCTTGAAGACTCCATCTTCATTGCACCATCAAGTTATTACAGGAACACAAAGTATTGTATTGTAAAATGTCTCCCTTGATGGGGGAAACCTATAATACAAAACCTTTTGGAGGGGGACCGGCTCTATAAAAATCCGGTTCTCAACTATTGTCAATAGGTTAATTTCTCTCTCTTTTGAAGTATTTTTCTTGCCTATCTAACTAGGTCTCATGCTTTTGTTGCTTTCTCTACTATCGAAGCACTCTTGCTATGCTCATTAGGAATCTATTCTTAATGAAATGCTCACTGTGTCTATGTTATTTTCTGCTACACACAAGTTACTAGACCATTAAATGTTACATTGGTATCAGAGCACAAGGTTTCTCTTTTCTTGCTCAAGAAGAGAGTTCCTCAATATAACTATAAATGGTTGGTATTATTAATTGCAATTGAGTAAGTAGAATAGGGATTTTTCAGCCTTGCAGTGCTCCTGCTTCATGAAAATAATGGGGCATCACCGTCGAGATATATGGTCTTAATAGTGGAGTCCTATGGGGCTTGCCTACGGCTTAACCACTATGGAGCTATTAGAAGGTTGACAGGAGACACTATTGTTTTGGTGGTGAAAGACCCTCTCTTATATTCCTTGCAACTCATGATATTCGAGCCACAGGTACAAGAGCTTGAGTTAAGAGGAGTAGCAACAACTAGGGATTGAAGTGCCAAAGTACACTTAAAAAATTTACACCTAAAAGTTGTTAGAATGGCTGACAATTGTAAAGACAGTGAAATTAATGTTGATAGCTTTGATTTTGCTAATCAATAGGCTACTCATGACGCCCCTATGCTTGTCAATTACCTTGGTACTAGGCTTCAACAAGCCATGGGCAATCCATTGCTCCAAAGTGAAGTGCAATGGCAGCTACGTGCTCATGGGATTCTTCAAACTCCCCACCAAGATGAGAGAGTACCTAGGAAGCCTCCTTGTGAGACTTCCGAAAGAGGCCTCTCTCTAATAAGGAAGAAGTAGAGGATTTGTACAAAGGGCTCAAAAATTTACTACTTGATGATGCATCTCCTTCCCAAAGAAGAACTCAAGTTTCAATGGTAGAGCCCCCACCAAAAGAACAAGAAAGAAATGAGTCTTCTATCACCTCGAGCGGAGATGGCTCCATGAAGACAGCGGGCAAAACCCTCTCCAACACCCCCTAAACAGAGAGATCATTGCACAATTCTCCACACCATAGTTCAAAGAGGGACGATAGAAAATAAGAGAAGAAAAACGCAAGAAAGAGGTCACCCTCTTCTCCATCTTTTTCATCTTCTTCCTCTTATGAAGAGAGTGATGGTGTAGACAAGGAGGAACAAGGGAAGAAAAAGGCAAGAAAGAGGTCACTCTCTTCTCCATCCTCCTCAAATTCTTCCTCTCCTGAAGAAAGTGATGGTGCAACTTTTGAAATCTCAAAAAGTGGAAGAGGTCATCCAAGCTCAAAAAGTTCAAAGAGGGAGGAAAGAACATCTCTTTCCTTACCTAGAATGGCACCGTTGGTGCTACAAACAAAGTTTTGGCCTTCATCCAACAATTCGATGTGGAGTTTGGAGACGACTACGCCATGTAGCTATGCATTTTATAGTCAATGGTGGTCAAGACTGCGAGCAAACGGTGAACCTCCATGAAAATGGAAAGCTTTAAACGCATCCATCATGAAGCAATTTCTGGCTATACCGATGCCAAAGACAAAGTACTCACCGAATGGCAAAGCTTGAGGTCTCTCCCTACTGTCTTCAAAAAGATGGATTTTGGAGAGCAAAAACAACAATTTTGTGTGGGTTTAACTGAAGATATGGTGGAGTATGTCAACTCCCAAAGGCCACGCACCATATCTGCAGTCATACACCATACTATGGTGGCTTCACAAATTAATTTCCAACAAGGGGCTAAGAGAAATTTTAAGCCCACGGAGAACAAGGATCGTAATTACAAGCCCAAGGGGAAGGGCAATGTCCAGAAGTCTCCCAAAGGCAACTCCGACAACAAGAAAGTTAAGGAGAAGGTATTTTATAGAGGCAAAAATAAACTCTCTCTTGAAGAGCTTGAGCGTTATCGTAAAGATAACTGTTGTTTCAAGTGCGGGGAGCAAGGGCATGCCTATCATGCTTGTCCCCACAAGAATACACGAAATGAGCTTCCTAGAGCTACCTTGGTCAAAATCCAAGGAGAGGAAGCTCACCACAAAGGATATCCTCTATGCCATGTTTGGGGAAAGGTAAGAGAACATGATTCTTCTATTCTCTTTGACCCTGGTTCTACTCACAATTTCATATCCACAAAGTTGGCCACCAAGCTAGGCATCCAAGCCTATGAGATGAGAGATGTCCTACCCGCCAATGGTGCTTCAAGGGGCAAGAAGCCTCAATCACTACCTTAATTGGGAAATTGAGGCTCCATGTCCAAAGCTATGTGGACAAGGAGGACTTCTTTATCTCTCGTCTCAAGCACGAGGATGTAATCATAGGGGCACCATGTTTTGATTGCATGTCTGCCAATGTTGAATTCCCTTAAAGGAAAATCTGCTTTAGGTTCAAGGTAAAAGATATGTACATAGATGCTAAGGAGTTGGGTAACACCATACCCACTGTACATACGCAAGCTTTCAATAAGTCAATAAAGAGCTCTATTTCCGTGTACATGATTTTTGTTAAAGATTCTCAGAATGAACCTAATGCTTTAGCAAAATAAAATATAAACAACCATAAGGAATTAGAGTTATTCAACTTTCTCACGGGATTTCAAGATGTTTTTATTGACAACATCCCTTGTGAACTACCTCCTAAATGAGGCAATCATGACCATGCTAATTGAAATTCTTCTAGGAAGTTCACCACCTAATAAACCTCCTTATAGAGTTTCCCAAGCTCAACAAGAGGATATTATGCGGCAAGTGCATGCGTTAGTTGAGAAGGGCATGGTTAAGTCTATCTCATCTCCATTTTGTTTACCCGTGTTATTAGTGCAAAAGAAAGACGGCACATATTGTATGTGTGTCGACTATAGAGCACTAAATAGGATCACTATCAAGAATAGGTATCCTGTTCCACGGGTAGAAGACATATTTGATAAGCTACAAGGATTGACCTAAAAAATGCTAACATCAAATAAGGAAAAGAAAAGTGGATACCATCATCTAAACCCTGTTGAGCAAGCTCTAGGCATATATGAAAAGCAACATCTTGCAGTTCTACATGTCTTAGACTCGTGGAAGCACTATTTATTTGGGACTCCGTTCATTCTGCGGACGGATCACCAAAGCCTTAATTCCTTCATGACGCAGACCAAGCTCTCCGATAAACAAATGAGGTGGGCAAATTTCCTTTTCCAATTTCTTTTTCATAATGCTCACATTGCTGGCAAGCATAATCAAGTAGCCAATGCACTGTCAAGACGCCCGAGAGTGAATGCAGTTTCCATAGCAACTCACAATTATCTATCTTCTATGATAGATGAGTATGCTAGTGATTCTGATTTTAGAGATGTGATTTCAGCCCTTGCACTAGGGAAGAAAGAGGAAACATTTACCTTACAAGATGGTTATCTTCTCTATGGGAATAGACTATGTGTTACTAACTCACTACGTGATAAAGTAATGTATAAATTCCATGCTCCTCCTTATGCGGGGCATAGAGGTATTCAATCTACCCTAAAAGGGATAGAAACATATTTCAATTGGCCTTCCACGAAAGCAAACATACAAGAGTATGTTTTTAAATGTGTGGTATGCCAAAAGACGAAGTTTGATAGAGGGAAGCAACCTGGATTGCTTCAATCTTTGCCAATCCCTAATTCACCATGGGAGATCATATCCATGGATTTTATCTTTGGATTGCCTAAGTCTATCCATGGGAATACGGGAATATGGATGATAGTAACAGGTTCATCAAAGAAGTCAATTGGCCTTGGCCTTTGGGCATCAACACGAGGGTATGAGTAAATTATTTATTAAACGAAAGGGAGGGTGGGGAGCTAACTACAAATCCACGTGGTGTGTGTGTGTGTGTGTGTGTGTGTGTGTGTGTGTGTGTGTGTGTGTGTGTGTGAGAGAGAGAGAGAGAGAGAGAGAGAGAGTGGTGTGTGTGTGTGTGTGTGTGAGAGAGAGAGAGAGAGAGTGTGGGTGGTTAAAAAAAGGCAGGGAGACCTTTGAGGGAGATTTTAAAAAAACACACACACATTGACCAGTTTTAAGAAACAAAAGTCTATTCACTTTTTCATCTGGTACAAAAAGAGGGAGAGACTAAAAAGAAAGGTCTATTTATCTATTACAAAAGTTACGGAGGTGTTCTATTGAGGAGAATCTAGAGAGATCCTCCCATCTCTTTGAGGTAAAAAAGGGACGGCATGGCACCTAGAGAGAGAGAGAGAGAGAGAGAGAGAGATGTCATGTGTTCAGGTGAAGACTGACTAAGGAAGAGATATTATTTTTCTCTAGATGGTCTTAGCATAGTGTAGGTAGGGGTGGAGGGCTACGATCACCACATTCATCTTGCACTACAAGATGTTCAAGGCATTGTGTAGGCAAGGTTGAAGGGCATAGGTTGAGCGCACTATCTCAACATAACGATGGTCTAGTGAATGATGTGCACTGCTTGCATAGTATCTTGAATCCTCGTCCTCCATATGTACTTTCTTCAAATGCCATCATCTAGATAGTTTCTTGCATTGCAATGCCTTGCCCTTGGACCTTGGCCTATGGTTTGGAGGTGCATGCTCTGTTTGCATGTGATAGCTTCAAAGCATCATGTGTATAGTAATGAGTGGAATGGCATGTGGTATGTGGCATAGGTGGGGTTGTAGAGCAAGGGAAGAGACACCAAGTGATGGTGAGGTGGGTCAAGGGTGTTGTATAAGTGTGTGATGGAAACGGGGCCAAGGGTGTTTTAGTTTCTAGCTCACGTATTTCCTTATTATCTTGAAAGAAAATTACTTAGGTGATCGTAAAGTTGCCCCAGTAGGTCTGCATGATTTTGGTTTGGAGTTTAATAGGGGACATCTTATGAGATAGCTCGTTGATGAGTCAAAATTGCAAAGCAAAAGGATTTCTCTCTGTGCTTTCCATGTGGGAAGATCTCCCTCTCTCTCTCTCTCTCTCTCTCTCTCTCTCTCTCTCTCTCTCTCTCTCTCTCTCTCTCTCTCTCTCTCTCTCGGTATGGCCCATGGGTCACCCACACTCCTTTTCTCTCGGTGCCCCACATCCAATATTGTCTCTATCTTTCTCTCTCTCTTTCGGGCAGCGAGAAAGCCATTCTCTATTTCTCTTTGTCTCACTATGTTGGAGAAGCGTAGTTGCCTATCTTTGCCCTATTCAAGAACAAGCAAATGTGTTTTTTTCAAATATGAAAGGGCTAGAGCACCGCTACCCATGGTATGTTGAAGCACAACAAGCATCTTCTTTTTTCAACAATAGACATCGATGAGAGTTGGGGAGGGTGTAGAGTGGATGGCAGAGACGTTGGTACTGAGGACGGATCAAAGGGAAGTCCTCACAACTAGGAAGAGCGGAGGTGGAGGCCACTAATAAGACCTGGGAAGGGTCATTTCTCTCTCTCTCTCTCTCTCTCTCTCTCTCTCTCTCTCTCTTTCTTTGTGTGTGTGTTGGACCTATTGAGGAGTCCAATCAAATGGCAGAGATGATCCGGGAAACAATCAATGAATCCACCTAGATCATATAGATGGGACATAAGGGGGAGAGCAACAAATCAAGAAAGGAAGAGATGAAAACCATGACAAATGGGGTGGGTTGTGTTGAAGAGGTTTCTTGAGGCAATGGCTTTCTGCAAGTGCGTCAGTTTAGGGCATGCATTTCTCTCTCTGTGTCTCGCTACTTTTCATACAGAGAATTCGATAGGGGGAATAGGGAACACACCCAGCACACAAAATATATGCCCCTCTATAGCCCAGGGATTCCACAACACCCCTAACCTCTCAAATAACACCTTCAAATTGGCTAATTTACACTAACAAGTCCACTTTAGCACACATAACAACTATCTCACAACTTGCAAAAAACACCTTGCAGCACAAATGCACCCACACTATTCAACTCACCCCTTCCGACTCACAAAGCACCCCAATTCTTCCCTATTGGTAGCACCCTTCAAGCTGCAAGCAAACCCTCTGCAAGCACCGGTCAATACACAAAGTGCGAGAGAAACGTAGGGGAATGGAAAGAAGCAACATGAGAGATAGGGGCAAATATGTGGTATTATTGCATAGGAGAATTGTACAATCAAGTATGCAGCTTCAATGGCAAGCTTTGCACTACACAGGCTTGCAACTCTCAATCACACACTCCGGCCAAAAAGCCAACCTTTGTCAAAGACCCCAAAAAATGAACATCTATCTCCTTTTATAAGGGTGTGTCTAGGAGACCTATAAAAGAAAAATGGATGAGATTCTTCTCGCGTGGCCTCCAGTTAGAGCTCTTTTTGGAATTTGTTTGCATTGCCACCACTTGGTATATTTGATTTTTGGAAACAATTGCATGGTGGGTACATCCTCCTAATATCCGCCCAATTCGGCTACCCCGCTTGCTCCTCTTGGGGCTTTGAGTTCCCTCTCTAACCCTTGATGTCCTCTACTGGCCGAATAGACCTCAAACTGTCTCCTTCTCTTTTTTTTCCCTGCGGGACCCTCTCCTTGTTGAGGCAATAGCGACCTCGCTATTGGGGGGGGGGACTCATCTCCTCAAAAGTTTGGTGGACAGGCCGCTAAGGCAAAGAGAACATCCCCCTAGTGGGCACGCCACATCATCACCGTCGTCAACGGCCTACACCAGCCAGCAACGCCAGCGCGCCCCTGGCGCACCACCATCTCAGCTCAAAACAACGCCCAGCACCGCCGTCAACACCATCAGCAACGCCCCACGGGCCTTCCACCATCGCCAACAGAGCTCACAACAAGCTCACGCTTCTCATGCTCTTTAGTGGCCTCACAGACTAGCTTATATACTACAGCATCCCAGGCCCACGACTCGCATATGGGGCAAATACCTGCCACGTGGCATCCCGTGAAGCCCAAGCCTTCAAGGCTTTGGAAAAACCACCTTTTGTTTTAAAAAAAAACAAACTTTGTTTCCTCTAACTTGCCCTGCGTGCCCATTGGCCCCTGATGATCCATTTGCCGAGCCGTAGAACCCGGCAGAAAACTCATTGAGCCGACTCCGTCTTCCCCCAACTTTTCCACACTTCACGACTCTCCTAGCCCTCGAACCGAGGCCGCCAAAACCCGGTCAAATCATCTGCAATCAACTTCGGGCAAAGGAACCCAATCTTCCGGCTTCCATATTTTTGCGCTCCGGGCTTTGTTTGACATGCAGTCACTTCTTGCTACCTCCGTATGATGCATACCCTACAGTAGAACTTTGTTGGTGCTCAAAAGATTCTAGATGGTGCATTTTCTAATGCGGCCAAGTGGGCTCAGACCCAACCCCTGAAAAAAATTCAACTGGCCATAAAATGCAAACCATAGCTCTGATCCGCAATCTAAAAAGACAAGTAGGCTCCATGAATTGAGCTTTACACACCTGTACCTCGACTCCCACTTGGACCACTTGTCCCTAGCTGCCCTGTCCGAAAAGAATCTGCAATCCACTGAAACTTCAACCTTCAATATCTTAGGCTCCGTAGCTCGGTTTGATAAGCCGTCTGGGCCTGCTCCTTCAGCACTTTGCATCTCCTTCATCTGTTCACCAAACTAGCCCCTCATGGAACCTTCCTTGGCCTATAAGCAGCATCAGGCATACAATTCCCCTGCTACCTATCATCCCATGAAATTCCTAGCTGCTCCAGCACTTTGCCATACTTTTGCTAGCCTGCATATACCTGCCCATGTCACCTTCTAGAGTCGACACACTTTGGTTGCACCGTCATTGCCACCCCCCAGTTGATAATTTATGCTCAACGACATAAAAGCTTTACTCCACTACTAACTGCAAACCCCGGCACACACTATGAGAAAACTAAAACCATATGTACACAGTTTTATTGCATCCTACTACCAAACCTTCAAGTGGGTTGCCCCACCCCTACATCATATAGCTTCCACCAGGATCAAACACATCGTTGATATCTTCCACCTATTTGTAACTGCTCACCAGAGTTTCGCACCCCAGCACCTAGACCACCATGTGTGTAGGTTGCCCATAGCCTACATTCTACACTCCATGCATTCCTTTGCAATCTGTCTACTCCATACCAAGCAACACCAAGCATATCATCATCAAAAAAACATGTACCTGACACCAAGCTCCAACACATGTCTAACCCTCCCTCCCAACCAAATAAAGTGGAGGCCTTGAGCATATACCCCTGCAATCTGCTGAACCAGCCTCCATAGAGTTGTATCTACCATCTTTATCATCAATCATAGCTTACATACCTTCATTGGAAGCAAAGTCACTGTGTGGGATTCTTCTTTCTCCACCATTGGACATGTCAACCGCATCGGAATCCCCTCCTTCTTTGGCATCACAACCTCCTCTTTGGCCACACACTCCATTCCAGCATCATCGAGCCCTTCCTCGTCAAATGGCCCTTCAAGGTCGATCAGTACCTTTTGCTCTTCAGCTTCAATCACCTGCTCTTTAAGCACCTCTTCTACCGCTCCATCATGCTCCTCCATGGAAGAGAGAAACTTGTTCTCTACTACATCCACCTCGACATGGAGCTTCTCCTCGTTGACAAGCTCTTCCACCCTCGGGACATGCACATCACCTACTGTAAATCTCCAAGGAACATAACCAATAGTAGGTCTTACCTCAACAGGCTGGGCATTCCGAGCACTTGGAATCACCCTTTGTGGGACCAAGGAGCACTTCGCTACATTCGCAACAGGCATATAATTTGCTGGCTTTAACACGCCCAGCTCCAACTCCTGCTTCACCTTTCTGCTCTTTATCTTTGCCAGGTAGAACATGTCTTCATAGGTATCTGCACCATCTTCAGCCTTTTCTCTAATCCTCGGATGAAAGCACTCTAGCAGCTTTGACAGCTTCAAATATTGATTGCTTTTGACCCCAGTAGCAATCTCCAACTGCTTCCAATAGACTTCAAATTGCTCAATGAAAATAGAGAAATCTTTACTTACATCCTGGTGTACTGCCTTCATCCTTGCACCAGCTTTTTCCGTCATAATCACCTCTTGAAACCGCTCCAGAAACTGACTCTACAACCTTTGCCATGATTCTCGATCACTGCTCTTTAAACCATTGAACCACACCTTGGCTCGTCCTCACATCAACGGCGGCACCATCTGTAACCTTTTTGCATCCGTTGACATATGCATCAACAGCAGAAGCCATAGCTCAAAATCTACTAGCCAATCCTTGGGATCTTTAATGCCCGTAAATATGGGGCCAAAACCTGGCTCCACCATCTCTGTCAGCTTCAAACTCGACCATCACCCAACCGCTTTGTTGGCTAAAAACCATCGCTTCAAACCTCAAATTGGAGCATCAGATAGCTCCTCCGTGGGGGCACCAGAAGATGGAGAGGGGAAATAGGGAACACACCCAACACACAAAATCTCTGCCCCTCTATAGCCCAAGGATTCTGCAGCAACCCTAACCTCTCAAATAACACCTTCAAATTGGCTAATTTGCACTAACAACTCCACTTTAGCACACATAACAACTATCTCGCACCTTGCAAAAAACACCTTGCAGCACAAATGCACCCACATTGCTCAACTCACCCTTTCTGACTCACAAAGCACCCCAAGTTTTCCCTCTTGGTAGCACCCTTCAAGCTGCAGGCAAACCCTCTGCAAGCACCGGTCAGTACACAAAGAGCGAGAGGAAAGGAGGGGAATGGGGAGAAGCAACACGAGAGATAGGGGCAAACATGTGGTATTATTGCATAGGGGAATAGTACAATCAAGTATGCAGCTTCAATGGCAAGCTTTGCACTACACAGGCTTGCAACTCTCAATCACACACTCCAGCCAAAAAGCCAACCTTGGTCAAAGACCCCAAAAAATGAACATCTATCTCCTTTTATAAGGGTGTGTCTAGGAGACTTAAAAAGAAAAATGAATGAGCTTCTCCTCCCATGGCTTTCACTTAGAGCTCTTTTTGGAATTTGTTTGCATTGCCATCCCTTGGTATATTTCATTTTTGGAAACAATTGCATGGTGGGTACATCCTCCTAATATCGGCCCAATTCGGCCGCCCCGCTTGCTCCTCTTGGAGCTTTGAGTTCCCTCTCTAACCCTTGTTGTCCTCTACTGGCCGGATAGACCTCGAACTGTCTCCTTCTCTTTTTTTTTCCCTACGGGACCCTCCCCTTGTTGAGGCAATAGCGACCTCGCTATTGGGGGGGTGGGGGGGGGGGGGGGGGGGGGGGGGGGGGGGGGGTTGTGACTCATCTCCTCAAAACTTTGGTGGACGGGCCGCTAAGGCAATGAGAACATCACCCTAGCGGGCACGCCACATCAGGACCGCCGTCAACAACCTACACCAACCAGCAACTCCAGTGCACCCCTGGCGCACCACCATCTCAGCTCAAAATAGCGCCCAACGCCGCCGTAAACACCATTAGCAGCACCCCACAGGCCTTCCACCATTGCCAGCGGAGCTCAGTCATTCTCTTTAGTGGCCTCACGAACTGGCTTATATACTGCAGCATCCCCTGCCCGCGACTCGCATTTGGGGCAAATACTCGCCACGTGGCATCCCGTGAAGCCCAAGCCTTCAAGGCTTTGGAAAAACCACCTTTTTTTAATTTAAAAAAAAATTTGTTTCTTCTAAGTTTCCCTACCTGCCCTTTGGTCCCTGATGATCCATTTGCCGAGCCATAGAACCCGGCAAGAAACTCATTGAGTCGACACCATCTTCCCCCAACTTTGCCACACTTCACGACTCTCCTAGACATCGAACCGAGGCCGCTAGAACCCGATCAAATCATCTGCACAATCAACTTCGAAAAAAGGCACCCAATCTTCCGGCTTCCATATCTTTCCGCTCCGGGCTTCGTTTGACATGCAGACATTTCTTGCCCCCAAAAAAAATTCAACTGGCCATAAAATGCAAACCATAGCTCTGATCTGCAATCTGAAAAGACAGGTAGGCTTCATGAATTGAGCTTTACACACCTGCACCTTGACTCCCACTTGGACCACTTGTCCCCAATTGCCCTGTCTGGCAAGAATCTGCAATCCACTGAAACTTCAACCTTCAATATCTTGGGCTCCGTAACTCGATTTGATAAGCCGTTTAGGCGTGCTCCTTCAGCACTTCAAGCTCTTCATTCCTAGACCCAAAAGTTGCACTTTGCATCTCCTTCATCTGTTCACCAAACTAGCCCCTCATGGAGCCTTCCTTGGCCTATAAGCTGCATCAGGCATACAATTCCGTTGCTACCTGTCATCCCATGACTTTCCTAGTTGCTCCAGCCCTTTGCCATACTTCTGCTAGCCTGCATATATCTGACCATGCCATTTAAAAACATAGCATTAGAAGTACATTCATAAAATCTTGATCCCATGATGTGAAATATTGTAGTATTTTGATCGTTAAAAGAATCTTTTCATCTAAGACCTCTTAAAATATTTTTTTATTTCTTATTCTTATTAAACCTATCATTTCTTAAGAAATTATTTTATTATTATCACATTGTAAGCATTGACAAGGTTCATACTATCCTTAAGCTATATTCCTTGCATCCATCTAGCATCGTCAAAAGGATAATTTTTGAACTTAATAAGATATAGTCGGATAATCTTACCATGTCGTAGTACCTTGTCTTCATGCCGAAGGATAGCTTCGGGTTGTAGCACCTCTTCTTGGTCTTCAACTTCGGGAGGGTCTTCAATAATTGGTTCAGTTGGTGGCTCTCCTTTGTAGGGCTTAAGTAGGCTTACATGAAAGGCATTGTATATGAGCCAATGGTTGGGCAACTTGAGTTGATAAGCCGTCTCATTGATGGGCTTCAAGATATGGAAAGGACCATAGTATCTTTTTGCTAGTTTAGCATAATACTTTTGATGGCCCGTAGGATTTTTGCCCGTCGTTTGCCTTAATCAACCCTTAGGAAACTTGAGTAAGACCCAATCATTTTCTTTGAACATTAAGGCTCTTCTGTGCTTATCAGCAGCAACTTTTTGCCTTTGTTGAGAGATGGATATAGCCTCCTTAATCTTTTGAAAAGATTCTTGTAGGTCACGGCTATACTCATCTCGGCTGCAAAGATCTTCCCATGTACTTTGAGTAGCAACAGGCGACTTTTAGGTCTTCCCTCAATGATCTCAAAAGGTGCTTTTCCCGTAGAAGTATGTACAATATTATTGTAGGCATAATCTACAAGAGGTAAGTAATTTTCCCATTGTGAGCGTTGATCTACTTTGGTAACATAAGTCGTAAGTAGATCGAGTATCGTAAGATTGGCTATCTCACTTTGGCCATATGTTTGTGGGTGATAGGCCGAAGAGAAATTCAATCTTGTTCTTAGATTTTCAAAGAGACCTTTCCAGAAATTACTGGTCATTCTAGGATCTCTATCTGACATGATGGATGTGGGTAATCTATGGTGCTTGAAAATCTGAGATATGAAGAGAGTTTTCATTTAATGTGCCTTAATAATCTTTTTGACAAGAATAAAATGTGCTTGTTTTATAAACTTGTTGACTATTGTCCATATTACTGTATTCACATGGATAGACTTCGGTAATCCAAAGATAAAATCCATGGATATACTCTCCCATGGTGAATTTGGGATAGGCAATGGCTCGAGGAATCCAGGTTGCTTCCCTCTGTCATACTTGGTCTTTTGGCATACTACACATTTTTGAACATACTCTTGTATGTCCACTTTCATGGTAGGCTAATAGAAGTACGTCTCTACTCATCAAAGAGTAGATTGAATACCTCTATGCCCCGCATATGGAGGAGCATGGGATTCATACATAACTTTCTTACGAAGGGAATGGGTAACACATAGCCTATTGTCGTGGAGAAGATAACCATCCTGCAAAGGTGAATGGTTCCTCTTTCTTCCCCAAAGCAAGGGCCGACATTATGTCTCTAATGTCAAGGTCAGTAGCATACTCATCTATCATAGAGGATAGATCATTGTGAGTAGCTAGCTATAGACACCGCATTAACTTTTGGTCGTCGTGAAAGTGCATCGACCACTTGATTGTTCTTACCAGATATGTGAGCAATATGGAAATTAAATTGCGAAAGAAAATTTTCCCACCTCATTTGTTTGTCGGAAAGCTTGGTTTACGTCATGAAATACTTGAGACTTTGATGGTCGGTTTGTAGGATAAATGGATTCCCCAATAGGTAGTGCTTCCATGTGTCTAGGGCATGTAGAACAACTAAAAGCTCTTTCTCATAAATGCCCAAGACTCGTTCATCAGTATTGAGCCTTCGGCTCTCATATGCTATGGCATGCCCTTCTTGAAGCAAAACTGCTCCAAGGCAATCACCACAAGCATCAGATTGGACCTCAAATGGCTTTGAGAGATTCGGAAGCACGAGGATTGGTTGGGAAGTAAGCTTCTATTTTTTATAGTTATATGGTTTAGTGCTCGATAATCCACACACATACAGTATGTACCATCTTTCTTTTGCACTAAAAGGACTGGAGAACAAAAGGGAGAGGAACTAGTCCTCAGCATCCCTTTTTCTACCAATTCCTGTACTTGCCTCATGATCTCCTCTTATTGATCTTGTGAGACTCGATAAGGAGGTTAGGCAGTGAGCAACCTGGAAGGAGCTCAATGCGATGGTCATCATCCCCTCGTGTTGGAGGTAAGTCCATAGGGATATCATCGATGAACACATCTTAGAATCCGTTTAGAAAATTAGAAAAATCTAACTCTTCTTGATTCCTACCATTTACATTTGATGAAACATTAGTATATTTTAGAGACTCTTTGACAAAAATCATGTACGCAAAAACTGAGCTCTTCATTGACTTATCAAAAGCAACAGGATTTACAAGTGGAATAGTGCGACCACTCTCACTAGCATCTATATACATGTTCTTTCCCCTGTAGGTGAAGTGGATTCTCCTTTCAGGGAACTTCATGTTGGCAGCCATGCGATCAAACCATGCGCCCCTAGGATAGCATCCTCATGTTGGAGAGGAGAGATAAAGAAGTCTTGTTTGTTGACATAGCTTTGGACATGAAGCCTCAACTTCCCAATCAAGGGAGTAACGGAGGCTTGCTGTCCCTTGAAAGCTGTGTCAGCCCATTACCATATCTCCCATCTCAAAAGCTTGAATGCCCAACTTGGTGGCCAACTCCATTGATACGAAGCTGTGAGTAGAGCCAAGGTCAAACAAGATGAAGGCATCATGCTCTCTTACCTTTACCCAAGCATAGGAAAGTGATGATCCTTTGCAATGAGCATCCTCTTTTGGAGCTTTGATGGTGCAAGCCCTAGGAGTCTCATTGCGAGTATTCTTCTTGGGGCAAGAACGATAGCCATGTCCTTGCTCCCCACACTTGAAACACTTATGGTCCTTGCGAAAATCTTCAAGCTCTTTAAAAGAGAGTTTGTTTTTACCTTTGTAAACTCCCTTCTCCTTGGACCTCTTGTTGTTGTTGGAAGTGACTTGGGAAGAATTTTGAACATTGGTTTTCCCCTTTGCATCATTTTTGTCTTTGTTTCCCATGGGCTTGACATTACGTCTAGCCCCTTGATGGAAATTGATGCGTGAAGCAACCATGGTGTGATGGATTACTTTGCTAATAGTACCAGGCCATTGAGAGTTGATGTATTCGTCCATCTCTTCAGGTAATCCCGCACAAAATTGTTGCCTTTGCTCGCCAAAGTCTATCTTTTGAAAGACAGTAGCCTTGAGATGTAAATCCCAAAACTTGTCTACGTACTTGTGGATAGACTTATGAGAGAGAAGCTTCAAGTTGCACCATTTGGTAAGCACTTTGTCCTTTCCATCGCTTGCAAGAAATTGCTTCATGATGGAAACTCGTAGATTTTTCCATGTCTTTGGGGCTTCACCATTGCCACGAAGGCTAGCCCACCATTGACGAGCTGATTTTTCAAAGTGCATAGCTACATGGCATAGCTTGGAGGACTCTGTGAAGCCCTCATCTCCAAAGGCCACATCAAATTGCTGGATGAAGGCCAACACTTTGTCAGTAGCACCAAAGGTGCCATCATAGGTGAGAAAAGAGATACTCTTTTTTCCCTCCTTGAACTTCTTTAACTTTTGTGACCTCCACCATGCGGGAAATAATTTTTGATGTCCTCCCCTCTTGTATTCTCTAGGAGAATAGCCATAAATTTTGTCAGAATAGGAGGAAGGTGAAGAAGAAGGAGAAGAGGGTGACCTCTTCCTAGCCCTTTCCTTCCTTTGTTTCCTCTCTTGCCTTTTAGAGTGATGAGGAGAAGGACTATGTGTTGATCTTTTCCTCTTGGGAGGAGTGGGCGATCGTCTAGACCGTCGTCTTCATGGAGCCACATCTTCAAAGGAACTAAAACTTTCATTGCTTTCTTGCTCTTTGGATTCCTCCTCTCGAATGGGAGAGAGTCTTCTTTTGGGGGTCTCTTCAAGATGCCTCCTAAGCTCTCTCTCCTCTTGGAGAGGAAGGTAAAGTCCATAAGCACGAAGTTGTTGAGTAACTTCGGCTTGCAAAGCATGGGTTGCCCATAGCTTGCTGCAACCTGATGAGATAATTCACAAACATGGGAGCATCATCATTAGCACCTTCATGTGCAAAATCAAAGTTATCAATGCTCATTCTACTCTCTTGATTATTGTCAGCCATGTTAACAAAATTTATGTATGTACTTAATGTATGCTTTGGCAATTCAAAACCTTAGTTGCAACTCCTCTTAGCCTTTGAAAATCGGCTCTTAAGTATCTACACCCACGGCTCAAAGTGGTTAATTATAGAGAGTAGTGGAGTAGGTCTAACATAGCAGAGTTGCCAAGGGCTAGCTCCTTTTGGACTTCTTATGGCTCAATAATGGTAAATCCATAGGCAAGTCTAAAAAGACTCCATTATTAAGTCCAAATCTCCCGAGGTGTGCACCATATCCCACATAGTGGGCTCAACAAAATTGATAATAGATCCCAGTTCCACTTACCCTAATATAATTAACAACATCAACCATTTATAGGCTACTTAAGGACCTCTCTTCTTAAGCAATAAAAGAGAAACCAAATGCTCTGATACCAATGTAATGGAATTGGCCTATTTAACTTGAGAGTAGCAGAAATTAATGAGAGTACTTTTGAGAAATGACTTTGTGAGCATAGTTGAAGATAGCAACATAATCATAGCACTTAGTTAACTTGGCATGAACAATACTTTTTCAAGCAAGAGAATTTAGAGAACATGCAGTTGACGACCAGATTTATGTGGAGCTAGTCCCCCCTCCAATAGGCATTTGTATTACGATTTCCCCCATTAAGAGAGACTTGTTACAATACAATCTTTGTGTTCCTCGTAACCTAGGTGATGCAATGAATATGGAAAGCTTCATGCATCACAAGCATAACATAAACTTGAAGAAATATTTAACTATCCCAAGCCTCAGTCCCAAGACAAACACCTTCGAAGGTGGAGAGAGCTAGTAGGGAATGAGGGTAGGGAAGAGGAAGAAGAAACATTTCATAGGAGAAAGAATTAGTTCCTCACTTATCATAACTCTTGTTGCTAGCATACATACTAGCATAGTAATGAAGAAGAAGGAGATGGCAAGCTTAAGCATTGAAGCATGGATTTTGGTTGGATTTGCACTCCATATCCAAGAGTGTTGGTGTAGGCTCTCAACCTCTACTTGCTTGGAGAAGGAGAGGGAGCTCTTGCACTTTGCATAGCATACAATGAGAGTGTTTGTGAGTGTGTGTGGATGAAGTATAGACCCTAAGCAACCCCCTAGATTTCATGGGTTGACCCCCCCTTGTAGCTCATGCTTGAAGCTCATTGGACGTCTCCAAGGCCTAGCCAATCACAGGCAGGAGGCATTACAAGCAGCAAGGGTAGCCTTGCGACAAGTGTCCCCCTTTCCCCTTTGAGAGAGAGGACTTGATAAATGAAAAATCAATTAAATATCCTAAATTATCATTGGACCCCTTGGGTGAAAAACCAATAGGCTTCAGGCACACCATGAGGGCAACATGAGGAGGAACTTGACAAGTGTCCCTTTTGCTTTCATTGTACCATGCATGCCTTGTGTGAGTGTGTGGGTGTTCTATCTCATCCCCCCTCATGTAGGGTTCACCCCCTCCTTGTAGGGATTGAATATTTGACTTTTTGACACCTCAAGCCCATCATGCATAGGCCCAGTTCCCACCACAAGCTTGGCCCTTAAGCACTTTCAGCTTGGGCTAGGTTCTCACCTCAAGTGCAACCCCAGCATCTCAAGCATGTCAAGCACCTCAAGCATCTCAATCATCAAGCACCTCAAGCATCTCAAGCACCTCAATCATCAAGAAACTCAAGCACCTTAGTCATCAAGCATGAGAAGCAGGACAAGCACCTCGATCTGGGTCAGGTTCCCGCGCCTCAAGGTCAGCCCTAGCTTACCTAAGGTCAAAGGACTTTTACACACATTACTGGAGGTCTTCAATGAAGCTAACCCTAATTTTTTATGCTCCATTATTTATCCTTGCTCTTTGATAGACCATCTCTCACTTGGGCCCCTTTACCATTGGCCCCGTGCTGAGATAGATCTATAAGCACATGTCTATATCTTAACCCTTGTTACCGTTTATTCTCCGACATTAAGTAATCAGTTTAATATGACAAAATCAGTTGGGTTGGTTAGATATTAGATATTAGATTTTATGACAGTGCATGAAAAGAGCGGAGTAGGAGAAACTTACTCTTAAAGATGAGGATTTTTTGAAGAAGCTTGTTGAGATTGGTATCCAATCTTTTGGTAGAGATTTTAAAATGAAGGAGGTAGAAAATGATGTTGAAAAAAGAGAGATGCATGGATCATGAAACCTCCTTCAAGAAAAACTCATTGTCAAGGATGAGTTGTAGAAGTTAGGTTTAGGTTCACCCTAGTCTCTCCTCCCACAATATATTTTTTTTTAAGTTTTTGTTAAACATATTGCTTCTTGCTCTACAGATTGAACTCCTTGACAATGATAATTTTCTTGGGAGAGCTAAAGGCTCTAGAGGGAAATCAATAGAGGGCACTTTCGGAAGGGATGCCTCCTCACTCAAGCATTACTTGCCTACATTGGACAATGCCACCTTCTATGCTTTTCACATGCATTATTCTAAAGATCTTGACTTTCCAATATTTTCCTTGAAGATATTTTCATGTTTTATGGGCTATGCTCTCCTTCAAATCAATGCAAGCAAGTTCATGCTACTTGAGACATCTGCAACACTTAGAATATTTGGGAATGATACAGGATTCAATGCATCAAGAGCATGATACTTTCTCTGATACTCCAGTTATGCAATTGTAACTGAGGAGACAAATGTCAAAATCCTTGGGGGAATAAAAGAAGAATTTTTTTAAGATACAGGGGATGACATGCCAAGTGATACTAAAAGAATCGGAAACTCATGTAAAATCGATAATATTTTGCACAAAGATATATTTTTTGAATTTGGGTCTTTTTAGAAAGAGGTACAATGTTTTAAAGTGACTCATAAGTCTCCATCTTAAGGTCTTTGTGTGGTTGAGCATCATGGTTGTTTGTTGTTTGATCTCATCCTTTGTAATTGCCTCCTATAGAACCAATTGAGTAATTATTTTAGTGCATTGCTTCTTCTTTCTCCCCTCCCTTTCTCGTACATTTGAAAAATCAAGTGCTTGCTTGATAGTAGTGAGATTTTTCCATTCCATGAGTATTCCATGTTGGAAGGGCTCCTTGTTTTGCAAAATATGGTCCATGCACGTAGAGAATATGCTAAAATAAAAAAAAAATTATAAGTTGAGCGCATAAAATACAATGCAAAAAACTCTAGGAACTATTTTGGATATTTTAAGAAGTAATTCAACACTCACCAAGTAATTTATAATGTCTTTTTCCTCCCCAAGCATCTATGAAAGAAGTCATTAAAAGCTTTGTTGCCTTCTTGAAGGAATCTGCATAAGTAGTTGATCTAACTTCTTATCTTAGGATTTTCAAAAAATTTGTCGAGCTTCTTCCACACTTACATGCGTTTGTTTGCTACATTTGGTTTACGTTTGACATTTTGTAGTTATGACATAGAAATCCTTCCAACAATTCCACATAGCATTAACTTGTTTACTGTCATGGTCTCTTAAAAATCTTTTGGCTTTTGATCCTCTCATTGAAACATCTTGCAAAACATCACCCATCCCTTTAGAAAGAGTAGGATCTCTTTTAGATGCACTTGACCACCATGGTGGAAACCCATGCAAGAGAACAAAGCTTCGCATTTTTTGTGCACTCATCTGCAAGTGTACTTGGCTTAACTTAGAATATGTATAATCAAGATGTAGTTGAAGAAATTTGTCTAATTTCTAGTCTTTGCATGCATTGAACATATATGTACATTTTTGAAATATATTGCTAGAACTGGACTCAAATCATAGAAGATGATGGGTAGTTGATGACATTCAAATTATTCCTCAATGATGGTGGTTTCTCAAACTCCTATTTTGCAAGCCATCCTCTCATTTTAGTGCTTGCCATGCAATACATATATAAATACTTGGTTTTGGCACAGCCACATACACCAAACATGCACTTTAGTGCCTTAAGATTGGCACTCAAGTGCCATTCTACAATGAAGTCGCCCATGCCATCTACATGGAGTTGTTCACCTGCATTTTGATTCTATATAACAAAAGGGATTCCAATCTACAAAAAGATCCATTTTAATGTATCGTGGTTCTCTACTAGCTCCAATCCACCATACGTCCATTTCGCATTGAGTTTTTTGGTATGGGATTTCTAGCTTACCTTGGCTATATTCCAATTCTCTATTCATTAGGGATATAGATACTCTTTCCATTTTTTGACATTTTTGAATTTGAGCCTCATCCAGTTTCATAACAAATACAAGCTACTTCTTGCATTTTATAATATATCACCATAGCAGATTGGACTTTTTTTTTACTCATCTAAATTTTATTAAAACCATTATGCTCAAATGAAGATTTATTATTCTGTTTTTTGTACGTCATCATTTCCTCTATATGATAGTATTCTCCAAAATATTTGGGTATTGCTTCATTTAACAGAGTCCTCACTTTCCCAACATTGTGAGGCCTCGACAACCCAAAAGCTTTAATCTCGTAATACTTAAGGACGTGGAATCAAGTTTTAGATATGGATCTATACCCCCTTCTACTCACTTACACTATGTCACAAACTTCTTGAATTTGGGAAGGTTGGACCAGTAAATCCATATCTTTCAAAAAAAATTGAAATACCAATTTCTTTTGGGTTCAATTTTTGGGAAGTTTTAAAAGTTTCAAACTCTCAATCTTGTCCATTACCTCATTCAAGAATCTCACCCTTTCCTGAGCATTGGACATATCAAATCCTAAGAGCCTGGTCACGTGTTCTCTAGTAATTTTTAGCCTTTTTTTCTTTGTCTGGATCCTTCTGTCAAGTTTACCATATCTCTTATCCATTTTACTCGTGCTCTTAATCCTATTGAGTCTCTTTGAAGGTTTGCATATGATAATTTTCTAGTTTTAGAGATTCTATTTGGTTTTCAAGCTCTAAAATTCTTGCTGCATTTCAAGAAATAGAATTTTGGAGATAATGAATGTAATGTGCGTGGTTAATGTGTAACTCCAAAATCCTAAAACTATATCCTAAAAATCCATCAACCCCATCTCCAACAAATCTCACAAATCACAGGATGTGTGAAAAGATGGATACCTTCCAGTTTTGAGATCCAATGGATACAAGCTCCCATTTGTCCATATATCAATGTGCTTCTTCCCCTTGTTGCAAAGTTTTTATACTTCATTAGATAACTGGTTTTTGATAAACACTTTGTGTAGTTTCATATTCTTGGTTGAGCTTAATGTTCAAGTGAAACTTGCTATTACCACTGATAGAAGATGTATCACTCATTGAAAGTAGTGAAGACCACACAATAAAAGGTATAATGGAGATAATCATAGTAGCACAGTTGTTGTAAGGATTGATTAGTTAAGGCATAAAAGGGTTAGTTTCATTCATGGTAGTGAGGACTTCATAATAATTAGGAGCAAAACAAATGAGAGAGAGAGAACTCAATGAAAATAGACTCGCTTGATTGATTTGAAATTAGAGCAAAATACAAGCTAAGAAATGTGGGCTTATATAGGATCAAAGAGGAAGGTGGCATTTAATGCTAGAGAGTGACATTCATCACATGTGGCTATAGAGAATAGCATGTGACTATAAAGTAGGATGCATACATGCACATAATGGTGCATGGTTGGCATGCTTGGCTTTAGAGGTTGGTCATACATTGAGTGTAAGCTACACAGCTTAACCCAACAGACGCACCCGTAAGCTAAAGCTTAAATGAAGTGCATGGATTTTAACCAAGGCTAATATGGGTTACTTGGGGTAACTACATATGGATCATAAGGTGGAATCTAATGAAATGGAGGGTAGGCTTTACCTCCAAACTTTGTGTTTGGGTTAGTGTCTAGAACCCATTACAATACATCCTCATAATAGGTAGTGTTGAATTCCCCTTATTCGTCTTCTTCTTCTGCTATTTTACCTTTGGAATCTCTAAGATTTTTTTGGTTCACATCGTGCTTTGAGTAGAGTTGCATAGGATAGCCCATTAGTATGTGGCTTACTATCACAATCTCCCCCTTAAGCTAATGCTAATGTCGCTAAGATGGTAACGTGCCTATGATAAATAATGGGTTTCACATACTAAAGGATATTCCTCAAGGTTCATTTGGATACAAATCACTTTGCTAGGCTCTCATGATGCACATGGGGTTCACGGGATACTACCAAGGTTCAAGGATACAACACATGGCTCATGGCTACTTTTCTATTTCAAGACAGTTGTGTTTGTTTTGCAAGATATCATTAATAAAAGAAGAAAATGTTTGCCTTCATAGTAGCTTGATGCAACATACATAGCATTGGATGTGTCTTCTAGAACACAATGGTTCTCCCCATGGTTGCGTCGTGTTGATGTCGATCGAGGAGCGTTTCCATTTTTGTTGTCGTCATCTTTGTTTCCATTGTTATTGTCATGCTCAATTGTAAGCTCTTTGTCCTTCTTTGTGGAAGTGGAAGTGCCTTTGGAATGGTCTCTTGCCTGCACTTAAGCAAGAGTGCCTTTTGTTGTGTGCAAGGCCAAATATGGGCTACCGTGGGAGCACCCCTTTAAGAAACCGGGCAAAGAGGTCAGGTCGGGCAGCTCCGGGTAGTCGGATAGGCAGGGGCAATCAGGCAGATATCCAAGCCAGCGTGGGTAGTCGTACAGAGGTCTGGGTAGGTGGGGGTAGCGGGCAGCCACGGGGCCTCTTTTAGGCCATGTGCCTCAAAAAAAGGGGAGGGTCCCATGCAACTTTTGAGGGCCCTTTTTTACTTCAACACCCTTTTTCAAAATGGCACACAAACTCTCTCTCTCTCTCTCTCTCTCTCTCTCTCTCTCTCTCTCTCTCTCTCTCTCAAGGCCTTCAAATGGCACACACACGCACTTGATTATTTGGAAATGAGCAAAAATAAAGCACACAATTATGCAAAATTAATCAAGGCGCCATTGCTTGGTGCTTCTGTTTAATAGAGCATGAGTACATTCATCCAAGATCTCTTGATGAGGGCTTCACATGCACGCGTCTATATATATATATATATATATATATATATATATATATATATATATATATAAGCACCGATCATTATCAAGCAAGCTAATAATGGAGATGACTAGAATTGAGTTGTAATAATCTAATCCTAAAAGAGTTATGAATCAATTTAGTGCTTAGGAAGAGAGAGCACTAAATCTAGCTTAGGGATCTAATTAATGTAATTAGGAGATACTAATTACTTACAAGCTCTGATACCACTTGTAAGAATTGATTAGTTAAGAGGAAAAAGGCTTTGTTGCATTCATGATAGTGAGGACTTCATAATAATTAAGAGAAAAACAAATGAGAGAGAGAGCACTCAATGAAAATAGACTCGCTTGATTGATTTGGATTAAGAGAAAAGTACAAGCTAAGCAATGTGGCCTTATATAGGATCAAAGAGGAAGGTGGCATCTAATGCTAGAGAGTGACATCATCACATGTGGGAAAAGGGTCGAATAGCCTTTGGCTATGGACAATAGCATGTGACTATAAAGTGGGATGCATACATGCACATAATGGTGCACATTTGGCATGCTTGGTTTTAGAGGTTGGTCATGCATCGAGTGTAAGCTAAATGGATTACCCCAATAGCTGTTAGCATTATAAGGAAAGAGAGAAAGCTTGTGAAAGTGAGTAGAGCACTCTAAAAGGTCATACGAGAGTAAGAGAGAAAAAGAAAGGATTAAATCATTCAAAAGTGGAAACAACTACTTGTCACAAGTGAATTGAATGAGAACAAAATTTGAGGTGAGCCGCAAAGGAATAGTGTTGAAAATATTATCTTTTTGGATATTTAGAGATATGTACCTAGATATGCTTTAAATAACATAAATATGCTTTAAAATACCCAAAATGATCAAATTTGGAGTTGTTTTTACCATCAACAGCTGTGCTAATTACCAAGCTCACCAATTCCTTACACAACCCTTTTTAAGTAGTTTTTGGCCCTAATAGATACGGTGGAAGAAGAAGAATCTAAAAACTTGAGTACATATCAAAAGTACTTGGGTTTTTATTCCTTTCTCTCCTAGGATCAAATCATTTGGAAAACACTATCTTTCAAGTCCTTTGGATCCATTTTCACACCTTACCTGCTTGCTGCTAGTCCTCTAATCCTTGGGCACTCCTTGGATAAGTGGGGCAGGTCCTCTCTAGCCATTTTACAGCTTGAGCATCTATCAGAGCCGATACCTCAAGTTCGCATTTTGTCGCCTGGTAGGCCCACCATAACACCTTCCATAGAAAAATCTTCATTGACAAGTGTAACCCAAGGGCAACTATGGGTTACATATGTTCTTTGTAGAAGCCACCCACCTAGACTCCGACCATTGCTTACCCCAATGTATGATGAGGGGGGCAAACCAATCAGCTTGTGCATAAGAACGAGGTATATACCCTTGGTGTGTAGTTTGAAGAAATGGATACTCTATGGACATCGCTAGGCTTTTCACTCAAATTTAGGTTTTCTTAGAGGCATTTGGAGATTGTCAAGCCTTTACGAAGCTCTATTAATTAGCAATCTCTCCATGGCATTAAGGTGAAAATGGGCATCCACAAGGTCTACCTCTTTCAAGCTCAGGCTGATCATATCCCACGAGTGGGTCAAACAATGGAGTCCTTTGTTATTCACCTTTCAGGAAATATCTCTCTAGCAAGGGTTCAAAAGAATGACAGTAACTTTGGAGATCCAAGGGGACCACAATGTTATGGATTTCTAGTAGTACATGATTAGCTTCCCCACTCTAGAGGCCCCATTGATCTATTGCACTTGCACACCAGCTCACTTCTTGTGCCACCCAATCTCAGGTTGGTCCACTGAGGGGCTAGCAGTTTGTCATGAACCTCAATCCCTTTCCACCACCCACCTTTTGAGTAGAGCTTCTCCTAGTCCACCATATTGCAGGTCATAATAGCACATGCCTAGTGTTGATGCACAATTGAGACACACAAACTTGGCATAGAGGGCCTCCGCATGAATAGTTGGGTTGCGAATACCCATACCACCTTGTTTCATTGGTCTAGCGACTGAGTCCCATTTTTCCCATTGCCAAGCGTCAAGGCTTTGGTGTTATTTTTCCATAAAAACCTTTTAATCAGTTTCAAGAACTCTTTCCAATTACATTTGGCTATTTTAAGGAGCGCGCTAGTAAAGGCAATGTAAGGGACCATGAAGGAGTTGATCACTTTGACTTGACTAGGGAAGGGTAGTAGCACATACTCCCACCTTCTCATTTTGCTCTTGATCTTTTCTAAGACCCAATGGAATCTTTGTTTGTGCGTTATTCCCATCCCAAGGGGGCTCCCAAGTGCAAAAAATATTACCTTTTGAGACAATCTCTTATGTCTAGAAATATGGGTTGAATGAGTCGTTCTCAAACAGAAACATCACATTTGAATGAGTTGTTCTCACAAATAAAAAAATCAGGGTCCAATGAGTCGTTCTCAAACTTTTGTTGTTGCCAATATTGCACTTTGACCCTGAAGCAACAACAAAATTTTGCACAATCTCGAGAGCCTTCCAAAAAACCTGGGGGAAATCTAGCAAGAAGAGGAGTGAATCATTCGCAAATAACTTTGCCAGGAGCTAGTTGTTGTTATCAGGCAATGCCAACCCTTGGATCTCCCTTCTCATAGCATAATCTTCGAGCTTAAAAATTTTTCTTCACATTCTACAAAAATTTAGAGTAGTTAATATTGTGTAACTACTCTAGAAACACTCCATTGATTTTAAGTAAGGATGGGATATCCTACTTAAAAAAACTATCTATAACAAAAAAAACCTGTAGTTTTTATTATGAAAGAGTGCCAGTTCTCTGCTGTCTGCTTCCATGTATATCAAATCCGTTTCTTTCTCACACAAGGTTGGTTGAGAATATTCAAAAGAATAGGGAAAACAAATAATAAAACTTACTCCTCTTCTGATCACACACAAACACTAAACACGACTTACTATCTCTTAGTTATGGAAAATACACAAAGTTAGTGAAAATTGAAACACGGATAACAATTATCATATCCGCTTGATACCTACATTCCATGTTTAAACTAAAATGCAAGGGTGTCCTTGGTGAGACGAAATCCCCATCAACTCAACCGTAAAATCTCTCTCTCTCTCTCTCTCTCTCTCTCTCTCTCTCTCTCTCTCTCTCTCTCTCACACACACACACACACACACACGTGCATAGGTGGACACACATAGGCAATGCAATGGTCTCTCCCTGTGTGTGTGTGTGTGTGTGTGTGTGTGTGTGTGTGTGTGTGTGTGTGTGTCAATAACATGGATAAGAACCCCTTCATTTTCATGCATGCGCTCAAAGTGAGACAGCTCCATGTTGACGCATGGACATGTCAACTTTCTCATTTTTCCTTATCTCTTTAAAAAATACAAACGTGAAAACATTTCTAGAAAACACTAATATTGGTCTTGGAAAAAGCTCATTGGAAAGATAAAGCCAAATATATTCCAAAAAAATTAAATTCTCATTAAATAAAGAAATCTCCACTAAAATTATTATTTTTTTTAATGTGCATTTAGATTGGTACATTTATTTTATGAAGGATAGAAAGTCTTTTGACTTTTCATTGTTAGAAGGCTTTTCATTTCCTATAAGTTTCAGATGATGGTAGAGGCAACAAAGCTCTTTAAAGATCTTCTACCTTCGTAGTTCACACCAACGGATGAGAAAACAACTATTGATTTATCACTAGCTAATTGCATAACATTGCCTCATAAAGCTGTTGCCTATGCCAATGATGTTTGGGTTTCACACTGCAAAAGAGGCGATAAAAGCGATAGCAGCAAACAATTTTTGAGAGGGGGTGCTCATCATAACTTGTTGTGGGTCCAATAATGTTAAAGACACTATTCTCTAGTGCTTAAATGCCATGAAAGTGGAAGTCTCTTTAGCGTTAGCACAAGAATGGTAACATGACACTTTTATGTCCTTGGACACTTTTGTGTCCCGTTAAGTGACCATTTTGCTTGAATTATTTGAAGAGTATGAAAATGAATTTCTAGGTGCTATATATCCACAAAGTTGCCTTATGAGCTGAAAAAAACTTAGCATTTTTTTTGGAGTATTGATCTCACCATTAACCTTATTCTTGCACAACATTTTTGAACCTAAACTGTGTGAAAAAACGGGTCCTATTTTTGGCTTTTTTTTGTTTTTCGGCAACTATACCACTCTAAACTTCATGTTTGTGAGGTTTAGATGCCTAGAGGTTAAGTCTTCATAGTTCTCAACATGTTTTGATGCTTGTAGGGAGAGCTAAGTGTTAAATTTGAAAGTTATGACCAATTTAAAAGAATTGCATAATCCTGTTTTTTTGGCCAAAATTAGCACTTCTATGATTTTTTTGGTGGCTTTCTTGATATCCAAATTCCATTTTGATTGTGTAATTGTAATGTATAACATAAGGCTAATCTTCCTTGAGTTTTGGGGGACTTAATATGCTATATAGCATAGTATACGATGATGGTTGAGTTTTTTGTTTGCTGAAGAATACGATACATTTTAGAGTAGCAAGTATAACTTTCTCAATATTGCTAGTTTCTTAGGCCAATTGTGTGTATTTTGTAGGTAGTAACCATATCTAATCATAGACTACAAACTTGGCTAGATATTAAGTAGTTTCTATGGGTTTCTAGAGGTCATAATGCTAAACCCAGTTTTCTCATGTTTGTTGTATTTAGCACTTTATCATTGCCCCCAAGGTTCCAATTGTAAGAGATCCATTATCCTTTTCACATGCTCCATGGCTCCTTTTGAATCCAAAGGCCCAAAGGGAACTAAGAAAACATGTATATAGTATCTGTGTTGAGCGTGACTATAGAAACTTTGATGATAGGTCCGCAGAATGGCAAAAATGCAACTTTTTTGTACCTATGTTTTTGCCCAAAAAACTTTAGTGAGGTAAAAGCATTCATATGTTTTGGTCACCAATCCATTGAAGTTAACGGGGCATTTTATCTCGTGTCCTACAAAAATCCCCACTCTTATTTATATGCAATCAACCGTAAGAAATTGCTGTTTTGGGCAAAATTCACTGGTCCATCAACTTTGGAGGCTTGTAGCGACCAAGGGATGAGAAAAATTACAAGTTTCTCATTTTTTCCATATGTAGTAGTTATTGAACTATAAGCTCATGAAAGGATTTTTCAAAATGAGTGGATCTACTATGCTTTTGGAGTTTTTTCCCAAAACCCGGAAAGGACACTTTTGTGTCCTGTTTGGTTACCATTCTAGTGTTAGGCTTCCACTGCCCCATATGAATCGAGCCTTATCCTTCACTTTTACATATTAGAATAAATTTTGTGATATTTTTTCTGAACTAAACCAACTAGTGACATGTGGAAACCCTTTTGAAAAGTTTTCTTTGAAGTGAACCAAGGAGTGACATGTGGAGGCCATCTAATTCTTTAAAAATTTTAAGCTCCATCATATATAGTATAGACTAGTATGTGACACGCACATTGATATGGCTAATTAGAAGCTAGGCTTGACTCTATGACACCCTCCTCCCTCACCTTCCCCCCAAGGTGACAGCGTGACAAAATTCTATAAGCATCGAGGTAGTGGCAATATATTATTGGATGTCTCAATACTAAATAAGATCATCCTCCAAAGCTATGATAAGTCAGCTCTATCAATAGTGACATTTCATTTATAAAAATGGAGGTGATGACATCAAAATTAACCTCTCAAAAGGAAGTCCAATGAAATCCAGCCACATCAATGTGTTTATTCTTGAAACATAAAGTAATTGTTGGTTGTTTTAAGTTGCCATATTGTTCCATTCAATTGGCTATTCTTTGATGTTTATTAGTAAGCAAGCAACTTAGAGGTGATACATTTTTTGCTCATAGCATGGCACAATTGTTTTAGGATCTATAGATAAAATGTCTAGCCTTAATATACATGGTGTATCATTTATGAAGATTTGTAGATCTGCATATCCCATTATATTCAAGTCATAATTTTTAGTATTTTCTTATCAGATTAGCCAAGAAAATGCATTTTCTATTATCAAAAGACTGATGGATGAGTTCACCTCTGTCTCTCTCTCTCTCTCTCTCTCTCTCTCTCTCTCTCTCTCTCTCTCTCTCTCTCTCTCTCTCACACACACACACACACACACACACACACACACACACACACACACACACACACACACACACACACACACACACACTCTCACACACACATAGTGCACCTTTGTTCTTTGGAAAGGAAGACACATAGCTATATAAAGTGCCTTTCAAAATTTTCTCTAGCAATATTTTGAAGAAATTGGCTCTAACATGCCTGCTTACCTAACTCTTTGCTCATGTATGTGTTTGGTTGGGTACTGAACATATTTGATGCACCATGTGTCTATGTATCATAAGGGGATTTGCTAATGCCATGGATAGTCTCTTTGACCTTATTTCTCTGTTACGGAATGGATTTTAAGAAGTTGGATACTAAGATTTATGGTCATGTGTGCGTGATGTAGCAGGTTAAGGTAGCTCAGTCATGGGTAGGTGGTTGACAGCAGATAGTTGGACATGGAATAAGTCAATAAGAATTTAGTTATTTCAATCAAGTCTTTATCCCCAAAGTGGAATGTAAATAGCCTCATTTATGAGCTGTCCCATTTTGGAAATAATATAAATACATGCCTAGAGGAAGCCAGCTCACTCTAGGCATGGGGGGATGATTTCACCCAATAATCTCTCTCTCTCTCTCTCTCTCTCTCTCTCTCTCTCTCTCTCTCTCTCTCTCTCTCTCTACATGGCATCCTCAATTTAGAGGGGCATGCATTCAAGTATGAAGTGTGTCTCACCATCACAACTACCCGGTTTGCAATAGTGGCATAAGAGCATGCTACACAGCACAACACAACAACAAGCATAAGCTCATTGAGTTAAATTTAAATGATTATGTTTGGTTGCATATTGAAAAGTGTTTTTTGAAGAACATTGAAAAGCATCCCAAGGTCAAGTTAGCCCCTAGATTTTATGGTCCCTTCAAGATCACCGGAATCATCAAACCCAATGCATACAGGCTTAACATTCCACATCACTAGTGCATCCACAACTCTTTTCATGTAAGTTTGTTGCACAAATTTAAAGGTACCCCACCTATTGCACCTATTTTTGACGACCCACCCTTGCTCGAAGATGATAAGAAATTATTACTTCTAGAATCAATTGTCAATCATGACTTCACTACTACACGCACCGGTACACAATATCATAGATATCTTGTTAAATATAAGAATCACTCTATCAAAGAATGTCAATGGCTTCCTGTAGCCACTTTAAGTCCCATGTACCAGCACTTGATTTTTGCATATCACAATCACAGTAACACATTTAGCCCGACGAGGCACCTTTAGGCAATGCATAGCATCAACTTTGGTGGAATGTTTTGATTGTCAGTACATGGAATGGAATACAATAACTGGACTTGATTGGCACAATGGTTGGTTATGGATTCAAACACATGTTAGAGCTCCTATACTTTTGATAGGCAGGTCTCTCCATTATGCAAGTGATCTGGAAATTATAATTGTTGTTGTCATGTGTGTTAGAGTTCCTTCGCCTAATGAGGCAAGACTCGTCATGATATTTACATATGGATCTGGCCCACCACATATTACTTTGCTACTCTTATGCACAACTGAGTCAATTGTTTTTCTTACCCCGGTATGTTATGGAATGGATTCATAGAAGTTAGATACTAACATTTATGGTCTTGTGTGTGTGATGTAGCAGGTCAAGGTAGTTGAGTCATGGGAGGTGAATGACAGCAAAATAGCAAGACATGGAATAAGCCAATAAGAATTTAGTTATTTCAATAAAGTCTTTATCCCCAAAGTGGAATGTAAATAGCCTCATTTATGAGCTGTCCCTTTTTGGAAATAACATAAATACATGCGTAGAGGAAGCCAACTCACTCTAGGCATGGGGGGATGATTGCACCCAATACTCTCTCTCTCTCTCTCTCTCTCTCTCTCTCTCTCTCTCTCTCTCTCTCTCTCTCTCTCTCTCTCTGTGTGTGTGTGTGTGTGTGTGTGTGTGTGTGTGTGTGTGTGTGTGTGTGTGTGTGTGTGTGTGTGTGTGTGTGTGTGTGTGTGTGTGCGTGCATGGCATCCTCAATTTAGAGGGGCATGCATGCAAGTATGAATTGTGTCTCGCCATCACGACTACCCAGTTTGCAATAGTGGTATCAAAGCACACTACATAGCACAATCCAACAAAAAACATAAGTTCATTGAGTTCAATTTAAATGATTATGTTTGGTTGCGTATTGAAAAGTGTTGTTTGAAGAACATTGAAAAGCACCCCAAGGTCAAGTTAGCCCCTAGATTTTATGGTCCATTCAAGATCACCAAAATCATTAACCCCAATGCATATAGGCTTAACATTCCAGATCACTGGTGCATCCACGAATCTTTTCATGTAAGTTTGTTGCACAAATTTAAAGGTACCCCACCTATTGCACCTGTTTTTGGCGACCCACCCTTGCTCAAAGCTGATAAGGAATTATTACTTCTAGAATCAAGTGTCAATCATGACTTCACTACTACATGCACCGGTAGACAATATCATAGATATCTTGTTAAATGTAAGAATTACTCTGTCTAAGAATGTCAATGGCTTCCTACAACCACTTTAAGTCCCATGTACTAGCACTTGATTTTTTCATATCACAGTAACACATTTAAGCCTGACGAGGCACCTTTCGGCAATGCATAGCATCAACATTTATGGTCATGTGTGTGTGATGTAGCAGGTCAAGGTAGTTGAGTCATGGGAGGTGGCTGACAGCAGGTAATAGGACATGGAATAAGTCAATAAGCATTTAGTCATTTCAATAAAGTCTTTATCCCCAAAGTGGAATGTAAATAGCCTCATTTATGAGTTGTCCCTTTTTGGAAATCACATAAATACATGCGTAGAGGAAACCAGCTCACTCTAGGCATGGGGGGATGATTACACCCAATAGTCTCTCTCTCTCTCTCTCTCTCTCTCTCTCTCTCTCTCTCTCTCTCTCTGTGTGTGTGTGTGTGTGTGTGTGTGTGTGTGTGTGTGTGTGTGTGTGTGTGTGTGTGTGTGCACGGTCGTGCGCGCATGGCATTCTTGATTTAGAGGGGCATGCGTGCAAGTATGAATTGTGTCTCGCCATCACAACTACCCGGTTTTCAATATTCTCTACCTATCATTGTTTGAAAAAGAAAAGAGACATTCTTTAACTCTTCAATCAACTTGTATTAACAAAAATAAAAGAGTGTTTCCATTTTTTCTAATTGTAGCATGAACTTACACACAATGCAACCCCAAGATATTACTATACTCAAACTTTGTTTAGTCATTTCAACATAGCCTAGCGTAATGCTCATAGCACTCCCCATTGCTATGCTAGCCCACTCACTTTTCCAAGATCCGTTATAGTAGTATTGAAACCCTTTCAAAGTATTATGTTTGAGGACCCAAAAGCACACATGGTTAACAAAAATGTAAAAAATTATATGAAGCTTGCTCTACTAATGTAGCTGGGTGAACATGAGATTGAGAGAAAGGGAAAGCAAGCATCAATGAGTTTCAGCCATCCAACATTCTCATTGACCTTGATGAGAGGTAGTGTTGAAATTGGCGGGTAGAACCAAAACTAATCAAATTTCACAAAATTTAAGGCTAAATGTGCTTCAAGAAAGAAATTAGAAGAGTCTCGTTAGCATCTCATCATCCCAATACACAAAAATGAAGTAGTAGATATATATGTGTGGATGTGTGTATACACACATAAATATCTTTTGATCTTATTGGCTGTATGGGAGATGGGAGAAAAATTATATATTTATTTCTATATATATATATATATTTCTATAGCTGGATATATGGAAATATAGTTGGATATATATATATATTGTTGTAGTTGGATATATTAAAATATAGTTGGATATATATATATATATATTGCTCTAGTTGGATATATGGAACTATGCTCTCTCTCTCTCTCTCTCTCTCTCTCTCTCTCTCTCTCTCACACACACACACACACACACACACACACACACACATTTCTTTGGCTCTATGGGACCTTGAATCAACCGTCCCTCTCTCACCCCTCCCATTTTGAACAACAGATACTGAGTTTGGATTGTGAGATCAATTTCTAAGATTCCTTTGGGTTTTTTCTACAATATTAGAAATTCTCCTCATGGGTGCGTTCATATGTGTGAGACAGGGAGAGAAATGTATACACACACACACACATATCTATATGAACATACATTATAAAATTATCCTCATGTCTGTGTGTGTGAAGAGAGAGAGAGAGAGAGAGAGAGAGAGAGAGTTTGCAGTGTGCCTTTCGTCAAAGTTCTTATCTTTCTGAGGCTTATGTCATCCTCTCTCCATTTATCTTACCATAGGCAAATTTTAATCTGTTTAGGAGAAGTTTTTCATTTGGTTTTTATATTTTGCACTTTCCCATGTGGCTAGTTGTACTTAGTTCTCATAGTTCTAGTGTGTTTCTCTAATGTACTCAAAATCATCACCATTTTGGAGTCCTTAGAGTTTTTTTAGAGAGAGAGAGAGAGAGAGACAATCAGCATTTCCTTCTATTGCCTAGATGTAGTAGAATAGTGATCCAAATTTCCTTCTAAAAAAAAGGGCAATGTTTGAGCTTTATTGGATAATGAACTTTTCTTCTTCTTCTTCTTCTCTCTCCCTCTATCTGTCTATCTATGTGTGCATGCAGTCGGTGCACTGTTTCATCGCAAGGAAAAACCCATTTATCATCTTTATCAAAAATTGATGATGCTTGAATGTGAATAGTTGTCAAAAGGCAACCTCTCTCTCTCTCTCTCTCTCTCTCTCTCTCTCTCTCTCTCTCTCTCTCTCTCTCTCTCTCTCTCTCTCTCTCTCTCTCTCTCTCTCTATCTATCTATCTATCTATCTATATATATATATATATATATATATATATATATTTGTTTCATTTAATAGTGCCTCCCCAATAACTCTCTCTCTCTCCCTCATACACATATGCGTGGAATATCTATCTCCTCTCTTCATGTCATTGATCAATGCCCCTTTAATCTCTCTCTCTCTCTCTCTCTCTCTCTCTCTCTCTCTCTCTCTCTCTCTCTCTCTCTCTCTCTCTCTCTCTTCCTATGAAATATTTGAGTTGCATCGAGAGCTTGCCCATGGATGTCCTAGCTTTGTCGTAACCAGACAAGCCCCCCTCTCTTCATAGAGACATACTCAATGTCTCTATTGTGTGTGCACATATGTACACATGCTCATTGTAGAAATTGAAAAATTGGGGGGGAGGAGGGGAATTAGCAGAGGTGCCTAATGTTTAACATTTTTCAAGTAGTTAAAAAAAGAGTATAGAAGTGTCTAATTATAATTATTTTTTACAATTTAAAAATATAAATTGTATGTGTATATGTGTGCGTGCCTGCATCATATTTGAGTTTCATTGAGAGTTGGCCCATGGATGTCCCAGCTTTGACATAAGCATGCAAACCCCCTTCTCTTCAAAGAAACATACGTAATATCTATGTCATGTCTAGGAGTCTACCGACTAGGACCTCTTCTTGAAGGGGTAAGATGTGAATAGCTTTCAATTGTTCTAGAGACTGCCATCTTGCATCACAATGGTTCCACAGAGAGGTCAAGGTTCCAAAACCTTGTTGTTGGGTCATCTTGCAATCTTGGCCTAATGGCTATCCAAAGCACATTCTAGAAAATTGGATCCCACTTCTCAAGTGGACTCATATTGGCCCCTTTATCTTACACTATTTTTGCTTTGAAGAACTTGTAGGGATTGAGACTTCTATTGTTCTATTTAGAATTTCTCCTTTTCCCCTTTATCTTACACTATTTTTGTTTTGAATGACTTGTAGGGATTGAGACTTTTATTGTTCAATCTAGAATGTGTCTTTTGGTGTTAATTCTTGTTCTGTGCACCAAGAGTAGGGGGACATGCTAGATCTGGGGGAGGGTGCACCAAACTTGGCGTGCTATCATCGGAGAGAGGGGCTCCATAGGTGGGTCACTCTAAGAGCCACTCTCGCTTGCAGGTTTTGTGCATGGCATTGTTTCTTGCTTTGAGAACTTATTTGGGACGCTCGTTCAACCAAAGTTGGTTGACCATAGAAGATGGAAGAGGTAGGGATGTATATGCTAGAGGTACATAGCACAATGCTAAAACAGATGGGAAGATCTTGGGTAGGCACGTTGCAGCTGGTGTGTATGTCTAAATTGGTTTTATAGACCAAAAGGACTACAGAAAGATCCTAATGGGATGGAAAATGAATGAGGCTCTTGATGATAGTTTTTAGCTTGATGATGTGGAGTTTGAGGTGTTGAGATAGGTGGTCTAGATGACTCATCAAACAGAGCTACAGAGTGAAAGATATGTCAACTCAAAGCTAGAGATGTTTGCAGATCCACGACGAATAGGGAAAAGGAGGACATGTAATCAAGTCTAGTTTGAAGTGATGAATGTGTAGAGCTTGAATTGTGGAGCCTATCAGTCTTTTCAAATCATCAATCTAAGTCGTGGATGTGGAGTTACAAGACTTTGAAGATTTGTCGGGGGCCAATTTTGAGCCAGGTTGACTGCTTTAGAAAATGTACTAGGTGGTATTTTTTGAAGCTTGGTGAAATTTGGAGAGATAGTGGGTGGTGTATGGAGCTGACAAGAAGCGATGCTTGTTAATTGAATGCCTGGACAATGAGATATTGCACGATGAAGTTGGGTGTAGTTGACAGCAATGCACTACCATATGTTTTTTGTCAATTTGGGGCACGCCGTTCGAGGGCCTGACAAAGTCCAAAGATGTCAAGGTTTTCACGAGATGAAGTTGAGAATGCAAGGTATTGGTGGCATTTTATGGCCCGAGAATCAGAGCCCTAAGAAAAAGTTGGTAAAGTTGAGGACCAAAAAACATATTTTGTGAGTGATTTTTGTGGATTTTAAAATGCTTGAAGGGCCATTGCTTTTGGTGCGGCCATGTGGCCTAGGGTCATAGCCCACATGCAAAGCGGGTAGTGGGTAGTTCACGATATAAGGCCCAAAGATGGTGCCATTTGGAGGCAACAATGAGTGAGGGATTTTACGACTATGGTGTTTGACCCCGTGACATTGTGCTAGTGACCCTTTGGGTGCTGGTGTGGATTTTGGTGGTGGTCTTGGCGGTGCCGAGAACCTACGAGCAGCCATAGGCAGGTTTTGGGTAGAGATGCCTTGTGAGGAAGGTGGTGACATGGCACAACTTGTAGGGGCCTGTCCCACGTCCAATATTTTTGAAGAGAGAGTTTGGGAGCAATGACGACACTCTCATTGCTCCCCTCAAGGGTAGCTTCATGTGGTGGGTTGAAGACCAATGCGAGGCCCGCAAGGGACAACTCATAGGCAAAGATAGGGAGGTGAGAAATTGGCCAAGCGTCCCCAACATGAAAAGGGTGCTAAGTTTGGACTGTCATTAGTGGGCAATGCACAAAAAATACTATCATGGGCTCCAATTGTCTGCACGAGCCAGAAAAAAAACCTTTTTTTCTTTTTTGAAGCTTTGTAAAGACCCTATAAAGGGAGATTCTCACACGGTGTAGAGGGTTTTTTTGGGCCAATTTGAAAGCTTTCTTGCTAGGTTGGCTATTGGGCCGTTTTGCTCCCTTGTTGAGCATTGAGCCATGATGTGTTTCCGAGGTGTGGCTATGGAGGTGTGGCCGGGAGGACTGATAGTTTGATTGTGTGTGCTTGCTGAGGGTGTTCCTGCTAAATGGTTGTGTTTGTTGAGAATTGAATCCATCATTGAACTACTTTGTGATGAATCCCCTTCTCTTCTCCGCTTGTGTGCATGTGTTTTAGGGTGTGTACCGGCAGTTGTGTCCCCCCGAGGTCTATTGTACACAGAGGGACTGAGAGAGGTTGTGTGTGTGGTGAAGGCTGTGAATCATGTTGTACAGGGTGATTGGGCACTAATTGTGTTGTCGCATCGAGTGTGTGCATACGATTGTGTAAATGGCAGTTTGCCTATGAGGTTGTCAAGTTTTGAAGGTGAACTCTAGTGGATTGGGATGATGTGTATATTCTCGGCTTTAGAGAGACGTGTTGATTGTGTGTCGGGTGTGTTCTTCTTTCCATATTCTAGTGTGCCCACTGAGGAGCTGGTTGATGCTCTTGTTTGAATTTGATGTGGCATTTTTATCGATGTCAAAGATACAGGATTTAAAGAGCAGGTGTTGCTAAGCATGGCGTGGTCAGGATTTTCGGTTTTCACTAGGGTTGAAGACACAGAGGTATGGCTACAGGATTACGGATTGTTCTTGCTGGAAAGCAGTGTTTCAAGAGAAGATGGTGCGGTGTGTGTTTTCTCACTTTTGGTATGTGGAAAAGAAAAGCAGTGGTTTGATGGAATACTTCAAGAAGTAAAGACAGATTATGGAACCATGGAGGAGTCTTTTCAAAACAGATTTGTTGTGAATGCGCGTCTAGATGAAGTAAACAAAAAGCTAGATGGGTTGAAGTAGAGCATGGAAGCCGATTTTCAACTATTCACACTGGAGTTCAAATCCCTTTGGGTGAAGCTGGTTGAGGTATCTGTTGCTACAAATGTGGATTATCTTAAAATGAGAAATGTTTTGGACTACTTGCATGGAGAGGTGCAGGATAAGGTGGAGATAGATAGCCCGGTGTCATATGAGGAAGAGGTGGCTCTAGCAAAAGGGCGGACCAAGAAGATATTGAAGAATTGATAAGCAAGGTAGATTTTGCCAAATGTGGTGATGCTGAAGCGGATTGAAGCGGTGAAAGTTGAGCAAAAAGTGGTGCAAAAGTAAGTGTCGATGCAAGAAGAATCGAGGGTCTTGTGGTTGCATAGGGATAGAGAAGCTCCCATGTTAAGAATGCTAGTTAGAGCAGCTCGATTTGTGCAAGAGATGAAGATGGTTCCAGATTAGACAAGAGAAGTGCTGCCAAATAGAGGTATGTGTGCTTGTATTCCTTTGAGGAATGCTAAAGAGTAGAGAGTACAGTTTGCAGATGAAGTTGAAGCTATGAAGCTAGAGGAGATTCACGAGCTAGAAAAAGAAGACTAGGATGTGCCGACTGATTGTAGCTCTATGGAGGCAGATACAAGTTGGGAAATAGAGTCAAATCAATCACGGTATGAAGTGTTTCATCTTATGTATGTGAGTGGAGATGTAGTGGCTATGTGTGAAGAGCAAGGAATGGTACAAGCCAAGATGCTTGATGAAGACCAAGATGATGCAGTGTGGGGAGAGTTTCTCTCTACTTTAGCAGACCATGATGCAATAGTAGAAGAGGTGATTGGAGGGCAGCTAGCTAAAGCTGACAAGCAAGTAGTGCTGATTGACCTTGAGGAGCAGCTGATTGAAGAAAAAGGGTTTGATCATGTTGGAGTCAAGTTCATTGTTGATGAATAAGAGAGCATGGAGTTGAAGATGGTGGAGATCCCAATGTAGGAGACATGTCAATGGTGGATAAAGAAGAATCCCTGGCAGTGTCTTTGCTTTCCAAAGAGATATGTGAGTTTTGGTTGATGGGTATGATGATCAAAACAGCTGTGTAGTGGATGGTTGAGCGGGTGCAGGAGTCCTTGGATGAGGCCTCCCACTTCTATGGTTGGGAGGGAAGGTCAAGTACATTTTTTTGAGTGATGGTAAGCATGATGATTCTCTCTTTGGAGGTGCTTGGATGCAGGTGAATGTTTGAAGTGATGGAGGTCTACCAGGGGCAGCTTGTTTGGATGAGTTATGTACAGGAGAGCAGCATTATGGGAAGGTGTTGCGGGTGGATAGAAGGAACCAATGGTAGGTTTTTGATCCAGGTGGAAGCTATGTTGTGATGCAAGGGGTGGGGCAACCCACTTGAGGTTTGACAATAGAAGGCAGAAAAAAACTATATATATGTTTTTGTTTGTTGATAGTGCTTTCGAATGTGTGCATTTTGTAGAATACTAAAGCATGTGTGTGGTTGAACATAAATGTTCAACAAGGGGGTGGGCAATGATGATGCATCCAAAGTTGGTTGACCATAGAAGATGGCACAGGCAGGGATGTATATGCTAGCAGGTACATGGTAGAGTACTAGAGTAGATGGGCAGATCCTAGGCAGGCAGGTAGCAACTGATGTGTATGTCTAAAGTGCTTATATAGACCAAAAGGAATACAGAAGTGCCTAATGGGGTGGCAGGTGAAGAAGGTTCCCAATGAAAGTTTTCAGCTTGAGGATATGGATTTTGAGCTGTTGAGTCACTTTGTCTAGATGGCTCATCAAATGGACCTACAGAGTAAAAGATATGCCAGTTCAAAGCTGGAGGTGTCTGCGGATCCGAGAGAGGCAGGGCACATGAGGACACGTTGTCAAATCTGGTTTGAAGTGACAAATGTGTAAAGCTTGAATTATGGAGCCTATTAGTCTTTTCAAGGTGGCATTCTGAATCTTGGATGTCGAGTTAACGAGGCTTCGAATATTTTTCGAGGGCCAGTTTTGAACCAAATTGACTGCTTTGGAAGATGTGACATCTGGTATTTTTTTAGCTTGGTGAAGTCTGCAGAGATAGTTGTTGGAATTAGGGTTGCAGAGAAATGCACATAGCTTGGAGAAGACGAAGGGAGCTCAAGGCACACAATAGAGAGTGTGTTACTTAGTATGCAATGGAAAGATAGATAGCCCTAGAGTGATGGGCGTATATACAATGCTCAGGGGGGAAAACCTCCTAAAGAGGGAAAAAATGCCCCGGCGGTCCTAGTGTTTTCACACATCTCACTACCACATGTATATGATAACAACAATGCTCGGGGAAAAAAACCTCCTAAAGAGGGAAAAAATGCCCCAACGGTCCTAGTGTGTTCACACAGATCACTACCACATGTATATGGTAACAAATCCCCCCTGGAGTGATGCGGTGAATGAGAGCTGGCACATGAGTAAAGGGAAGTGCCATGCCCTGACGACATGATCAGTCCACAAAGGGGAGTAAGCCCAAAGCTTTGTGGAAAGCTTCAAGCTTCTCACGAGACAATGCCTTTGTGAAAAAATCTGCAAGGTTGTCCTATGTTGGCACATAAGCCAAGCTGATCTCTCCTGTTGAGAGCCTCTCCCTAACATAGTGGTAATGCACCTCAATGTTCTTTGTGCAAGGATGAAAAAATGGGTTCCTTGCAACTGCCAATGTGCTTTGACTGTTAGTGTAGATAGTGTTGGCAGTGTCCTGTTCGACACCCAAATCGGCCATAAGGCGTCAGAGCCATACACACTCAACCGTAGCTGTGAAGACTGCCCTTTACTCAGCCTCACAACTCAAAGTGGCCACAATAGATTCTTGCTCAACCATGATATACATGATCTGCCAAGCATGAAACAAAAACCACTTATGGACACTCGCATGTCAAAACAGCCAGCCCAATCTGAGTCTGAAGAAGCATGTAAGTTTGGTGGCAATGATCCCCCCTTGGGATAAAACAAGCCAAGATGTAAAGTGCCACTAAGGTAGCGGAAAATCCTCTTGAAAGCCTGCCAATGCTTAGACCCTGGGCTATGCATAAATCTACTCACCTGTGAGACTGCAAATTGAATGTATGGCCTCGTGTTGCATACATAAATGAGGAGCCAACAGCAGTTTGGTAAAGAGTGACATCAGCAAGATCGCCAGCATCATGTAGACTCAACTTCAAACCTGTTTCCATGGGAGTGGCAATAGGTTTGCAATCCTCAAGTCCAAACTTACATAGCAATGTCTCTATGTAACTTTTCTGACACAAGGCAATACCACCATCACACTGCTTAAACTGTATACCCAAGTAATGATGCAATAGCCCCAAATCTTTCATCTTGAAAGTAGCATTCAAATAAGCCTTAAATTCAGCAATATGTCTCTCATTTGGTCCAATGATTAGCAAATCATTGACATAAAGAACCACAATGAGAAGTACATCACCCTCACGCTTTATATACAATGTGCTTTTTGTTGGACTATTACGAAAGCCTCGTTTAACCAAATGAGTGTCAGCTTTCTCATACCAAGCACAAGGAGATTGCTTCAACCCATACAAAGCCTTCTTACATCTACACATTTTTTCCTCTTGTCCTTTTATGTATAAAACCACGAGGCTGCGTTACATAAACTTCCTCGAGTATGTCACCATTCAAGAAAGCACTAACAATGTCTAATTGATGTACATCCCAACCAAAATGAGATGCCAATGCACATAGAAAATGCACAGTAAGTCATACGACAAGTGGGAGCAAAGTCTCTTCATAATCTAAGACTTTTTGTTGTGCATAACCCTTTGCAACAAGTCGAGCCTTATGGAAATCGATCTCACCATTCGGCTTGCGTTTCAACTTGTAAACCCACTTCGTACCAATGGAGTTTTTGCCAGGAGGCAAATCACATAAAGTCCATGTGTCATGTATTCTGATTGCATGGCAGCCATCCAATTTTTTAAATTATGTGCTTCATCAAAAGACATAGCCAAAGCATAACAATGTGATGCATAAGATGCATGGCGAGAGCCTGAACGAGTACGACTAGACAAAGGTGCATCCAAATTATTTGTCATGCAAAGTGTGCACCAACAATTTTGGCATACCCCTAGCTTGCTCATTTTCAGCCCTTTCCTCATCAAGTACATCATGTACATTTGCATCAGTAATAGGCTGATCTGTAACATTTTTCAAAAACCTCCATAGGTTGTACATTTGCCTCATTGGAAATTACATTCGTATTTCCACCACTGAAAAGAGGCAAAAAAGTGTCATAAATGTCATGTGAGCTTACATTACTATCTCTAGTACATGACAGCAAGGGCTAAACAAAATCTTCCACAAACATTCCATCCCGTGAAACCAGAATATGCTTTGTTTGCGGATGATATAACTTGTAACCTTTTCTTTCAGCACTATAACCAAAAAAAATACATTTGACAGCCTTATCATCGAATTTTCTGCGTTGTGTTTGTGGCACCAAAGCATATGCCAAACAACCAAAAACACGCATGTGCTCAATAGAAGGATTTCCATCATTCCATGCTTCATATGGAGTAATAGACTGCAAAGCTTTCGTAGGACACCTGTTAAGTACATAAGTGGCACACATGATGGCCTCAAGCCAAAAAGAATGTGGCAAAGCTTGAATTTTGACCATACATCGTGCGATTTCCGTCAGTGACCTATTTTTCCTCTCAGCAACACCATTTTGCTAAGGTGTATAAGGCATTGTACATTGGTATTTTATCCCACAACTAGCCAAAAATGCATTAAATTCATGAGACATATACTCCCCCCCTCGATCGGAACGGAGGGTGCCCATAGTACATTTCGAGACATTTTCAGCCATAGCCAGAAATTGTTTGAAGCACATAAAAACTTCGGACTGCGCTTTAAGTAGAAATACCCATGCATGCCTAGAGTAATCATCAATGAAATTCACGAAGTAACGGTAATTGCCCAAGGACGGAGTTTGCATGGGCCCACAAACATCACTATGCACAAGCTGCAACGTGCATGTGGCCCGAACTGTGAACCATCCTTTGGAGACTTAGAACGCTGCATCTTACCCAAAATACAGCCTTCACAAACATGTTTGACAGGTGCTTCAAGAGGCGGCAAAGAAGCAACTATATTAGATTTTTGCAAACTAGCAAAGTTCAGATGACCAAAACGTGCATGCCAAAGTTTTGCATATGAAATATCCCTTGAATCTGCAACTGCATTTGCAAAAAAAAAATCACACTTGTCATATAAAGTGAGCTTATACAGTCCGCGGTACAAAATCCCAGATGCAACGATTTCATCACCAAAACTGAAATCATGAACTGTACATCTATCATCCACAAATTTGACTACAAGTCCAAGTCTAGCAAGTGCGGATACAGACAAGAGATTATTCTTGATCCCAAGTCCATAAAGTGCATCAACAAGTGTGAAGGAACTGCCATTTGCAGTAGTAAGCACAATCTTTCCAACTCCCTGAACAGGATAAGAGGCATTGTTGTGAGGGACAGAGTCAAGAGAGGTAAACAATTCACGATGTGAGGTAATATGCTTTGTAGCACCACTGTCGAAATACCACACATATGAATCTGCAGCAATGACAAGCATGCATCATGGACAGTAGGATTATAAGTACACTCTGCGCTAAAAGCCCATTCTACATCAACATCAGCAACACAGTCTCCTTTCACAGGAGACTCAATAATGGCTGCATTTGTAGTGGAACGAGCATTTGCAGTGGAACCACCCTCTTTCTTCTTAGCCTCTTTGGCCTTCAACTTAGGACATGACTTGATCAAGTGATCATTAGCTTTACAATACTGGCAACGCATCTTCTTTTTTCCCTTCACAAAAATTGCTAGATGAAGTGCTGCCAGCAGAAGCATTAGGAACAGAAGTTTTGCCACTTGCAGCAGAACCATAAGAAGTGGTTGCAGTGTTGTTACCACCCTTTCTTTGAGAAGCAATAAAATCATGTTCAACTGCACATTGTCTAGTCCTGTTTTTTCTGGAAAGTGACTCTTGCAACAACAATGTGCATAATGCATCAAAGTTGACAACCTGTGGATTTCCTTGGATCATAAGTCTCCAAGTACTAGCAAAAGTCTGGTAAGAATCTGGTAAGGCATCAAGAACAGTCTGCACAAGGGAACTATCTAAAATGACTTCACCTGCAGAAATAAGTTGCTCATTGATATCCTTGACACTAGCAAGGAAAGTGTCCATATCATCTTCCTCATGCATAATCTTCGACTCCAACTCTTTACACAGCAAAGAAATTTTAGCCTCATTGCAGCTTGCATAAAGACCATCCAAAATATCCCAAGCCTGTTTTGCAGATTTTGCTGAAAGGATGTGAGTAACAATGGTGTGCTTCACAGACATCGCAAGCAATGCATGAGCCTGCGCATCCTTTACATCCCAACGAGCTTGTTCTACCATAGGCAAAACAACTCTAATAGTAGCAATCCTTGCAGTAAGACCTGCAACATCCTCAACATTGCCTACATCCTCACAACCAGAACATACATCAATGCCCTACACAATATTCGAGATGCCCTTGGAAACAAGAACGTGTTGCATCATATAAGCCCGCATTGGGTAATTGTCCCCATCCAACCTGTCCTTAGCAGCAAACATCTTGAAGACATCTGTGTTGTTGTCAGCCATGGTAAATGTTGCACCTGATGTGAAAACTACTCAAAAATAGGAGAAACGCAGCAGCAACAACACGTGCTATATAGCACAAACCGTAGAAGATTGTAAGGCACCTATTATGCTGAAAACGGAATTGACAAAAACTCTACACAAAATGATGAAATAGCCTATGCAATACTGCTTGTAGTGGAAACGGAGGCCAAAATGAGCCCAACTCAGAAATCAAAAATTCGTCGACCTACGAACGCTCGCCAAAGCTCACTGAAATTGGAGAAAGTGAGCAGGCATGTGCTCGAGCAGCTGGCGACTAAGCCCGGGAGGACGCAACCTACAATGATACCAATTGTTGGAATTAGGGTTGTAGAGAAACGCACACAGCTTGGAGAAGACGAAGGAATCTCAAGGCACACAATAGAAAGTGTGTTACTTAGTATGCAATGGAAAGATAGATAGCCCTAGAGTGATGGGCGTATATACAATGCTCGGGGGAAAAAACCTCCTAGAGAGGGAAAAAATGCCTTGGCGGTCCTAGTGTGTTCACACACATCACTACCACATGTATATGGTAACAATAGTGGGTGGTGTATGGAGTGCCTAACAGGAGTGACTTCTTGTCAATCTCATGCCTAGACAATGAGATATTGCAAGATAAATTCGGGTGCAGTTGGCCACAATGCACTACCAAATGTTTTTTGCCAATTTGGGGCATGCCGTCCAAGGTCCCGACAAAGTCCAAAGACGTCAAGGTTTGCACGTGATGAGCCGAGAATGCGTGGTATTGGTGGCATTTTACGGTTCAAGAATCGGAGCCCTAAGTAAAAGTTGGCAAAGGTTTAAAGTTGAAGTGCAAAAAGAAAAACAATTGTGGGTGGTTTTTGTGGATTTTGAAGGGCTTGAAGGGCCATTTCTTTTGGTGCGGTCATGTTGGTCATATCCCACATGCAAAGCGGGCAATGGGAAGTTCACAATATAAGGCTCGGAAGATGGCACCATTTGGAGGCAACGATGAGTGAGGGAGTTCAGGACTATGGTGTTTGAGCTCGCGGCATTGTGCCAACATCATTTGGGCTCTGGTGTGGCTTTTGATGGTGTTCTTGGTGGCACCTAGCATCTACGAGCGGCCATAGGCCGATTTTGGGTAGACATGCCTTGCAAGGAAGGTGGTGATGTGGCACAGCTTGTAGGGGCCTATCCCGCACCCAATATTTTTTAAGAGAGAGGTTGGGAGCAATGATGGTGATGTCGTTGCCCCTTCAAGGATAGCTTCATGTGGTGGGTTGAAGACCAATGCCAATGCCCATAAGGGGCAGTTCACAGGTAGAGATAGTGAGAGGGAGGTGCGAAATCGGCCCAAGTTTCTTGAGCATGTAAAAGGGTGCTAAGTTTAAAGTGCCACTTGTGGGCAATGTACAAAAGATACTATTATGGAATCGAGTTCTCTGCACGAGCCAGAAAAAAAAAATCTTTTTTGAAGCTTTGTAAACCCCTATAAAGGGAGATTCCCACGCGATGTAGAGGTTTTCTTGGGGCCAATTTGAAAGATTTCTTGCCAGGTTGTCTTTTGGGTCATTTTGCTTCATTGTTGAGCATCAAGTCATGGTGTGTTTCCGAGGTGCGGCTATGGAGTTGTGATGCTTGTGTGGAGCCAGGAGGGCTGCCAATTCGATTGTGTGTGCTTTACAAGTGTGTGCCGCCTTGAAGCATCTGTGTAAATGGTTGTGTTTTTTGAGAGTTGAAGCCATCATTTATGTACTTTGTGTCAAATACCCCTTCTCTTCTTTTTTGTGTGCGTGTGTCAGTAATTATGTTCCCCTGAGGTCTATTGTGTACAGAGGGATTGAGAGAGGTTGGGTGGTGAAGGCTATGAGTCATGTTGTACGGGGTGATTTGGCTCTATTTTTTTGTCACATCAAGTGTGTGCGTATGATTGTGTGAAAACGGTGGTTTGCATGTGAGGTTGTCAAGTTTTCAAGGTGAACTCTAGTGGATTGGGGTTTTGTAAATATCCTAGGTGCTAGGAAATATGACGTAGCTAAGTAGATAATTGAGTAGATTACTTAATGGAGAGAGATAATTTACACACACAAGAGATTATAGAGTAGAGATAGAGAGAGAGAGAGAGAGAGAAAGAGTACACATGATATATGTAGTTCACCCAATGTGGACTACGTCCACGGGAAAGCAGCCACTCAATGGCTTTAGTACTTCAAAATGAGAAGTAGGTTACAAAGGGATTATACCCTTTTGGATCTCCCGCCTTGCTTCATCTCACCACCTCACACCCACCTTGTTGCATCAACTTCACACTATGAAAAGTGTGTAGAAATGGCCTCCTTTTATAGGCCAAAAGGGCTGCCCTCTCTCATGAGAGGTAGCCATGTGTAGCCGCCCTTGTGTAGATAAGTCCAAATCGGACCCTGCAATCCGCCTATGTGTGGCCGCCCTTGAGAAGACAAGTCCATTTTTTAATTCGGCCACCGGCTATTGACTTCCGACTACCGGCCAACCGGCCAACCGACCGGTCGTTTTTCGACCACTTCTTGGCCGCCGGCCAGCCATAATATTCTGGCGAAAAGGAATATTTCGGCTTTGCTTGAGATTGGCCGCATGAAAATTTTGGTTTCTGGCGAGTGTTTATTATTTTTGGCGAGTGATTTTCCTTCACGCACGATGGCTTCTCCTCATAATAGGGGCCTTACAAATGTGCGTAACACAAAAAATTACAAGGGGTAAATCAGGATCCATACTTAACACTGGGCTACAGAGAGGCGTGTTTATTGTGTGGCGGATGTTTTCCCCTGTCCAATGTGTGGTTGTTGGCCAGTGGATAGGGGAGGTCTTGGGTACAAACCTCTCAATTATTCTTGCACATCAAGGAGCTTCCTTACCTCTTTAGTAGAGGTAGATTTTTGGTATTGGGGGTTGGCAGAATCCCTGCTCTGTCTAGGAGTGAAGTAGCTCACTTTCTGGTGGTGTTCGAGGTTCTTCTTGGCGGTGCAAAGGGATCCTGGTTCATGCATGGAGCAAGGCTTCTCGCCTTGCTGGGTTGATAGATTTCATGGCTTGGGCTCGTGGTTTGCTAGTACTATTTTGAGGGTTGCATTTTACCTAGTGTGGCTCGTGGATGGCTCGGCAATAGGGAATATGGTGTGGCAGGTTCTATTCCTTGGTGGTAGCATCTAGGTAGTTTGTTGAAGGTGCTAGGCTCTACCTTGCAATCTTGTTACAAGTTGGTGTTGTTGTTTTGTTGGTTTGGCTTTGTCTGTATTACGAATGTTATGTGGCTTTGGCCTTGTCTAGTGATGGAGCTCCCAGGCTCCCCCCATGCTGTTTATATATCCTATGTACTTTATTTGGTTTTCTAATTGTGGTGAGGTGGCTCCTTGCAATAGCCATTGTAACATTTAATGGTCTAGTAACTTGTGTGTAGCAGAAAATAACATAGACATAGTGAGCATTTCATTAAGTATAGATTCCTAATGAGCATAGCAAGAGTGCTTAGATGGAGAGAGCAACAAAAGCATAACACCTATTTAGATAGGCATGAACAATACTTCAAAAAGAGAGATAAATTAATCTATTGACAACAGTTGAGGACCGGATTTTCATGGAGCCAGTCCCCCTTCCAAAAGGCTTTGTATTATAGGTTTCTCCCATCAAGGGAGACATTTTACAATACAATACTTTGTGTTCCTTCAATAACTTGCTGGTGCAATGAAGATGGAAGCTTCAAGAACCAAGATTACACTTGAAAACATAACATCCATTGCCTCATGGTCTCAGACCCAAGACCTCACACACCTTCGAAGATGGTGAGAGCTAGCGGGGTATGAGAGTAGATTGAGAGGAAGAAGGAGTATTCTTACAAAAAAGAAGTATGTCTCCTCACATAATCACTCTTAATAGCTTAGCGTAGCTTAGTAATTAGCATGGTAGAGGATATGAACATGCATTGGAGCTTGGCTCTTGGTTGGATTTGCATCATAAAGCCAAGAACTGTTGGTGTAGACCTCCCTTCTCACAAGCTTAGAGTAGATGATGAGCTTTTCATTAAAGCTTGAGAAGGAGATAGTCTTCTTTACTTCACACATGATCTTGTGTGAGTGTCTGTGTGTGATAATGACTTGGAAAAATCAATCCCCTCTCTCTCTCTTTCTTGGTCAACCCCTCTTGCTAATTACTCATGCTGGCATCCTATTGGCCCCTGCAAAGCTTAACCAATGACAATTGAGAAGAATAAGTGATAGCCTTGTGACATGTCTCCCCCTTTCCCCTTTTGTGAGAGCTTTAGGTATTTAAATAAATCAACTATTCTCTCATTGGACCTCTTGGTCTTCTGACCAATAGGATCAGGCAAGCCATTTGGCTGCAAAATGCTCATTGGACCCCTTGGAAAATTGTCCACCAATAGACTTCTAGAGAGCTTAATTTCTACTGGTTCTTTTATCAAGTTTTTTTAAATGAATTAAACTAAGTTTACTCTAGCCTTATTTTCATTGGTCCACCTCTATGGCCATCCAATAGGATTTGAATGCACCTTGGGGGCAACTGAGCTAGGAAGCTGACATGTGTCCACTATGGCCTTTGTGTAAAGGGAGCTTGGAAGAGTGTGTGTGAGTTTCTCTCGCATCCCCTATTAATTTGGCTCGCCCCCTCCTAGATAGGGATGTGGGAAGACATTTGAATCTTCCCACAAGCATCCCATTTTCCTAAAGTTTGACCATTGGAAATTACCTTTGAATTTTAGAACCTTAGCATTTTGGTAGTCTTAATGGGCTGAACTTTAGGTCTTTGAAGCCCATTGATGTACATTGCTCTTTTGCAGATGGTTCCCCCTTTCGATCCCTATTTTTCCCCCTTTGGATCCCTATTTTCCCCCCTTTGGATCCCTACTGTGATCGATCTACCAGCCTAACCAATATTCTAGATTTTTCTCCCCTAGTACTTCTCCATATTAAATGATCAGTTTAACATGAGAAAATCATTTAGGAGAATTAGATATTAGTTATTATGACAGCCAGGTTACTCTATTGTATCTTTTTGGACACTCTTAGTTAGTGGATGGGTCCCCTTAATAGCTGATGTATCGGATCTTGCGTTTTGTGGTTTGTACCCTTATGGTCATGTGATTGCTCTAGCTCGGATTGTGAGCAAAGTGTGTAATGTATTTTTTTGATATTTCTAATAATATCACTCACAGATGTGAGTTTTGCAAAAAAAAACAAGGTGAAATTTCACTATGGCCTACAGAAGTCTATTGAGAGGAATATAATAATAAGAGGCTTCTGTATGAGAGAGAAAATGACACCAACATTTTAAATTATCACAATAAAATATTACCTTTTTTAGAAACAAGTGTAAAAATAAGCTATTTAGATCATAATATATTCCAAAAGATATTCCAGAAGCATTATAAACAATGATAAAAAACACTTGATGCATTGCAAGAAATTGAAAAAAAAAACAGTGAAAGAGGATGGGAAAGATTGTGTGTGGCTCAATACCCAATGTCCCTCTTTAAAGAGGCTCGCTTTAAATTGGGAGGTAAACAAAGATAGTAAAAAAAGAAGTTTGTCACCATTAGTTCGCAATTTTGCACTAATTAGCAAGCTTTATCCAATGGTCCACAGTTTCATAAAGGAATAACGTAGCCCAAAAATATGAATTCAAAAATACATTTACTTTTGAATAGTAGTGGACATTGTTCAACCTCACTAAAGTTAAATTTCTTTCTATTCCAATAGAATTTCAAATTCAAAAATAGTACTCAATGTCAGTAGCTAGTGGGATTGCAACTCATCACCACCATCACAATTCAGCTTGTGCATATTGGATTACTTTTCCAAGGCTTCTTCACCACACAATCATATCAAAGTTACATAGCATAGAGTAGATCTTGTCCTTGTAAATTTTTTTAGTTCATATGAAATCACAATAATTGTTAAACTCAAAATCTTTCTTTCAACATAGTATGCTCACCACCCAAATGAAAGGTTCAAAGCTTCAGGGTGGAGATAAAACTCAAAAGAAACTAATTTACCCTCATTGAAAAACCTAGTAAGTTGTATATCATTCCACACTTTTTTGGCTTTCTAAAAGAAACCCTTAGTGTTGTGTTGGGTTAGGGAGACTTTCATTGTTTTTAGTGCATGATGGAGACTTACCTTTCATTTTGCAACCTGGCATGTCTTTACTTTTTTTGCATTCTATTGTTTTAGAATGCTAAAGTGAAGCTTCACCTTAAGCATCAAGGGAATGAGAAAATTTTACAAGAGTGAAGAGACCAAGATTTTTGCACATTCAGAGTCAATGAGTGTCAGCAATTAGAGCTTTTGGAAAAAAGACCTTAAAGTGGAGTTTGGAAATGTTTGTGTGCTTAAGGATTCACATTGTAACCAGAGAAAGCTTAGAAAAAGCACAAAACTTGACAACAAGGGTAGAAGGATCATTCATAGTCAGATTGAATGAGATTTGAAGGATAAGTGAATATGGAGGTGTTGTTCAACATCAAAGCATCAAATCAAGAAAAACTAGCACCTACTAACCAAAAAAATGCAACAAAGTGGGCTCTAAAAAATAGTTATGGTCAAAGCTCAAAAAACAGGGACATAAATTGGAAAATTGGCTTAACTTGGTAAATTTAGGTTTGAATTTTAAAAGCTTTGACAAGCGTGCTAGGATTAGCTATTAGGGCACACCCCTAAGTTCTTGACCCAATATGGATCACGATCCATGTACCAACTTACATACCATTTGTAGTATAACCCATAATTTTCAAGTCATTTTAAAACCAAAATCCTCATGAGAATCCCATAATTTCTTAGAGTGCAAACCAAACATCCAAATCCCAAAATTTTGCACCCATAGCATCTAATGATCGTGCTAAATAAAATGGCATCAAGATCACTCAAAGATACCACAACACAAAGAATTCAAAACAAAATGAAGCATAAATCTAATCAAAGAGAAGAAAAGAGTCCAAGTGACAGCAGACAACAAAATTAGATTCATTTTTGGACTCCCCTCGTAGTCCACAAACACAGCATGAAAAGACATTACAAAAAACAATAACTACAACTAATGTAGGGGAGGAAACTGGGGATATAACCTCTTTGAAGCCACCTTCTCCACCTCCTACCCATGTACCCAACAAAGGACAAGGATCTACACTACCCCGCTCTCACACTGAGGCTCTAATAGAATAACAAAATTGGAAATCCCAAAATGAACAAGAGGCTCAAGATTAACTTGACATAGAGTAACTCATTTTGAAGAGAAGCATTAGGCACAAGATGAAGCTATCCATATGCAGATATCTCATCCACAAACTAAAGAGCATGAGGATATATAAGAGAAAAGAAAGATATGATGACACAAGATGTTCCCTCCCTACGATTTAGAGATGATATAATGGCTATGAGGATTATAGAAATGCTTGATCTCAAAGAAACCTTGGTAAAGATAGAGCTACACCCTGTGAAAATATGGCGACTAACCTTTGGATCGAAGCAGCCAAAGAGGGCTACAACGGAAAGAGCAAACAGGAGGCAAAAAATCTCCAACAGCTAGTGGGCATTCTACAAAAGGACAAAGAGATGCTGCAAACATCTCTAGAGAAGGAGAATAAACATGATGAAAGTATCTACAAAGACTTTGAAACAAAACCAAGGCAAAAAAATTTTGATAAGTTGAGCAATAAGCACTAGAAGAGGTGCTAGAAAGGGAAAAGGAAAGGTACTCAAAACCTTGTGACTCTTGTGGTGTGGCAGACCCTCCTGTCCAATGAAGATGTTGAATCAAAGAAGGAAAAGATGCAAAGACAACACTTGATGGCAAGCATTCTCACAACCAATTTCCCAAATAAAGCAAGGAATCAAAGAACTAGAACATACTGGTAAGGCCGAAGCAAATCTTATGGCCCAAGTTAAAATGCACGATAAAGAGATACAAGCCAAAGCTATGGACTTGGGGGGCACTTCACAAACATCTGCACATGTACCAACCACCCAAACACATTACATTGACTTTGAAAGTAATCAACCACCCTTAACAAACCTACTTGGAAATTCAACTAAGGGAGGCATGCAAGATTTGGAAGAAGACCGACAAGAGGTAGATGCTCTAGACAAGCTCAGACAGTGCACTACGAAGGGAATGGGTTGTAGGAGGTGCTCTTTATTTGTCATGGGATTAGAAATGACATAAAGGAACAGCAATGGGGGACTACTGTATACTAAAATGGTGAGTATGGCAAGTCCCAAAAGTGACTGGTTGAATTTATAGGCCTTGAGGTGGAGGGGTCTTTTCTTTCATCAATAAAACAAGGGGGAAAAAATATGAACCTTTCTCCAAAAAGTTGGTGTAAAAACCCTCTTTGTCTCTCTATAGAGGCTGCTAAATCCCCCCCTTCCCACCAAAAAGGGAGTCTTTCAAAAAACGCGTTGATATTATCTCTCTTCTCTTTACTCTCTCCCTTCTAGCTATGAAATATGCATCTCCTTATTTAATCCTCTCTCTCATATTTACTCTCTCTAAGTATGCTACATTTGTTTGCTCTCCCCTCTAGCTATGAAACCTACATCGCCTTCTTCAAGGACACTTTTCCCTCCAAATACCTCTTGCAATAGAGGTTTGAAACCTCCCTTCTCCCTACAAATACTTCTTAAGAAGAGTATGGAGAAGGGAGGTTTGAAACCTCCCTTCTCCATTGACCACTCAAGCTCACCTTCACACTGTTAAGTATGGAGCCTGATTTACCCTTGTAATTTTCTGTGGTAAAAGCGCACATTTGTAAGGCCCCCATTATGAGGAGAAGCCATCGTGCGTGAAGGAAAATCACTCACCGGAAACCAAAATTTTCACGGACAAGAATCAGGGGCAACTTTAAAGGCCTCGGGGACGGAGGCCCCCGACACTTTTCTTTTCGCCGAAATATTATGGCCGGACGGCGGCCGGAAAGTGGTCGGAAAACAACCGGTCGGTTGGACGATGGCCGGTGGTCGGAAGTCAATGACCGGTGGCCGAATTCAAAAGCGGACTTGTCTTCTCAAGGGCGGCCACACATGGGCGGATTGGAGGGTCCGATTTGGACTTATTCGCACAAGGGCGGCTACACATGGCTGTCTCTCATAAGAGAGGGCAGCCCTTTTGGCCTATAAAAGGAGGCCATTTCTACACACATTTCATAGTGTGAAGTTGATGCAACAAGGTGAGTGTGAGGTGGTGAGAGTGAAGCAAGGTGGGAGCTCCATTAAGGGTATAATCCCTTTGTAAACTACTTTTTGTTTTGAAGTACTAAAGCCATTGAGTGTCTTCTTTCCCATGGACGTAGCCCACATTGGGTGAACCACGTATATCGTGTGCTCTCTCTCTCTCTCTCTCTCTCTCTCTCTCTCTCTCTCTCTCTCTCTCTCTCTCTCTCTCTCTAATCTCGTGTATATAAATCTGTCTCTCTCCACTAAGTAATCTACTCAATTATCTATTTAGCTACGTCTTATTTCCTAACAACTGGTATCAGAGCCAGGTTTGCTCGTAGCTAAATTATCTCAAGGAAAGGATTCCTTGAATTGAGTGGGAGTTATGGCGGAGGAAGGTAAGCTCAAGATTGAGAAGTTCAACAGCAAAAACTACCAACATTGGAAGATGCAGATTGAAGACTATCTCTACCAGAAGGACCTCTATTTGCCACTAGGCGGTCTTGCGAAGAAGCCCGCAACAATGGCAGATGAAGCTTGGATTGTCCTTGATCGAAAGGCACTGGGAACAATCCGGTTAAGCTTGGCGTCAATGATGGTCTTTGATGTTTTGGAGATGAAGACCACGGAGGACTTGATGAAGTCATTTGACGACTTCTACGAGAAACCATCGGCATCCAATAAGGTATTTCTTATGAAGCGCTTGTTCAATCTAAAGATGGCAGAGAATGGTTCAGTTGCAGAACACCTAAATGACTTTAACACAAACATAAGTCAACTTCGATCAGTCAAAATCAATTTCGATGACGAAGTGCGAGCTCTCCTTATACTATCATTTCTACCAGATAGTTGGGACAGCCTTGTGATGGCTGTAAGTAATTCTATCTCTGGCACAAATACTCTTAAGTTTGATGATGTTGTGGGTGTTCTCCTAAGCGAGGAAATGCAAAGGAGAAGCACAGGAGAATCATCAAGTGCTGCACTATCAATGGAAACAAGAGGAAGGCTTAAGGAGAGGTTCAAAAACCAAAAGGGTCGTGATCGCTCAAGGCGGAGCAAGTCACGCACAAAGTCAGTTCTTGAATGTTGGAACTGCGGCAAGAAGGGCCACGTCAAAAAGGATTGCTCATCCAAGAAGAAGAAGGAGACAGAGTCTCAAGACAACAAGCCAACATCGGAGGCCAATGTGGCAGGTAAAGTAGAGCAAGATGCTCTAATTCTCTCATTAGACAATGTGTCTAATTCCTGGATAGTAGATTTTGGGGATTCATTCCATGCGACACCACACAAGCAACATTTCCAAGACTACACCAAAGGTAATTTTGAGTATGTATACTTGGGAGATGATGAAGCTTGTGAGATTGTCAGCAAAGGTACAGTTTCTGTCAAAACAGCTAACGGAAATGAATGGAAGCTTAAAGATGTTAGGCATGTTCCTTCTCTTCGCAAAAATTTAATCTCTACAGGACAATTGGACGATGAAGGTCACAACATTGCATTCGGAAACAAACGGTGGAAGATATCAAAGGGATCTTTGGTGGTTCCCAAGGGTGAAAAAGTCGGTACACTTTACTTGTGTATTGTTAGCACGCAACCTTCAGCTTGTGCAGCAACTACAGAAGTTGACAGTGCGGTGTGGCACTACCGACTTGGGCATATGAGTGCCAAAGGAATGCAAATCCTTCAAATAAAGAAGCTTCTACCAGGTTTGAAAGAAGTGGATTTAGAGTTCTGTGAAGATTGTGTTTATGGTAAACAAAAGAGGGTAAAATTTCAAAAATCAGGAAATGAAAGAAAAAATAAAAAACTTGAGTTGGTTCATTCTGATGTTTGGGGTCCTTCAAGTACACCATCACTTGGTGGCTCATTGTACTATGTAACATTCATAGACGATGCGACTAGAAAAACATGGGTTTATGTCATGAAGAATAAATCCGATGTATTTTCCATATTTCAAAGGTGGAAAGCCTTTGTGGAGAATGAAACAGGTACCAAGGTTAAATGCCTCAGATCCGACAATGGAGGCGAATATTGCAGCTAAGCTTTTGAAAGCTTTTGTGCTAGCAATGGCATTCCGAGGCAAAGGACAACCCCAAGGACACCTCAACAAAATGGGATTTTGGAAAGGATGAACAGGACCGTCATGGAACGAGCACGAAGCATGTGGCTACATGCAAGCCTATCGCTTGAGCTTTGGGCGGAAGCTGTAAGTACGTCTGTGTACTTAATCAATAGGTCACCCTCAACGGCATTGGATGGGGGAGTTCCAGAAGAGGCATGGACAGGTAAACCGGGGAATTATGCATTTCTCAAAGTGTTTGGGTGTGAGTCTTTCATGCACATAGATAGAAGCCTAAGATCAAAGTTAGATGCAAAGTCCAGAAAGTGTTTCTTCATTGGCTATGGAGAAGGAGACTTTGGGTATCGCCTATGGAATCCTGAAGATGGTAAAATCTTAAGGAGTAGGGATGTAATTTTTAATGAACAAAATATGTACAAAGATTACTTGGAAAGAAAACAAACAAAAGAAACAGGTGATGAGTACATGGAGCTTGAGGACGGTGAAGACTCAAGGACTGCAAATGGTGACAATGTGCAACAACGTCAACCAAATGAGGAGCCTCAACCTATTCCCCGAAGATCTACAAGAGCAAGTAGACCTCCAGAAAGGTTTGTTCCTTCCTTCAACCATCTCTTGATCTCAGATTCTGGAGAGCCGGAATCATATGAAGAAGCTATGCAACATGAATCCAAAGAAGAATGGACGAAGAGCATGCAAGTGGAGATGGACTCACTACATCGCAACCAAACATGGGAGTTGGTTGAGTTGCCTAAAGGTAAGCGGGCACTTCAAAACAAATGGGTGTACAAGCTAAAGGAAGAAGAAGGTGGGAAGAAAAGGCTTGTCTTAAGCCTTGTGGCTGCTCATGATCTAAATCTCGAGCAAATGGATGTAAATACGGCATTCCCTCACGGTGACTTAGAGGAGGAAATCTACATGCTTCAACCAAAGGGGTATGAAGTAAAAGGTAAGGAGAAAATGGTTTGCAAATTAAAGAAGAGCTTGTATGGTTTAAAGCAAGCATCAAGACAATGGTACTTGAAGTTTGATCGATGGATGTTGGATCATGGATTCACAAGATGCAACTCGGATCACTGCGTCTATACGAAGAATTTGGGAGATGGGAAATTCATCATCCTAATGTTGTATGTTGATGACATGTTGATTGCAAGTGCTAACATGCAGGACATCAAAGACCTAAAAGAGGAGTTGTCCAAATCTTTTTCAATGGAAGATTTTGGTGCTGCAAAGAGGATACTTGGTATGAAAATATCAAGGGACAGGACGAAGAAGACAATAAAGCTATCTCAAGAAGATTACATCAAGAAGGTACTAGAAAGGTTTTCAATGCAAAATGCAAAACCAGTTTCTACACCTTTGGCTGGTCATTTTAAACTAACGAAGGATATGTGTCCAAAGAAACAAGAGGAGATAGCCTATATGTCTAAAGTTCCATATGCTGCAGCGGTAGGTTCTCTAATGTATGCTATGGTCTGGACAAGGCCAGACATTGCACATGAAGTGGGAGTTGTGAGTAGGTTCATGGACAACCCAGGTAAAGAGCATTGGCAAGCTGTGAAGTGGATACTTAGGTATCTAAAAGGGACAACAACAAATGATTTGTATTTTGGAGGAACTGATATTTTTCTAGAAGGGTATGCTGATGCAGATATGGCAGGTGACAAAGATACTCGAAGAAGCACTACTGGCTATGTGTTCACGGTTGGAGGCACAGCAGTAAGCTGGGCTTCAAAGCTGCAGAAAGTGGTTTCACTTTCTACCACGGAAGCAAAGTATGTAGCAATGACGGAGGCAAGCAAAGAAATTATGTGGCTTCACAGATTCTTAGAAGAGCTTGGATTCAAACAAGACAATTGTGTCTTGTACAGTGATAGCCAAAGCGCTATCCATCTTGCGAAGAACTCAGCCTTTCATTCAAGGACAAAGCACATTGAGGTGAGATATCACTTCATACACACTCTTTTGGAAGAGGGACAACTAAAGCTAGGAAAGGTGCATACAAGTGAAAATCCTGCAGACATGTTTACAAAGGTGGTCAACAAGGAGAAGTTGAGCTTTTGCTCATCTTCAATCGGCATTCAAGGATAAGAAGCCAGAATGGAAAGCAGTCACAGGTTTGGTTTGGAGATCAGTCTACAAGTGGGAGATTGTAAAGTATGGAGCCTGATTTACCCTTGTAATTTTCTGTGGTAAAAGCGCACATTTGTAAGGCCCCCATTATGAGGATAAGCCATCGTGCGTGAAGGAAAATCACTCACCGGAAACCAAAATTTTCACGGACAAGAATCAGGGGCAACTTTAAAGGCGAAATGCGCTTGGTGTCCCACCCCCTTGTTCCCTAATCACCCCTTAATGCCCTCGTTAACCATTCTACTTTATGGTACTTCAACGTCTCATCGTTTTTTATCCTTTTATATTTGGAGTCGTCTCGCACGCTTGCTTACCTTTTTTTGATCGCAAACTTTTCTTGAATATATAAGCGTTGCACACTCCGCGTTTATTTCTCCCTCTCCCTCCCTCTCTCCCCCTTTCTAGGGTGGCCTACTCGGCCTTTATCTTTAAGTCCTCTTAGTCCACCCGCTCCTTTGCTAGAGTTCTTCCCCCTCACTCCATGTGAGTGTCTCTCTTCCGGGCAAGGACTTGACAAGGCTTTCAAACTTGGAATTTGCCCCTTCTTTTTCAATGCACCTTATAATATTAAAAGCTCCCTTCTTTTGAGGCACCTTAAAAAATAGCACGCTCTCTGGTCAATTTCTTACACCACTTTAGTCCCCAACCTTCACCTCACCCCACTGTATCCGCTTCCCTGTTCCCCGCCATGGCTCTTTCTCTGCATCCTCTCGACGTTCCTCAACTTTCTCCTCCTTCGCACCTTCCTCTCTACGCTTTTTACACCATGCCTCACCACGTTAAGTGGCCTTTAGCAGGCTATTCAGTAAAATACAGCTGCCAGCGTTGCCGGCTCCTATGCACCACCACGCCAAGGCACCTTTTTTGGCCATTGTTGCCCTTGGAGCAAGCCAATCAGTAGGGCGCAGGCCCTTCTGCTTCCCTCTCCTCTGCATCCGCACAACCGGAGCCGCTTGAGCTTCAACAGCTGGCCGCATCACCTGCGCCACACCCCACATGCATGGTCGAGATCCCTTCTCACGATACTCAGCCCTCGTTGTTGTCGGCCCACCTCCGTCGTCCTGCTGAAAATGATTGCCATCATTACCCGGCTCTACCTTCCTGCACAGCTTGGGAGGCCATGCATTTTCAGCATCTAGCCTTGTTAGCCGAAACCTCACGCGCACTTCTGTGTCCCCAACCTGCCACCTCAACAGCTGGCGTTGCAGGATGCAGCATCTTCATCAAAGACCAACTATTGAAGCCACTTTAGCTTCGTAACTCCTTCGGGTCTGGCTTTAACGGCTGGTTAGTTTAGCCTTCTAACACCTAACCTAACCTGAAACTGCTCTATAACCTTTTAACTGTCTCCTCACTCACAATCTTCTCTATGGCACCTCCAGCAAGTTAAGCTCTAAAGTCATTGCCTGATTTTTTGATGGTTAATTGGGTTAATCGGGTTGTAGTGTTGAATTGTTTCCAAGGCAACACTAAGTGTTATTTGTAGGCAACACACTCCACACTTTTGCACGAAGGGGAGTTTGGACTCAAACTCAAACCCTTGCCATGGATAACCATGGGGCCCAAAAAATAACTCCTACAACCCTTGCTTTGGATACGACTCCAACGGTCTTGGCGGCACCACCTCTCCCCGGCTTCGTCTCGGCCACCACCGTCCTCTTGGCAGAATCCTCTTCAACTCTTGTGCCACCAACGCACTCTCCCACAACTAACATGGCCTCGCTACCCGGAAACCCGCATGCTTTGGATCACTACGAACACATCACGGAGGAGTTGGAAAAGCTCCCCGAGGATTACTTCGACTTCTCTTCAGTCCTGGCCAAAAATAGCTTGGACCACAACCATGTGAATGCGACTTTGTCCCCCACCTTAGCCTTACCCCGGATTGTCAAAAAACCTTTGGATAACCGCAAGAAGGTTGCTACTTCATCCTACCTCCCCACCATTTCGGCAACACCACCACAACTCAAGAAGCCTGTTGATTTCGAGGTAATTCTCTCCAATTCCATCTTAGAATTCAAGAAACTACATGGCAAGCTAGGAAGAGCTAAAGGTTTCCTTGCACAACTCAACGAGTTAATCCGTAACCAAAAAGCTCCCAAAAGCCTTTGTATCAAACCTCCAAAGCTTACCATTGACGATTCCCAAGCCCAAGATCTTCTCAATGCCAAGCTCGCTTCACTCACCATACAATTTCAACTTAATTCCACGCAAGCTCTTATCCAAGCACAAACTATACTCATAAATAACCTCCAATCTTATTTGGATGGGTACCACTCTCTTGTTGAAGAGCGCTTCAATGATCTCAACAATAGGTTGCTCTTAATTTCCATCCCCCTATTGTCAAAAGAAGATTGGAGTCTCAAGCTTACAGAATGGAAAACCCACTCTCTCAACCTCTTCCTCTTCGAAATCCAAACTTACATTTTGAATGCCCATCTTAATGCTACCAAGGAGGAAGATGCCATACATGCACGCAAAAGATCCATCAATTCCTTGGAAGAAGAAGTCCTTTCTCTCCCTCAAGAGCAAACTATTAAAGAGCTTGTGGAGCAAGTGGTAACGGAGCACTTAAGTTCAAATCACACTAAACCTCGCTTTCCCTCCCCCCCTTTACCAAACAAGCCCTATCCCCCTCCCAAAAAAGCTTTCTTATCTCCACATAGAACCTTCTACCCCCCTTCCAAAAAACCCTTCCAATCCCCTAGACCCTTTATCCACCCCACCCCCTTCCCATCAAGACATTAATCCTTAGCTTCTAAACCATCTCAAGCCTTAACCTATAAACGACCTTTAGAATCTCCCCATAAAGACTCTTCTCCTTGCAAGAAAAAACCCAACTTCGTCCACAAACTCAACACACCTATCAATCCGGCCTACCCTCTTAAACCTCGTAGCCCCCAACACCCCACCACTTTCCACCCCGCTCTACCACCGGTTTCCTCCTCCTCCCTCAAGAAAGCCTCATCTCAACATCACACCTCCCACTACAACTCAAAGCACTCGGGAAAAGTGAAAGGGAGGAGGGACTAGGGCTACAACACCCCACCACATGGGTTCATTTTTTCTTCTCCAAGCCCCCCCTCCTCCCTAACCTTTGGATCTCCAACACCGCCTCTACAATACGTTTTGACAAAGAATACCTTGAGCCCCCAACCTCCAAAGGGCGAGTGAGAAGAAAGTTTTGGCTACCCCTCACAAACCCTCATGGCTACAAGCTTCTCCTTTTTGGTAATCTTAAAGCCTTTTTATTTGATAATGGGGTTTCTAATTTTAAAGTACACAACCTTACGCCTAAGGTACTCTCTCTCCCGGAAAAGCGGTGCCTAGCTTTAGGTTTAAAGTACATCCCCCCCCCCCCCCCCCCCCCCCCCCCCCCCCCCCCCCCTCCTCCTAATCCTTCCCCCTCTTCACTTCTTAAGGCACATGGCGTCATGGCAAGAATTCTCAACCTAAAACTTTTTTTCAAGGATCATCCAATCCCTCTACCTTCCCTTTCAAGATACCTAATCCTTTTTGGAAACACCCTTTTGAAAACCCCGCTCTCAATCTAATCTTACACAATAACTTTCTTAACCTTAGCCGCCTTCTCTACTCTAATTTCTTCCCACCTTCAAAGCCTCCCCGATTTGTTGCACAAGCCTTATGTAGCCTCAAATTGGACCCTTCAATTGTAATAAAACCTGCGGACAAGAACTTGGGCTTGGCCATCTTACCCTTGGATTGGTATGAAAGTAATGCCCTCACCCACCTCAATGATACCTCCACTTATGAGCCTTGCGCTACCATCCCCTTTCCCTTTATTCCCTCCCTCCTCTCCTCCCTTTCCATCCAATTTTCGGCATTACCGGCATTAGAACGTAACTTCATCCTCTCACCCCTTAACAAGCAGCTTAAACCATGCCCCATCTACTTCATCCCAAAGCTCCACAAACCCTCCCTTGTCACACGGCCTATTTGCTCCTACAAAGGCTATATTTTTAAAAAAGCCTCCATATGGCTTCACTTTGTACTTTTCCCTATCCTCCTCACGTATAAGCAAAACCTTAAAAACTCTCTCACCCTCATCCAAGACCTTAACAATCTCCCCCTCCCACCCAATACCCTCCTTTTCACTTTTGATATTGAGGCTCTATATCCCAGTATCCCTATCAACCAAGGACTGTTAGCCCTCAAAGCCTCCATAGCTACCCATTTCGACCCCCCTAAAACTCACTTTATCCTCTCTCTGACGGCTCTCATCTTATCGCACCACTACATTACCTTCAAAGGAAAGTTTTGGAAGCAAGTTAAGGGCACGGCTATGGGTTCCAATTTTGCCGTAGTGTATGCATGCCTTTTTATTTGCCATTTAGAAGCCTCTTCCTCTCTTTTTCACAATCCCAACCTTCTTTACTTCAAACGCTATGTAGACGATGCCTTTGGTTTATGGGTTGGCTCTTTGACTTCCCTCACCTCTCTTTTGAAAGATTATGGGAAACCACTTCAAGAACACATTAAAATATCAAGCCACATTTCTCCCTACCACGCCACTATCCTCGACATAGAATTTTATAAAGGTACCAATTTTGCCCTCCTCAAGCCTGATTGGACTCCCATTTAGAAGCCTCTTCCTCTCTTTTTCACAATCCCAACCTTCTTTACTTCAAACGCTATGTAGACGATGCCTTTGGTTTATGGGTTGGCTCTTTGACTTCCCTCACCTCTCTTTTGAAAGATTATGGGAAACCACTTCAAGAACACATTAAAATATCAAGCCACATTTCTCCCTACCACGCCACTATCCTCGACATAGAATTTTATAAAGGTACCAATTTTGCCTCCTCAAGCCTGTTGGACTCCCATTGCCACCAAAAACCCCTAAACGCCTATAACTACATCCCTTGGATCTCTTGGCACCCTACGCATCAAAAAGTGTCCTTCATCATCAATGAACTCAAAAGATATATCATTAGGGAAATCTCCTTGGATGGCTACTTCATTATCCGCAGCCTCTTCTACAAACGCCTTAGGACAAAAAGCTATCCACAAGGGTTTTTGCATAATATGTTCAACAAAGTCACTTATCAGATCCGTACTTCCCTCTTGGAACCATCACTCCGACTTAAGAAAACACCTCCCATGACCTTCAAGCTACCTTTCATGCCTTCCACAAGAAGGCTATTACCCTCTCACTGTATCAGTAACCCCATTGCCTCCAAACCTCACACCCTACCTAGACCCACCATTTGTTGGACTTCGGGGTCCACATCCATAAACTCCTTGTACATGCCTTGCACCCCCCGATGAACACCCTAGCCCTTGATGTAGCAGCCCTCTATGATGGTCTTGCTCATAGTGGGAAGTAGTGGTTGGTACCTACCTTCCACCATCACTTAACTTCTTCCCTCCTATTTTTGCCTTTCTCCTCAAATCCTCACAAATTGCTTTCCCCACCCTAATATAGCTCTCTATACTCCCCACATTTTTCATACCCTCTTTAACTCATATCCAATGATCCCCTGTCTTTCTCTCGTTTTTGCAAAGCCTCGCTTACCAAATGCATCGTTTGCTTGCTTGCTTAAATTCTCCCCCCTACATTGGTTGGCATCAAATCATACCCCACACCCCCCCCCCCCCCCCCCCCCCTCTTTAATTTTTGGCATCTAATCACACCCTCACCATTCTCTGCAAGAAATTAAAGTCTTTGGGTACAACTTGTCTACCTCTTACCATTAAAGCAAGTACCACCCCTTCTACCTTACTCATTCCCTATGTACTTGAGTACATTGCCATTAACTTCCCTTTTTTTCCCCCCAAAAAGACATCCCACCTCAAATTGCCCCTCTATAAAGCCTTGCTCACCCCCTCCATTTGTATCTAAACCCACACCACTGATGAGCTCATTATGAGCGAAACACGTTTGGTGTCCCACCCCCTTGTTCCCTAATCACCCCTTAATGCCCTTGTTAACCATTCTACTTTATGGTACTTCAACGTCTCATCATTTTTTATCCTTTTATATTTGGAGTCGTTTCGCACATTTGCTTACCGTTTTTTTATCGCAAAATTTTCTGTGGTAAAAGCGCACATTTGTAAGGCCCCCATTATGAGGAGAAGCCATCGTGCGTGAAGGAAAATCACTCACTGGAAACCAAAATTTTCACGGACAAGAATCAGGGGCAACTTTAAAGGCCTTGGGGGCGGAGGCCCCCAAGACTTTTTTTTTCGCCGAGATATTATGGCCGGGCGGCGGCCGGAAAGTGGTCGGAAAACAACCGGTCGGTTGCCGGTGGCCGGTAGCCAATGGCCGATGGCCAGTGGTCGGAAGTCAATGGCGGTGGCCGGTGGTCAGATGTCAATGGCCGGTGGGCGGTGGCCGAATTCAATGGCCGGTGGCCGAATTCAAAAGCGGACTTTCTTCTCAAGGGCGGCCACACATGGTGGATTGGAGGGTCCGATTTGGACTTATTCACACAGGGCGGCTACACATGGTTGTCTCTCATAAGAGAGGGCAGCCCTTTTGGCCTATAAAAGGAGGCCATTTCTACACACATTTCATAGTGTGAAGTTGATGCAACAAGGTGAGTGGAGGTGTGAGTGAAGCAAGGCGGGAGCTCCATTAAGGGTATAATCCCTTTGTAAACTACTTCTTTTTTTGAAGTACTAAGCCATTGAGTGGCTGCTTTCCCGTGACGTAGCCCACATTGGGTGAACCACGTATATCGTGTGTACTCTCTCTCTCTCTCTCTCTCTCTCTCTCTCTCTCTCTCTCTCTCTCTCTCTCTCTCTCTCTCTCTACTCTATAATCTCGTGTATATAAATCTGTCTCTCTCCATTAAGTAATCTACTCAATTATCTATTTAGCTACGTCTTATTTCCTAACACACACCTCTACATACAGCTGAAGATCTAAAGCACTGGAATGTTCTAGATTATCTTCCTTAACACCTTCCTTGGTCCTTCTTCCTCATATAGATCCAAAATGGTCTTCCTCATTGATCATCATTGTTTTGAATATTAGGAATGTGAGCATTTTTTGGTAAGCTCATTGGGATTCTTCCAGCATCTATGTTGGTAATAACAGTGAGCTTTGTTCCTATTTACAATGTTCTCATCACTTTGCTTACCATATTGGTTTTTGTTTCCATCTTGCATGTAGATATCTGTAGCAGTGCCATTGCCTATTTGTGTATACATCTTAGCATTGTTGGTTATGCAACACTAAGAATAATTGTATATATGAACTAATCTTGATTTCTTTTGCAGGGTGTGTTTCATTCCTTTCATGGCTTCTCCAAGTTCTCGTCTACCTAGGAGTTTTATTGACTCCCAATAAGCCAGCAATGTGCAAGATGTAGAAAAGCTCAAGAGTTGTACAATAGGTGCCAAGGAGACATATGGATTCTTGGGTGCATCATTAGAAGGGGAGAACCATGGATTTGAAGGAAACTCAAGATGGCAAGTGTCTAGCAAAGGTACAACATGTGTATATAGCTTCTTAGTTGAAGCTTGACACATCCTTTTCTCAACCTAGGTTTCTTCCAAATTGTACATGTCCTACTTCTGTTTTAATATTTTGGATTGTCTTATTTAATCTCTTTACTCTTAGGATTCTTCAACCATGTGCATGTTTTATTGTGTTTTTCTTTCATATATTTTTCCATCTAACTTTGTACAGTGGGAGTTGGTGGAATATTTTACAGGTAGCTTAGAAGATATTCATGCAAACGTTGGCAAGGTGTTATATGTAGATTGTTTAGCTTGAGGGCTTGATTCACAAGAGATATTCTTCTATAGCCATTCTTATGTCACATTGAGGTAAAATGTGTGTGGTAATATGTCTCCCAGTAAATTACAAAGCTTGGAAAGTCTAGAATGGCCTAGACCAGACAATGTATCCATACCAACAACCAATGTTAAATATAAATTTGTTGCAATGTATTCATTTTGTGATAATAGCAAATTTGAACAGTCTAGAAAAGAGAAGGGTTTTATTTTTAAGGAACTCTCCTTCCCGCAATGCATCATTGTACAAGCTCAACCACAGGGCCATATGTCAATGAAATTTTTGTTTGACATCCCATCTTTGTGCATAACAGGTGATTGTAAAGTTTAAGTTAAGTTCTTTTAGCTTTTAATTCAATTTAGGTGATGCTTTAGGTAGTTCATTAATTTTTTGAGTTGTGAACATGTCAATTTTAAAGTAATCAAGTCTTAGAAAATGTCGTGCAACATTTGTAATACTCCCAAGTGTGCAGATTTAGTTTTCATTTACTTTACTCATTGAAAATTAATTTAAAATTCAAATTTAAGTGCTTAAATTTTTTCTAAGTGGTTTTTTAACACTAGTTCTGTAATTGAACACTCAAATGTCCTAGGACAGTAAATTGTCCTGCTTTTTCATCAACTTTTGACATTTATTTGTATAAGCTAACATTTGACTTTTCAACTCTTGCTCATTGTGTGCATAGGTTATGAGGTGAAAAAAGTAACCATTTTCTCATGTGACAATATAAACTATAGAAAAAGATATATGATAAGTTTTACAATGAAAATTCAAGAAAATTTTTAGCTGTTTTTGGTAAATAAAACATAAAAACTCTATAACTTCTAAAGAAATCATATTTTTCAAACTTATAAACCCATATTGATAGAAAATGCCATCTTCAATGGAAATTATCATATTTGCAAGAGCCTATATTTATCATTTACTATAAGTAGTAAATGAAAATTTGACTTTTCCAAATGTTGTTTTCAAGGTAATTTTCAACCTTTTAAAACTCTTTTCAAAAACAATTCATGCTATCTTTTTGCAAATTCATGTTCTAAGCTAAATCTAGGGGTTAAAACCAAGATACTACATATTTTTTGGAAACTTTAGAAAGCATAAATCCTCTAAATAAATTTGGATTTTGAAATTTTCTGAGATACACTTTATAGTTGATTTACTCTTTTCACCTAAAAAACCAATTAAATGAGTATTCAAATGCTCCAAATCCCTTGTGATCAAGGAATTAGCTATACTTTACTGGTTGTAGCAAAATTTTAAAGTATTACATGGAGTTTTCTAGCTACTATTTTGTACATAAAATATCAAGAACTTCTAGCGTACACAGTGTTACAACAAAGGAAAAAGTACCTCATTTAGTTTCTTCAACACTCTTCAATTATAATCTCCCTTGGAATTTAGATTCATACATGTATATAAACATAGTCAAGAATTTAATGACATGATATAATGTGTTTTACTTTGTGTATGATCCAATTTATAAAGCATGCATGTTTAACCCACATAGCTAGGCATAATTATATACAAGTGTAAACTTTTTTTCTTTCAGTAAAAGCCTACATAATTATATAGCATTGGTATGAAGGAGCAATCTGAAATTTTCTCCTAGGCCTTTGGAAAATTTTTAATGCTTATGTTGCCTATTGTTTGCAAAATTTGAATGCAAATTTGCACAACTATAATTATGGGTTAATTTGATTATCCTTGTAGGCTCAAATATGTAAGGAGATAATTTGTAAGAACTCTATCACTAGTGTACAAATGCTTCCTAAATGGAATTGTATATATTCTTTATGTTAAGCACATAGGATTTGTTTTTGAAAATTAAGAAAAAAGGACATCTAAAGTGTCATGTTTGGTACCAAACTAGTATTAATGACTATGGTTAAATAAGTCATTTGATAAGTTTTAAGTTCATTTCTTCTCACAAAACTGTACACCTCCCTGTTTCTCTGCTTGTTTCTCCCATATGCCTCCATGGCAACAACCCATGCGGCACTCCTCACATAGCTAGCAAAGGTGGACCTTACTAATCATGCCAATGTACTAGTTCCCGTGTTTGAGGGCACGATTGACATTGGGAAAACATCAGCCATCCACACAATTAAGGAGTTTGTATAACGCACCCAACATTTATCAATAAAAACTATTTCATTTATTTTGCAAAAGTATTTGAGGTTTTTATATTGTAAGTCATAAAGAGTTTTAACGAAACAATCAAATCCAAAATTTAACTTTAGAGCTATTAATTATGGCCCTTACTCACTTGGGAAGGGTAAGTTATTAAGGCTAAGAGTTATAATAAACGATAAGAGTTGACCTTAAGAAAGAGGGACAAACTTTTGGCTAAGTTTTAGGAAGGAGTATGGATTAGCTCCCATTGAAATCCCTTGATTATTGACTTGGCTTGTGGTATATGACCCTTATAACCATGGTCACGATGGATAGAGGACTTCCTCTCTTTTGTTTCTTGTATCTTTGCTTCGTGGAAATGGGGTAGGGTGTCATCAATGGAACTTGAGAATAAAGGAATGCCAAATATCAAGTTGCCCTAATCTTCCGGGTCTAGGGACCTCACGATTTGTAGAGTACATGGAATCACAATGCACACGTGTAGGAATATGCAATTGTTTTAAGGGACTTACACCATATGGTTTTCTTAAGCATATGTACAAATCTAGCAATAATTTTTAAATTGCCTAATGAAGCTTGCGAGGAAAACTATGACCAAATGAGGCGGCATTTGCACCAAAGAGCCAAGTTTTTGGGACTAAAAGAGCTAATAATATGCCCCGTGAACCATGGTGCATAAAAGGGCAATTTGACCTAGGCATTCAAGGCATCTTAAACGTTGCTGCTTTTTTTCGACGCTGGCAAACCAATTAAGCGAGACTGCTGCAGGCGTTTTTTGGTTGGGTCCTACACACACCGCTGCGTGCACCTATAACACCTGGCTTACCAGACGATATTGCAGGTCCTAGGCTATCTGTCTCCAGTCCCCTACCCACCCAAGCTGGCTGCGCAACAGTCATTTGCTAACCCTCCTCTCCCTTGCATACAATTGACCAAAACTGTCCATCTCTCTCTTGCTACAGCAGCCAACCAACCCCATGCAGCCTCTTTTCCGCAATCCTCTCTCGTTTGTTGCCAGCGACACCATGCAGAGGGCGACTCGGACAGGACCTCACGTTAGCAACCTCAGAATAGCTCCTCCATGCAATAAGCTGGACGCCAACCATTTCTCTCTCTCTACAGCAACCACCCGAAGCAGCCATGCAATGGGTGCAATTTTGACCAACCACCCTTGCATGGCCCACCCCACACACAGGCGCTCATACACGCAGACTCTCTCTTTCTTCCTACCTACCCTGCCCTCAACTCTTGGAGTGACATACTGGGTGTTGTGGTACAGCCGCCAAGTTTTTTTTTTTTTCCTCATGCGTAGTTGTAGCATGGCGTCCCGCAGCCACACAAACCAGCGGCATTCTCTCCCTCACAAGCCGCGGCATGCATTTTCAGCCTCCCAGGGCTTCAACCACCTTTCTCTCCCTTTCTACGTGAACATGCAGTCTCTCACTCTTCCTGCCTACTCGAGCCGCCCTCACTACTCACCTGTGCATGCGTCGCCCAACCACTCATCCTCTTTGGCGCTTTTTAGCTCTATCTCACTCACTCACTACAGTTCCGCCGGCTAATTCTACCCACTCTCTCCCTTAACAACCAACGGCGCCCATATTTTCTGAGGCTGCCTTCTCCTTCTCACTCTCTCTCCATGACGAGCACACTTCAGATGCTTCACCTTCTCTATCTCTTTTGAGCACCCATGCACTGGCCCTTCTCTCCTTCTCGTCCATAGATGGGAGCGCAAAGAATGCATGTAGCACACTTGCATGCATTCACATGATGTCGCGGTACCACTGCTCGATGGATATTGCATCAGCAAAAGCTATTGGGCCTACAACATCATCCTCTGGGCCCAGTGCTCAGCCTGCAGCTCCTCTACCTGGCAATTTACTTTCACGTCGTCAGTTCATTGAGCTTTTGCCTCTGCATGGTACCAAAGTCCGCAACCGGTAACTGCTCCAGCAAGTCGGCAGTTTCCGATGCCAATGAAGCTGCCTCCCACGAGGCTCGCATGACGGCCACCCACTGGCACCAACCACAAACAACAGGGCTGAAAGCTGGCCACGAAGGCAGAAAAAGGGCGCTGACCTAAGGGTGTGCAAGCGCTCACCTGGCTATTGTACTTATCGCATCAAGGAAGACTCGATGAAGGCAACCCAGGAGCTAGTTGGATTATTTGGCAACCCAGGAACTAGCTGGATTATTTGGAAACTGTTGCGCCTTTAGTCACTCTTTTGATGGCGGCAGACACGTTGCGGTTGGTGGCAGAGTTCCGTACTACTGCACTTGCCTGACATCCATCCAGTTGTCATGTCTACAAGGGCTGCATGCTTGGGAATTATAGTCTGCCAGAAAGGCTTCATGAAAATATGCACCAGTTGTCTCCTCACATGTCTCATCCCTACTGGTCATATCCCCACTTGTGCCATCTATTTTTTTATTATTTTCTTATTTCTTTTTTTCAAAAAGTGCTTGCTTCTGTCGTCGCAACTTCTTGCCTATCCTATGCTTTTCTTTGACCTCCTCACTAGCACTATACGACTTATGAAGCCCAACAGTTGCCCACCACAGTAGAGATAGTGTCATTGGGCCTCGATGAGCAACACAATGCTCCCAAACTTTCATCCAGTCACTTCTGAAGAATTTGAGCCCCTGTGCTACAACAAACCCTGGTAAATTATCCATTGTCAGTTTGTGATGAAAACTGCCCCGCATATTTATTGAATCCAATCAAATGTGTCATTCTATAAGTAAACATCCACATTATTAGAGGCGGTCATTGACGTAGCTCTTCCTTGGCTGTTGCAATACTCTCTATCACTACGCTCTCTACTGCCACGCATCCTCACTTCATTTTTTGTATCCAAACATTGGGTTAGATGCATAAGGATTGTCTGAGCTTGATCCCATGGTCTTTTGAAGATGAGTAATATAAAACATTTCAATTTCTTTCGCTATCTCTATTTCCTCTTCAACTACGACTCGTTACAACAACAAACATTGAGGACACTCTTCAGAAACCAATGCAATCCTTTCTCAGACAACGCCCAATGCTAAGCATCCACGTACACTGATGATAATCATGATAATTTTGATGTGGCGCTTGCCGGTTTTTAGTTTTAATCTTTCAATCTTTTAATGTACTTTATTTTATTTTATACCCAGGCACTGGAATAGATACACAAGGATTGTCCTAGTTTGCTCTCATAGGTAATTTTGGCCTTTTGCCGATGGTTAATATACCATTTCATTACATTTCTATCTCTTTTCCCCCCTCTCCCCCTTCCCTTTTAAACCGTGATTGATATCAAGCCTGCAACCATGCTACGGACCCTACCTTTGTATTCCCCAGCCTCGCAGGTCAATGACCTCTTGCCCCCCACACACACTCACTCGTCAATTCTGATGATATACGTATACACACTCTCACACACACACACACACATATTGTAAGTGCTCTATATGATCTTTCATTGCTTGGAGCTGATGTTCGTGGCTACGCGCTATATTTAAGGTGGAGATAAGCGTTGCTATGTCTCTTGGTATTTTGGTGTTTGTTGTATCCATTCAAAGATGACCATCGAAGTAGTTCCTACGAAATTTTTCATGAAAAATTCTCTTTGGATCAGAGTACTCATAGCAATGTTTGTTGATCGAGTTAGGGCTTGCCAAAACAATTTTTCTAACTAAAGACAATAAGGGCACACCTAAAGCTTTTTATTTTTTGTGTTTAGGTCAAAAACTCAAAGGTTTTCAAGTATTTACACAAAAACTTATAAAGCTTTGCCGATTTACGTGAAGAAAAGCATGGAATCTAGCCGATGTTTTTCTATTTTAACTACTTTCAATAACACTGGTGAAATTTTATTAATCTTCTTGCGACAAAAAAAAATCAATGGTTTAAACACTTACCCACATATACAGTCCACCTCGCCGATATCTGACATCCATCTGTATGACTTGAATTTTGGTTTGTTCTAACTTGCATAACATTACTCACATGATGAATTTTGTTGTTGACCTTTGCTTTCAAGAAATTGTTTAGCATTTTCCGATTTGGATACTAGTCACTTCTGCAAACCACCTCCAGGTACGTAATTTCTCGTTGTTTTCCACGGTACTTTAATTCTCCTTAATGAATCCATTCCTATATATATATACGGCTATCATATTTCTTAAGATCACATTACTTACACAACAGATCTCGTCTGCTTATATTGCAATGACATCCCTTAGCATACTCCTACAATCATACTGACTTCTCTACTTGCTCGGAAGTTTATATTGTTGGTGCATATATTTAAGGACACAACGTCAAGCAGTTTGCAATAAGGATAATACCATTGGACAATTTGAAAGAAAAAAAAAGGATCTTATACTTCCTTGCATTTTCTTATGGCATATGAAATTAAGAATACCTAAAGTTCTGGCTTGTGCTTGCACCGCATGTAATTTCTATTGAAAGGATTTGGCATTAATCTATGCAGCTACTTATATGAGTTGCGGTATTTTGAGTTAGTGAACAAAAAATTTATAACTACTCTGCTACTCAACTACACTCCAATGCGGTGTCCCACAGGTAGTACATGTTTTGTCTTTTTATGTCTTGTCTAGTCCATTGGTCACATGCACACAGATCCGCCGATTTAGGCAGTGTGTAAATGCTCATCTTGGTGTAGATTCGCCGATTTAGGCAACACCAGTTATCTGTGCAGATCCGCCGACTTAGGCAGCACACTGAAAAATTACAGATTCACAAGTATAAATGCAGATTCGCCAATTTAGGCAGCACATCAGGTGTAGATTCGCCGGTTTAGGCAACACCAATCACAAAATCATGCTGCAGTGACTGGCCACCACTGCAACTGGTATGATTTTGTTACCCGGGTACAAAATGAAAGTGATTTGGATTTGGACTTATATTGTGGAATTGGAATTGGATTGGGATTTGGTATCTAATGATTACTTTATCATGGCAGTGTTTATGTGATGAGAGTCGACATTATGAGACTGATGATGAGTGTGACCAATGATATCCTGATTCATCAGGGTATGACATATACTGCTTATTCTAGTGGTATGGGACACTAGAATAGGTAGTATGTGGATGACGGCAGGAATAAGCTAATGTTGTTTAGTCTCATAAATTTTTCTTTTATTATGTGATTTTTTTGACACAACATACTAATCACTATTTTTGACAAGTATTGTTTGCAGATTTTTATATTCGCAACTGAGGACAGTTGCTTTCCAACGGAGAGGTATGTTATAGAAATTATATTTTATGATTTATTACAGCTGACAGGTGGAAAAGACTAGACCCAGCTTGGCCTATGAAAATGTATATCATGTACATTTTATTATTCAAGTGCTCTTTTATGAGCTTTGGCCAATTATGACCGGCCGGCCAGTTTGTAACCAATTTGACCATTCAAGAAATCTATAAAACAAATACGTGCAAGAGGGAAATGGTCACTCTTGCACGGGGGGAGATTGCACCCAGTGTCCATCTCATTCTTCTTCCTCTCTTCTCTCCTCTCTCGCTGTGCCAGGCGTAGCACTCCGCTCTAGGAGGTGCGTCTGCGCATGTTCTTTTCCTCTCTCTTGCTTGATGTCTCTCTCTACTCGCGTACATCGCATATTATGTGCTAGTGGATGCGTCAGGTATGCAGATTCGTGTATTTCGTTGTATATAGCATAGTATTTGTATATTTTACAGGGGCGCCACGACTCCCGTTTGTAGCAGTATGTTTCTAGTATGCTTCGTAGTATGTCGAAAGACCTTCAGCAAGTATCAATTTTCCAGTATTCTTTGTAGTATGCCGAAAAACCTTCAGCAAGTATCAATTCCGCTTGAATTCTAGACTGTGCTATCCCTTGGATAACCATAACTGGAAATTCTCGTCCACATGTCAACTCCTGCACGTCGAACCGCTATAGCTTGATGATTGTAAGCAGTTATGTCGCTATGCGAGCCATGCATACTTTTGGTCGAGCTTGGCACATCTTGTTATCGGCTTTGCTTCCTTATTCAATCAGTAGGCCTCTCAATCCTTGGTGTCCTTAGTCTGACCATGGTCAAAGAACCCTAAAGCCTGAAACCACAATGGTGATCATCGTTGAGGCCTTGCAGAAAACCACAGTTGTTTCAGAATTTGTCGAGAACTCCTATCCCAACTCCTGCCTGTGCCTACATGCATGGCGGCTGCCAATAGGCGTGGAGTAGTCTACCCACTATAGGACCACTCCCCTACAAACAGGAAGGTCCTAGGGTTGTTCTTGGGGTGCCCTTGGGCGCCCAAGGGCGGCCACTTATGAAAAAATAAAAAATTTAATTTTCCACAACGATGGGGGCCCGTCGCCTGCAAGGTGAGCCAAGGAAGATGCTGCTATGGGCGTCGTTGCAAGCCACAATCCAGGGCAAGCCCCTGTGTCAAGAATCTGTCAGCAGGGCTGGGTGCTCCCATCAAGCCCGATCTTGAGGGTTTTTGTGCAGGTCTCCATGCGGCCCCGTGTGTGTGCTAGCGATCGATCCTACATCTCTGTCGTTCCCCGCGGGCTTGCATGCCCTGAAACCATCGACGAGAAGAAGCATGAAGCCATGCTTCGTGCTCCTACATGTCTTCATGTGTAGCACAAGCTTCTCCTTTCTTGCAAGCTCGCCCAGAGAGAAAGAGAAAGAGAGAGAGAGAGAGAGAGAGAGAGAGAGAGAGAGAGAGAGAGAGAGAGAGAGAGAGAGAGTCTCCCCTTCTTCTCCTCCATCGCTTCCCTCCCTCCTGAGCTCTGATATCAATGTGAGACCGCAGGGGACTGGACCATGCTCATCACCACCCAGCCATGCCCTATATAGACCCTTGGCCTCCTAAATATAGGGACCCCCTTGACTGCATGTCCATCCTGGCCCTTGGCCTTGCCTGGTCCTACCCTTGGCATGACAGTAAAGTAGATCTTTACTCCATTGTAATCCTTTGGGAGCTATGAGCAAGCACACTCTTGCTAGAAATTACTTGCATAGTGTATACTTCTCACAAATATACATATGTATATGTATATATATATGTATATATGTATATGTATATATATATATATATATATATATATATATATATATATATATATATATATATATATATATATATATATATATATATATATATATATATATATATATATATATATATATGTATATGTATATATATATATGTATATGTATATGTATATGTATATATATATAGAGAGAGAGAGAGAGATGGAGAGAGAGATGTGGTAAGGAAGGAGATATTACAGCAATTGTGGAAAGAGATCTCAAAAGTGAAAGGGAGCTAGAGTAGGGAATATGATGCTATACATCAAGAAAGAGGTTACAAAACTGCAAGCTCGGGAAGAGAGAAAAAGTGTGGTAGGGAACCTTATTCAACGAAGGATATGTTGGAGCTATGGAGAAAGATGTTGGTAATTTAGAAGGAGATGCTGGAGATATGGAGAAAGAGGTTATATATCTAGAAGGAAAGTTTGGAGCTATGGAGAAAATGGTTGTAGATCTACAAGGAGAGGTTGCAACTATGGAGAAAAAGGGTAGATATGGAAGGAGAGATTGTAACTATGGAGAAAGAGGTTGCAAATCTAGAAAGAGATATTGTAGCTATGGAAGAAGAGGTGTAAATCTAGAAGGAGATGTTACTATAGAGCTAAATTGATGTATGGTGGGCTAATTTACAAAAGGGTTCCCTAGCATAAGAATAGAAGAGAGAGAGAGAGAGAGAGAGAGAGAGATGTCAGGGAATTTTACAGTGAAAGTGGGGACAAAGATTGTAGATCTGCACTTTGCAAAAGATGAGGAGAGAGAAAGAGAGCTTGGGAAAATTTTGGAGGGGGAGAAATAAGAAGAGAGAGAAGACAAAGAGGGCCTAAGAGAGGAAAACTTTTGATATTTGAAAATTGAAAAAGTACTTTGAGGGGGGGAGTAACTGTAATCAGATGTAGTACAATCTACATATACTCTTCAAGAAAAAAGCAAACTTAGTTTTATAAAAGCATGTCTAAAATATCTACCCCACCATTCTAGACTTTGGTCAAAGTTTGATTAAGTTCTACGTATCTTCTTAACCTATCAAATAAAGAGGCCCTCCTATACCCCATTCTCTTCCTAATGGCTAGAGAACATGTTGGAGGGAGTAACAAAAAAATACATGCTATATGAGAAGTCTTGGAGTCGGTATCATTGCTCATGATCAAACCAGATTAGCAGATAAATAACTTCGACCACAAAACGCCAGCATTGCCACTCATGAAGCAAGAGGCCATTTTATGGAAAAAGAAGCTACTTTCCATCTCTAGAGCTCAATGCATAGGAAACTATGAAGAAGTAGCAAGAAGTGGTTCAACAATTGGCCTCATAATGAGAGCGCTTATTTACAGAAATGCTCCCTACACTTGCAAAGATCGACCCAACCTATTGTCATATCCCAAGAATGCACACTTGGGCAACATATGTAGTTTGGAAGACCAAGAGACCACAGGTGTTGAACTACCCTCTTATTGCCAAACCTACACATAACCACAAGCCCATTGAGGCATACATGGTACATACCCTCGGAGCCACAATAAAATTGTTACAAGATGTGCCAAATTTGACATGTCATATGACTTGCAAGATTGCCAAAATGATTCTCGCTTGCATCAAATCCTTTGATGATATAGATAGAGCATAGTACCCGTGGGAGGTCTTCCTTGAAGAGACCAATGGAATTAGGTGGGACTTGCAAACAAAAGCACCCTCAAGAAATGTGATCATGGGAATGTATGCCAGGATTATGTTTTTGCCCTCACATTACATGCAGACATTCAAGGAGGCATTCATGATAGGGTTTTTTGAGATGGACTCAAACATCTTCAACCCAATGGACAAAGGAGCTTCAAGTGTACCAATAGCTTACCAAAGTACATTTTTAAATAACCCTCTTAGAGATTTATCAATCAAAGCACAAATAATAGCCAAGGCAGTAAAATTTAATAAAGGCATCGTTGTTGGAGAAACGCCAATTTGACTACTGAAGATTTTTGCCAACTTATACGAGGACGTGCAATGGATGGGGCGTTTTGTTGATGCAGCTTACAGGAAGTCAGACACACTATCAAGAGCCACATTTTTTATATATTGTATCATATTTTTATGGGAACCTTGTAAATGAGCACATGTATCTTGATCCACAAGTTGTTAACCTCTAAGATGTAATATTTGCTTATGTACTCAAGGCCCAAAGTATTTAGTCGTCGGCCATTTTGAAAGCCCTAGTTATAAAGGTCAATAGCCTTAGGTTGAACACACATAGACATTATCTTTTGGAAAATAAGATCGTTTGTTGTACGAACTGTCAAGAGGCTACTTTTCTCATAATTTTAATCCACTTTTCTCATAACTGGGTAATCCAAATTCAACTCCAAAAATTGTATTGTGTTCTATGTCTTTCCCTCTTTCATTTAGCTGTAAGCACATTAAGTTCTAGTGTGGTTTGCGACTATGTGTTTGCGAGCCTTATCTTTAGTTTTAGGTGCTTAAATTGTTTTTTTTTTTTACATTTACAAGAGTGTTATTAGACCTAAGAGAGACCTGCTTGAACACTTTTGTTGCAATTTCTCTTATCTAGTAAATGATGGATAGTGATTTTGATACCTTGTTACAATGCTCTTAGATTTGGTAGACATGTCCCTAGCTTCGCTTAAAGTTTTGTGGCTATTCATGTCCATTTAGTCACTAAAATGGCATGATGACCTAGAGCATTGAGATAGGGAAATTTTTCGATCTAAGAGTTTTTGATTTGCTTGTTGAGTTGATACCTTTGCTTGTTAGGTTCACTTCTTGAGTACTAACACCCTCAAAGAGGCTCCGTGCCCCATCCAAATCACTTCCTTAAGTATTGATAGAGTATGTTAGTGCTAGATAGCTAGGCTATAGAAGTCCATTGTCAACACAAAAAAATAGTTCTAGGACAACGTGGTTCGTATAGAAACTTCCATATTATTTTCCAAATGAAAGAGAGCCAAAAAGTAAGCTCTGGACACATTTGTGAGAGGTTTTTTTTTTTTTAAGGCTAGTTAGATTTTTATGATGTTCCTCGTCACACAAAGTGGAGATTTAGAACCACTGCTATCCATGAAGAAGTGAGGCACTATATTGCATGTTAACATTAGATCACATGACATGCTTGAACTAGACACTTTTTTTGGTGGCTAGCTCTTGCATGAAGAGTGATGAAACCAACAAATAACTCAAAGCCCCAAAATTTACCTTTATCTTCAACCTTGCTCATGGATATCTCAATTTTGAGCTTTACTTTTAGCATCAAAAATCTATGGCTCAACCTTGTTGATCTTCAACTTTCTAACTCAATGGTTCACTCTTCTAGTCAGCCTCTAACCTCCCTCAATCAATGCTAACTCCAAGTTTTTGACTTGTTGGATCGAACTTTGAAGGCAAAGGAGAAATCTTCACTTGATGGTTCACACATTAGGTCGATCTTCAGCTTTCTCACTTGATAGTTCACTCTTCAAGTCAGCCTCCAACCTCCTTCAATCAATGGTAGCTCCATGTTTTTCACTTGTTGGGTCGAACTTTGGATCAAGCCTTGAAGGAAAAATGCAGCTTTCGTCTAAGAGGAAGCAGTTCTTTATGTGAAATAATCTTAGTTACAAAGATAAATGAACAAATAAACTACATCATGTAGCTTTCGCCACAAATCATCTTCATCTGTTGAATTTGAGCTGAGGCTGTGTGAAAAACTATTTAAATTGAAGAAAGAAGTCCTAGTAATCTTGCAAAGTATAGAGCGAGATTGGGCTTTTGGAATAGGGGGTACACTAAAATAAAATAATAAAATTATACTATGAGAAAAAGATATGGATTGTGTTAGGTTCAAAATATAAACTTGACAAAGAATGCAAAAGAGCGGCTTGTCTGGCATATCTACAACACTAATAGAGCATCTATTTTGCAAATGTCACAATTGATGGTCCCCTTTCATTCTTTGTGTTTTCTTGCTAGTTTTGTGTGAGCTAAGTGGAGGGAGTACAAAAAGGGATTTGTAAACCTGTCAAAATTGGCAGAGTTACAGTACTGGCAGAGTTTGTTGAGGTACTCGATAGAGTTTGTTGAGGTACTGAAACGAGGGTTAGCACTAGGCTCGCATTGGGACACTTATATGTCCTGGAACACTTTTATACCTTGCTAAATGATCGTTTTTCTTGTATTATTTGAGGAGTTTCAAAACAAAAATTAATAGTGTTATATATATACAAAGTTGGCTTATGAGCTGAAAAAACTCGAGTTATTTTTTTGGTTACTAATATCACCTTTAACCATATTCTTGTAAAGCACTTCTCAACCTAGACTATGCAAAAAACGTGAGATGTTTTTGGCCTTTTTTCAAAGAATGACAACTACAACACATAAAAAACTAAGTTTTAAGAGATCTATAGTGCCAGAGACTTAGTAGTTCTCGACATGTTTTCATACTTCTAAGGACAATCGAATGGTTATTGTGAAAGTTATGACCTAAATACAAGAATTTTCTAATTCTTTTTTTTTGGGCTAAATTCTACCCTTTCATGATTTTTTAGTGACTTTAATAAAATCCAAAGACAATATCTTCCTTGAGTCTTGGGGCACCCAATAGCCGAGTTTCTTGATCCAACAATAACTATTATACTATTGCTAATTTCAATAGCCAATTATGCAACCTTTTTATCTTATATCCATATCTAATCACGATCTCTAAATTTTTTTACATATTGAGCATTCTCTAGGGGATTTAAAAGATCAAAACGTGGAGCTCAATTTTTTCATTTTTGCTATTTAGTTACTTTTGTATTATGCACAAAATTGTCAATGGTTATTTTTTTAAAATGTTTTTGAAGTGGTCCATGGCTACTTATGAATGTAAAGGCCCATGGGATGTAAGGAAACATGCACTTACTAAAAGCGTGGCTATATACTCTTTCGTGAGATGTTAGCTAAATGGAAAGAATGCTTGGACCTTATTCTTTGTCCCAAAACAAAATTAGTGAGGTTAAAAGAGTACGAGCATTAACTCATTTAAGTTAATGGAAAAGATTATGATATGGAATAGAAAAACCATTATGTAATTGATTGCAAAAAGTTATTGTTTTGAGTGAAATGTTGTACATCAACTTTGGAGGCTTACCCATGATCGAATAGTGAGAAATTATCAAAGTTGCTCATTTTTACCATAAGTAATGTATGTCCAAGTAGTTAGGCTACCCATCTAGTGTTAACCTTAGCTTGCATGAACTACCTATTCGTTTCATATCTCTCTCTCTCTCTCTCTCTCTCTCTCTCTCTCTCTCCTTCCACCCACCTTGCCAACCCCTTATGACTATTGAACTATTGAAGCAATCATTATGTTTTTAAAGCAATAAGGCACATGTTTCATAAGCATAGAAAGGAAGACACCCTCTAGATGGGATCTCTCTCCTCTAAACGGGATCGAGGGTTGGTTATTTCCTTGTTGGATGGCATGAGGCTCAAAAAAAGGATAAAACATCCTCTAGATACGATGCCAAGTTGGACTGTTTTTTGTGAGGATGAGGTTTGAGCCCAATCGAGGCTCGGTAGGAGCATGGTCTACAATGTAACTAGTTTGATTCTATTTCTAAACATGCAATATAGCTTTGAGTTTGAGTCTATTTCTAAACATAGGAACACAAGCATTCGATTTGTCTTCAAACATGGTTTTGTCAATTATGAAAACTCCCAAATATATCTTACTTTTTCTTTTGCTATAAAAGGGATTACTTTACAACTTGAATCTTGGTAAAACAAAAAATTTCATAACCTATTTTTGTATACATATGTGAAAATTGCTTGATTATATGGCGTCTTTTTCTTGACGTCTTTAAAGAACGGGACTTGAATATATCTCAAACCTTTTCTTTTCTTTTTCTTTTTTTAATATAGTGTGATGATAGTCCTAACCATCCATCCATCAAAATGCCTTCTAGAACACAATAACACGATATAAGTAGAGACTTTGTAGTGTGCAAACTACAAAGAAGTTTGAGGTAAGTAAGCAGTTAGGGTAGCATCATCAACACTATTTAAGAGTATATTTTGAATGAAACACTATTAAGGGCATGTATTTCTATGGAAGATAGGATAAGCAAAGACCTACATTTGAGACTTGGATCATTTGAGAGTTTTGAACGATTGGTTGTTGCCTAGATTGCTATCCTTGGTTTTTGTTTTAGTTTTGATTTTATTTTTTTTTTATTACGAAAGTGATGATCTTATAATTGACAAGATTATTGCAAAATGGGACCATCATTTTTTTATATTTAAATCTCAATGCTATATTCTATATAGAAGATAATAGGATTGAGATTCTAAAATAAGATCATGGAAATCAAATTGTAATCTTAGATTATCTTTTACTATTTACATGAACTACCACTTTTGTAAGGTGCATTTTATTTTTGCTGGCCTCATGATTTTATCACTTGTTTCGCTAATGAAAAAAGAGAGGTTTGTTTAAATGCGTACTTTTTTTATTGGAAAATCAATTAGTGGGCACTCAATGTGGTAGGGACACTCTCAAAAACACGATGGAGAACCATTATCTAAGTAAGCTTGAGAGTCAAGAGACATGGATAGTGATTCTGAATTTTCTTAGTTCATTAACACTAGTCTAGTACCAAAACAAGACAAATTTAGATTGAATACTACTTGCATCCAATGGTGTATTTAAGAGAACCATCTTTATATGTTTATATATGTTAGCTAGAGGGTCGTTTAAAAATATAACATGGCAATTAGAAGATACCATCATCAAGACTATACTAATGAAATGGACCCCCATAAGACTATGACCAATGCTTTGAAGAAATAAGACTGACCAATGCTTTGAAGAAATTGACATTTTAAGCTCAAGAAAAAAGGAAGAGACCTTGTAGAAAATTGTGCGTGAATTTTCCATAATTGTGCTATAGATAATTGCAAGTTGCATGTACAAACAAATTGACTTGAAAGTATACAAATAATGGAAAATTGTACATGTTTGATATGGCCATTTCAAGCATATCGTTGTGTACAAATCAAAAGATGCTTGGAACCTAAGCGTAGTCCCCAACCCGAGGCTCATCCTCAAAGCTCCAGTCCTCTAACACACGTCCCCCGCATATAGGCACATCCTTTCTTGTTGTTGGTTCCTCCATCGCTTTCAGTTGTATTTCCTACTCCATTGCTATGTACTCAATTATTGTTTCTTTTATCCCTACTTCCTTGCAAGCTAAATCATTCTTCAACACAATGTTAGTATCCATGTCACTTTAGTGGGAGTCTTGCACTAGCTTTCCTACCTTGGACGATGAAGGCCACTGATCTTGAGGGGATACTATGAACAAGAAATGCAATGCATTGAATAATGGGAGGCAACCATATCTCAATGGCACTGCCAGCTCAAAGACGAGACACCCCCACGCAAAGCGACATAGAGAGAGAGAGAGAGAGAGAGAGAGAGAGAGAGAGAGAGAGGGGGGGGGACAAAGGTAGAGGGCGAGTAAACAAGCCTATATAATATAGGTGAAGGTAGCACGCCCATGTGAAGTTTTTTTTTGGCAGGCTAAAATGTTAAAGAGGTGAGTCTCTCTCTCTTGCTTGACGGTTGAAGGTAGCATGTTTCTCTCTCTCTCTCTCTCTCTCTCTCTCTCTCTCTCTCTCTCTCTCTCTCTCTCTCTCCACACACACACACACACACAATTACAACAAGACTCACAAAATTTTAATGAGAGTAATGTAGACTTTCAAAGGAGAATGTATTTTGTTAAATTTGTACGGTTTGCAGGCAACAAGAGCAGAGATCTAAATGCAGATTTGCAAGGGTTTGCAATGGAAAGAACGCAACCTAAAAGCTAAACGGGCCTCTCTCTCTCTCTCTCTCTCTCTCTCTCTCTCTCTCTCTCTCTCTCTCTCTCTCTCTCTCTCATAGCTTGCAACCAGAGAAAGTATGGGCTCTCTCCCCTCGCAACTCGCCACCACGTTTTTAATCTCTCTCTCTCTCTCTCTCTCTCTCTCTCTCTCTCTCTCTCTCTCTCTCTCTCTCTCTCTCTCTCACACACACACACACACACACACACACACGCACACAATTACAACAACTGATTCACAAAATTTTAATGAGAGTAATGTAGACTTTTAAAGGCGAATGTATTTTGTTAAATTTGTAGGTTTGCAAGCAACAAGAAGAGAGAGCTAAATGCAAATCTGCAAGGATTTGCAATGGAAAGAACGCAACCTAAAAGCTAAATGGGTCTCTCTCTCTCTCTCTCTCTCTCTCTCTCTCTCTCTCTCTCTCTCTCTCTCTCTCACACACACACACACACACACACACACACACACACACACACACAGAGAAGAGAGATCTAAATGCAGACCTGCAAGGGTTTGCAATGGAAAGAAAACAACCTAAAAGCTAAATGGGCTTCCCTCTCTCTCTCTCTCTCTCTCTCTCTCTCTCTCTCTCTCTCTCTCTCTCTCTCTCTCTCTCTCTCTCACACACACACACACACACACACACACAATTGCACTACCACTAATTGCACTCTGGAATGACCACAACAAACAAGACTTAATATTGAGTATCGAGTGTACTAATCACTGCTAATGCAATGCATAAACCCTTGATAGAGTTGTTTCTTGTATTGCATTGAACATTGTAATAATCTTTAAAACTTAGTATTCTCACAACCAATGTATCTCAAGATGATTGTGGAAAAAAAAAATCAAAATTTTAGTTACTATTGGGATTATTGGCATGGCTATTTCATCATGGTCAGAGTGCAAGGTCTTGAAGCGTTTCCTCTTAATGCTTCATGGAATGCTAATTTGCAATGCATGCTAGAGTATAACTCTATTAAATTGCATGATTTGAGTTCTTGATGCTATGTCGATTGTTGAGGCTTCAATCTCCCAGCATTTTGATGGTTGTTTGGGTGCTCATTTTTTTTACTTTTTTTTGCAAAACTCACAATTGTGAGTGAATTATATTGAACAGCCCAAAAAATTACAAGGTCTTGTCTGCTCTTGTTGAGCCATGACATCATTCAGGGACTATAATTACATCGGCTATCAGGGCAGCTACCCCTACCAACCCACCCCCTCCTCCTTGACACACAAGGTCCATAATCTTGTCCTTCTAAGATCTTTTATTTACCGATGGCCAAGATTTTCCCCAGACCTAGGCATTCCATCTGCTGAAAATAAGCCACAAGTAGTCCTAAACCAATCCTCTGAGTGTTGCTTGCACCCGAGCGTCCATATTGGCACTTTGCTTTATTGAATAATTTCTGTGAAGCTTGCCACCTCAAAACCTCCTTCAAACACACGGTGGTTCCTTGTTTGCCATATATTATGTAAGAAGAAGTATCTGATGATTTGAGTGCTGATGAGGAGGGCATGACTACCTGAATTCTTACCTCCAAGGAATAGGTCAGTCTTGAAAAAACTAATTTTCCATGTTCTTTGGACCTACTTGCTTATTTTCCCTGCAAGGCCTTTGATAGTTGGACAGTCCATGAATAGGTGGGCCAGATCTTCACTAGCCATCCTGCACCCCAAGCATCAATCTGACCCAATCCCTCTCTCCTGAATCTTCACCCCCGTTGAAAGAGCACCCCAAATAACCTTCCATAAAAAAACCTTCATGTCCTACGGAACCTTTGGCTTCCATATGTTCTCCATTGCTTGCTCCCATCTTTCCTCTGGCCATTGTTTTTTCCCTAGCTTGTTAAAGGGGCTAGACCAATTCTTCTTATGCATCACTATCTTATATATGCTTTTAGGATGCGGTTTCCAAAAGAGACTACTTTCGGGCCATTTCCAGGCATTCCAGTCAAACTCCGAATCACAGATTGGCATCACTAAATTGTCAGGCTATTTCATCACTTTGTGGACAAGCAAAACCTCCAAGCTATTAAGTTGGTGGGTAACCAGAAGGTCAATGGTTTTCCAACTCTAGTTGCCACTGTCCCAAACGTGCCCAAGTCGCTTCAGACCCTTATTATTCAGTTTCCTGGCTGTCTCAATCCAATAGGTAGTTTGTGGCGGATCTACAACTTTGGAAAGCCAGGGGGACCAATGCAAAATGGAGTTCTTGAAGTATCTGGCTTCTTCCCCCCACTTTAAGACTCCTGTTGCTCTATTGCATTTTCTTATCAATTCTCTTGAGCTGCCCCCCAGTCTTAAGGTATACCCCTCTGGGCTAACAGTTTATCATGAACCTCCACCCCTCTCCACTTTCCACCATTCAAGCCAGGTTTAGCGGCTTCAATCGTATCTCTGATCATGACAGGCCAAACTTGCTCCTATTTAGCTAAGGAAACAACAAACTTGGTGCAACAAGCTTCTGCATGGACCACAGGGTTGATAATTCCAAGGCCTCCTTGATTCACCGGCCGAGCAACTGATTCCCAACGGGCCATTTCCATAAGAACCTTTTTACTGGTTTTAAGAACTCTTTCCAATGACACTTAGCCATCTTGAGAAGCGGGCTAGTGAAGGCAATATAAGGAATCATAAAGGCATTCATCACTTTTATCCAACTTGGAAATGGGAGAAGAGCATACTCCCACCTACTCATTTTTGTTTTGGTATTTTCAAGCACCCACCCAAATCTTTGCTTGTGAGTTACATCCACCCCCAAGGGGGATCCCAAATGTCTGAAGATATTCCTTTTTGTGACAATCTCCCATGACCAGACAGAGGGGTCAAATGAGTCATTTTCTGATAGGGAGATCAACATTGACTTCTCTATATTACACTGGGACCCCGAAGCTACTAAGAATATTTGTACAATCTCCAGTGATTTTCTGATGACCTGGGGGCACGCCTTCAAGAAGAGGAGAGAATTGTCTGCAAAAAGTTTTGATAGGAGTTGGCTATTTCCTGGCAAAGAAACGCCTTGCAACTCCCCTCGTTCCGCACTAGCTTTGAGCATCGTGATTAAAGGATGTGACCCTATGGCGAAAAGTAGGGGGGCCAGAGGCCATCCCTGCTTAATATACCTTTTGACCTCAAAAGAGCCAACAATGCTACCGTTGAATAGGAGCTATGACTGGCTTCCATCCCACAGTATACGTACCAACCGGCATAGGAGAGTCCCAAAGCCTAGAGTTTCCATGACGGCTTCTATATATGTCCATTTTATTCTATCATAAGCCTTGTCCAGGTCCAATTGCAGCAGAATGCACTCATGCTTTGTGACAGTTGCGTATTCAATGTCCACCATTGCTACCAAGATGTTATCGTATATGGACCTTCCTTTGATGAACCCATGTTGATGGGGAGAGATGATCTTGGTTAGTAAGGGGGCTAGTCTGAGGGCTATTGCTTTAGCTATAATTTTGTAGGCCACCGACATCATCATTATAGGGTGCCAATGTTTTAGTTGAGAACAACAGATCTGTTTTGGGATGGGTTTGATAAGTCCTCTCTTTACACTTGCCTCCAATGACCCTTTGACCATGGCTTTATTGGCCAATCTTGCGATTGGGGCCTTGAGATCATCGCAAAATTCTCTATAGAATTCCACCGTCATCCCATCCCAACCAGGGGACTTTTCCTTGCCAAGGGCTTGCAATGCTAGTGAACATTCGTCTTTGGAGAATGCCCATTCCAAGCGGTTAGCTTCTAAGTGGGGAGTTTCCTTCTTGACACTCTGCAGTAAGGTCCCACTGGCTTCTTCCACTTCTTGGGACTGGATATCTGGCCGTCCAATGATTTGACTAAGATAGCTCAACATCAAACCAGCCATCTCATCCTTATTGTGAACTGTTGTCCCTTTCTCATCATAGAGCGAGCGGACATGGCCTCGGCTCTTCTTGATTTTTAAAGCCCTAAAAAACTAAGCTTGATTGGAGGCTTCAAGTTGCAGAAAGCCTTTCTGATATCTTCTAGCTGCTCATTAGCAAGGTTAGATTTGGCTTCGAGCCATCGTTTGTGCTCCTCCTCAGAAGCATGCCCATTGGCTTTTATGGAGGTAAGGAGTTGTACCTCCGCTGTCAGATGCAGAAGGTGTACCTCCCTAACTTTCTTGATTCAGGGGCCCGAGGTTTTGATTGCTTTCTGGATTCTCCAATCAAAGAGGTCCCACGCATTGTGTTTGTTGAGGTCGACATCTTTTTTGAGCTTACCCAGTGCTTTCTTGGTTAAATCCCTGAAAAGAGGGTCTTTGAATAGGTGTGCCCCTGTTACTAACAGTTTTTTCTGACCTCCTGGGGTCTGCTCCTTCCCTTTATTTTTTTAAAAATGTATGTGCAGAGGAATATGATCCGAAAGGCTTTTTGTTGGGACTACCTTCATCTCCATCAACTGGGTGCTCATTTTTTTAACATGAGTGGAGATCTCATTTGATTCAAAAGAAGCACTATTTCCAAAAGGGGGCTTGTACAAATACACATTAGTATATAAACAAAGAGTTGCTAAGTGTCACCATTCAAGAAGACAGTACAATTAAGTGTATGTTTCCATTCTTTGGCATTGATAGCCATTTTTTGGCTATCTATATTTGCCATAGTGAGCTACCTCACCCTACAAAAATCACTTAAATACTATGGCTATCCTCATATTTTCAATGTACATAGGCTATCCTCATATTTTGTAGGGTGAGCTACCTCACCCTACAAAAATCACTTAAATGCTATGGTTATCCTCATATTTTCAATGTACATAGGCGTGTGTGAGTTAGGGGCTTTTGCTATATCTTCTTGAAAATTCTCAACTAGCTAATCACTGGGTTAATTGAATCAAAAAAATAAACAAAAACAAGAAGAAAAAAAATCTGGCCCACTTTTTACGTGTAAATATTTCCTCTTACCTTAGGCCTAACTATATCGTGAATTTGATTACTCCACTATTTAAAAGTTATATACATACTATATTTAGGTGTGCATTTTTACCAGGCCTAAGTAAGCCACTTCGCATTCGCATATTTTATTTCACCAAAAAATATAATCCATACATGTGTAAAGGGCATCTCAATTATCAGTTTCATGCCATGATGTATGGAGAAGGGATACAGTCTTAGAGCCACGTGGAGGTTCAACTAAAGAGGGACCACAAGAAGACTTTTTCATTTTGAATCATACATATTTTAGTGCAATTTTTGGTGTCCATCTCCACTCTGAATTTGAAGAAGTCATCAAAAGACAAAATGTAGCCCACAAACTGAATAGTCCTCCTAGAGTTTTTCATAGGTTTTGGAGCTACCACGAGTGAAATATGATTTTTTGGTGGATCCCAGCCTGCCCACTTTTTCTCACAACTCAACCTAGTCTTCTCTCACCTTCCTTCACACTTCCACATCCACACACACACACACACACACACACACTAATTCCTCTCTATCCCTCACTCAAACGTGCATCTTCCATGGTTTCTCTCATCCTCTTCACCATTATCCCCTTTTCTCACACCCATAGTTCTCTTTTGAAATAGTACCTACATACATCATCTCCATATCTCTCTCTATTATTCTCATATTATAGTTTTATTTCACCTTTCCAAAAATGCATAAAAATTTAGAAAACATAACCATGCTTAACCTCTGCAAAATTGGCGGGGGTGGGGGGGGGGGGTGGTATAACAAAAACCCTCATTTTTGCTTACAAAGTCACAACGGACATGAATCCATTTAAACTGGTTTATGGCACAGAAGCAGTTGTACCTATGGAATTTGTGATTCCAAGTTTAAGACTAGCAGTTGAATATGGGATGCATTTCAACAAGAACCTGAAGCAACAATTGGATGATCTATTATGCCTGGATGAGATCCGCCGAAGGGCTATGCTAGAACAAGAAGCGGTACAACAAAGGAGAAAGAATTGGCATGACATTAAAATCAAGGTTAGAGAATTCTAGAGAAGGGACCTAGTTCTACTTTACTAGTCCAAATTGGGACCAAAGAAACCGAAACTAAAAATAGCATGGTCAGGACCCTATGAAGTGGATTGGGTATTTTCAAATGGAACAGTGAGACTCAGAGATTTATATGGTCTACTGTTTCCAGGAGTGTATGGAGGAGCCAAGATCAAGTTCTATCATTCAAGAACAGAAGGTGTTCTAGAACCAGACTTAGACCTAGATCCAGAAGAAGAACTATTGGACTTGTTCTATGTAGTACCAATACCAGTAATAACAGTGAGTCACCAGTCCAATTTGGAACCAGCATCAATCATCAAGTCCAATCCAAAAGAAACAAACAATTTAAAATCCAGTGGGGAATGAATCCATGGACACGATGCAAGCTCAAATACAGATCCTTAAGGAGTCACTAGGTATCATACCCCACAACAAGATAGGGAAGTATGTGTTCCAAGAAAGTGAGCAAAAATTGCTTTAGTTATGGGGCCTAGAGGTGATTTGGGAAGCCACAACACTTCCTTTCGATGGGCAAATTACGTAGCAGGTGCTCACTATATACAAAACTAAAAAACGTACTTAGTAATTTAGGGCCACACATTAGAACTAACTACTAGTGAACTACCTCAAATTTTCAAATTCTCCAATGACCAGAAAGCCATATTAAGAGGTCAGCCAGTATCTAAAAGAAGACAATCAAGCCAAGAAGAAAAGAAAAGATGGGGCTGAAGGTATTCCAGTGGCAGTGCTGGAACACACACTAGCGTACAATTTTATTGCTAAAACCATTAGCCTCAAGAACAACCCTACGTATCTATTTGGGAAACTGTTTGCAATGCTATTAGGAAAAATTCTGCTCACCCAAAAGTCACCCCATTTTTCAAGGGCCGCATGGACACATGTCAAGCTCTCCCTATGCTTATCCACATGGTGTGCTTGAATCCTATTGGCTTGGCTAAAGAGGGGTCTAATGAGCTTCTAGTTCAATTCAACAAATATCTAGTTTCAAGCTCTCTCTTTCAAAGAGGTAAGGAGGACACTTGACCTAATGCCACCCATGTTGCTTGAAATGTAGTATGCATGTGATTGGCTAGGCTTAGAGGGGTCCAATGAGCTTCAATCTTGAGCTACAATGAAGGGGTGTGTTTGGGGGTATACTCTCTCTCATACACTCATTTTTCACACATTCTCACTTGGTGAAAGTAGAGGAACTCTGCCTCCTTCTCCAAGCTTGTGAGAAGTTGAGTGTCTACACCAACACTCTTGGCTATGGAATGCAAATCCAACCAAGAGCCATTCTTCAATGCTTAAGCTTGCCATCTTCTCCATCTTCATACTATGCTATTATGTACGCTAGCAAGAAGAGTGATAATAAGTGAGGAACTATTTTCTCCTATGGAATGTTTCTTCTTTGTGTTCCCTACCCTCATTCCCCACTAGCTCTCTCCACCTTCGAAGGTGTTTGAGGCCTTGGGACTGAGGCTTGGGATAGTTAATGCTTTCTACAAAGTTTATGTTATGCTTGTGATGCATGAAGCTTTCCATCTTCATTGCATCACCTAGGTCACAAGGAACACAAAGATTGTATTGTACCAAGTCTCTCTTGATGGGAGAAACTATAATACAAATGCCTCTTAGAGAGGGGTTCCGCATGAATCCGGTCCTCAACTGTTGTCATGTTCTCTAAACTCCCTCTCTTGCAGAAGTATTGTTCATCCCAAGTTAACTAAGTACCATGTTTATGTTGCGACCATCAATTAAGTTCACCCACTATGCTCACAAAGTAATCTCACGAAAGTGCTTTATCTAATTTCCTAAGTCCACTACTCTCAAAGTTCATAGGCCATTTCCATTACATTGGTATCAGAGCATTTGGTTTCTCTTTTCTTTCTTAAGAAGAGAGGTCCTTCAGTAGACTATTGATGGTTGATTTTGTTAATTATATTAGGGTAAGTGGGATAGGGATCTATTATCAGTTTTGTTGAGCCCCCTATGTGGGATATGGTGCACACCTTGGGAGCTTTGGTCTTGATAATGGAGTCTTTTTAGACTTGCCTATACGGCTTTACCATAATTGAGCCATAAGAAGTCCAAAAGGAGCTATCCCTTAGAAACTCTACTATGTTAGACCCATTCCATTACTCTCTATAATTAACCGATTCGAGCCGTGGGTGTAGATGCTTAAGTACTGAATTTCAAAGTCTAAGAGGAGTAGCAACTAAGGCTTTGAATTTCCAAAGAATACACTAAGTAAACACACAAATTTTGTTAACATGGCTGGCAATAACCAAGAGAGTAGAATGAACATTGACAACTTTGATTTTACACTTGAAGGTGCTAATGATGATGCCCCCATGTTTGTTAATTATCTTGTTACTAGGTTGCAACAAGCTATGGGCAACCTTGCTTTGCAATCCAAAGTTACTCAACAACTTTGTGCTTATGGGATTTCCCTTCCTCTCCAAGAGGAGAAAGCTTAGAAGATCTCTTGAGGAGACTTTCAAAAGAATACTCTCTCCCATAAGAGAGGAGGAATCCAAAGAACGAGAAAGTAATGAATCCCTAAGCTCCTTAGAAGATGTGTCTCCATAAAGATGGTGGTCTAGACAATTGCCAACTCTTCCTAAGAGGAAACGGTCAAACCATAGTCCTTATCCTTGTCACTCCAAAAGGAAAGAGAGGAAACAAATGAAGAAAAGGGCAAGAAAGAGGTCACCCACTTCTTCTAATTCTTCAGGCTTCCTCCTCTTCCAATGAAAGATATGGCTATTCTCCTAGAGAATACAAGAGGGGAGGACATCGCAAATCTTACCCTGCATGGCGAAGGTCACAAAAGTTCAAGAAGTTCAAAGAGGTAGAAAAGAGTATCTCTTTTCTCACCTATGATGGCCCTTTGGTGCTACTGACAAATTATTGGCCTTCATCCAAAAAATTGATATGGCCTTTGGAGACGAGAGCTTCATGGAATCCTCAAAGCTACACCATGTAGCTAGGCACTTCCAGAAATCGTCTTGTCAATGAAGGGCTAGGATAGCCTTCATGGCAACGAGGAAGCCCCAAAGACATGGAAAACTCTACGAGTTTCCATCATGAAGCAAGTCCTTGCAAATGATGCAAAGGACAAAGTGCTTACCAAATGGCAAATTTTAAAGCTGCTCTTCAATGAGTCTATCCACAAATATGTGGATAAGTTTTGGAATTTACATCTCAAGGCTATTGTTTTTCAAAAGATAGACTTTGTCAAGCAAAAGCAATAATTTTGTGTGAGACTACATGAAGATATGGTCGAGTATGTCAACTCTCAAGGCCTAGGACTATCATTGAAGTGATTCAGCATACTATGGTCATTTCACAAATCAATTTCCAACAAGGGGCTAAAAGGAATTTTATGCCCACAAAAACTAGGGACCAAAATGAAGCAAAGAGGAAGAACAATGCTCAAAACTCTTCCCAAGGAAATTCCAACAACAATCAGTCCAAGGAGAAGGGAGTTTACCAAGGTAAATAAAAATTCTCTCCTAAAGAGTTAGAAGATTTTTGTAACGACCACAAATGCTTTAAGTGTGGGGAGCAAGGACATGGCTATCATTCTTGCCCCAAAAGAAATGCCCGCAATGAGACTCCTAGAGCTTCCACGATCAAAGCTCCAAAAGAGGATGCTCATTGCAAAGGATCACCTCTCTCCTATGCTTGGGGAAAGGTAAGGGAGCATGATTCCTTCATCATGTTTGACCCTGGCTCTACTCAAAATTCTATATCAACGGAGATGGCCACCAAGTTAGACATTCAAGCCCATGAGATGGGAGATGTGGTTGTAGCGGATGGAGCCTTCAAGGGGCAAGAAGCTGCAGTTACTCTTTGGATTGGGAAATTGAGGCTTCATGTCCAAGGCTATGATGACAAAGAATATTTCTTCATCTCTTCTCTCCAACATGAGGATGTTATCATTGGGGCACCATGGTTTAACCACATGGCTTCCAACATGAAGTTCTCTGCAAGGAGAATCTACTTCACCTACAGGGAAAAGACCATGTACATAGATGCTAATGATTTGGGGAACTCTAAAAGAGGTAAGGAGGACACTTGTTATAATGCAACCCATGTTTATTGAAATGCATTATGCATGTGATTGGCTAGGCTTAGAGGGGTCCAATGAGCTTCAAGCTTGAGCTACAAGGAGGGGTGTGCTTGGGGGTATACTCTCTCTCACACACTCATTTTTCACACATTCTCACTTGGTGAAAGTAGAGAAACTCCACCTCCTTCTCCAAGCTTGTGAGAAGTTGACTGCCTAGACCAACACTCTTGGCTATGGAATGCAAATCCAACCAAGAGCCATGCTTAAATGCTTAAGCTTTCCATCTTCATTAATATGCTATTATGTATGCTAGCAAGAAGAGTGATAATAAGTGAGGAACTATTTCTTTCTCCTATGGAATGTTTCTTCTTTCTGTTTTCTACCCTCATTCCCCACTAGCTCTCTCCACCTTCGAAGGTGTTTGAGGCCTGGGACTGAGGCTTGGGATAGTTAATGCTTTCTACACAGTTTATGTTATGCTTGTGATGCATGAAGCTTTCCATCTTCATTGCATCACCTAGGTCACAAGGAACACAAAGATTGTATTGTACCAAGTCTCTCTTGATGGGAGAAACTATAATACAAAGGCCTATCGGAGGGGGGAACAGCTCCATATGAATCTGGTCCTCAATTGTTCATGTTCTCTAAACTCTTTCTCTTCTTGCAAAAGTATTGTTCATGCCAAGTTAACTAAATACCATGTTAATGTTGCTACCATCAATTAAGTTCACCCGCTATGCTCACAAAGTAATCTCACAAAAGTGCTTTAGCTAATTTCCTAATTCCGCTACTCTCAAAGTTCATAGACCATTTCCATTACAAGGCATGTGGTTTCTTGCACATGACTACCGATTAACTCTACTCTTCATATAGTAATAAAGATAACATACACTCCTCCTTCTTGGTGTGTCACTTTCCCACAATTGCTTCTCCTTCTTCTTCTTCTTCCCCTTCCTACATGCATGCATGGGAACATGTTGTGTCAAAGCACGATGGCGGAACAACCCTAGTTTCTTGACACCCTACCCTATCTTGAAGCTTTTAGGGGAATCTTGAACCTTAGAGAAGCTAAGGTGCGTTACTTTGGAAAATAAGCAAAGCAAATCTTGGAAAGAAATGTGAATCTTGAAACCTTAGAAAAAATTAGATTTGCACCAATCAAATGCCTTCTTGAAACTTTGGAGAATGGGCACATTGACTTTAACAAAGTCTTACAGGCTTTGGGCTTGCAAAGGTTGCAAAAAGCTTCAACCTTACCCCTTTTGTGCAAGATCTCAAAGGATTAAAGATTTTGTGTGTGTGCACACACACATACACACACAAAAGTGTGTGTGAGCTTGGGTGGCTTCACGCAATGGCTTCAGCAATAAGTGTGGCAAATCGAGCAAGCCTTGACTTGTGTATACCCAATACACACACACACACACACACACACACATCGGCTCGTACATAGCAAGAAATAGATTTGTGTGTACCTCGACTTCTCTCCTCACCATTAGATCAGAGCAAGAGAGAGACTCTCTTGGGTTCATGGTAGTGGCAGCGATAGAGTAGGCAAAAAAGACGTACGTAGTGTCCTTGTCTTTTTTATGACAATTTTCCCACATAGACCACCACCTTTCTTTGGCACCCTTGCTCAACAACTTTGTATAGAGACTTCGCATCAGTGGCTTCACACCGGCACTTTTGACATTGGCTTCCTTGACTTTGGCATTGATTTTCCCGGTATCATCTTGGCCTTGACCTCCCTCAGTACGCTTGACATCAACAGCTCATCTCCGCCTACCAACGACACACACCTACAAATTGATAACACTCTAATTTACACTCATACTGAGTAATTTTTTGACCAGGAGTGCACTTTTGAGTTCTCCTCGGAGTCTATCAAGAGACCAGATTCCTAAGCACACTTCTTAGAGGTGGGGCAGTAGCATCAACATCACAGGTGGAGTTCATTGGAGTTCCAATTGAGGACTTGATTTCACTTGAGGAGTAGTTATTTTGCTTTGATGTCATAGGTGGAGTTTTGCACTCGCAGGGATACTTGCTTCATGCGATTTTACACAGTGTTTTGTTACTCTACATGCATTTTAGAGCAGTTTATGCTACCATAATCATTTATTTGGTAGTGATGTATAATTCTCTAGGTTTTGCTTGAGATCATGATCTCCACACTCTAGGTTATGGCTTATGAAAGACACAAGGATTACACGTTGCTAGATACAATTTTTCGCACCAGTTTTCTTTGTTTTCATGGGAGGTTTTATGTGTTGATCATTGCATACTAGAGCAGTTGTTTGTCAATGACAATTGATCATTATTGCCCGATTTTACTCTCTTGAGTTGATTTTATGGTTTTTTATGCATCATTTAGATTGAGTTTTAGCCCTATGTACAAAGGAGACTCTACCGGTATTTTCTCATGAGTCTATCTATACATTCTGTGACAATTTGAGTGCTATTTTGGCTAGGGGTGAAAGCATGTTAACCTGTCATGCTTTTTTATGTCCTAGACAATGCTAACTAGCACAATTTTGACATATGCTAACTAGTACAATAACTTGAGCGACATCTCCAAGATCTATGACATATGATATATCAATAGAAAGCACTTGAAACAAGGAATCCAAATGTACAACCTCCAACAAATTTTGATATTATTTGTAAAAAATTTACCGGACGCTCAACTTTTTGAAGATGTGATAGCTTGGAACTGCTAACTAGCACAAAAAGCGCGACAGGTTAACATGCTTTCACCCCTAGAGATTTTGCTCCTATTGTTACAGTGGACGTTTTGCCAAAATTTCACGTGGCTTCTTGCCATACTTTTTGGCAATCTTGGAAATCTGGCCATAGTGCTTCAGTCTCGTAGATATGGTTGTGTGGAAAGAGCAAATATAGGATACGTTAATCCAAAGGGCCAATTGGAGCCAATCACTGAGCGCCAAGAAGGCGATGGCTATAAAGATGGGTAGTGGGAGATGCTTATGCCAAAGCTAAGTCCACCATACATCTACACATTATAGAGTTTGTGTATTTCACCATAGTGGGTAAAGCTACTGCTAAAGCCTTATGGGACAATTCATGCAATACATATGAGAGAAAAAGCACAAGTAAGAAGGTATACTTGATGAAAAAGCTTAATGAGCCTTGAATAAAAGAAGGTGACACAATTTTTTAGCACCTAAATGTGTTCAATGTACTTTTCCTTCAATTGACATCCCAAGGACTCATTTTTGACAACAAAGTATGGTCCATCTTCTTATTGTACCCTTAACCCACTTCATGGGACATATTTTTCACAGTGATTAGCAACTATGTGCCTGTGAGCAAACTAGCCTATGTGTTAACCCTCATGCACATTCCTATCACCTAAGACGGTTGCCGTATTATTATTTGGTAGAGTCAGGTACCGGGCTTGTCAGTCCAATAGAAAAAGGGTAAGAGTGATCACCGAAGAGAGGCGCACTTTAACTGGAACATTCAAGGGATCAGTTGGCTAAGCATGGGCATCCAAGTGTGAATGGGGTGAGTTCATATAAAAGTCAACTAAACCTAAAATTCACTCATTCCCAAAAATGTGTGCATCTGTTGCACGTATCAATGCAAGGAACTTGCCAATACATTGTGTGCGAGCCACAAATGGCTTCAAGCACACAACAAGCCTAAACTAGTAAGCTCAAAGATGGCGATGGTGTGTCACTCACCGCTCTACGCTTGCTGTCGTTGAGTATTCCTCGCCGCGAAGAAGAGGGAGACGCCGTTACGCCGCGCTCAACCGCCTCGCCGCTGTCGTGCTCTCTCTCTCTCTCTCTCTCTCTCTCTCTCTCTCTCTCTCTCTCTCTCTCTCTCTCTCGACCGGGATCGCAAATATCTCCCAAACCCAAGCCCAGACCTAAGCTCAAGCTCATGCTCAGGCTCAGGCTCAGGCTCAGGCCTGAGTCGCCCTTTAAAATTACGTATTTTAGCTTCACATGTAGCTAAAAATTGACTTTTTTGAGGACCAACAGAGCTTCAGGTGACTGAACGTTGTGCTATAAAGCACACCGCGACCCTCTGAGTGATACGCTCGTTTCGAGCTATCACACACTTTAATCAAAAAAATCGATAATTAAAAACATTAAAAGTCGAGTGAAAACGCACGCCTAAAAAAGTAAGCGGTTAACCTTCGAGGTTATTCGCCGATGCTTGTAGGGTGCCAAAGGCACATGCATCTGCACTCTAGTCGTGTGCTAGAGACGGAGAAACTAGAGAGAATTTAGACAGACGCGAGTTCTTAATATCCACCTACCTTAGGTTCCGGGCCCTCGGCGGGGACCCAAGGTAGTACAAACCAAGATCCAAACATAGCAGCTAGTGACTCTTCCTCTGACTACGACGTCATGGAGGGTTTCCCAATGCCTAATCCCGATAGCTCAAGCCAAGACATGCATGCCATGGGTCCGCGGTTCGGGCAGAGCGTGCTTAGCCGCTTGAAGGAAACCTTTAGTAGAGCCACTCGCTCCAAACATGGAGCTAATGATGTAAATAAGGGGGGTGGGGAAGTAAATTCTCCATTCATGACCAATGTAGACCCTATTCCCTTAGTGAATGTGCACGTGAATACTTCATTCATTGCACCCCCTGACTCTTCAGATCTAATTCCCTCCAATGTTATATTACCTGATGGTAGAAGCCTTGCCGAAGTGCAAGAGGTTGAGCGATATATCATTGTGGCTAGGGAAAAGGAAGTCGAGATCTTACGCAAGGAGGAGCAACGAAGAGAGTTAAAAGCAAAAGCCCCTATGTCAATATCCTTGCTAAGAGAGCAATTGAGTGCTCATGACTTGGCAACCGCTAAGGGCCAACCTCTAGAAAGCAACATTGCATCTAGCTCAAAGGAAACCCCTAGCACCTCAATCCTAGATGGAGCGTTCTTAAATGAGAAATGGGAGTACGAACTACAAATGGAAACTCTAACTGACCTATACACAAGTCACACCTATCACGTGGGTTGGTTACATGTCCTATAATCCACAATGGGTGCTACTAGTGTGGAGGATCAACAACAAAGAGTTTGTGAAGTCATCCATAGGGTCATTGAGTTAGAGAGACAGAACAAAGTGATCAACATGCCTTCAACAGGTCTCATGAGATTCTTGGATACAAGAAAGGCTAAACAACCAACCTTATCGCAAATGGAGACTCCCTCGGTAAGTCCGATGGATCCCTCATATGTTGTTTCGCCAAGGGTCTCAGTGCAATCTGAGCCCACAAGTGATAGCTTTACCTTTCCAAGTCTAGCTCATCTTTCCCTTGATGACACCACGGCTACCATGCCTACCCCAATGATGGGCATGCCAAGAAACACGCCATGGACCTCATTTGTTTGTAAAGCACCGCTACATGGTAGCTCAATGCCTGCAACAGTACCTACAAGTGTGTACCAATCGTATACACCCATGGGTCCTCTCACTCATGTAGTCCCTACCCCTCCCATTGTTTCAACTACCTATGCTCCACAACCACAACACCCAAGTTCTTATTTCCATGGGACTATACTGGCTAGCATTAGCATGTCACATCCGACGTTTGCTATGCATACGGCCACACATATGAACTTTGGGCCACCACATGGCACACCATCATACCAAACATGGAACCCAAGGGCTTCCTATGTGCCAAGCCCAATGCCAATACCTACTCCACATGTAGTCTCTAAAGCGCCTTCACCCACAGTGCCTACTCACTTAGGTGACCTGGCAACATTTGCTCAAGCTATTGGTCGATCTATTGCTGAGAATATGCATAACACGCCTGATAGAGAGCCTAGAAGTAAGGTAGTACAAATAGCCAAGCTCACACAAAAATTTAGTGGAGACGGGGATGTGAGAAATCATATCGAAGTGTTTGAACAAATATGCCATTCTCTAGGAGAACACAATGACCTGCATAAGAGAAATGCTTTAAGCCTAACCTTAAGTGGAAAGGCTGGGGATTGGTATAGAACCCTAAGGGTGGAAGAAAAAACTATTTACCCTACTCTTAGGAGACTGTTCTTGAAAGAATACATACGAGAGGGAGTGCTTTGGGGAGTAGCCTCTCAACTCCAGAAAGCCCAACGAGAGGAAGGAGAGTATGTGAGACTTTATTAGTCGCTTGAAGCATTTGAATTCTCATTGTAATCCAAATGAGCTCTTCAATAATAATCAATTTCTTGATAGATTCATTAGGGGGTCATGACATGAGGATATCTACAATGGCCTAGTCATTAGAGGTATCACCACTTGGGAAGCAGTCACCATCAATGCGATCCAATTGGAGGATAATTTAATGATTCAAGGAGAAAGAGTGTCTGTTGAGCCTAAATCTATTAGCTCGCAAGCATCAGGGCATCAGCCAATGACCCTTAAGCCTATTGCTAAGGAGCCAAAGATATCTGAGATGACTTTAGCAGATCTCACCAAGGCTATTCAAGAGAGTCTTAGAGACAATCGTGCTCCGCAAAACAATCATATGTATCCAAGGACGGAGCAACAATGGTGCTCAGTATGCTATGGACCGCATAGTACCAGTGAATGCCCTACTTTTAGAGTAAAATTCAATGGGAACTGCAATGCCTGTGGGAGGTATGGTCATCCAGCTAAGGATTGCATAGTATTTAAGCGCGCGATGGCCAATAGACCAACCTTATCATAGACATACACACCTCGAGTGCATGCATTGATGCCGGCCCCACCTCTTGAACAAACATCACAACACATGGTCCCTAGGGCCCAAAATGTTGTTCAAACAACACCCTTACCACCTCCAGTGCTAGGACCGCAACCACCACATCCGAGAATCACTTCTGTGAATCAAGTGGGTTGTGAGTCATCTATTTCTTGTTTGGAAGGCTGTGAGGAAGATATAGATCCTAATATTTCCTATGGGATGGATGTGCTTGAAGAAAGTCCACAATACTACATGGAGGAGTATTGGGGACAAGTCAAACATGTCTATCAAGTAGCTGCTCTTGCTGCAAGACGCCAAAATATCAATTACACTGCTAAGAGACCACCTCTTCAATGCTATGAGTGTGGAGGTCCACATCGTGTAGCCGAGTGTCCTATTAGGCTACAAAAGAACGCCACACTAATGCAAACCAATCAAGCCAGCACGTCTACAATGCCAATACTAATGTGTAATCGATGTGGCATAGATCATTTGATTGCCCAATGTCCAAATAATCCAAATGCACCAAAGATCACGCCATTAAACTTGATTGAAGTTATCGAAGAGCCATCACAAAGTACACATGTGGTACAAATAAACGTACTAACACGATCAATGCTCCAAAAACAAAATTATATTCTTGAGAAAAGAGACACGGCATCAATTGCCGAATCTCAGAAAAAGAAGAAAACACGAAGGAAGAGATCGCAAAAAGCAGCGAAGTCAGACCCCAGTTCAAACACCAACATAGGGACTGGTGACGACCCCGTATATATGAACAACGCTGAAGAGGATTCGGATTCAGGTGAAACCATGGAGACCAAAATGACCACTAAGATAGAAACCAACAAGGAAGATCTTCATGAGCCACAATGGCCAGGATCCAAGAAGAAGATAGGAACTTATCCAAACCCTACAGAGGAGATTGAGTGAGTCAAGCAATTAAGGAGTTTGGTAGAAGATACCCAAAGGGATCTACAACCAGCACCTCGGCATATCCAAATTACAGACACCGTGTTCCCTACGCAACAACAACCTCACCAAGTCCATAGACCCTTAGCCATACCTAGTGTCATCCAAGAAGAAAGTGACTTAAAGTCATGGGAAAGTGGGCGCACTCACTTCTTGATGGAAAGAATATTTATAGAGGGACTACCTGATCCTATCGAAGAAATGGAGATCCCATCTTCCCCACGTCAAGGGACTGAAACCCAAAAGGTGCCGTTAAACATTACCAAATTGATGGATTTCATGTCTTCAGAAGTCAGAACCACCATCATGTCCAAACTATATAAAGACCCTGAGCTAGTCTCAGCTCTTTGAGCCTTCCTCAATGGAGAATTAAAGCTTGGGCTACCACAATTTGCACAGATGGATGGAGCTGGGGAGATGCCAATAGAGGAGGAACACTTCGATCCACAACCCAACCGAGATGAGAACCTCGTTATAGAAATACCTGTTAACAAGTTGGGACAATACTTTGAGGGTGATGAATCCAATGCGACCATACCCATCACTACTAAGGGATTAACTGTGAAGGGAATCCTTGATGGTGGCGTTGGGTTAGCATTGTGACTAAAAATTGTTGGGAAACTATCGAAAGACATCACCTTGAGACCACAACTATAGTAGTGAAGATGGCCAATGGGTCTATTGTTAAACCTATCGGGATGCTAGAAGATCTCAAGATCATGGTCTTTGGACATAAAATAAGAATTACTTTCATTGTTATGGATTCCTCTATGGCATCGGAGATGATCTTAGGACGTCCTTTCATGAGGGAAGCAAAAATGGTGCATGACTGGTCTAAAAACCATGTCTACTTGCAGTTCCAAGATTGTGTCATTCGAGTGGATCTTGTGACTGGTCAAGAACATCCTCTAGGAAACAGGTTTATAATTGATCATAGATCTGACACCACAGTTCACTCGGTTCACTCGGTTCACTCACCACAGTTCACTCGGCCCCATTGCAGTATTGTTAACGTCTAAAGCGGACACTAATGTTGGGGAAGATTCTCCTTATATGGATGTACTACCTGGGATGACTGAGTCGGACAATGTGGATTGGGTCCACCTAGCAGCAACCATAGACACTTGGGGAAACAGGGGGATGACCTAGGTAACACCTCAGGGGGATGAAATGCCCGTACCCTTAAATATGCTACAAGCAATGCATTTAGCTTCTGACAAGACTCATCCTCATATAACAAAGAAAACATACAAGTGGGTCCCTAAAGCTTCTTTAGCGACCATAGCTAGTGCTAAAAAACAGAAGCCTTGTAAGAAACGTCCCACTCGCTCCAAGGAATGTAAGGAAACGTGGCGGTGGATTTCTAAACGACTATTGGAGCACAAGGCTACTATCAAGGAAATGATCAAATCTGGGTGCCAAAACGTAGATTGTGTTCTTACTTGTCACCTGACCCATGTGAGCCCAATCATGTAGCTCCAAAATGAATCAATGATTGCGGAAAGAAAAAACTCACAGAATGCTACACACCCGCTCCAGAGCTAGTTTGGGTACCGAAGAAAGAACGATTTTTTCCACCTAGCTTAGGAAGGGGGGAGTCCCATGAAGCTTCTAGCTCCTCATGTAATGCATCCATAGAGGTAAAAGCTTCTCCACAGCCTCCACCTACAATAGTGGACCTCCATAAAGCTACAAAGGATTCCACACCTCCCAGTGTTCAAGAATCACCTGATGAACCACTTCAAGTTCGATCCTAGGAAAGTACCTTACCACCCTTGCAACTCGACAAGGAACCTAAGGTAATAGAAAACTACTGGCAAAAATCCTCACCTATTACCAACTAGAACAATTGGTTTCAAAGGGTGACAAGCTCATATCAAACGGTATGATCTACCCAAGGAAGGGGGGAGTGTTTGCTGACAGTCATCATTCACTCACTCCCCTCTCAACCTTCCTCCCTTCCATCTCAATCTAGGCTCCAATCTTAGGGAATGCATATATAAAGCCTTATAGCCACAAAAACAAGAAAAAAGTAAAGATCAAGAGCAATTAGCAAACGAGTATGCACAATAAAAGTCAAAACATTGACCAAGACCTACACATTCACATCCGGTACAGTGAAACAGAAACCTATGTCATAAAACACCTCTGATCCTCATCATTCGAGTGATGGAGAGTAGGTAGGATTAGTATGATAGGAGTTTTGTTTTAGAGTTTAGTGATTAGCAAAGTTCTTTCTTCCCACAGATGTGCCTCCTAGAGGTATTCTTTGTGTTTTCTCGTGTGTACAGGAATGTGTTGTTGTGGTTAGGATTTGGCCCTTCATGGAATCTTTCTCTCGTTCACACTTCAAATCAAGCGTGACCATCAACACAAACAGGTGTTTCTTGTAAATAGCATTGCCCCTTATCTTTTTGCATCCATGTTTGTCTGCTTTAATTGTGATTGGTAGCATAATATTCAATGCATTTGCTTAGTATCAAACATTAAATTCAATGTAATTTTTTTGTCATAATCACTTGTCTAGGTTTAAAAATCAAGCAGTCTGACTAAGCTAGTTTGACCAAGCTAGGCGTTAGAGATCTTCTCTTAATACCATGGGGAATGCCTTCCTAATAATTAATGGTTACTTAGGTTCTTAATCCAATTTAGGCAGCATTGTGTGAAATGTACTAGGGCTTTCTAGTGGGCTTAGTCCCTATTGACCTTTAGCTTAAGTATTATAAAGGGAGTTTACTAGTGTGATGAGCCTGGGGAGGGTAACAGTGTTATATGACCCCCGAAAGTTACAAAATTAAAATGTTGAAAACGAACAAAAAAAAAAAATCAATCAAAATGTCACAATGTAAAATCTTAAGCTGGAAGAGAAATCTTAGCTTGATTGTGTACTTCACTCACATGTATCGCCTATGGTACTAGAGCCCTAGAGGTTCCCAGTGTGGGCGCTTTTCCTTGAAAAGCAAAAAACCCAAGGCATACAAAATAAGCACGCACATCAAAATTGAATCACTGTGAAAAGACTTTGGGGGGTCAAAGAAAAGGTAATCAGTCAGGCGATGATTTCATGATAAATTCCTTTTATCGTAGCTTAACTAAGAGGTCTTCTAGGTATAGCCTCTAATCAGCCATCGGACATGAAATACTTGGCTCTCGCGATTAAACAACTTAATTGACCAGAGAAAATTGAGAAGCTTACCCATGGTATTAATAGTCGATCTTTAGTGCCTTTCGACCGTTGAATTTGCGACCCCGAACTTGTTTAGTTTTTTACCTTCCCAACTGTTTATGCGTTTGATTAGATTGAAATTTAATGTTTATTTCAGACAAATGGTTTAGAATTATGCTACCAATCAATTTGTCTACCTAAAACTGCATATGCTTTTTAATTGTATATGAGAATGCAATTACTATGCCAATGTTGTTTAATTTTAAAGTGACTGAAGAAGGCTAAGGATATTCATCTCAAATGCTCTTCCACCTCAACGAACGAACTTCAACTCAATAGCTTCCGAGGATGGAATCTACATCAGGAAGGGGGGCATGTTAACCCTCACGCACATTCCTATTACCTAAGATGGACGATGTATTATTTATTTGGTAGAGTCAGGTATCGGGCTTGTCGGTCCAATAGGAAAATGGTAAGAGTGATTTTCGATGAGAGGCGCACTCTAACTGAAACATTCAAGGGATTAGTTGGCTAAGCATGGGTGCCCAAGTGTGAATGGGGCGAGTTCATATAAAAATCAACTAAACCTAAAATTCACTCATTCTCTCATTTGTGCAATTGAAGAGTGCTCTTGCTCCATCTCCATCTTCTTCTTCATCTCCTTGTGTGTGTGTGTGTGTGTGTTTGTGTGTGTGTGTGTGTGTGTGTGTGTGTGTGTGTGTGTGTGTGTGTGTGTGTGTGTGTGTGTGCGTGAGAGAGAGAGAGAGGGAGAGAGAGTGTGCGATCGAGCATTGCGACAACGGCATGGCGGCGGTCAAGCGGTTGAGCGCGGCATAGCAGCGTCTCCTTCTTCTTCGGGCAAGGAATCCTCCACAACAGCAAGCGTAGAGAGGTGAGTGACACACCATCGCCATCTTTGAGCTCACTAGTTTAGGCTTGTTGTGTGCTTGGAGCCATTTGTGGCTCGCACACAGTGTATGGGCAAGTTCCTTGCATTGACACGTGCGACAGACGCGCACACTATGATATTGCAGTTTTCAGTCTACTCAATGAAAAGTTATGCAAGACGTCTATGGGGCATGCAAAGCAAGGTGATGCATACATTGCCATTGGCAAAGATCATAGAGATCACACTTATAATCGTGCCAAAAGTAAGGAGAGCAAAAATTCTTGTAGCCCTAATCTAGAGGTTCCTTGCACAATGTCAAGTGCTACCATTGCCATGGCAAGGAGAGAAGACAAAGGCTCAAGACAATAAGAAGTCCGACAATCATGGCAAGGGCAAAGTTAAGATTGGGGAGTTCAATGTGTTAGAGCCTCTTAAGATTGTAGATGTGGGGCTGAGGTCCAAAGTTCCTCAGATGTTTTAGTCTTTATAGCAAATCTTAGTCCAAATGCTCTTGTTGCACAAAATGCTAGCTTCGATCGGAATTTGGTCATAGATTCTACAGGCAGTTTCCATGTGACACCTCATAGAGAATGGTTCTCTACGTATGCATCCTCATCGTAAAGTGAAACTTTGTGATGCCTATGAGCTTGAGATACATGATGTTGGAGACATCAAACTAGCTATGCATAATGGCATGAATTCATATTCAAAAATGTCACACATGTTCCCAAGTCAGCGAAGAGTTTGATATGTGGATGTCTTAATAGGGGCACTTATGTTGTCAAAAGAAGAGCTTGTGCAAAACTTCTCTTAATCGTTCACAGATTTTGTATATTCAAAAAAAATTAATTGTTCACTTTATAAAAAAAACAATCAAGCTTGCCAATCATCAAATTGTCAAACTTGGATCGATCTAATGCACTCGTATACATAGATAAAAAAAAGATGCATCATTGTGCATAAATATAAAGACGCTTTCACGGCTAAATCGATGTACATTTCATACATTTTAAAAGGATGCATCTTTATTGAGCATCATAAGAGTCGTTTCATATAATTGTAAACTATATGCACACCTTTGTGCATAACCATAGAGACTCTTGACCGTCTATCCTCGTGCTTCCCAGAGAGGGTGTAAGATTGATTTGTTGATCACAAATAAGAGAGATGCCAAGTCATTAAAGAATGCAATCTGCTTTTTGATAGCTCTAGAGGCACTTTTCCATCAAAGTAAAGAACATGCACATGTTAACGTTATGACAATCTTGAGAGAGGAAGATGGCAGCTCATCTCACCATCATCCTTGTATATTCTTGCGGCTTAAGTCCCAACACCTTGTGTGGTGCAACAATGGTTCATAGCCTAAGAGAATGAAATTGTGTGTCTGTGAGAGACTTGAGGGCGTTCTGCAGTTCACGGCACACAAAAACCCCTTATAGCTTTAGTGCTCAAGGCAACCAAGAGGGAGAGAGAGAGAGAGGAGAGATGTTGTCATGGTTTCCCCTTGGTGCACTCAGCCTTGTAGTCTAGCAACTTGTGGGCTTGGTGTTCCCATGAGAGAGAGCAAGAGTGTCAGCCCTATTTTGCACACACGGCCTACATGAGAGAGAGAGAGAGAGAGAGAGAGAGAGAGAGAGTGAACCTATGGGCCATCTCTCTTGCATCCATGTTGGCATCTCTTCATGGTAGTTCCTCTAGTCCTCCCCTTGGTGTACCCTCCTGCCCTCCCTTTGCTAATGGCAATCTCTCTTGCCGATTTTTCCTCCTCGTGAGACTTGGTGAAGTGGCCTCCTTATCTCCACCCTGCCACTCTCTAACTAGGCCCTTGCCCCTAGAGACCCCTAGAGTGCAAGTGACATGTCGCAACAAGTACCCTAACCCTAGGTCACTTGTCCCTCCTAGCCACCCTACGAACCTTTGTCTTGACAAGCTTGTTCTTTATCACAAGTCTCCAAGTGGAGGCAAAGTCTAGTACAAGTCTGGCAATGCATCAAGAACTGTCTACACAACAAATATACTAACAACTCCTTAAGAATAAAACATTTGTGCAAGAAATACATCAATATACCCATCCTCCTCTCACATAATCTTTAATTTTAACTCCTTATGCATGTAAACATTTTTTTCTTGTTCCATTCTACATACAATGAAGCTAGAATATCCCTTGCTTGCTTTTCTATTTTTGTTGAGCAAATATGTGGGCTTATGGAATGCTTAATAGAAATCTCCATCAATGCACGAGCCTTCACATCTCTAGTATCTCAATGTGCCTACTACGGAGTGGACACTGCAATAGCACAATTGGTGAGAGCAAGTGGAACATATACCATCATTCACAAACAATTGGTGAGAGCCCGGCCGTACATCATGGCCTTGCACAAATGTTCCAAATGCCCTTTGCAACCCGAACATGTTGCATCATGTAAGTCCATAGTGGATAGTTATCCCCACTTAATTTATCCTCATAAGTCAGTATGTGGAAAACATCATTATTAGGCTAGACAATTGCACTTTATGCAAAAAATGTCTATGTAGAGAAAAAAAAATTACACAAAACCAATGTGTGCTATATAACACAGCCCACAAAAGACAAAAAGTTCTTGTTATGCAACGTTGGTACTGTGAAAGAAAGTGCAAGAGAGGACGAAATTGCTTGTAGTGGAAATGAAAGTCAAACTAAGCCCCAATCAAAATTTTGACATTATTTAGCTTTCCAACGTCACCTCAATCTAAGAAAACAAGCTATTCATGATGCCAAAGGTTGCTTAGTTACATATTGTTGGAATGGGGTTGGAAGAATGCACACAAAGATGCAGGAAGAAAAGGAGGAAGAAAAAGGACAAGTTCAACGTAACTCAACACAAGTAGGTGATTCAATTTTTTTTAAGGAAATTAAGAGGAGAATCACCCTGGAGGAAGAAAAGGAGCAAGAAAAAGGACAAGTTCAATGTAACTCAACACAAGTAGGTGATTCAATTTTTTTAAAGGAAATTAAGAGGAGAATCAAGGGTGCTTCTCTTGTGCAGCTTAGAGCGCATGGTTAAGCTTGAGAACTGTAAGCGAATTCAGATTGCAATCGTAGAGAGAGAGAGAGAGAGAGAGAGAGAGAGAGAGAGAGAGTGCTTGAGGAGTTTCCTGACCATCTAGGAGTTGACTGCAAGGTGGAATGCCAAGCGGAAGGGTGGGTGCAGAGGTTGCGAGGGTACAGCTTTTTTTTAATGTAGTGGGGATGCAACGAAACTGTCGAGGCTTGCTGCTCTTGTGGTTAGACGTGAGTTCATAGAGTCGATGGCTTCTGCCTGTCTGAGTTCGAGTTCTCCCACCTCATTCCTTTTAATAGGCAAGGGTAATATGATTCCCTTGAGATGTAAGAAGGGAATCGTAAGGAATCTGTGAGATAAAGGACTATAATAAGAAGAGAGCGAGTAGGCGAGTAGCCAATAGGATTACCTAGTGTGCTAACAAAAGATAAGGATCACCTTAGAATAATGGGCATATATACAAGCTGAGGAAAACAAAACCTCCCATAACTGAAAACATTTTTGTACCATATCATGTAGCATATTTAAGACATCTTCTAACAATATTTATAGGCTTTGGGACATCTTGTAATGCTTTTGGATTTTATTTTATTTTATTAATAGAGGTATTCAAAGAAAAACCATACATCATTTCCATGCTCGGATAGAGCCATGGAGCCAAAAAGAATTACAACGTGATATAGAAGTCCTACTTAATCAAAACATACAACCAGCTAGATCAAATAAAACAACCTGAGGCTGCCATGGAAATCAATAGGGCTGCCACCCCCATAGAACATTCCCTCAAGATGATCCCAAACTTTACAAGACTCGGTACATCAAACACCCATAGATCAATTATATCTACTATTTTTTGCAAGAAGGGAGTAATCGTGACGCTCTATCATTTGTTGGAATTAGGGTTGCAGGAAAACACACACAACCTGGAGAAGACGAAGGAAGCTCAAGGCACACAATAGAGATTGTATTACTTAGTGTGCAATGGAAAAATAGATATCCCTAGAGTGATGGGCGTATATAGAATGCACGGAGGAGGGAAACTCCTAAAGAGGGAAAAAATGCCTCGACGGTCCTAGTGTGTTCACACACATCACTACCACATGTATATCGTAGCAAATCCCCCCTGGAGTGATGCGGTGAACGAGAGCTAGCACATGAGTAAAGGGAAGTGCAATGCCCTGAGAACATGATCAATCCACAAAGGGGAGTAAGCCCAAAGCTTTACGAAAAGCTGCGAGCTTCTCATGAGACAATGTCTTTGTGAAAAGATCTGCAAGGTTGTCATGTGTTGGCACATAAGCCAAGCTGATCTCTCTTGTTGAGAGCCTCTCCCTAACATAGTGGTAATGCACCTCAATGTGCTTTGTGCAAGCATGAAAATTTGGGTTCCTCGCAACTGCCAATGCGCTCTGACTGTCAGTGTAGATAGTGTTGGCAGTGTCCTGTCCAACACCCAAATCAGCCATAAGGCGTCTGAGCCATACACACTCAACCGTAGCTATGAACACTGCCCTGTACTCAGCCTCACAACTAGAAGTGTCCATAGTAGGTTGCTTCTTACTCAACCATGATATACATGAACTGCCAAGCATGAAACAAAAACCACTTGTGGGCACTCTTGTGTCAAAAAAACCAGCCCAATTTGAGTCCAAAAAAGCATGTAAATCTGACGGCAATGATCCCCCCTTGGGATAAAACAAGCCAAGATGTAAAGTGCCACTAAGGTAGCGGAAAATCCTCTTGACAGCCTGCCAATGCTTAGACCCTGGGCTATGCATAAAATTTGCTGACTTATGAGACTGCAAATTGAATATCCGGCCTCATGTTGCGTATATAAATGAGGCAGCCAACAAGAGTGACATCAATAGGATCACCAGCATCATGCACAATCTTTCCAACTCCCTGAACCGGATAAGAGGCATTGTTGGCACAAGTGACTGAATTCCCATGAGGGACAGACTTGAAAGAGGTGAACAATTCACGATGTGAGATAATGTGCTTTGTAGCACCACTATCGAAATACCACACATGTGAATCTGCAGCAACTGGCATGCATGCATCATGGACAGCAGGATTGTAAGTGCACTCTACACTAAAAGCCCATTTTGCATCAACGTCAGCATCACAATCTCCTTTCACAGAAGACTCAACAATGGCTGCATTTGTAGTGGAACCAACATTTGCAATGGAACCACCCTCTTTCTTTTTAGCCTCTTTGACCTTCAATCTAGGACACTACTTAATCAAGTGATCATTAGCTTTACAATAATGGCTGCATTTGTAGTGGAACCAACATTTGCAATGGAACCACCCTCTTTCTTTTTAGCCTCTTTGACCTTCAATCTAGGACACTACTTAATCAAGTGATCATTAGCTTTACAATAATGGGAACGCATCTTCATTTTGTCCTTATCACCAAAATTTCCAGATGAATTGCTGCCAGTAGAAGCATTAGGAACAGGTGATTTTCCACTCGCAGAAGAACCATAAGAAGTGGTTGCATTGTTGTTACGACCCTTTTTTCTTTGAGAAGCAATTAAATCCTGTTCAATTGCACGTTGTCTAGTCCTATTTTTTCTGGAAAGTGACTCTTATAACAGCAATGTGCACAATGCATCAAACTTGACAACTTCAGGATTTCCTTGGGTCATAAGTCTCCAAGTACTAGCAAAAGTCTGGTAAGAATCTGGTAAGGCATCAAGAACAGTCTACACAAGGGAACTATCTAAAATTACTTCAACTGCAGAAATAAGTTGCTCATTGATATCCTTGACACCAGCAAGGAAAGTGTCCATATCATCTTCCTCATGCATAATCTTCAACCCCAGCTCTTTACGCAGCAATGCAAATTTTGCCTCATTGGGGCTTGCATAAAGACCAGCCAGAATATCCCAAGCTTGTTTTGCAGATTTCGTTGAACGTGTGAGTAATGGTGAGCTTCACAGACAATGCAATCAATGCATGAGCCTGTGCATCCTTTATATCCCAACGAGTTTGTTTTGTTGTAGGCAAAACAACTCTAATAGTAGCAAGACTTGCCACATCCTCAACATCGCCTACATCCTCAGAACCAAGACGTACATCAATGCCCTGCACAATATTCCAGACGCCCTTTGACACAAGAACATGTTGCATCATGTAAGCCCACATAGGATAATTGTCCCCATCCAATCTGTCCTCAGCAACAAACATCTTGAACACGTCTGTGTTGTTGTCAGCCATGGAAAATGCTTGCACTTAATGTGAAAATTGCACTAAATGAGGAGAAATTGAGTGAGACCAGCACGTGCTATATAGCAAAACCCATAGTAGACTGTACGGGACCTGTTATGCAGTATTTGGCACTTACAAAATTTGCACAAAATGATGAAATTGCATGTGCAGACCTGGCTGTAGTGGAAACGGAGGCCAAAATGAGCAAACTTGGCTGTAATGGAAACCAAGGTCGAAATGAGCCCAAAATTTTTGTCGACTTGTGAATGCTTGCCAAAGCTCATTGAAATCGAAGAAAATGAGCAGGCATGTCCTGGAGCTGCTAGCGACTAAGCCCGTGAGGATGCAACCTGCTCTGGTACCAATTGTTGGAATTAGGGCCGTAGGAAAACACACACAGCTTGGAGAAGACGAAGGAAGCTCAAGGCACACAATAGAGAGTGTATTACTTAGTGTGCAATGGAAAAATAGATAGCCTTAGAGTGATGGGCATATATATAATGCACGGGAAAAAAAACCTCCTAAAGAGGGAAAAAATGCCCCAACGGTCCTAGTGTGTTCACACACATCACTACCACATGTATATGGTAACATCATTGGCCACTTAGGAGCCTCCACCAAAAGCAAAAGTAGTCAAGACCAAACACCCGCACATTCACCACAAGGAAAGGCCGTGAATGTGCACAAACCAAGGACAATTGTCGACACGATTGCCAAGAGGGAATATCACACTACCCCTTCTTGATTGTCAACCCAAGGGCGAATTCAAAATCACGTGCATCATGCAAACGCCACATTCCGCCGTTTTGTCGTAGCTTATGGGAGGGGGCATGTTCTTTACCAATAGATTTAGAGATCGTTTTGCTTTGGGATATCTTATTGCCCCCAACAGATCTAAAGATAGTTTTGCTTAAGGCGATCAATAAAAAGCTCAAAATTGTTTTACTTGATAGAGTGAGTGTCAAAGCAACACAACAACATGAGTGACCAAGCGTGTAATAGATTACTGAAGAGATTGGAAAAAAAAATTAGGGTTTAGACATGCACTTAAATAGTTGGTTTTGGTATGATTGCAAGAGAGCCTTTAAATTGAGTTAGAGTATGTAGGAGTAAAGGCTTCTTTCATAAAAGTCCCTTCCATGGTTCAATCGTGTGTATGAGAGACATGTTAAATAGTGCAATCAGGGACAAAATATTAAACTAATCCAATCTACATTCTATATAAAAATGAAAGGGGTGGGCATCCACATGGCTGCAAAAACCTGCAGCCACGCGAGGAGCCCAACCCTGTCCTCCCCTCAATCTGCACTCAGGCGAGCTGTGCGAGTAGCCACAAAGGCATTCGGCAAGTGGATAGGGCCAGGCTAGTAGCCCCGCATGTCTATGGCAACTCTTCACTAGCCCAAGAGCCTTCCCGCAGCCCGAAAGCTATAGGCTCCTCCATCAACTTGTTTCCTCACCTTCCCACAACCCGAGCTAAGCAATATTTGGTTGCTTTGGTCCAAGGTCTCGAACCAGTCTCTCTCTCTCTCTCTCTCTCTCTCTCTCTCTCTCTCTCTATGGCTCTGGTATTGATGTGTAAACAATATAACTAGCATAGCGCAAAGACGATGTGATCAAAGATCATGAGCAGCTGCCACGGATGCAGAGTGCTGAGGAAGGGTTGTAGCAAGTGCTGCGCACTCAAGTCGTGCATGCAGTGGTTGCACACAACGGCGTTGGATAGATATCGGGTTGCTTGCCATCATGGCGAGCAGCTCCCAATCGATCTCCAGTCACCGTCAGTGGGTTATTACCGATTGACCAAAATGCTAGTCAACGCGGGGTGTACACTAAGTCGAACCCATCACCAAGTCGCTCGGGGCTTGAGACTCGTACATGCACGCATGCTGAAGGCAGCTATACATAGTGGTAAACAATGCGCATGCCCTCCCAAAAACTGGAGGATTGGCACAGCCGGTCAACCTCACCTGCACAGGGGTAACCACCCCGATACTTAACCATTGCCGCACACGACAGAGGGGATTTTTAATCACCGAGCAAAAAAAATAGAGCGAAGATAAATTCGAGCAAATTGATACAAGAGCAACAATAGTGAAAGAAAATAATAATGCCATGCACATTACTTTCACTACCACAAATGTGACACTTAATCGACAAAAAAAAGAGATTTTAGAACCATTATGAAAATTGAGTATTTGAGACACATGCAATCTCTTCGTACTGGAAACATAGATAATTCAATCCCATGTGGCATACTTCCTCTCAAAAATACGTTAACATGTCTATCTATCATAGATCTACCTAACCTTTTGGGAACTGATTGTTGTCTTCTAAATTTGTGAACATAGCTTTTGACATGCATGAGGTCTTATACAATATTTTACTTGGGAGGAGTCCATGACAAAAGCGAAGTGGCAATATATTTTTGAGAAGCGGCAGTAAAAGGGTTTGGGCAAGCTCTAGTTTACTAGTTACCAAAAGTTCTTATCTCGCTTAAGTTCTCTAGAAACTTGTGCAACATTGGCTTCTAAGATGCCTCCTAATTCTCCAAGACCTCCTATTTGCAAATTCAAGTATAAAATCAATCTTGAAGAGGTGCCTTGTAGGAACCTTCAAAAGGATGCTTGATTTGATCATTTTGCTTCTGGAACCACTTTCCACGAGCACTATTTCTTGCCTAACTAGTCTATTGCAATCATTAAATAGAAGCGATCCAACCCATAACCAAATGTAGGTTTTTCTGCACAGGAAAGGCCCAAGTCTCAAGTGCATTTGCATGCCTACTGGATGGTGAGGAAAAGTCATGAAGCAACAATTTCTTAAAATCTCTTATGCAATGAGTGCTTTGACTGCTAAAAACACCCAAGCTCCTAGGATATCCAGGCCAAGATTGAAAGAATCTTTTAATCTTGACTCACATATTGTCATTTAAAGCTTCCAAAGCCTACTAGATCCTTTGCAAAACAAGAGCAAACATTGCAGGAGCAGAGTTGTTTCTTCTACATGCCAACATCCGTGGGGGCAATCCATTGCCCCAATCCCTTCAATCATGGAATTAAAAAATCCCTTTCACTGCTCGCCATCATATTGCAATGGTTGTACTATTGTCCACCTTCAATACCTCAACCTCAGGCCGGCTCATTGCCAACGTTTGCCCAAGAAGCGCACAATTAAATGATTTGCGGACACAAACAATTCCATGTGCCATTTTATATGCCTGTGGCAAAGCCTACTACAACAGCTCCCTAGTTTACTTGACATTTTTTTAAAAAGAACTAACCCTACTCTATTGGTAGCTTGGTACATTTATTGATTTGTTCAACAGATGCCCCCAAATCTCATCCCTGGGTAACAACCTTGGAATTGATTTCCTCCACCCTTTAAAAAGGCAATCGAAGAAATCGAACTCAGACAAACAGGACGGTAATCATAAATGAGCAGTCTCTATAACCAACACATCAAGCATGTAATCTTGCCTTGCACGTAACCCCGTTAATAAGAGAAAACTTCCTAAATCTCTCTGCGTCTACTACTCTGCGTCCATCGCCCTCTAGCTCTACATGCATGTCGTGTGCCTATTGCATCGTCTGCACGTGCTCGTTCGCTCCTGCTCTGTGCATGTTGTGATGCCTGCCACCTGCCATTAGCCCCTGCGAAAGGGATCTCATTTGAATCGCCTCATTTTTGGAATTTTTTACAACCGGTACCCCCTACTAGCATGACCCTAGTACTCGGTCCACCTACCTTGTATTAATACGAATCTTTTGGGATTCCCTCCTCCTCCCTTTGTGAAGCCTCAACATTGTGGCATGCAAGGTGTTCCCAGGCCCCTCATCACACCCACATGACATAACGCCACCTCCTCAAGGCTCCGCATCCATTGCATTCCCTTCACCTGCAGGCACAAGAAGTTTTGGACAGATTCTCACAATAATTCCCACATTGTGACTTACCTCAACATCATGAGCTTCTGTGAGGGAGGCACTGCATACATAGCTAGGCACAATTGGGGGCACGAGACCGCCGGCCCGATGGGGGGGGCGGTGGTCCCCTGCCCCCAATCTTATCTAGCTAGGTATGCGGTGCCTCTCGAGCACAAGCTCATGATGTTATGCATTGTATGAAAAACACTGGAAAAGACTCCGCTTTCCTATATGAGAAAATTTCTAAATCTTCTTGTGGCGGGGTGCTCCCAACCCCCTCATCATGGTCACACACAAAAATACAACATGTCTCACTTGCCCCCATATATTTGCTCATCACAACCCTATCACCTGTAGGGTGCATCGGCCTCGTCATGACTCCACACCTCTCCTTGCATGTCTACCTTCAGTGAATCGCGACCTGCCTGGAGACACCCTCTGGCTGCCCAACTCACCTGTGTGTGTGTGTGTGTGTGTGTGTGTGTGTGTGTGTGTGTGTGTGTGTGTGTGTGTGTGTGTGTGTGTGTGTGTGTGTGTGTGTGTGTGTGTGTGTGAGTGAGTGAGTGAGAGAGAGAGAGAGAGAGAGAGAGAGAGAGAGATTTTGTATGTAGCCCCCTCGCTCTATCTTCCTTTCATAAGTAAGATTCTTGCTCAAATTTAGCTCCTCAAACCCGTCTTCATCATCGTCTGCATGCGCCTTTGCACTCTTGCACACCTATCTCTAACTCTTTCCTAATGCACTATGCCCATTGGTAGCCGTGCTTGCTCCATGTTTTGCACCCACCTTGAGTAGTCTTTCATGTGACCTTGAGGCCTATCTGCAGCAGCATGCTTTACTCCCATTTATAGCACCTTGTCCGTGCAAATGAACAAAACTCGCAACCACCCGACGCGAGAGAGAGAGAGAGAGAGGGGGGGGGGGGGGGGGGGGGGGGGGGGGGGGGGGGGGGGGGGGGGAGAGCAAGAGAGAGAATGAAAAGAAGATATGTCACAGTTCATTGTTTTCTCTTGAGATTGCCTCTGACAGAACATGTTAGCAAACCTACTCACATGACCAGTTCGCGCGGCTTCTTGTTTTTTTTTTTAAATTGACCCTCCCCTCCCTGGTCTGCTGTTGCAACCAGTCCGCGCCGGCGCGGACTGGTTGCAGCAGCACTAGACCAGGGAGGGGAGTGTCAAATTTTTTTATAAAAGAACGGCAAGCTGTCCGATATCTATCTCAACAGCAAGCCGGATTACTGGGGTTGCCTGATATCTATCTCAACAACAAACCGGGTTACTGGGGTCCGATATTATCTATCTCAATAGTAAGCCGAATTACTGGGGTTGCTATTTTTATAAAAAAATTGACCCTCCCCTCCCTGGTCTGCTGCTGCAACCATTCCGCGCCGGCGCGGACTGGTTGCAGCAACAAACCAGGGAGGGGAGGGTCAAATTTTTCAAGCGACTTGCTTCTTTCCTTTTCACAACATATTGGCCTTACGCACGCCGACGTGCGGTAGTTGCGGCAAGAAGGTACTCAGGCTTTGATGGCAGCTTGACGGCTCTCACTCATGGAAGAGCTTGATCGAAGGCTTGACAGCTCTCACTCGCTGTCATGAGATGACTTGACAATCCACTCACTGGGTTCAGCTCGGTGTAGGGATTCTAGGAAGGCCGCACGTCGACGTGCGGAAGCACGTCATGGTATTTTTGAAATAATGTTTCTATTGCACGCCGACTCATGCCTATGCACAGATAGCCCCACAAAATTTTGCACATCTTGATGAGCACCGAACGTTCGCACTGCTATCCCCAAATCCCACAGTTGCAACATCGAGTCTACCAACGTCGACACCAGGTGCCCCTTCCCCAAAACCCGGATATTGTTGGGTGCACTACGATGATGGTCCAGGCTTTATGATGGCTCCAACGGATGGCGTAGATCACACAACGTGGCTGTGAAGAAGTGAGATGATGTGGAATGAATCCGGCAGCGTATGGGAGGACGTCAAGGTGTAGGGAAAGGACCTCTTGTGTCCTTTCCCCGTAATGCGTGCGACCTCGTGGCGACCGGCGTTAGCCGGGAGTCACGTGGGAGCACGCATTAGGGGGAAAGGACACAAGAGGTCCTTTCCCGGCCGTCAATGGTCCTGGGCGAGGGGGGGCCAAATATGAACTAATTTTAGGCTTGCCTTTTGGAAAAGTGTCGGCTTCAGCTAACCAGACGTGCGAGTGAAGCGGGAAGCAGAGTTCGAGGGCAAGGCATGCACGAAAGGGTGGGCGAGGGGTGAGCCGAACTCTCTAAGTCAAATGGCAGAGGGTGAAGCAACTCTTATTAAGTTGTGTGTCATGTTGCAGTTATATTCCCTCTGCTGAGATGTCAATTTTCTGTTGAATTCCCTCTGTTGATGTGTCATGCAGAGCTTCATATTCTTGTTTGCTGATGTGTCGAGCAATGGTGAAATTCCCTTTGCTGAGCTGTCTATTTATTATTTGATGTTGGTGAGTTGACAAATCTGTAAGTAACTGAGTTGACAAATCTGTAAGTAACAGTGTGTCCTCTCACATTCTGCCTGCTGACTTGTCATACATCCAATGATTGGTTGTGACATTCCTTGATTTAATGTATCCTAGATGTATGGCTGGGATCTGTGGCCCCCCTCCCCTGGACCTTGATGGTGATAGTCAAACGCTTGCTGTCGCTAGCTACATACACCCGGACTGTGTTGTCATTTGAGATAGATGCAATACACAGAGGCTCTTGTTTTGAGTAGTATATATTCCAGTACACGTTCTTCCCTTGCGCTCCACGTTCTACGCGATGACGACTGTTGACATTGTAATATGCTGCCAACTGCACACTGCTGAGGTGAGCGGTTGTGCATATAACTTTAACACAACAGCAGCCGCACTCCAGCTCAGGGGCGCACCACCTCCAACAGGTGTACGTTGCATCTGCATCGGCACCAATGATCAGCCCTTTCCTGATCTTTGATGTCTTCCTGTTCCTCAAAATCTGCCACGTCAGCATCCTGGCTAAGTAGGCTGGTCGAATCTCTTATGGAGAAGACTCTCACATTCCTGGCGATGCCGACTGTTGCAAACCATGCCTCTGATTTGTCCTAATCACATGCGTCCCTCCATTGCTGCCACCTGTTAGACAAGGCCATCAGTCGAAATGCCATTGAATGCTCACTCAACTCTCCACCTCCTCTGAGGGAATATCCTGTTCATGGCCTTCAATGCTTTGTTTTTGTTTCTTGCTCCGTGGTCTCGCTAAGAACACGAACACACACACACACACACAAACAAATTTTGACAAGCTGACTGCTCTCTCTCTCTCTCTCTCTCTCTCTCTCTCTCTCTCTCTCACACACACACACACCCCCCTTTTAGAAAATCAACAGTCTAGTAGTCACCATGTTGGGCCCTTGTTGAGAGAGAGACTGCTGTGGCGCCAATGATTGAGTACAACACACGTCTTGCTGAGAGAGAGAGAGAGAGAGAGAGAGAGAGAGAGAGAGAGCTTGCAAATGATATATTGCGACATGTAGGCTGTGGGATAATCAGGAAACTCGCAACCTCTAGTGCAAACCATTTTGACAAAGTTCCATTGACAAGCTGGGGCTGTCGGACTAAGATTCATCGTATCATAATACTATAACATCAATACAGTTCAAAAGCTCACTTATCTCATTCATCTATATCAGGAAGCTTCCTATAAGTGTTGCTAAAAATCAGATGCAAGAAACCCAAATAAAGGAGTCTTATAGCACTGTTTTCTATGGAGAACGTTGGTAGAAGCAGTGTAGCCAATAAAAAAGGGTACTCAACGACGCATTAGCCTACGGAACCAAAGTAGAGTAGTAAAAGTATTGAGTAGCATATGAGAGCCGTAGACAAGCCAAAAAATGCCCAACGTCATCCACCTCCTACAAAACATGGTCAGTATATGCCTGGCCACCCAAGGGGCCACATCACATGCAACCTTCTCTTGTCTTACGCATGCATCCCCAAATGAGTCAGTCACAACGTTCCTCACCAACACCGGCTTTTCTATTATTCCCCCTATTTTATACATAATGTAGTGGTCACACAAAGCATAGTAGTTGGGTATCCTGAACCTAATGTATGGCCACGTGTGCAACACTTAATTGTTTGTATATGACTATACTAGTTCTTCTATAGCTATGCCAATTCCACCATAGTTGCATCCAAAATATCTAAGTCATAGATTTTGGGTAGATGCCATTTAGATATTTGCTCGGGTTTCCGTTCGCTCGAGAAATCTTGCTCGGGTTATGGTAAGACTCACGACAGAGACGTAGAATGCTAAGGAAGGGTTGTAGAGAGGGTTTCACGCTCAGACCTTGCCTACCATGGCTGCATACAATAGAGGCACAAGACTTTGCCATGCTCTGTCTCGCAAAGTTCTTCGGCCGTGCTGGCCTCTTAGAGCTCACCACAATGGTCCCCCTACCCCAACGCCCGTCGTCCACCATCTTCTGCAACCCTGCTCTACCATCAGCCCAAGTTCAATTATGCATGTATCTCGATGAGCGGATGAAGATGAAGCACATGTGAACTTGAGTGATATATATATAAGATAGAGTGAGAGAGGAGAGAAGGAGAGAGTGGACAGGGAGATGGAGGTAGAGAAGAGAGAGAGGTGTGAGAGAGAAGGGAAGGGGGAGCTGACACCAAGTAGAGGGGGAAATTCGAATTCAAATTGCATACAACAACTACTTGGGAACATAACAAGGGGAGTTCCTTTTATATGCTTGGATAAGCAATCTGGCCGTTGTAGGGATAAGGTATCTGTGGTGAGGTTTGAACTCCAGCTTAGGTGTAAAGTGCATTGCACTTTCCACATCCCCCCTCAAACCGAAATCATAACAGAAATCATAGAGCATTTGTGAGGAGATCCCCCCTCAAGTGCGAATACAAAATAAAAACATGCTGAAATACAATGAGTGTTGTTGAAGATGAAGCTAGGGAGCTTCCAAACTGGCTCTTGCTGAGAAAACAATGTGTTTTTCAGGAGGAACTGCCTTGGTAAGGAAATCGGCAACATTCTCTGTGGTAGAGATGTATTTGAGGTGGATGAAGTTGTCTTCTACTAGCTCCTTGATGAAGTAATACGCGAGCTTGATGTGCTTTGTGCGCTCAGTAAGCTGAGGACTCTTCGGTAGAGATGTATTTGAGGTGGATGAAGTTGTCTTCTACTAACTCCTTAATGAAGTAATACGCGAGCTTGATGTGCTTTGTGCGCTCAGTAAGCTGAGGACTCTTCGCCATTGCAATTGCTAACTGATTGTCGCAATGTAGAATGATTGGCGGAGTGGCACATGGAATCGGCAATTCTTCTAAGAGTTGGTGAAGCCACAATGCTTCACGAGCAGCAAGGGATGCTGCTATATACTCTGCCTCGGCAGATGATAGAGCAAGTGAAGTTTGGCGCTTGCTTCGCCAAGAAATAGCACCTCCTGCAAGAAGAAATACATGCCCAAAGATGCTATGCACATTCGGGTCTTGGCCGGCCCAGTCGGCATCAACAAAACCTTTGATTTGTAGTGGTGATGAGTGGTGCTGACTATAATATGTGAGAGAATGATGGCGAGTGTGATGTAAGTAGCGCAGTGATCTCTTGGCATCGAGACCATGGCATTTGTGAGGTGCCTTCATATTGGCGAGATAATACATGACCTGTAAAGCTAATGTCAAGTCTTGTGCATGATATAAGATACCTTTGCTGGCCGATTAAGCGAGAGTAGGGAAAGCTTGACATAGAATAAGTATCATCATCATATGGTGGCATAGAAGTGAATAATTTATGCTTGACAAGTAGTGGTGTAAAGAGTTGTGCACTAGAAGAGAGAAGACCATACTCATCCAATATGTCTTCAATATATTTCCGTTGAGAAAGCTTGATGTATCTGCCATTTGGATCCCTGTTGACCTCTATGCCCAAGAAGTAGGTCATAGGGCCGTTGTCATGGACTGGGAATTCCTCTTTGAACATTTTCACAACATGTGAGACATATGCCTCATCACTAGCAATGATAGGAATATCATCGACATAGACACCAATGATTGCCCATCCATGAAAGAGAGTATGATAGAATAAGTTTGGGTCAGAAGTACATTGAACCCATCCCCATTTGATAAGAAAAGCATGCAAGCGCTTGAACCATTGTCGTGAAGACTGCTTGAGACCGTATATAGGCTTATGTAGCTTGCATACATAGATAGTGGGATCATCACAATAGAAGTAGAGCGGTTAACCATATAAATGACTTCATCTAGCCATCCATGTAAAAATGTAGTGCGAATGTCAATGCGGTGAAGAGGAATGTCAAAGAAAGTGGCTAATGCAACAAGTATGCGAAATGAGGTGATACCCATGACAGCACTGTAAGTATCAGTGAAATCTGTACCATGTTGTTGCGTATACGGTATAGCCCTTCGCGACAAGCCTTGCTTTGTAGCGTTCGACAGAACCGTTGGGGCGATGCTTCTTCTTGAGAATCCATTGGCAACCGATGACATTGGCGTCGTTGGGCCTAGCACTACAAGAGGTTGTGTGCTCTTGTGACGCTGTTAGCGACGGAAATACACTGGGTTTTTATAACCCCCGGCATCGCTAAAACCGTCGCTAATAGCGTCGCTATAGGCGTCGCTATATAGCATCGCTCATAGCGACGGTTATAGCGACGTTTACACAGAAGTCTATAGCGACGCTGATAGCGACGCTCCAGAGCCATAAATAGCGACGGTTATAGCGACGCCCGAGAGAAATTTTTTTTGGTGACAGGGCATTGAATGCCTTGCCACCCATCAACCATATTGTACTTGATTCAGTTTTTTTTTTAAAAAGTGCAAGAGTAGATAATAGACTCAAAATAGTCACCCACAAGACGCATTGTTTGCAAAAATTGACAAGCGTAAAATTGACAATTGTACACATCATAGGCAAAATGAATTGATTGGCAAATGTAATAATGACAATTGTACAACATCATAGGCATAAAGAATTGATTGGCAAAATGAATTGCGGTGACAAATGTAATAATATACATGGTTCAAAAAGACGTATAAAATCCTTCTCATGATACATAAGCTATGAGAAACCCTAAACTAATGCTATCTAGCTACGGCTAAATTGACGTCGTCTAGTCAGACGTCTCATCGCGTCCAAGCGGCGTATCTGTCAGATTCTGCAAAAAAAGACAATAAGACAGCTTTAAGTAAGTATAAACATATAACGACATTTATAAAACAATACAAAAAATAGAAAAGAGTAAACCCTAATACTAACCATGCCGCCGCGAGAACTGAGAATGTCCATCAGGGCGTTTAAGCCCTTCCTGCCTGTGTACTCGCGCTCGTACGGTGTGGGATCACGTCCTGTCATCGACCACTGTCAAAACATACAAAGATTTCATTATGTTAGAATTAAAAAACTCATAAACCCTAAACTATCGAACATAAAGAGTAATGCGAAAACACTTACAAAATCGGCCTCAAATGATGCCCATCCACCGCTCCCCGAGTGGTGCAAGCTCCCTGCCTCTACTAGCGCTCTGGCTGCATCCTTTTGTTGCTTCCACTTGTCGGGATTCTCGCGCGCTGCTTTCTTCGCATTCTTCCAATCTTCTTTGGCCAGCCAATCTGGCTTGTTCCACCCATGCTTGATTGCTTTTTGCACTTCGAAACGCTTGTGTTTGCAGTATTCGCGCATTCGAATCTTCATCAGGTCTTCATTGAAGCGTTGATCCCGTGTTGGAACGGGAAACTCATCATGAAGTATGCTGATGACTCTGTTTTTTAAATCACTTGGTACTTCACTCCATTTTTTTAGTATGTAGTGTCTAAACAGCTGAGAGCAAAGACCACGCATGCGCGAGATCACCTTCTTGCCGTCATCATCCATGATGATGCCGCCGCTGAAGTCGACGGAGTAAGGCAAGCCCTCTAGCCGGTGATGCGTGAACCTGGGTGTCTCGGCAGGGGTCTCTAGCGGCGTGTCGATGGGGGTACGGACGTCAGGTGTCTCCACCGGCGTCTGGGGCCCGAAGCGAGGAGTGTTGAGTGGGGTGGCTCCTGGCGGAGTAGGTAGAGATGTGTAGCTGCTAGGAACAGTCAGCCGTGCAAAACCTGGCGTAGATGGCGATGCTGTGGCTGGTGTGGGGGCAGGCAAAGAAGGGGAGGGTAAAGAGCCTTATCGAACACGAGGCGGTGTGGAGGCATCGGCGGCGGAATCCCCACAACAACCGCCACCGCCACCACTAGAGCGCCGGTGTCTAGACGAGTGTGAAGATCGTCTCGTCGACGCCGAAGCTTCGGAGCACGCCGAATGCTCCGAAAGAGAGGGAGATGCGGATGGAGTAGGAACGCGCGATGATGCGCCAGAGCGATGACGCTCCACGTACCACTGTCTCTGCTGCGGTGACAAATAAGAAAGAAACTCCTCATCATCCATACCTACATTAAACACACGAATATTTAAACTTAATATTGAATGAATAGAGTAGACAATGACGCAAAGACCATTAAATACAATGACGTAATGACGCATATAAATACAATGACGCAATGAATTGAGTGATAGAAGAGGCAAGTCGAAAACTCAGAATTTTCAATCAAAAGATGTGAGCGCGAGTAGAAAAGAGCGTTATACACCATGGAAGGTACTTAGAGAGCCAGAGCTTTTACAACACGGAGCAAAATTGTTCAAATACAATATTTGTGGCTTTAAGAGATCTCTCTCTCATCTGCGCATAACTCAGCATAACTTCCTATATCTATATAGAGCTCTCCGTTTAAACACATATCCTCTATTTCATTTTGTAGCTCCTCTGCATGCACCCCATATAGAGTAGTAGCATCTTGATGCTCGTCTGGCACCACCGCAGCGGCTTCTGATTGAGCATCTTCTCTGATCTCCTCCATTGATGCCGTTGTGATTGGCACATGGTAGCCTTCATACGTCCTTGCACTATGAGGGGCTACCTCTATGACGTACCACCTCAAGAAAACCAGACTCTCCTCTACGCACAGTAGCGTTGCGACCCTCCATGATTATCTTGAACCATTGCACGTCGAACAAGTCGACAAAAAATCGTCTGTAATCGATCCTCAAAATCTCTTGTAGCGTGCCGAAGTAAGTGAGTTCCGCCACCACAGGATCTGCATCAGAGGAACGTCGTCGACTAGACTGTTCAAATTTTGCCATGATTCCACAATCTTGAGTAAAACGCTTTTTGTCGATCCGTTCCACCCTAAAATGTCGACCTTTACACCATGCTGCTGTGTATGACTTATACTACAACGAACAAAGATTATGAGTGGCCGTTCAAACTTTTAGAAATAAAGTCACTAGCTAGTCGTACATTGCAAACTTACCTTGGTCGCGCAACCCCGAGAGTACTCCCACTCTTCCTCTGTCACTTCGTCACCGCATTGTTGTGCGCTTTTCAATTGGTTGTGCAACCATCTTAAGCTCATGAATGTTGGTAGGCTCTCCAGACCCGTCGGATAGTGCATCGGTGGTCGTCTTCCCCGTCTCCACTCGATTCGTGCCCTTTGTCGCTCTTGCTTTGCATCCTCATATTGTGAAATCCACTTTTGCATCACTGGATTGTGAAGCATGCAAAATCGGTTGATTTTAGCCTCTAGATCTTCCGTCATCTTCTTCTCAACACCGAGATTGCACATGACAATCCCAGATATGCGCTCATCATCTATGGTTCTCCATAGCGTGTCCCGGGCTTTATCAAATCCGTCTAGCCACTCTCCAATGTACACTAGGGACTCTGATACCAACCAACCTTCTGCCATGCTTGTTTGAAGCCCTGCATGTATACACATGATAATAGATCAACTATGGGAAAAAACAAGATTTACAGTGTCTGAGTGAGGAGTGTCAATAGATCACTTGAGCATTCTTTTAGCCCGGGATAGTCATGCATGGTCCACATTAGAATGCCTCTGATCAAAGCATTCCGTCGTCCATTGTGTCGGCTCATATCCACCACCTCTATGCCAATCCACAATTGTTGTAGCTCTTCCAATAGTGGACGAAGATACACATCCATATTCTCCACTTTATATCGCCCTAGCACAATCAAGCTTAGCCATAAGTGCCCCTTCTTCGTAGTCAACCACGGGGGAATGTTGTAGTTGACGATGACAACGGGCCATACACTATAAGATGTTGATCTTTGACCAAATGGATTTACGCCATCCATAGCCATGCCTAAGCGCAAATTTCGAGCTTCCCTAGCAAAATCCGACCATGTTCCATCTATATGTTTCCAGGCTGCGCAATCTGCAGGAATTCGTAGCACACCATCCGAAGATTTATTCTCCTCATGCCATGATGCTAGGGCGGCCATGGACTTACATTCGAAGAAATGCTTGATGCGAGGAAGCAGAGGAAAATGTCGCAAAACCTTTTGTGGAATTTTTGTCCCGTGGAGATCTACTCGATATCTTTCGGAATCACATTTCGGACACTTCTCCATGTCTATGTATTCCCCTCTGAAAAGAATGCAGTCATTAGGACAAGCGTGGATAGAATTGTAATCCATCCCCAAGTTTTGCAAAATCTTTCTTGCTTCATCTCGAGAATCTGGCATCACATTGTCAGCTGGTAGTATGTGCTCTTTAAGCAATCTACACAACATAAAAATACGATACAATCGTGTAAAAATCTATCAGATCATTATACATTTAGAGTTTTATTAAAGTAAACTAATTGTAATAGATCACCTGAAAAGCGTTGTGACGCTAGTGTCACTCCATCCAAACTTTGCATGCATGTTGAGAAGAACCAGGAGTGCTTTCAATCTAGACATACGTACTCCATTATACAATGGCGTATCGGCTTCACTTTTCATATCATCATAGATAAGCCTTTCTGAATCCATGATCGTCTCGATCATTTCATCAATCTCGGGCTCAAACATTGCCTCGTTGGGAATGTACTCTGCATGATCATCCCCCGGGCTGTCAGAGGCTACATGTTGTGGCCTCACATATGCTGCTTGACCAAAGTGCCTGCGAACACGTCTATTGGGTTGCAAGATTGCTGCTTGTTGGCCAGCGTCAAAGTCCGACGAGTTATAATTGGCAACAACTCGATCTATAATAGATGGATCGAACTCGCCAAATTCGTGAACGTGTTGCAAAGAAACACGTCTTGTCCGTCGCACAGCATGCTTGCATTGATTACAAGGACATAAGACCCTCGTTGAGAGATAGGTGTTTCGGTTGGACGGTCCCACATCCTCGTCACTACTCATAATGAGGATAAAAATCTTATAACCTGGACAACAAATTTAATATTCTATTGGCATTCTTCGTCTTATCTCTCTCTCTCTCTCTCTCTCTCTCTCTCTCTCTCTCTCTCTCTCTCTCTCTCTCTCTCTCTCTCTCGCTCTCTCTCACATTCTCTAGTCATGTCCAATCCCCGCACACCTCGGTCTAGAGGTGCACGGAGATCAGAACCACCGGGTTATAATCTCGTCTTTATTGGTCAATACCTATATTTGTGGGTACAAGAAATCTACAGACCCACGTCTACATGATACTGCATGTAGTGGACAAAACCCCTTTGCCTCTTCTCTAGCTGTAGCACTTCACAGCATCTTAACATCTTTTCACAGTAGATCTTTTCACTGTTCGTCTAACTCTAAACCCTAAACCATAAGTAATTCTTGCGTGGACTCGATCTAATGTAAATAAGCGTAAATCTAAATAAACGTAAATCTAACTAAAAATAAACCTAAATCTAATTTAACGTAAGTCTACATCTAACCTAATCTTTAACGTCTTTTGGGATAGTTTCCTACGACGTTAAAACTCTCTTCTTCTTGTGTGTGTGTGTGTGTGTGGGTAAACCTAAATAAACCTAAGTCTAATCTAATATAACATAAATCTAAATCTAACGTAAATTATGTTATATTAAAAACAAAGAACTAAACTAACAGGGATTATAAGAACCTTAAAACTGATTTAACACATAATTTTTCACATAACTCGGCAAGAGTTGGCATTATCATCACTAAAGATGTGAGAGTTAACTTCCGGCGATGATGCTGCCTCATCTCCATCCACATTTGACGACAGCAATTGGCCCTTTGGACCGTTCTTGCTCTTGTTACTAACTTTGAAGTTGCTGTTGAATGACTAGAGGTTGTCTAGATGGTCATTGTCGGGGATGTAGTGACTCTTGCCGCCCTGAAGATCCACCTTCTTCCCTATCTTCTGAAGACATTTCACCAGTACTTTTGGATCGACGGAGCCCACCATGAGTGAAGGCAGCAATACCCTATATTCCATTAAGGGCTTTCTTCACCCGCTTCATGCAAGCATCGCAGTCTATGGAGACCTAAATCTAATCTAATATAACGTAAATCTAAATCTAGCGTAAATAAACGTAAATCTAACTAAAAATAAACCTAAATCTAATCTAATTTAACTTAAATAAACCTAAATCTAATTTAACGTAAGTCTACATCTAACCTAATCTTTAACGTCTTTTAGGATAGTTTCCTACGACGTTATAACTCTCTTCTTCTTGTGTGTGTGCGCGTGTGTGGATGTGTGTGCCAATAAAAAGAGATAAATGGTATAACCTTTCTATCACCCATGCCAAGTATGATAGATTGGTTATGCCATTTCCCTCTTGAATAATAGGTCTTGAGTTCAACTCCTCGTCGGCTAGATCTTTAGGTCTTTTAATTTTAATTAGTTTCCTACGACGTTAAATTAGTTTCTCTCTCTTTCTCTCTCAATGTGTGTGCGTTTTTTTGTTTATGCATGTTTTCTCTCTCTTTTCCTCTCTCAATGTGTGTTTTTTGTTTATGCATGTTCTCTCTCTCTTTTCCTCTCTCAATGTGTGCGTTTTTTGTTTATGCATGCTCTCTCTCTCTTTTCCTCTCTCAATGTGTGTGTGCATTCTTTGTTTATGTATGTGTGTGTGCGTTTTTGTTTATGTTTGTACTCTTTCTCTCTCTCTCTCTCTCTCTCTCTCTCTCTCTCTCTCTCTCTCTCAAAAACACTATGTGTGTGTGTGTGTGTGTGTGTGAGAGAGAGAGAGAGAGAGAGGGAGAGAGAAAGAGGGGAAGGGAACATGAGAGTGAGGAGAGGGAAGGAGCATACCTGGCTCTCCTTCCTCTCCTCGTGTGTGTGTGTGTGTGTGTGTGTGTGTGTGTGTGGAGAAGAAAGAGAGAGAGAGAGAGAGAGAGAGAGAGAGAGAGAGAGGGAGAGCGTTACCTGCTCCTTGCTTGAGGGCGCCGAAAAACTCAGATCTGAGATCTGAGTTTTTGGGCGCTCTCTGTTATTTTTTTTAGCCCAGTCGGCGTTGCTATGAGCGTCGCAACGTCGCAAATTTACTTGTAAATTTGCGACGCTCATAGCGACACCGGGAAATTTTTTTTTTTGAGCGTCGCTGTGTGAGCGTCGCTAATATGAATAGCCTCTTGTAGTGATAGCTTGAGACAGAGGGCTGAAATGGTGTGTGGGTGTGTGTGTGTGTGGCCTTCTTGGAGTTTCGTTGAGAGAGGGAAAGAATGTGTCTGTATGCCAAGAATAGGCGCATGTTGATGAGGAGCAGGTAGCGCTACAGGTTGGGGTATGGGCTGGCATTGGCAGCTTGCAAGTTTAAGCTTGTGGGCTTATTAGATTGAATTAATGTGTGCAAGGGTGTATTCACACCATGGTTCATTGATTTGGTAAGCGTAGTAACCGCAGGGTACTTGCCGGGTATTGTATATGGGGTAGGTAAAAGGTGCTCAATGGTTGATGAGGGCCGAGCATCTCCAGGATGATCAAATAGAAGAAATTCACAGAATATTACTGACCTTGAGAACAAAAACTTATTTGTTTTCGAGTCATAAAGTCGATAGGCCTTAACGCCATGAGTGTCGCCGTATCCGCAGAAGATAGTGTGGATGCTTTTAGGAGAAAATTTGGGTTGAGGATTGGTGAGCAGAGGATATGCCGGGGAACCAAAGATCTTGAGATGGGTTATGTTGGGCGGGTGGTTGAACCATAGCTGGTAAGCAGTTTTGTGTGGATTAAATGATGAGAGGACTCGATTCTGAATGTAGGTTGCGGTAGCTATGGCTTCTTCCTAGAAAGAAATAGGAAGTCGAGCGAGGGCTAGCATTGAGCGAGCAGCTTCGACTAAAGTGCGATTCTTGCGCTCGGCGACTCCATTTTGCTGAGGGTGATCCGGAATTGTAAATTCCCATCGAATGCCATTTTATACACAATATTGTTGAAACTCGTTGCTTTTGTATTCCCCACCATTGTCTGTCCTTAGTGCCTTGATTTTGCGATCCAGTTGTGTCTCCACGGCAGCTTTGAAAGCCTGAAATTTGATAAATGTTGCAGCTTTATCTGCCAAGAAATAGACATGAGTGTACCTTGTATAGTCGTCGATGAAGATTAGGAAGTATTTGTTGCCAGTGAGTGATTGTGTCTGCATTGGGCCGCACAAATCCGAGTGGATGAGCTCAAGAGGTTGAGCTGTATGGGATTTGGACCTTGGAAACTTGAAATGCTTAGCTTTGCCCAATACGCATGCTTCACAAGATGTAATTGGTGTAATTGTGGTTGGCAAACCTACCACTAACTCCTTCTGCTGCATATCTTTGAGCACTTGTTGCGAGACATGATCTAGCCTGTAGTGCCAAGTAAGTGTCTCCTCTTACTTAGGAGAATTGATGACTGTTGAAAGTGCTTTGGCTTGGTCTTTGCTAGAGCCGAGAGGATACAAACGTCCTTCCTTGGGGCAAGATATAGAGAAAGGCTTGTGATTTGTGTCAATTGTATGCAGGATGCACTTATCATGCGTGAAAGAAACTGTAATGCCCTTTGAGGTGATCTCTCCTACTGAGATCAGATTTTGCTTTAGACCAGGTACATAGTATACCTTATCTAAGTGAGCTATAGTGCCATTTGGTAGGGTAATGGCAGCAGTGCCATATCCTTTAGCATGTTGAATGTTGCTATCCCCCATGAGGACTTCAAGTGGGTGTTGAAGAGGAGTGTAGTGTGCAAGCCAATCAAAATGATATGTCATGTGATGTGTAGCTCCAGTGTCTAGATACCAAATAGAAGAGTTGTGATGTGGCTTAGAGGAGCTGAAGCTTGCAGCAAAAATTTGTATAGAAGTAGGGTGTGTATCACCATCATAGCTTGAAATATTGGTGAAATGAGCATGAGCTTTGTGATGATAGCCTCCATTTGCTTTATGTCCGCTGAATCCTCCATGATTACCACCATGATGCTTGGTTTTGGACCTGCAGTCCTTGGCAATGTGTCCAAACTTCTTGCAGTTGTGGCATTGAACTTGACCATAAGGTGCATTTCTAGGGCGGTTAGAACCACCTTTATGCAACTGCCTTGAGTTGTTGTAATGGTGGTTAGGACCACCTTTTCTGAAATTGATATGAGTGGCTAGAGCCACTAGAGTAGAGCCATTAGACTGGTCTCTCAAAGCTTCTTCCTGATGGATTTTGGATACAAGGCCTTGCAATTGCATCTGGGACAGGGCTTGAGTAGTAACAAAGGCTCTCCAACTTGCGGGTAAAGCCGCCAATAGAAGCATACATTGAAATTTCTCTGAAATCTCCATTCCAAAGATGAGAACTTCATCTAGCAGTGGCTGCCAATTGTCAAGAAACTTGACTACAGATTGACCTTCTTGCATAGTATTGTTCACAAGCCTCTTGATCAGGGAGACTTGATAAACAAGATCAGTGTGCTCATAACTGTTGTTGAAGAACTCCCAAATAGCCTTAGAGGTGGATAGAGTCCGCACCATTTGGACTTGCCTATCCTCACAATGGAGTATAATCTCCATTTGAGCCGTAATGTCCCTTGAATCCCATGCCGAGTGTAGCTCCGTATCGGAGGCGTACTCGTCTTCACTTGGTCTTGTTTCATCTCCAGAAACAATCTTCCAGAGGCCAAGTTGCTTCAAATATATCTCCATTCTCAGCTTCCACACATTGTAATTGTTCCCATTGAGCTTGTCAATGGTGAAGTACCTTGACTTGGTGGTTGCAACCATAGGTGACGAGGTGCTAGTCATGGTAGCCGAGTAAATCTTGGAAGTGAGAGATGGGCGTAAAATATTCCGTTGCTTCGAGAGAAGGCTCGTAGAGTACTTAGGAGCTCAAGTTCTACAGCTCTGATACCATGTGAACTTGAGTGATATATATATAAGATAGAGTGAGAGAGGAGAGAAGGAGAGAGTAGACAGGGAGATGGAGGTAGAGAAGAGAGAGAGGTGTGAGAGAGAAGGGAAGGGGGATCTGACACCAAGTAGAGGGGGAAATTCAAATTCAAATTGCATACATACTTGGGAACAATACAAGGGGAGTTCCTTTTATAGGCTTGGATAAGCAATCTAGCCGTTGTAGGGATAAGGTATCTGTGGTGAGGTTTGAACTCCAGCTTAGGTGTAAAGTGCATTGCACTTTCCACAGCACAGCACAGAAACAACATTTCCTTGAACCGCAGGGCCAGGTGCAGCTTGGTAGTCAGCACGAGCACTGTTTGTTGGCTTGCATGCAAGAAGTCCCCCACGCCCGGTCACTTATACCCAGAGCTCGAGGACACATTTTCATAGCTAGAGGCAAACCTCAGGGACAGTCAGCTTGCAATGGCTACTAGGACTCTCTCTCTCTCTCTCTCTCTCTCTCTCTCTCTCTCTCTCTCTCTCTCTCTCTCTCTCTCTCTCTCTCTCTCTCTCTCTTTCTCTCTCTCTCTCTACCGTGCACGGACAAGCAAATGAGCATAGAATCACTCTTTTGGTGGATAAGCATATAAGAATCATCTCTCTCGTTCTCGTTTGTGCACTGTGCAGCCCCCCTCGGCCACCTTTTGTGCTTGTCTCTTCACCTCCCATAGAGATGTTCCTAATTGTTCGCCTGCCCACTCACGTCTCGAAGTTGAGAGAGAGAGAGAGAGAGAGAGAGAGAGAGAGAGAGAGAGAGAGAGAGAGAGAGATACGGACACTATCTTGAGAGAGAGAGAGAGAGAGAGAGAGAGTTTCTTATATACATAGGCTAAAATAGCACATGAGTCTTCATAAAAAATTCAAGAACCATAGACCACAACATCCATTTCAAGTAGACATATATATTTAGTCATTCACTCTAAAAGATACATTTGTCTAATATGCACTCCATATCTTAGTTTCTTTGGGATCCTACTAGAGAAAAGGTAAAAGTGGGGAGAGAGAGAGAGAGAGAGAGAGAGAGAAAGAGAGAGAGAAGTATAGTTGCATGATTGCCAACTGTCCAAATATCACACGGGGAAGTCTCAAAGAAACTTAGAAATGCACCACCGTGCCATACAACCACATCCTGAAAGTTTATGAAAGTTATGTGTGTGTGTGTGTGTGTGTGTGTGTGTGTGTGTGTGTGTGTGTGTGTGTGTGTGTGTGTGAGAGAGAGAGAGAGAGAGAGAGAGAGAGAGAGAGAGAGAGAGAGAGAGAGAAATGGAGAGGGTAAAAGTTAAGAAAGTTTCCATTGTGATGGTAGAGAGAGAGAGAGAGAGAGAGAAGTATAGTTGCATCATTGCCAATTGTCCGAATGGCACAAGGGGAAGTCTTAAAGAAACTCAAAGATACGCCATCGCGCCATACAACCACATCCTGAAAGTTACTTATATATACATAGGCTAAAGTAGCACATAAGAGTTTATCAAAAATTTAAGAATCATAGACCATAACATCCATTTCAAGTAGACATATCCATTTAGTCATTCACACTAAAAGATACGCATGTCTAATGTGCAAGCTAGATCTTAATTTCTCTCGAGTCCTGCTACTAAAGAGGGAAAACAGACAGTACGTCCTTCCTTTAGCAAAGCTAGAGAGAGAACACCCTTACATGCCTCCACAATAAGAAAACAACCAATAGACTAGTTTCCAAACATCACTGCAGGTAAGTAGGGTGACTCTAGTTGTCATCCACGTCACCCTAACCTATACTAAAAGAGGACACTGTTATAAAAGGTGGAAGAATCTAACAAGGATAAGTCTATTAATCCTTCTAAGACAAGTTAATCCCGCCAGATTTTCTTGATAGCAACATTCATCCCAGTTAAACCATGCATCCAACATGGTATCCTTGCATCAATGGTTACCATGCACGCCCATTTCATGAGTTTAGTCATTACTCCATATCTTAGGGAAGAAATTAAACATAAACTAATTGTTCTGGTACCTCAAATGGTCCAATCACATTGTTCATCGCCATGGCAGAGTGGTTTGAAACTTCAAACTTCCAAGTTCAGTGCTGGTATATCCTACTTACCCACTCGCTCAGAGAAGAAGGTGTAGAGCTAGTACTTAAAAAATGATTTATTCTTACTTGATATCTTAATCATCATGGCTCTCACACAAAGGAAGCCCTTACTATGCTCACAGACTAAGCAATTGTTAGGAAATACCGAAATGGAAACTAAGTGAACTCAAAATAATGAGCTCACCTTTAAGTATTGCTTCTCGTCCATCTTGCTTAGAGTATTTTACTATGTTCTGCATCAAAAGGTGCCCTAGATCCGGTCCGGCACCATGCTACTAAGGTGGACTGCTCTTCAAGCCTCACAAATTTCGAGGCATCTGTCAACCATTTCATCTTTATTAAAGACGTGATGACTATGTCATCGGGCCTATCATAACTGCCTGGGTCACCTTGCCTGCAAAAGGATTCTGCCTTCAAGTCGGCCCAGGGTATAAGCCCTTAGGTTTATTACATCTGATCTAGTTAGGCCATGAGTTAATTAGGTCTCATCCATGTAGTCTCAATCAAGTAGTGTTAGTTAGCCCACTAACTTAATCAATTATTCAAGTTAGCCTAACTACCAGAACTAACTTGACTAACAACAATTAGTTCTAAGTTTAATTTTTGGGCCATGTGCCCATACCATAGTGTCTTTCTTCAAGAAAACCCAATTTCAAGCATTCATAGGCATGGAGTGTCTATCTTAGTGAATGTGTAGAGAGAGAAAGAGAGAGAGAGAGAGAGAGAAGTATAGTTGCATTATTGCCAATTGTCCAAATGGCACGCAAGGAAGTCTTAAAGAAACTTAAAAATCCGCCATCGCGCCATATAGTTACATCCTGAAAGTTATGGAGAGAGAGAGAGAGAGAGAGAGAGAGAGAGAGAGAGAGAGAGAGAGAAAGAGAGAGAGAGAGAGAGAGAGAGAGAGAGAGAGACGGAGAGGGTAAAAGTTATAAAAGTCTTCATTGTGAAGGTATACAGACACACACACGCACGCACACACACATAGAGGTATAGTTGCAACATTGCCAATTGTCTGAATGGCATGCGGGGAAGTCTTGAAGAACCATAAAAATACTCCATCACACCATATAGCCACATCGTGAAAGTTATGAAAGTAATGAGAGAGAGAGAGAGAGATGGAGAGAGGTTATGAAAGTCTTCATTCTAAAGGTATAGAGAGAGAGAGAGAGAGAGAGAGAGAGACCCACCCTGTCCCAGGGAGGGTCAACCACTTGGTGAGGGGGGGCCACCACCAAGTGGTGACCCACCCCTACACCAAGTTGCTAGAGGTTCAACAGTTGAATGCCTCTAGTCCAAAGTGTTGTAGTGCTTCTTGAATAAACTCAATTACCTCATTGGCATTCATGTCTGTCACAATAAATTTTGGTCCATCAAGTCCTCACAGAGCATTAGTTTTTGCAAGTTGTTTGCAAATGATAGTAGGATGTGTGGTGCTTTGTCTAATCCGACAATGAACCAATCCTATTTCAAGCATTTTTGAAATAGAGGGTGAGAGCCATGAAGTCTCATTATTCAACCAAGCTGGTGGAATCATTCAAATGCACGTCTGAAAGTGTGAAAACAAACCCTCAGACAATTTGTTAAGGGTTAGACTGTCCAATGTTCTAAAGCTATTCATCCAATTTATTTGCTAGAGTGCTTGTTTGTATTTATGATCTTTGAAAAGTCTACTTTTGAGGAAAAAATGCAATAAATAGCTTTTTGTTGATAATTTTGCATGATTGATTGGTCTTGTGCATATAAGAGGGTATATGCAAGGGTTCTGCGAAGAAAAACAGCAATTCTAAAAACTTGGACATCATACGCGTATTCACCAGAGAGGTTAAAATCTCAAATTATTCAAAAGATACCACCCCAGCCTTCAGAACCAAGAAAGAAGAAAGCAGCAAATAGACTGGAGGAGTCTATGATTGCTGCAGTTTAGAGCCTGATTCATGAAACAAGGCAAGTTAGAGCAGACTTGGCCAAATCCGGAAACACTGGCCTGGGGAAGAATCGGGAGCATTCATCACAAAGCCGATTAGCAACCAGAGATGAACCAATGAAATGGAACTGTGAAGATACTCACAAGAGAAGTCTTTTGGTTTGGACAATGGCAACTCGGACAATGAGCAAGATGAATTATATGTTAAGTTTTGTTAACGAATTTAGAAATTAATAGTGGAATTAGACGACATCCGACGTACATTGCCTAAGGCAGCCAACTTCATCAAACAAAAGAGAAAAGTCAAGGTAGAGGCCAAAACAATGGATTTGGCAGCAATTTGAGATGATGAAGTACCCACGATCCAGATCGAGTTTAAGCTTAGAAAACAGTGGCAACCGTTATCTAGAGCTATTTCGAATGGAGGTGTTGGAGTGAACATTCTTGGCAAACATCTCAGACAAAATTTGGGGATAACTGAGATGAAATCATCTCCATTTAGAATAAGGATGGTAGATCATAGAGTAGTCCAAGCCACTAGTCTTATCGAAAACATGCAGCTAAGGGTAGGGAAAGAGAAATTCAAAACCAGCTTTCTAGTGTTGGACGTTCAAGGAGCCTATGGTATGTTGCTGGGAAGACCATGGCTTAGAACTGCTAGAGCTATACATGACTATGCAAACCAAACATTAACGATTCAAGGCTTCAGTAGGAGAGTTCATATTGAGAAATGAAAAAATAGACAATTCAGATGAAAAAAGACGACACCAAGACATGGAGAAAAGCACTGAGACCAGACGAGTTGTGTAAGAAGTACAGTACTGATGGACAAGGAACATGTTGAACAATAGAAGCAACAAGACTCATAACAATTTACTGAGTTGAACACTGGAGAAAGATCAGTCCAGATTCATGGTCAAGTACCATCTTAGTCTACACCAGAAAAGCTTAACTTCGGACCAAAACCCAGTTCAGTAAATGATTCAGCTATTGATGAAGAAATTCTAGTAGTACTGCAACCAAATGTTTAGAATGATCTACTGGAGGTCAATAATCCATTTAATGACTATGCTGCTAGTATTCGGACACATAAGGAAGCGGAGTCATTGGCCAAGAGAAAGGGAGGTGAGTCAAATTGGTTGCTTCCAAATTATAAATAATTACAAGAGTGGAATCTCAGTTCAGAGGAGAATCCCATAATGATTAAAATCAACAAACAAGGAAAAGGCCAAGGCACTATTCCATAAATACAAAAACGTATTCACCTGAGAACGTACGGATCTGAAGGAAGTAGATCCAGATGCATGCCAGCATTGCATACCTTTGAAACCTGATGCCAGAACAACAAGACTACGGAGGTACAGAATGATTCCTAATTATGCAAAGAAGGTCAAGGAGGAAACTGATAATTTGCTTAAAGCTGGGTTCACCACAGAGGCGGCAAGCAACAATTGGCTATTTTCTATAGTGGTTGTTCCAAAAAACAACAGCAAGCTCGAAATATGCGTGGATTATAGGAAACTGAATGCACATACCATTAAAGGTCCCTTCCCATTACCATTCATGGATATGATATTAGATGAGATTGTAGGCCACGAGATGTATAGCTTCATGGATGGCTACAATGGCTACAATCAATTGAAGATTACACCAGAAGATAGAGCTAAAACAACATTCATCACTAAATAGGGAGCATTTATGTATTTGGTAATGCCATTTGGACTCTGTAATGCTCCAACAACCTTTCAACAATGTATGATGGAAATATTCAATGAATTTCTGCATAAATTTTTGGCCATCTTTGTGGACGACTTTACTGTCCTCTCCACTGAAGCAATGCATATCTTGTTTTAGGAAATGGTCTTTGAAAGGTGCAGGGAGAAAAGGATCTATTTAAATCCGTTCAAGTTTTTTTTGGGAAGTTATTCCATTTCTATATTGATAATCAAGACTTGTTGTTATTTATCAATAAAGGGATCATACAAGGAAGGTTAATCAAGTGGATGATGTTCCTAATGGAATTTGAATTCAATATCTTCCACAAGCCGGTAAAATCACATTGTGATGCTGGTTTTAGTACACCATCAATACCCAATCTATAAAACGTTCCAACAATAATGGTGAACTTCAAACTTCGAATAATCAGTGCATTTTTCTTGTTTTGAGACCAGTCATTTGGGAATTTTCCTAGCTAAAGGAAATCGTATACTTTTTGACATTCTGAATCGAGCTCTTCCTCAACTGTGCTATGAAATAATTCAACACTACTAGTTCATCTTGCAAGGATGTTTTTGAATAGCCTTCAGTGCTTCTTGAAATAGTGTGACATTAAAGGGATGAATGCAGGTTATCACTGAGGCACATAATGACAATGCAGACGGTCATTTTTTGGTTGATATCACATACAACAAAATCCTTCAAGCAGGATTATGGTGGCAATCGATGATGGCTGATGTCAAAACTTTTGGCAAGACCTGTGATATATGCCAAGGATGGGTAGACCTACAACAGCTGATATGACACTGATGACTCCAATTTTTCCACTCATATGACACTGATGACTCTAGTTTTTCCATTGGGTGTTTTTATGAAATGGGGAGTTGACTTCGTGGGATCATTCAAGAAGGTAACTCCCATAAAGAACAAGTACATCATTATGGTTGCATGCTATATCAACAAATGGGTGGAGGCTAAACCACTTCCAGATAACACTGCTAGGTCTACTGCCTTATTTAGTTCTGAAAATATCATTTGCCGCTGCAGTTGTCCTATTGAAATAGTGTCAGACCAGGACACTGATTTCATTGAGATGTTTTCAGTCAAACACAAGAAATCAACGCCGTATTATCCCAGATGCAATGGTTAGGCTGAAAGCAGAATAAAACCATCAAAACCATCCTCACTAAGATTGTTTAGAAGGAACCACATCAGTGGGATGCCAGACTTCAGACACCATTGTCATATCACACTGCTTACAAAGTCACTACATGAATGACTCCATTTAAATTGCTTTATGGAACAAAAGTAGTAGTGCCCATGGAATTTGTAATTCCAAGTTTACGATTGATAGTTGAATAAGGGATGGATTTTAATCAGAACAAAAATCAACGACTAGATGATTTGCTACAGTTGGATGATTTGCAAAGGGCTTTATTGGAAAAAGAAGTGGTGCAACAAAAGAAGGAAGAATTGGCATGACGATAGAATCAAAAGTCACATAGTTCCAGCGAGGTGACTTAGTACTGCTATACCATTCCAAACTGGGACCAAAGAAGTCGAATCCGAAAATAGCTTGGTCAAGGCCCTATGAGGTAGATTGGGTATTCTCAAACGAGACAGTGAGACTCAAAGATTTGACGGGTCTACTATTTCCTGGAGTATACAATGGGGACCAAGATTAAGTTATATTATTCCAGAACAAAGGAGGTTCTAGTTGATGAACCAGAACCAGAACTTCAAGGGGAACTCCTCGATTTGTTCTATGTCAGTTCAGTTATGCAACCAGTCGAGGAGCTAGCACCAATACCAATTTTGGCCTTTCAGCCAGAGTAGCTGATGAGGAAACGTAGGATCAAACTGGTTCAGAGAGGGTTGAATCACAAAGGGTTGGGTCACAGGCAAAGGAAGTCCAACAAATCCCTCTAATGACACATGCAAAGGGAAAGAGCTAATTAGGGAGCAACTCCCTAATGCCGACTTAGCCACTAGCTCTGCTGCTAAGAAGCCCAGAACACCAGATATGTCAAGGGATTCAAAGCCAAAACTCAGAAACTAGCTAGCACTAATATCCCTACTAAGCAGAGTACGCAAGAAAAGGAAAAAACTGCAGATCAACTGATGCGTACAATGGAGCAAGAAACAACCAACTGAACCTTAACAAACAACCAGGAATTTGGCAGTGGCTCAATTTTAGAGACCTGCAACCTATCAGTGGTGAAGTTGGACCGGCTCCAGAAGTTGCAGACAACACCCCTGAAAGGAAGGCTAGTTATAAAGAAACCGGATAGAGCTGCTTTGCCATATCCCTTTTCGATGACAGCCTATGAGACAAATCAAAATGATCCTAATTTCAAGGGTGTGCAACCACTATTCAGTTTGGTTGGAACACAATAGTGAATGCCATCGGTCAAATTATGGACACTCAGACATCTACCTAACACAACACAACTTCAAGAGGAACTTTAGCAGACCCAAGCTGAGCTGAAGAAGCTACGGGAGGAAAAGTGGTCAGCTAGAAATCTGGCCATGCAGATACAAGAACAACAACACAAGCGAGAGAAGGAAGGCCTTAAAAAGAAGATTCAAAAACTTATCCAAGAAAATTGAGTAATGCAGGAGACAAGGGAGGATGCTCCAAGAGATGCTAACCGTTTCCAGACACTCTAGAGACAAAGAAATCAGACTACAAGGTCTTGTTCAAGAAACAACAAGTGACAAAGGAGGCTATATCCCAAAAATATATCTATCACAGTCCAGAACACAACTTCAAGAGGAACTTCCGCAGGCCCAGGCTGAGTTGAAGAAGCTACGAGAGGAAAAGAATATGTGGTCAGCTTGAAATTTGGCCATGTCGATACATGCACAACAACACAAGCGAGAAAAAAAGGCTTGAAAAAGAAGATTCATAAACTTATCAAGAAAATCAAGTAATGCAGGAGTCAAGGGAGGATGCTCCAAGAGATGTTGACCGTTTCCAGACACTTCTGAGACTAAGAAATTTGACTACAGGAGTTGTTCAAGAAACATCGTGACAAAGGAGGCTAGATCTCAAACATATATCTATCACAGTCTGGTACACATTTTGGACAAGAATGTGGATTTAACCCTCAATGTGTCTGATCTTGAGACCTTCATTGAAACAATTGAGTCAGAGCTCAGAGAAAAGGCACAATATCATACAACACTGGTCAAGCCATCATTGAATATATCGATAATTAGAAAAATGAGAATGAGGATTATGAGAAAATGATGGTGAGGATAAAGATCAAGATCAAGATCATCAAAACCAAAGGAAACTTGATGATGATGATGATGATGGAACAGGCAGTCACAATACGGGTTCAGCGAGGGGGAGATCAACAAAAACTGGGAGTTGGAGAAGCTCAAGAACCACCTCAGTAGACTCGAGCACAAGGACATGCAAATCATAGTCAGACTAAAGGAAAAGCAAATTTGTTAATCATTGACTTTGAATCTGACCAAAATCACTCTACTAAGCTACTAGCATTAAACAAGAGTCTACAGAGAGCCAAAAATATTTAGAATGAGTAAACTCGGATCCAAAAAGATTCAGATGCTCTATATGGGAGCAAGATGGATGGTTGCAGACTGGAAGTCCACCAGTTACCACGACGGGGCAGTTTGTTAGTTACCTGCACATCCTGCTTGTATTCATCAAGTACTGGAAATAATTCCAGAATGGGACCTTACCAATAATGACAGATAAATGCATTCAATGGCTAAAAACTTGACCACAACGGATCTCAAGTCACTCGAGCTTCAAGTGAAAATGATGCTAGGTAGCAAACCTACATACAAATGCAAGACTGGAATTCGGCAGCAACTGAAGGAGATGCTTGTACAAATGCAAAGTGCCAGAGGGGTTCTAGATCTGAGGGTCAAGGACTTGTTAGACCACAATGAAGCTAGCAATAGAGGACCCAAAACCAGAGTGACTATAAGAGAACAAAAAACACATCTGAAGAGTCTGTTCCACCTGGTCAGAATTACAAGAAAAATGATGCAGCAAGAGAGTTAGAGGTGTTGAATTTTTTGAAATTTGTCCCTGACTCTCCCTCATTGCTTTATGCCATCCCAGTCAAAGAAGCTGAATTACCTTGCTTCTTTCCAACCCTTTATCCACCTCACACTGAGCCAACAAGCTAGCAGAGATACCTTCACATAGATGATGGGCTCAAAACTTGGTATGAAGAAGCAACTATGGAATGGCTGGCATGGAATAAAGTACTGCAAGATGCACTGTAGAAGACTATGGTCAGTGAGCTACTGGATGATCTCCATAGATTTCACTTGTCAATGGGCCAGTGAAAAATTCATATCAAGCAGCTCATTTGAATCACAAACCAGCTATTGCAGTTGACAGTTGAGACTTGTAAAAATCTAGAGAAGGAACTGGCCAGTAAGGCAAGCTTTGAACCTCAATTCAGAGATGTGGATTAGATCATGTTTGAAGCTCGCATCAAGTGAAACCAGCCATTGCCTTAGGGATGGATGCATACTGCTTCCTATTTTCACAAACTGGCCAGGACTCGCCCGACAAGAGGCAAACGCACATTGTATAATGCTGACACCAAAACTTGGGATGCTATGACGCCCTATGAAGTGGAAATGAAGACTACCATGAAGGACCAACTGGAGCAAGAGGCACTATTAAAACTGATTCAGAAGGAAAATGGTACAGCCACTACCTCGAAGGCATCCATACACCATCTAAGAGGAAAACACACTGCGTGAGGTAATTGGTGTTAGACGGCTGGCTTTTTCAAGATGAAGTAGATTCAATGGAGCCAGCAGCAGGCACTTTTGGAGTCCTAGGCTGACATAGGAGAGTTGGCAGCCCAAATACAAATGAAATAACAAGCAATTGGGATCGTTATTGGAACCGTTATTGGGCAATTGGAAAACAATTTGGGAACCGTTATCTGAAATTTTGGTATATACTGAGGCGGTCTGGGGCGGGCAACAAGAGAGGCGACCTCTAAACACCCCTCAAGGCTCCCGTGCTGCTCAATTGGGGCTGGGGCAACCACAAGCACAACACAACAACAAACCCACAGCCAAACCCAAACAAGATAGGGGCACCACCTAGTTATGGTATGCAAACTAGGACGCAAGAGAGATTTTGGTACAACCAAGAAGATGCACCACACAACACACACAAGCAACCTCACACCAAGACACACACAAAATGGACCAGAGAGAGCTAGAGAAAAGGGAAGAGAGAGAGAAAAGGATCTTGTGTAATACCTTATTTGTGACTTGCAAATGGAGATGGTTCGTTATGATGCTATCGTAGAACTTGTACAAAAAATCACTCTATGCTTAGTGATTGCTAAACATTGCCAACACACACACACACACTATCTTAGGGTGTGGGAGACCTCTCACCACAATACCCTCTTACAATGGACACAAAATTGGCAATTAAAACACACTAAAACACTTTCCAAAGCAAGATCAAACGATAGAACTCAAAATACACAAGTCACCTTGAATTCACCAAACCGTATTTCACAAATGGAAGGACGAAGATTTGAACGTCGAATCACGCCTTTGATGCACCAAACTTCAATTTATTGATGATGAAGGAGCATATACAATAGTGGTTTTAAGATTTGTGGAACTCACGCTCTCTCACTTGCAATGTGTAGCTTGAAGGCTTCTCTCACACCAAGAGTGAAGCTCACAAGTGGTTGCTACACCTAAGTATCTCCTCGCGCATAGAGTGTTGGGGTGCTATGTGAGATGTTGGAGGTTGTTTTACAAGAAGGAGAGGGGCCTATTTATAGGTTGGGGACCCCTCATTAAGATTATTGGAAATCCTAATTTACAAGCTAACAAATCAGGATTATGATTTTTTTGAATATCAAAACATTGCGGGCCTTCTTTGTCTGCTTGAGTCATGGGTGTGGGCTCAAAAGAGAGCATTATTGATGGAAGATAAGGTGAAAGTAAAGTTTTAAGTAAGGAGAGAGAGAGAGAGAGAGAGAGAGAGAGAGAGAGAGAGAGAGAGATTTAGTTACTTTGTACATGTCTTGAGGTGAGGTGTCTTTTATGGTTAGGTCAATGTTATTTTGTGTTAGTATGTTAGTGGTTAGTGTTAGTGATCACTAGAAAGTAAATGTTACATTTACAATGGGTAGAATGAGGTGGATGGTTGAAGTAAGATGGTTGAATGAAGTGAGCAAATCCTTGTGATGGTGAAGCTTGAAGAAGTTTTGGACTTACTTGTGTAGGTTCTCAAAATGACTATCGATCTTATTCTTCGTCTTCCCATCTTTACGCCACCGTCGCCAAGGTTGATTATCGTGATGAAAATGGTAATTCCGTTGATGAGATCTCTTGATTTGCAGAGGTTAAGCATGGTACACATGCTGAATTTATGTATATATATAAGGAGTAAGATGGAATTGTACTTTGGAGATAATAGAGAGAGGCATAGAAATGGTGTATGTACATGGAGAGCTCATATGAGAGCTATGGAAGTAAGTGGGGAGGTTAATGGTGAAGAAGGTGAGAGAAACCATTGAAGGTGAAGGTTTGAGTGAGGGATTGAGAGGAATGTGTGTGTGTAGAAGTGTGGAAAGAGGTGAGAGAAGACTATGGGCTACTTGTGAGAAAAGTGGGCATACTGGGGTCCACTCAAAAAATCATAGCTCACCGCTGGTAGCTCCAAAAATCATGAAAAATTTTGAGGTGATTATTCAAAGCAAGGGCTACATTTTCTCTTTTGACCACCGCTCCAAATTCAGAGTGGAGATGGATATTAAAATTCCCACCAAAAGACCTGTTTTTTCTTCACAAAAAGTCTTCAGTGGCCCCCTCCTTTGTTGAATTTGTACAATGCATCCAAGAGTGAGCCCCTCCTTTTTCATATCATAATACAAAGCATCCAAGTTACCCTTGACCCATGCATGGAGGAGGATTATTGGTGAATAAAGAAATATATACATGGTGGGACTAGTGTATGGACTATTCATGGACTTTAGCTCAATGAGCACATGGTGTTAGAATAATGAGTAAAAATAATAATAATAATATGGAGGAATTATGGATATGAAAAGATATTGGAATCATATGATATGGTCCCTCTTTGTATTATTTTGGGTGAAAGAGGAAAAGGTATGCAAGTAAATAATATAATAAACGTGACCAATGAGTAGAAATCAATTTTTTTGTTTTCACGAGGGTGAGGGTGAAAATGTGGGGGTGATTCGTATAAAAGAAAAATATGAGGTTAGAGTATGTACACATTGGAAAAATATACTTATGGTGTAAGAGGATGAAAGAATGCATACACAGGTTTAATAAAACACACACCTAAATAAAAATATTTAAATAAAATACCAAAATAATTATAAAAAATCCCTATATTTAGGCCATATATACAATGAAATATTTACACACAAAGAGGCCATAATATACTTTTATGTTTTTATTTTTTTTGGCTCGACTAACCCAGTGACTAGCTAGCTGAGGATTTTAAGAAGATATGGGAAAAGCTCCCTAACTCACACACCCCTATGTACAGTGAAATGGTAGGGATAGCCACAGTGTTTGGGTGGTTTTGGTAGGGTGAGGTAACTCACTATGGCAATTACGAAGAGCCGAAAAACGGCTATCAATACCAAAATTCAAGAAAGGAGAGGAGAAATGTAGAAGGTGGGAACTACCTCTAGCAAGACTGGCAGACGTATGAATCTTCCAGCAAGTTACACAGTAACTGACAGTGCACAGTTAGTCAGACGACGACCGATAAATAGGACCCGTTACTCATTTTGCAAGACTTTTGATTCTGTAAAATCCGTAGACAGCTAAATTTGGAGCTATCTATGCTCTTTTTATCACTTTGTAATCATTTGTTGCGCTCTCTCTCTTTCTATAATTCCAAGCTAACTACTAGTATACTTGATGCTCACCAGTTGTAATATGATTATGCTGAACGCAGTCCTAGTTCTAGTCTCAGTGGGTAGTCTCTTGTCTTTTCAATTAAAGTGTTTGTCTTTTCAGTCCCAGTTTTGTCTTCGAGTAGTCTGAAGTGCTCTCTGAATATTCTGAATCTGACATCTCTAGTTCTAAGTACCAATCTGGAATAGCTGTCTGAACACATCCAGCTCATTCCAACTTGAATTTGGCTGAGGAATGGGAGAAGAGCATACTCCCACCTTCTCATTTTTGTTTTGACTTTTTCAAGGACCCAATGAAATCTTTGTTTGTAAGTTACATCCATCCCCAAGGGGTCTCCCAGGTGCCTAAAGATATTCCCTTTTGAGACAATCTCCCCAGTCCAATCAGAAGGGTCGAAGAAGTTGTTTTTTGACAGGGAGATCATCCTCGACTTCTCTATATTACACTTGGAACCCGAGGCCACGAAAAATATTTGCACAATCTCCAGAGATTTCCTGACAACTTGGGGGCATGCCTTCAAGAAGAGGAGTGAGTCATCTGTGAACAGTTTTGCCAGGTGTTGGCACATTACACAATAAACTCAAGCCTTGTATCTCCCATCCCGCACAACTAGCTTTGAGCATTGTGATGAGAAGATGCAATCCGATGGCAAAAGGCAAGGGTATCAAGGGGAATCTTTGCTTAATAGACCTTTTGACCTTGAAGGAGCCCACAACTTTGTCATTAAACAGGAGCTCTAACTAGCTGCTAGTGCCCAGAGTGCAAATGAGGCAACATAGGTGAGGCCTAAAGCCGGGAGCTTCCATGACATCTCCTATATATGACCATGTATCTTAAGCCTTGTCAAGAGCTGTAGCAGTATGCATTCTTGCTTCGTGGAGATTGCGTATTCGATGCCCACCATTGCTGTCAAGATGTTGTCATAAATGGATCCTCCTTTAATGAACCTACCCATGTTGATGGGGAGAGATGATCCTGTTTAGTAGGGGGGCTAGTCTGAGGGTGACCACCTTGGTAATATTTTTGTAAGCTACTGACATCAGAGTTATAGAGCACCAACGCTTTAGTTGAGAGCAGCAGACTTGTTTGGGGATGGGTTTTATAAGCCCTCTCTTCACACTTGTATCCTCGGTAATGGCTTGGTTAGCCAACCGCGTGACTGGGACCTTGAGATCATCCCAAAATTCTTTGAAGAATAAAACCATCATCCATCCCAAATGGGGGACTTCTCTTGCCAAGAGCTTGTAATGCTATTAAACATTCATCTTCGGAGAATGCCACTTCCAGGTGCTTGGCTTCCGATTGGGGAACCTTATTCTTGACACTCTCACGCAAAGTCTCTCTAGCTTCATCCACTTCTTGGGATCGGGTCTCTGGTTGGCCAATAAGATAGTTCAGCATTAGACCAACCATCTCATCTTAGTTTTGCACTGCATTCCCCTTCTCATCATAGAGCAAGTGGAAGCGGACCCGACTCTTCTTAACTTTCAAAGCCCCCAAAATGTGCTTGATTAGAGGCTTCTGATTGTAGGCACATCTCCTTAGAGAGAAATCTTGCCTTCTTGATTTCCTCAATCTGGTCATGAGCCAGGTTAGATTTAGCTTCAAGCCACCGCTTGTGCTCATCCTCGGTAGCTAGTCCAATAGCCTTTCTTGAGATTAGCCGAGCCACCTCCGATGTGAGATGCTTAAGGTGTGCTTCACTGGATTTTTTAATCCGAGGGCCTGAGCTTTTGATCTCTTTTTGAATGCTTCGAGCAAAAAGATCCCAAGCATTAGGTTTATTGAGATCCACATCTTTTCTGAGCTTACCCAATGCTTTCTTGGAGAGGCTTCTGAAAAGATGGTGTTTGAACATATGTGTCCCTATTATAAGAAGCTTCTTCACCTCTTTCGGGGTCTTTCCTCTTTCTTGAGTTGAATGTGTAAGGGCATGTGATCCGATAGGCTTTTTTTTGAGATCATCTTCATCTCTAGCATCGACCGGATGCAGTTAGCCTAGTGAGAGCAATAACATCTATCAAGCCTGGAGGCGGTGCGGGCATACTAGAGACTTGTGTAGGTGAACTCAGTCATGTTGTTCCAAGGGCCTACCTCCCATAGATTAGCCATAGCCCACTTCTCACACAAGGTCAACCATTTAGATTTTTCAGTGCTAGCCAACATACTGGTAAACCTATTATATCCTTGCTCTTCTCTACCATATTGAAATCCACAACCATCCACCACTCCCCTTCTATAGGAGTAACCTTGATATGCATCCACAATTTAGCTCTATCCTTTGCATTGAAAGGGCCATATACATCCACTATGGTGAGGCATGATGTTCCCACCTGATTCTAACTCCAAGGACTCTGTCAGAGGGGTGGTTGAGAACCATCGTTGGCTCCAATTCTTTGTCTATAATAAGTAGAACACCATTGAATCTGTCACATCCTTCTCCATAGAATACAAGCTTTTTTCCTAAAGCTTGCTTTCTCTTGCTATGAGCATCTAGGTGGTGCTCCTGAATGGCCCAACAATTTACTGCTTTCTCCTCCTTAACTTCATCCCAGAAGAGGGCACGCTTCTTCCGGGTCTTCAATCCCTTCACATTCGAAGAATGGATAGTGAGAGTATCCATCATTGGGAAAGGAGAACAAATTCCTCAACATCCATTCACTATAGTACATGACCTAGGAGAATCCGGTGGGTCTTCAAGGTCCAAGGGCTCTTTTTTAGTAGCACTTTGAAGGGATTGCAGAGAGGGATGGCAGAGGTCCCTCCGTTCAGTGGGGTGGGGGGTGGAGAGGTGCCTTCCCCTTTCAAGGCACCAATTGCTTCCAATGTCATGGATTCTCTTGCCACTACCTTCACCCTCTTGTCCCTCTTCAACCCTGGAACTCGCACGATCCACGTAGTTGTAACTGTTAGAAGTTTAGTTACAACAGAAGGAAAGACAAAATAATTTGCATTGCTTGGACACTCAGTGATTTGCGGTGTGATACTCTACTCCTTCACTGACTTCTCCTTCATTTTTGTATCTTCTTTATCGCAAATCATGGCCTCTTTTTCCTCCCCTGCTTTTGTCTCTTCATTTTTCTTCGTCTGTTTCTCACTCTCTTTCACATCCATGCGTTGCTTCATAGTTAGATGCTCAACAAGAGAGCGGGGATTGACCCTTATAGGTCAACATATTCTTTTTATAATATTAAGAATGATGAAGTTTATTTTTGGCTTTCTAAAAGAAACCCGTAGTGTTGTGTTGGGTTAGGGGGACTTTCATTGTTTTCAGTGTATGATAGAGATTTACCTTTCATTTCACATCTTAACATGTCTTTACTTTTCTTGCATTCTGTTGTTTTAGAATGCTAAAATGAAGTTTCACCTTGCATAATTTTAGTAAATTTTACACACACACACACACACACATGTTTTTTTTGCATTCTATTGTTTTAGAATGCTAAAGTGAAGCTTCACCTTGCATAATTCTAATAAATTCTACACACACATACACATTAATTAGTTCTTTTTATTTCACCTTTCATTCCACAACTTCACATGGCTTTACATTTCTTGCATTTTCTAGCTTGATTCTAGTTAGTGTCAACATTCGAGAAAGTCTCTTTTATTAAGCGGTTGTTGATCGAATTTCCTCCTTACAAAGAAAAAAACCAAAAATACTAGCAAAAATTTTGACATTTGCAAAATTTTTGGACGACTTTCTCACATATTTCATCGGCTTTTCTTTCGTTTATTATGGTTTGCAGCTAGCTAATTTCGATTTTCAATCGGCTCAAGACTAAGCTGATGCAATCCTTTCCCAAATACTGATACTGGTTTAATTCAACCTAACAATTTTATCACTTTCTTATTATTTTTGAAAGCCGTCGAGACCCTTTCACTTGTTCTAGGAATGGGAGACTACTCACAAGGCATGATTCTTATTTCAAATTTCTCATTATCCTCCTTCGCAAACAAGAATTTGGGAATGTGAACTTTTGAATTTCTCTTTATTCCATCAAACACGGGGAGGTTAGGTAAAATACCTATATCTATCACACTAGTATGTGACCCGCGCGTTGCTGCGACCAAGAAAAGCGTGATTGGATCTCTCTCTCTCTCTCTCTCTCTCTCTCTCTCTCTCTCTCTCTCTCTCTCTCTCTCTCTCTCACACACACACACACACACACACACACACACACACACACACACACACGAAGTCATATATAGGTAGGTGTGTGTGTGTGTGTCTGCGTGCCATGTATGATGAAACTATAGTCCTTGGAATCACTCTAGGAAGATAACAATCTCTCTCTCTCTCTCTCTCTCTCTCTCTCTCTCTCTCTCTCACACACACACACACACACACACACACCAATTTCCCTTTTTGGATTGTTCCTACGTTGTTTAAGTTTATGTTCTCTCTCTCTGACACACGCACACACACACCCACCCACACACACATGCCTTGGGATAGATGTAAAACATCTACAGCTTCTCCAAATATATGAAGCTAAAGTACACGGCGACAATGGCTCCTAGAAGCTAAAACAACATTGCTGGCCATAGGAGAAGCCCAAATGCATCCAATGCTAAGATGCGCTGCATCCTTGCATCCCCAATCAAGGTGCTACAGTCGGAAGCCTGGCTGCCCTGCAAAATACTCAAAATAGTACATAGCAAGACATAAACGAATAAATCTACGTACCTATCGATTCGCGCAAATCCATAATCGAGCACAACACAAACAGAGAGAGATAGAGAGCGGGAGAGGGCAAGAGAGCGCGTGCAAGCGCACCTCCTAGAGTGGAGTGCTACGCCAGCACGGTGAGAGAGAAGAGAGGAGAGGGGAGAAGAATGCACAGACACTGGGTGCAATCTCCCCCCGTGCAAGAGTGACCATTTCCCTCTTGCACGTATTTGTTTTATAGATTTCTTGAATGGTCAAATTGGTTACAAACTGGCCGGCCGGTCATAAATGGCCAAAGCTCATAAAAGAGCACTTGAATAATAAATGTACAATATATATATTTCCATTCGCATAGGCCTAGCTTGGTCTAGTCTTTTCCACCTGTCAGCTGCAATAAATAATAAAATATCAATTCTATAACATACCTCTCCGTTGGAAAACTGTCCTCAGTTGCGAAGAAAAACATCTGCAAACAATACTTGTCAAAAACAATGATTAGAAATCTGTATCAAATAGTAAAAGAAAAATACATAAAATTAGACAATATTGCTTATGCCTGCCGTCATCCACATACTACCTATTCTAGTGTCCCATACCACTAGAATAAGCAGTATATGTCATACCCTGATGAATCAGGATATCATTGGTCACACTCATCGTCAATCTCATAAATGTCAAGTCCCATCACATAAACACTGCCGTGACAAAATAATCATCAGATATCAAATCCCAATTCAATGCCAATTCAACAATATAAGTCCAAATCCAAATCATTGTCATTATGTACCCGAGTAACAAAATCATACTAGTTGCAGTGGTGGCCAGCCATTGCAGCATGATTTTGTGATTGTGTTGCTTAAATCGGCGAGTCTACACCAATAAGACGTGTTGCCTAAATCGGCGAATCTGCACTAATGCTGCCTAAATCGACGAATCTACATTTGATATTGTTTAAAAATCATGAATCTGCAATTTATCAATGTGCTGTCTAAATCGGAGAATCTGCACCAAGGTGAGTATCTACACACTGCCTAAATCGGCGAATCTGTGTGTCCGTGACCAATGGACTAGACAAGACATAAAAATTATAAACATTTACCTTGTACCAAGTTGGAGTATGTTGGAATGCAAAAATGTGTATCAAATATTGATGATCAACTCAGCTCACATAGTTTCATGACTAATCATCTCGATATATAAGTTTCAATTAATATAAGTACAAACCATGATGTAAAATTTAACTTATTTTACAGCTTTACAACATAATGTAAACAATTTTCTGTCTTCTAGAAGTGTCTAATGGCATTGTTGCTTGTTAAAGTTGTTGGGGTATAGAGTTGTGAGAATGTCTAGAGGTTCTCTAATAGCATTGGGCTTAGTTTTACAAACATGTTTCTCAAAGACAATAACAAATTAAACAATAATCTAAGTGCACACTCAAGACATTAACATTTTATAGGCTATTATAATAAAATTGATGTGAAGTTGGTGTCCTAAATAGGTAGACTTGAGCAAAAACAAGCAAAAACAAGCAAATAACAATAAAACATTTTGCATCACATGTTACAAATCCGAAGCAAAACAATAAGTAAATGTTACCAGTGATGCGTGAGCTAACAATGATGTCAGAAACAAATGCTAAAAGTTTTACCCAATATTTAATATTTCATTTATCTTCACTTTAAACCTCAGTCTTTCGCAAAGAAATGGTCATTTTGAATTTTTTTGGTATCCTCTCTGAAGGTTCAATATCATGATGTGCATGCCAATGAGACGTTTTAAAAGCAAGCAAGAATCAAGATATCATAAAGTAGGTTACGCAAGTGAAGATAATGCCCATTGTTGCTGATATGCTTAGCAGAGCTAGCATGTTTGCACCAAGCTAGACATAGACAATGACCTATTCACATTGCTCTCATCCATTAGGACCTTATTGAAAGCAATGCAACGGGTGCTATATATATATATCTATATATATATATATATATATATATATATATATATATATATATATAAGAATCTAAAGAATTGTGTCACGACAACCCTCGAGCCTTGAGCGGATGCAATCTATAAATAGTCGTGCATAATTGCAGGAACCTAACTTGGCTACATTTTTATATTTTTATTTTTTTTTAAAAAAAAATTCACTATATATATATATGTTTTTTTAAATGAATTTATTATTTAAACATCTATGAGAAAGAAGGATCTTGTATCATTCAAGAAGTTTAACATGGGCTTCAACACATGCTCTATTAAATTAGTATGAAAAGAGGATCTCGAGGGAGGAGAGAGAGTCCCTTTGAATAAATCCATGGACAAAGGGTGCTCACATTTACCTTGCTGAGTGTGTGCTTTTGAATAGCTTCATGTAAGGTGATCATAGTAGGAACAAGATAAGGCCATGTTTCATTTGATGCAAAAATGATCTCATTGCCTACTAGCAAAGTGCGCATCTTAATATTTGAGGAGAATGTCGATCTGTTGGGGACGACAAAATTATGAGCCAGTGGTAGCATCATAGAGACCTTGATGTCGGTGTTCGCAAGCTCTTCAAGAATTTAAAGATGGGTATCATATATCGCCACCCTGTCCACCTTCATACCTTTGATCTGGTTAAATGCCTCATGAGGGGAGAGCACATTGCCGCCAAGCTTACCACACCAAGCTTACCATAGTTCACCTCAATTGTATATTGAGCAACAAATTTAGAAGTTTATCACAAAATTTGTATGTCGAATTACACAAGCGGGTGAACCGGTCTTTGGCAGTGGAGATGAAGGTTTAAAAAAAGAAAAGAAAAACTATGTTTAGCTGAGGTCGTCAAGCTTGGCAAACCAGCCGAGAATAATGACATGACGATGAAAAGTAGATGGCGAGCAGGGCGACCCATGGAGGCTTGAGCGAGCTAGAGTTGGATCAACTGTCTCGCACGCTTGAGCGCATGAGCATCGTCAATGTTTGTCTACTGAGAAAGTAGTGCAGTGATCTCTCCAAAGCTTCGTCAATGTCCGCTGCTGCACATAGGTGTAGTGGGGCACACAGAGAGAGAGAGAGAGAGAGAGAGAGAGAGAGAGAGAGAGAGAGAGAGAGAGAGAGAGAGAGAGAGAGAGAGAGAGAGAGAGAGAGAGAGAGAGGGAGAGGGAGAAAGAGCTTCAATATTTCCACCTCTGTACGTAGGTATTCAGATTGTGAACGGGAGAAGAAGTCTGTGAGGGATTGGGTGTGTGGGGTACACGAGCGTCAGAAAGAGAGAGAGACCCTCGCAGATGATTGTCGTGACTGCAATGGAGGTGAGAAAAAGAGAGAAATCTGCTTACGAGGGTGTGTGTGTGGAGGTTTACAACCAATTTGGAGTCCGCATGCAGCGGAGAGCAGCACCGAGAAGAGTGGTAGCTGATGGTAGCTTCTGTGTGGGTGTCAGTTGACGGCCAATGAGAGAGGGTAATTTGATGGCGATCGTGGAGAGAGAGAGAGAGAGAGTGTGTGTGTGTTTTGCGGCTGCATCAGTTAAGGATATGTTTCAGAGTAAGTTTTGGACCTCTAGTCTGATGGTTAAAAGTGGGGCCACTTGGGGTATGCCTTGAACGACCCTGCAACACTAAAGGGAGCCGCAGGTCGTCACAGCCAGTTGGTGGGTGTGCACAAGCGTGGGTTGCATGGCGGCTTGAGAGAGAGAGTTTTTTTTTTTTTTTGGTTGGGTGCAACTGCATGCGAGTGGGTGGTGGGTGAGAGCGGGTAGGTGAGTAGTTGCGCTCACTTTGTGCGAGTATGAAAGCACCCATCACCTATACCACAGTTCGACGTTATGCAGGAAAGGAGTGAGAGGGATTAAAAAAAACACACACACAAAAATTTCCACCAGTGTTTACTTCTTGTGCATAACGGCTGCATGCAGCCCACGTGAACTCGCAGTTGGAATACATGGGGGTAAGCATAGTGTACTGCTTCAGCATTCGGACCTACTTCTTGGAAAGCTTCAGTTGCTTGAATGTAGATTGTTGCAAGGCTTGGATCATCTCGAGCGGCTAGGCTTTCCTTCAACTTTCGGTTGCTTTACTGCACTCAGGCTCCTCGAAAGCCAATGAAGAGCAACACAACAAGGCAATGCAAATTGTAATGCTTTATCAAGTCACATGATGACGTCGGAGCAAAACTAATGAGTGTAGTGGCATCATCGCTACTCTATCGCCCGTCGCAAGAGCTGCACTATGTGATGTCTCTATTTTTATATATAAATTAAGGTATCCTTCACCTTTGGAGGTTCTCGTGCTTGTAGCCCACATGAACTTGTTCATTTATCCCTTAGAATTTGATCTTGACCTCCACTCATCACAGTAGTTCCTTGAGACATCTAGGATTCCTTACCGACTCCTACCTCCCGTTCCTCGAAAACTCCAACTACTTCTGCTTCGTCTCCTCACTTATTCGATCTATGTTAGTGTATGTATGCTACTATTATGTTAACTAGTTTTATCAATATATTTATTTGATGTGCTTATCAATAAATTATTGTACTTCTGCTCTCTAATCGAATCTCTAATATTAATCACAAATTAATGAAAGATTAACGTTAAAGTCTTCAAAGATTTTGCTAGAATCAAAAAGAGATCAAACAACAAAATTTAATGGAGTAGAAAGAATTGAAAAAAAAACTTATCTATAGTGCAAAATTTGCAAGAATCTATGTTCTTGGGAAGCAAATCATAGAACTTTGCTCGGATACCCAGTTGTGGATTCCTTTGATTTGTTTGTTACCCAGAGCGTGGCCTTCTGCTCTGATACCACTGCTACAGTCGGAAGCCTGGCTACCCTGCAAAATACTTGAAATAGCACATAGCAAGACATAAACGAATAAATCTACGTACGTGTCGATTCGCACAAATCTATAATTGAGCACAACATAAACAGAGAGAGATAGAGAGCGGGAGAGGGCAAGAGAGCGTGTGCAAGCGCACCTCCTAGAGTGGAGTGCTACGCCAGCACGGTGAGAGAGAAGAGAGGAGAGGGGAGAAGAATACACAGACACTGGGTGCAATCTCCCCCCGTGCAAGAGTGACCATTTCCCTCTTGCACGTATTTGTTTTATAGATTTCTTGAATGGTCAAATTGGTTACAAACTGACCGGCCAGTCATACATGGCCAAAGCTCATAAAAGAGCACTTGAATAATAAAATGTACAGTATATATATATCCATTCGTATAGGCCTAGCTTGGTCTAGTATTTTCCACTTCTCAGCTGCAATAAATAATAAAATATCAATTCTATAACATAAGGTGTTTTTATATTCGCCATTGCAAGAAAAAGATCCATTTTAACTTTTTGCTTCAATTACTACATCACCATCTTAACCTGCATATAAATATCTCTCAATACGTCAGCCCCCACATTGCTCTAATGTAAAGGGAAGTGCCATCGTTGTTGATGCGGGTGAGAGAGAGCATGGAGAAGAATGCGTCCCCACAGTGGAATGGGCTCCTCTCTCTCTCTCTCTCTCTCTCTCTCTCTCTCTCAAACTCCATTATAAAGAGTATAGATAAGGGACTATTGAATAATAGAAAAAATCTATTGTGTACCCCAGTGCTCAAGAAAAACCTAGGTTTAGTATAATTCCACCTACAAATTTTCTCAACTATATCTAATGCACCTTGGAGGCCCTTGCCACGTGACATAAGGAAAGGGCTTGTGTGACTGGTTGGCTACGGCGCTCACCTGCCCTTTTGCCGAAACGTCCAACCACTTCTTAGTCTAGACGATTGAACTAATTTCAAACACTCCCCAAAGGCTGTGGGTTCAATTCGCATGAAACCTCAAAGCAGGTGAGCGCCGTAGCCAACCGACCACACAAGATGGAGTAGGCGGAAGGGTAAAGTCTCAAAAGTAATTGCCCTTTCGTCGAAACGTCCAACCACTTCTTGGTCTAGGCAGTTGAACTAATTTCAAACACTCCCCAAAGGAAAGGGCTTGGGGGGGGGGGGGGGGGGGGGGGGGACCAAGGCAAAGAAAGAAAGAGATGCTAAGAAAAGGGTCTCTCTCTCTCTCTCTCTCTCTCTCTCTCCATGCACAGGAAGGGGCACACACTTGCAAGATTTAATTTGAATGTTAGGAAACCCACCACGATTGGAGGAAAAAACTTAGATTTAGTATAATCCCATCTAAATTTTTTGAGATTTATCTCTAATTGTGAATGGATTTTATCAAGCAAGAGGAAGCGGCTTGTAGAGAGAAGAAGAAGATAGGTCCTGGATAGAAATATAATGTACTTTCAAAAATGTTTCCTGGTATGTTTTGGGTCACAGTGTGAATATGTTGTATTGGTTGGAGACCCCTGTGAAGAAGACGTGCCAAGGTTTACATGTATTCTTTTTGAGTTAATTTAAATCAAGCTATTAAGAGCATTAAAAAAAAACTACAAAGATTAGAGAACATAAATTATTGTTTAGATCATCTATAAAGTGCACAAAAGTTTAATGCAAAAACCTTTAATATAGTAAATTTGCCTCTAAAATGTTTGAAAAAAAAAAGGTTTAGTACAGCCAAATGCTTGAAAAATCCTCAATTTAGTGTAATCACACCTGCAAGTATAGAGAAATTGAGTGTAAAAGCCTTCAAATATAATCAAGTTGTCCCTAAAATTTATCATATGCAAGTTTTCTAAGTTTTTAAGAGAAAGCACTATGCCTCAACTCGATTAAGTGTAACCCCCCTCACAACATTTTGAGATTTGCGTCAAAAAATCTAATTTGCCTTTAAACGCTTGAGAAAACTTAGATTTAGTGCGATCCCACTTACAAATTTTGAGATTCACCTTTGAATTCCAAGTCAACTTGAAGGCGAGAGCACTGTCAAATCTCAAAGAAATCTAGTGTAACATGTTACCTTCAAAAATAGCCAAGAATTGTCGCAGTTCTCTCTCGTCATCTACCTTTGCCGTTTGTTGAGGTCTACTCCTACCTTGGGTTTGCACTTCTTCTGCCTTGGGTTTGTTGAATTGAACTTTCCAAATTACTTTAATTCTCATTTTTGTCTATTTTCAATTTCGTAGATGTCGATATCGATTTTTTATTTTTGATTCTCAATTGTCGCTTTGTCGATTGCTGATTGTAAAACGGATACTTATTCTCCCTCCCCTCTCTCTCTCTCTAGTGCCGGTGTGAGAGACCTCTCTCTCTCTCTCTCTCTCTCTCTCTCTCTCACTCACACACACACACACACACACACACACAAAGGATGTAGTGAATGGTGCTCCCTCTCTCACTCACTTACACATGCGTTCTCTCTCTCTCTCTCTCTCTCTCTCTCTCTCTCTCTCTCTCTCTCTCTCTCTCTCTCACACACACACACACACACACACACACACACACAATGCGTGCAAGACATCCATAACAGACTCCTATCGTTGAATTGTCAAGCTCAATGTACTTCATTAATGCAATGCAAATGTGAAAAGCCTTTGTGCAATGCACCAACACCTCGGAGAATGACGCATCGACTTTGTCTCTTATACTCATACAGACTGAGAGAATGGGTCTCTCTCTCTCTCTCTCTCTCTCTCTCTCTCTCTCTCTCTCTCTCTCTCTCTCACACACACACACACACACACACACACACAAATACATACATCTAGTTTTTGAACTTCAAACATCGAAGTCAAAGATCATTTATAACATAGAAGGTCCGTGCTAACCTTTGAAAGGAGGTTCATTGAGCAACACATGGAGAAATTTTTTTTATAGCCTTCAAAATGTAAAGGGAAACCACTCTTCAACTGATTTTCAAAATTAAAAGTAATTAGTAGTCAGCTTTGAAATTGAGGGCTGAAGTGAAATGGCCTCTCGAAAACTATAAGTACTAGAAAAGTGGCGCCGCCTCCGGCGGCGGCATGGCCTCTCTTTCTCTCACTTGCCCCCACCCCACCTTCCAAGATCCCAACCCACATCAAAGCATGTGAGAGAGGAACCATGCAAGGTGGTTGGCAAGGGAAACACTACAATGGCTTAGGTCAATATGTGGTGCTATAGGGGACAGAGGTATGGCGTCTGATCACGGTGAAAAGCCAGGAGGTGGTGATCTCTCTCTCTCTCTCTCTCTCTCTCTCTCTCTCTCTCTCTCTCTCTCTCTCTCTCTCTCTCTCTCTCTCTCTCTCTCTCTCTGCGTGCAGCTAGCGTAGCCCCATGCAAGCTTCTACAGCTTTCTCCTCCTCCTCCTGTGCAGCGCGAAGAACTTCTCCTACCCATAGTTTCTCTTGTCGCACCAACTTCTCCTTGAACAAAATAGAGTTGTGTTATATGTAACCCACAACCTGAGGTGTACGTGTGATCTCATTTAAATGAGAGCTTCCCATCCGTATAGTTGTGGATAGAAATAGGCCCAATTAGCGCATTCTAAGAGACGACATTCCCTTGGTATCACTCCATCTAATCCACGTGCATCCCAAGGTTGATGTTCAAGGCGATCAAGCTGTGTTGCTTGCGAAGAGTTGATGATCAAGCTTCCTTTTCAAGCTATGTCCATTGTGTATAGTTGACGATCAGCTTACTACAAAAAAAGTTGATGATCAGGCTCTTATGGCCCTCACGTATATCTGATGATCAAGCATGTATCTTATTGCCTTGGTACAATTCCTTCTTCTTAGCACTATCTTTAAGTGAGCCCTCATAGCGCTTCTTCTTCATCTCCTCCTCCTCCTATGATCTCATGGCCCATAGTCTTGCTAACAATTTTGTGCATCCTCTTGTAGGCTACTTGGCCATGAAGGATAACATGTTGTTTGGATGCTATGGTGGAGAAGGAAAATTTAATGAAGGCAATGGAGGAGGCAATGACATGGTGGGTGATCAGTTGTGAGAGGAAGAGACTCAATATGGGGCAAGAAAGATACCTTGGTTAGATTACCTCCAACCTTGGAAAAACGACCAACAATAGCACCCTCTTTGCCTTTGGGCTTTTCGGGTAAGGAATATTACATGTGCAACCAATGATTGCACATTTTTCCTAACCCAAGGAAATAAGGGCAAACTTGAAATGTTACCTGTTTTTTGGTCAAAATTTGAAGCTTTTGCCGGTATCTACACTAAACCTTGTGTAAATTTTTCGGTTTTCTTTTCAAGGCAAGCTCAAAATCTAACCGGGATTTTATGATTTTAGCCGGTTAAAATACATTGTACCCCTGTTTTTTTTTTAACACTGCTGCCAATACCAAAACTTCCCCCCTCATTGATGAAATCGATGGGCCTGAGAGGGGATCAGCTGACAAAAAGAAACCATCTTACATTTGACGGGCCTGACATGAGAGCTAACAAAGAGTAGTTGTGAGGACTACATTTGACAGTGTAGCAGGCTGCAACAGCTGAACAACCAAAAGGCAGATACCCACAACAATATCCAGACCGGGGCATTAACGCGCAATTATGAGCGAAGACTTCCCTCAACAACATTTTGTCTACTGTTATGAATGAAGCTTCATGAGATACTGCATTAAATTAAAATCTCTCTCTCTCTCTCTCTCTCTCTCTCGCGTGTGTCAGTGTTTGGGAGGTCAGCCATCGCTCGAGCTCTTCATTCTCAGTATGTGGCACTGCAGGTAAAGCCTCGAAGGCATCATTGCAAAGCACTTGCTTGCACGGAGGCCTACAGATGCTTCCACCTATCATCGACTTTGGCCCCGCTCCTCCTTAGCTCTACGCATATGTGCTTCCCCCATTGCTCAATCGCCTCTTACTCTTGTTGCTCTTGGCTACCACCGTTGCCACTACTTTCACTCTCAGCTTTAGCCTGAAGCAAATTCCATTCCTGCAATTGAAGAGAAAGGCCCGCCAAAAGAGAGCGCTAGCTGACACATGGTCCGTTTGCGGTGTGTGTGTGTGTGTGTGTGTGTGTGTGTGTGTGTGTGTGTGTGTGTGTGTGTGTGAGAGAGAGAGAGAGAGAGAGAGAGAGAGAGAGAGAGAGAGAGAGAGAGAACAAATGCAGACACCTGCACCATATCGGAAAATATACAGGAGCCATATAAGGATGAGGTGATGAGGAGCAAGCTAACGTTTCATGATGAGCACGTAGGAGCCTATTTGGACCGAGGGATGGAGTTGCATGGGTATGGCAGGGGAAGTTATAATCGGGAAAGACAACACCCATTACAACACAACTATGGCGGGGCAGTGCCGCTACATTGTTCAAAGTTTCAAAGATTGAAGTCAGCAAACCAAGCACAGCCATGGAGTTCGAGGGTACCCCTCTTACCTAACAGGGCTTAGTGGGTTGTGATTCCGTTGTTGTGTCTATAGATGACGCGCACTTGGAGCAGCTCTTGCCAGCACGGCGACGTCCTCTCTCTTCAATGCGCCTCCGAAATTTTGGAGTGGGCCAACTTCCAAGGAATAGTGTTGATTGTGAGCAGCACGGACACGGAGACTGGAGCTGGAGAGCCTAAGCGGCGCCATTGGGAATCTGCGATTCGTCTCTCTCTCTCTCTCTCTCTCCACCTGAGAGCAATGTGTGGGATTTGACACTCTTTATATCTCTCTCTCTCTCTCCTGCTTGTGCTACTTGGCTATCAATGTACACTGCCTGGGACCAGCCGGACATAGGATATGCTGACATGTGGCAGGGAGGGGGGGCCTGAATCCCTCCCCCTATTATATATGTATAGATTATAAATTTAGATAGAGTACTAAAGTCTTTTTTACTTTCCGTTGCCAATACTCCTTGAAGTCTTTTCATTTTCTACCATTTTAGTACTTACGCTTCACTTTTGCATTGTTCAAGAAAAATGTATTTTTTGATTCCAAACAGTGTCACATTATTGACTTTCTAAAAGAAGTCTTAGTGTTGAGTCGAGTTAGACATCCTTCCAATGTTTTGAGTGCCAACTCGATGGCGACTCATCTTAAATGTTGATAGAGTTTGTCAAATGGGTCCGTTTCATTTCATAGCCTTACAGGACTTTTTAAGACTTTGCCTTGTTTAATTTTTTTTCTTACTATCTTATATTATTTTCAACATGAACACACAATTTATACTTGTTCTTTTTTCTTAAAATGAGACTACATTGTTTTTATTTTGTGTACTTTTTTATTTTTAAAACTTTGAGCTTTTTTCACAAGAACAAACGATTGTGACTCTCTCTCTCTCTATATATATATATAATATTTTTATTTCTCTCATATCTTGATATACTTTTTAAAATGTCACCTTGTTTATTTATAGAAAGGTATCGTTTAACAAACTTCCAAAAAAAAACACTAATTGAATAGGGAAAATGGTATGCTCTAATCTTAAAAATTTGAACTCAAAGAGATTGTCGTAGTACCCACTTGATGCAATAATTTTACATATAGTGAATGCCCCAAGACTTACATAAAGGGCGAAAGACGCAATAAAAGCTTCAACTCCCTTTCCTTCTACCTATTCGACAAGTGCATAGTTTACCCTTTCGTTTTCCTTTTACATAAACATTAGTGGTACCTACTCACACCTAGTTTTATTCATATAGCCCGAGATTCCTCTCAATCCTTGGAACTTGAGCACATTGTGCCCCGACCCATACCCCTTCACATTAACCCTCTAAAAAAGGTAGAAATGACTCAAACATACGCCGACAATAGAGGAATTCCCCATCCAATCCACTGTAAACCACAAGGGCAACTGCTCTCATGTGTCGAATGTGTTGCACGTTAACTTTAAAAAAACCGCCCCCAATCCGGCTTCTGCATGTCCTAGGCTTTGCACGGAGCAATCTACGTCCCTTCTTCGCTGAGCCGCGTTGGCTCTGCAGGATGGTGCCCATCCCCTCTTACCTCTTGTGCAACCTTGCCTTGCCATGCCCGGTCTCTCATTGGCTGACTCGCTACCATGCGCTCTCTGTCCCATTTCCTTTTTCCTTCGCTTTCCTTCGCATTCGCCAGAGGATCTTCCCCTCTTCTCTCTATTAAACCAATAAAAATGATTGGGTACCCACTACTAGTAGAGAGCAAACAAATTTTATTTGTACGAATATTCTTTAGCATCTCAACAAGTAAAAAATACGATCCTTGGTGGGTACATCGACTCAGAAAGTTGCTTTGTTGTTGCTATGGCGACCTCCTATTGGTCTCCACCAGCTGTTGTTGTCGTTAACCTCTTCCAAAAGCTCTATTGCACACAGACGCCCTCGTGGAGGTTGTTGCAATGGCCACGCACCCTCTCAATCGGCTGCACACACCTAGCATGCAATGGCAACCTCTAGCAAGGGCGACGTCCCCTCTGCAGCCTGTTGCACGAACCCTGCGTGCAATGGTGACCTCCCTTTCCCCCATGGTGCTCTCGTCTCCCCTTCAAAAATTCAACACCCCACGTCTAGCTGCTAAGCTGCCACGATAACACCATGCAAACAAAACTCTATAAAGAAATGAACTTCTTCGCTACATCCTCTTTACCTTCTCTCTTAACCCCCTACTACCATTACAATAGTTCTATTCTCTTCCTTTTCAAGTTTATTTACCATTTTGTTTGTCCTGCCACCTGGCTCTTTGCCCACCACCTCGCTTCGTATTCCTTCTGTGCTAAGTTGAAGCCCCTTTTATTTGTGTTAATTGAGCTGGAATCCACTTGAGATTCCATCTAAAAACCCACTCCAAAAAAATCATGCCAACATGTTGGGGTTTATTAAAGGGGATCAAGGGGAGATTCTGCCATGCCTTTGAGGGAAAAGTTGAAATTCAACACTATCTCTTTTGTTTAGCTTAAGAGTTTTTTTGGTTATTTGTGAAAATCAATATTTTTTCTTTTGTTTAGCTTAAGAGTTTGTTTGGTTGTTTGTGAAAATCTCAAGGGGAATAGTGCAGGACTTCCCAACCTATTACTATCGTCGGGTGTTTGAGGGGGATCTGGCTGTGGGCAAGCTTTTGTGAAATCATATAAGAGAGCAGAGTGATGATCCACATGATCGCAGGTAAACAAGCATCAGAGGACTGGTCTAGAACAATACACATCATGATGACATCTTGTAATAAGTAAATCCTAGGAGTAGTTGTGATTTTTCTGTCAAGTAGAAAACTTGTAATCCTTTGACCCTCAAGGCTCGGTCTGAGCTTGAGGTTGGTGTATATTTCTGATGTTCTTAATACTATCCACTCACAATTGTGAGTTTTGCAACAAAAAATAAATCTCAAGGGGAATAGTTGGGTGGCGGGCAACTGGCACGATGGCACGTGGATGAGAGAGGGAGAGATTTGTTTTAGGGCATTGCGAGCGAGGAGAGCCATTGTGGACTGTGGTTTCGAGTTGGATTCTTGCTTGGAAATGAAAAAGGGACTTCTGAAAGAGGGGAGTGGCACATCGACGAGAGGCAACAGAAGAGCGGGGGAGATTATCTCTCTGCCTGATCTCGCAGGCAGTGGACAAACAATCGTGTTAATCGGGGAGAGGGGGGGGGTGTTAGACAAGGGGAACTAGAACCTAGGAGTCCACCTCCCAACCACCCACTATATAGCATGGCTCTTAGCTCTTTACCCTAGTTGGACTCCCTTTCCACACTGCCTAGCCCGGCCTTGCCGTTGTCCTGACATTACTCCCCCCTTAAAGAAGAGTTTTCGTCCTCGAAAACAAAAGTGGGAAACTTCTTCTTAAGAACACTAATGTTTTCCCGAGTGGCACCTTCCTCAGGTCGATCTTTCCACTTGATTAAGGCTTGTTGACGTACATGATGACGTGTACGTAACTCATGATAATCGAGAACACGTTCAGGTTCATGTGGTAAGGTAGGAGGTTCAATGAAATCAACCAAAATTTGTTGGTCAATGACATTGTCGTCCCCATGTAACCGCTTACGTAAACGGCTTACATGAAACACCGGATGAATACGAGATGTGTAGGTAGCAGTAATTTGTAGGCACGATCACCTACTCGCTTGAGTATTTTGAAAGGCCCACAATATCGGGGAGATAATTTAGGTGTTGGCCCAGTTTTCAGACTTTCTGAATGTTCCGACACACGTAAAAATACTTCCTCCCCTTCCTCGAAGGTAACTTGCCGTCATTTCTCATCAGCATACTTCTTATACCGATCCTGCGCTTTGTCGGACATTTTGACGAGCGAGTTTCAACATATCCATGTGGTCTTGGAGAAAAATCATTAACTTGTTGGAGATTTTCGATTGCCAACCCCACCGTAACAGGTGACATAGATTGAAACCCATACATGAGCATGAAAGGACTAAATCCAGTTGTGACATGCTTAGCACTATTGTAGGCAAACTCGAGAATAGGTAAGTATTCTTTCCAGTCTGACTGTTTTTTGCTGGCGTGTGCTCTTAGCATATCCTCTAGCACTTGGTTAACTCGTTCACTATGACCATCTGTTTCTGGATGATCAACTGTACTGAGGTTTAGTTGTGTACCCAATCGTTTAAACACAGCCCTCCAAAAGTGACTGTTAAACTTGGGATCACGATCATTGACAATGTTACTTGGCAAACCATAAGGTTGTCCACAAATAACTTGGCTAGTTCTGGTGTCTTAACTAATGATTTAGTTGGAATAAACTTACATAGTTTAGTCAACCGGTCTACTACCACCCATACCGAGTCATGACCTCATACAGTGGTTGGTAAACCCACAATGAAGTCCATAGAGATACTTTCCCATTTTCCATTGGGAATCTCCAAAGGATGTAAGAATCCTCCTGCTTTCAGGCACTCTGCTTTGTTAACTTGACATTTTTGGCAATGCAAGACATAAGCTTGAACAAAGCCATGTATACCTAGCTAGTAAAACTGTCGTCGAACGAGAGCATAAGTTTTTCTAATACCCGGGTGCCCTGCACTTGGACTATCATGACATTCATAAAGAATTTGGCACCGAATGTCTGTTCCGTCGGTACACAAACTCTCCCCTTATGGAGTAGGTACCCATTGTCGATGGTGAAATGCTTCCATCTCTGTAGTTCATCACTCGATAGAGGAGAACTAGGTGTGGAGGTTAACGTTACACTACCATCATTGGAGTGAGAAGGATCCCTCATTTGTACATGGCTCCACACTTTGGAATATGCTTCATCATGCTCATATTTGCCTTTGAGAGAATCCAAAAATTCACTACGAAGTTCCGTGAACAAGAGAGAATTGATCTCCAGCAATACGACTTAGAGCATCAGCCACCACATTGTATCGACCTTTACGATACCTGAGCTTGGCGTCATATTCCTGAAGAATCTCGGCCCAACTGGCTTTCTGACCCTTCAAATCCGTTTGTTGTGTAAACCATTTGATGCTTTCATGGTCAAACACAATCTTAAACTGAGCACCATATAGATAATGCCGCCATGTTTTTAAGGCAGACACTTAGATTCCTTGGCATATAATTTATTTGTTCGTAACAACTCGAACATCTGCATGAGATGTTGTAAGTGTTCTTCTTCAAAAGCACTGTAAACTAGAATGTCATCGAGGAAAACGATGACAAATTTGCCCAAGTACGGCTTTAAGACACTATCCATCAGTGTCATGAATGTTGCGGGCGCATTGGTTAACCCAAAGGGCATCACCAAGAACTCGTAGTGTCCAAACCTTGTTCGGAATGTAGTTTTGGGTATATTAGCAAGTCGAATACAAACTTGGTGATATCCTGACCACAAGTCTATTTTCGTAAAAATGCGAGCATGAGTGAGTTTGTCGAACAACTCATCCACTCGTGGCAATGGGTACTTGTTCTTAACTGTAACCACATTTAAGCCACAGTAGTCTACGCACATGCGCATACTACTGTCTTTTTTCTTCACTAATAGGATAGGAGAAGCCCATGGTGAAGAACTGGGTTGTATAAACCCTCTGCTAAGGTAGTTAGCAAGCTGACGTTCCACCTCAGCAGCTTTAGAGTAACTCATACGGTAGGGCGGTTTACTAACATGTTTACAGTCTGCAACCACATCGATGCTATGTTGCACCGATCGTGTCAGCAGCAATCTTGATGGCAAATCATTAGGAAAAACATCTTGAAATTCCTTTTATAATTTTTGTAACTCACTAGCAACGTTTGCTTGTTTGGAAGTAGCCATTGGTAGAAGAGATGAGAGAGAAGCATGCGGCGTTGAGGAATGTTCAATAGATTCAATGTCAGAGAGAAAATGAGACACTGAGTAACACAAGAAAACTTGATCTATTTCATTATCAGAAACGAGATGCATAAGCTCAGTCGTACATATCAATGGTGAAGAAGGTACATCCTTCTCTCCTAACAACAACACATGTGCGCCATGGGATTCGAACATCAAGCTGTTGTGCTCATAGCTACACTTCAGTGATGGTCCTAGGCTATGCAACCACTCTCTACCAAGGACCACGTCTGCCCTCTCCATGTTCATAACCTGAAAATCCAAGGATTGTGGAGTAACCTTGTACTTCCATCGGAACAGCTCGGACTTGAGTATCCCAGATTTCAGTATCATGTCCATTCATCATTGCTACCTTGTAGCGGTGGGTACTCGGAGTTTGAAGCAATTTGAGTTTTTTCACCAATCCGTAATTGATGAAATTGTGAGTAGCACCGTCATCTACCAAGATGCGCACCTTGTGCCCTTGCAGAGATCCGTGCATACGTACTAACTCATGTGGTTCGAAGGTTTGTTGCCACATGGAAGCTGTGAGTCAGCATTCATGCACCACCTCGGTGTGTGTTACTTCCACTATAGAGAATCGTGAGGAAGAATCAAGAGGCAGCAGTTGCACCGTGTGCACTGCTTTCTCCTTGCCATGTGCAACAGATTTTTCCTTGGGACAATCCTTTTTGCCATGACCGCTTCCTAAACATTGAAAACATAATTTCTCTTTCTTAGCTTTATCAAAGTCCTCAGGAGAGAGAGGATCTCTGGACATCTTGGGTTTTTTAGATGCTTGTGAATTGGCTACTATAAATTTCCTTTTATTGTGCCCATATTGTGTGCGTGTATTACCATGTGTATTAGCAGACACGTGAGTATTATGTGCTTTCTTTTCATCTGGATCATCGTGAATATGTGCTTTCACTATGGCTTCCTCAAGTATTTTAGGGTCTTGGGTCTTGACGTGCTTCTTAAGCTCTGGTGCCAGACCTCGTATAAATCCCTGTACTTGCTGAAAGTTATTTAAGCCTTCCAACTTGAGGATAACATCCTGATAGTGAGATATATATTCAAGTAATGATGTGTATTGGCGCATGGAACACTTGTCCCAAGCCATCCAATTCCGATCTGCCTCATTTGTAGGCAAAAATTATTTGCAAAACATAGCTTCAAAAGCTGCCCAACTTTGTGGTATAATATTTTTCTCCTTGAGAGACATCCACCATTTGTAGGCCTTGCCTTCCAGAGTTAGGCTCGTTTGCAGTGCTTTGACTGCGTCCAAAGTACGCCGTAATGCGTGAATTCCATCCCACTTGCTGAGAAAGATATTCACTGCATTCTTATTGCGGTCTCGGTCTTCTCCCTTAAAAGTCTGTGGTTTGGTGTTTTTCAACAACTCATCCACCTCTTTTGCAGTGAGAGTGTGCAAAGTATTAGCAGTTGGACCTTGTCCTTGATTAGAAGGGCCTTGCCCTTGTGTAACAACGTGCTCATGCATGTGCGTGTCACCAAGACCCTTGGACTGCTGTTGCATTAATTGAATCACTAATGTGGATAATTTAGTGACATTTTCATTTAAAGATTTAAAATTTCCTTCCATAATTGATATGCGTGTATGGAGTGCACGAAATTCTTGAATGTCGAGCAATTCATAAGTATCATCAGCTGCCGTAGCGTCGCGAGTACTCTCCTTGAGAGCATTCGACTGCGGGCCATCATGGGCAGGATTAAGCGTACTTTGCTCAAAATCAAAAGTCATATTGATATTTGAATCCATGTCGACACAGTGCGGTGCAAGGAATAGTTATAAAAATACATGAGAGTGAGAGCACTCGCAAAATTTAATTAGCCTTGTAATCCCGTCAAAGTCGATATTATCCAAGTGAAATCGATCCGAAATGTTTTCCATGTAGAGAATTCCTTAATCCCTTGTAGCCGAATCGATTATGCGTTCAACCGTAATCGATTTTGAAAAATACTGTCACTTTGAACTCCCCTTGAGATGCTTTTATTAAATTTCTGAGTTTCTGCTGATAATACGCAGAAAATGTGTGTGTTGAAGTACTTGCTGGCCATGTCGATATGCCGAGCCTCGCCGAAGCCTCACAAGAGGCAGGGGGTACCCCATTGTGGGTACCATCCCTTGTGTGTTGAAAAAAAAACTTTGGCCACTAACCCCCAAGGGGTTGGGCGCCCGTCGGGTGTGTATTTGGAGTTGCTCACCTGCTATGGCCGCCTGCAGACAGCGCGAGGGGCTGAGCAAAGCTCCCCCAACCTTGTATGGTGCTCGTCTCCGCTTGCTACAGGCACGAGAAAAGGTCCCCATGCTGGCGCGATGCCGTAGAGCCCGCAAGAGAGTATTTTGGTGCAGGTTGTCGACGACAGGCGGCTTCTCCTTGCAAGGGCTGTTGCCCACGCCTTCGGGCTCGTCGTCCTTCTCATAGGGGATGAGCTCCATGCCCCCTTGACCCCAACATGCAAAAAAACATGCAAAATTGTGTGGCTCCCCTCCTCCACGGTTGTGTCTTTCCCAAAAAAGGAACCTTGCTCTGATACCAATGTTAGACAAGGGGAACTAGAACCTAGGAGTCCACCTCCCAACCACCCATTGTATAGCATGGCTCCTAGCCCTTTGCCCTAGTTGGACTCCCTTTCCACACCACCTAGCCCGGCCTTGCCCTTGTCTAGTCCGGCCTTGCCGTTGTCCTGACGGGGGGGGGGGAGGTGACAACCATCAATTACGTTGATTTGGGGCAGGTTGAGTTACGCACCCATTTGGAGTTGTAGGTAGAGAGAAAGGGAAAGGGGCACTAAAATGAGGGAAAGGGGGTGCCCATTGCTGAGAGAACAAAGAGTTGCAGTTGCAACATGCAAAGATGCAAGGGGCATGTGTGCCTGTGTGCAAACGGGGAGCTTACGATTTTTGGATAAGTGTTGGACTTGACATCTAATCAATGGGTTCTAGAGAATGGGGCTATTGTTAGAAAAAAACAGGGGTTGAGTGTATTTTAACCGACTGAAATTGTAAAACCTCAATTAGATTTTGAGCTTGCCTTTTTTTTTTTAGTACTCACAATTTTGAGCTTGCCTCGAAGAAAACCTGGAAATTTAGGGAAGTTTTAGTGTCATTTTTACTCGCAAAAGCATCGAATTTTGACCTAATAACTAGGAGAATTTCAAGTTTGCCCTTATTTTCTTTGATAAGGGAAAATGTATTTTTTGAACCTTGAGGAGAAACCTACCTAAAAAAGGGCATGACGCCTCGACAACACAGACAAAGGCATGTGGCCTATGCGAAGGCGAACGTGCAGAGAGATTTTTTTGGGTCTTCACATTGCTATTGATTAGATGGTTGCATTGCTTGTAGTTGGTAGAGCCCAAAATACGGAGGACCGTAGGCAGAAAGAACTACTCTTAAGAGGCTGATACTCGACAGGTTCAAGCTACCTGTGTGCTAACGAATTGAGGGAAGAACCGATGTCCCCTGAACAAGTCAAGAGGAGGAGAAGGGGGGGGGGGGGGGGATCGACTTGCAACTATCTGAGCGTGAACGTGCAAAAGTGTAGAGAGGTGTGCAGAGAGGGTGCATCTAAGCACGAGGGGAGGGATGGGGAGCTTGTGCAGATGACAACGATGGTCTTCAACTTTACTTTGGAATGGAAGATTCTTTGGCATCTTCACGCTAATTAATGGATTATGTGATTTCGATCGAGTATGTTAGTCATGTGACCCTTTCAAGCAATGGTATTTTTGTTTGGACTAGAGAATTTTAGCGTAGCCTCTTTGTGCAGAGTCAATGATACTTGTAATTGTGTTAATCCTCATTTACATATGCACTCGAGAGCAAGTTTTTGGTGCTGAGCATGCTAACTTCAAAGAACTGGGGTTGAGTTTGTGAATGGTTACTAATTGGTTGTGAATCGTTTTGGTTCTCATGAGAGATTTTAAGAAAAAATTGTGAGCTTGTTCTATCAAATGAAGTCTCAAGAATGTGAACTCACAAGCTATATAAAGTTGACTTGGCTTTCGCCTGAGCTTGCAAGAAGGACCACTCACGTGAACATAATATTTGCAAGTTATGGGCTGCGAACAAGTTCGCAACTCACTTCGAATGATGTGAATAGCCTCTAATAAGGACATGAACACAATATTTGCAAGTTATGGGTTGCGAACAAGTTCGCGATGCACTCCGAATGATGTGAACAGCCTCTAATAAGGACGTGATGGGCAATAGTTAAAACTACGTCGTTGCAAAACGGTGCCCACTTCCTAAAGGAAGGCTTCTGACCAAATTAGGGCTAGCGAGAGGGGAGTCAAAGGGGTGGCAATAAGCATGACAAAATATTGAATGTGGCCAATGGAGGGCATTAAAAACAGGTCAAATTTCTCGATCGCGAGAAGACCTTGCGGGCCCGGACGTACACGCGCAATGTGAATCCGCAACAGCTCAAATGCTGATGTGGATTCTTTTTTGCTGACTCGACGTGGCAGTGTGGCATGTCTTTTAAAGAAGGCTCCACTACTAGCAGTAAAACACTCACTTCACCCCTCATTCAATACCAGCATACTCAACAGAGGGCAGGCGCGGCCTGCAGGCTACTCCATGGTCTCCATGTATGCGAAGGTTTACGCCGAGTAGAGTGGATTGTGCCTCTGAACAGAGAGAGAGAGAGAGAGAGAGAGAGAGAGAGAGAGTTCGCTCTCGCGAGAGCCCATCTCGTTTACCAACTGCTTCACCAGACGTCCAGAGCTTCTGGGCGCCCACGTACGAGAGAGAGAGAGAGAGAGAGAGAGAGAGAGAGTCGGAGAGAGTGCTCACTTTTCTGCTCTGCCCAGTGCCACCGCCCTTCTGACATGCATACTCGTCCCGTTTGAATCCTGTCCAGCTTCTTCGTGCCTGTACTCGGAGATCCTTGGAATTCTCTTCGTCTATATGGAGACACTTCAACCTGCCCGCCTGTTGGCATCCAGGAGACAGATTTCCACCTGCCCGCCTCTCTTCGTGCCATGTCGTCTCATTCGACTCTCTGCACAGTTTCCAGGTATGCGTACCCCTCATTTCCTTAACCTGTATCTGTGTTTACTCATGTTGCACTTCCTCGTTTTGCCAGCCATTATAAGATACTCTTAAGTACCATCTTTCATATTCATCCATCTGTTGTTGCATGGTACCACATTTTTCTTTGGAAGGAGCTTGGTCATTGGTGCTGTTTCTCCGGCCAGAATGATATCTACAGGAAGCTATGGAGCCTACGATTCAGTGCCAAACAACTCCATGCTCTCATTCCTGACATTGCTAACATGCTGGTGTTCACATGCCTGTGTTTTTCCATGTGATATATGTTGTCCTTGAGATTGACGGAATCACATGCAAGGCATTCAACATAAACTATGGATCATACCCTAATGTACTGCGGGCATCAGCTATTTTCTTAATGCCATTGTGTAGGTTCTAGGTATAGAGAAGTCTGCAAGGACTTATTTGTCGAAAACTCGCAAAGTCAGGGGAAGTGCCATGTGGGTGGATTTCTTCCTTTCAGGGCTACCGCACGACCACTTGACAACAGCCATGATTCATTCAGCGAGGCTGTTCCAGCAGCAGTCAGTGATACATCTACGGATGTACTTGGATGGTTTGATGCGTTTCATCGGTTCACAAGGCCACATACCATTGTTGGCACGGTAAGCCCAAATCAGCTCTGCAAATAATTTTTGGTGGTTGCAAATGGCTGGGCATCTTTGTTACAGCTTGGTTGTTGATGCGACTGCACTAGTGTTGTGCTTTAGGAGTACTACAGCTTTTGGGTGCCTATATTGCAGCAATTTGAGTGCTTTTGACCCTGTTACTCCTGTGTCTGGGGGGTTTTTTGTCTAGCACTTGTTCGAGTATTTTAAGTGATGTCCTTGCCTTGTGTACCGCTAATGTAGACATATTTTATCATTGATTGCATCTAGCTTTCTATTGCAGGCTATAGGTATCATTTCCATCTCGCTTCTCGCTGTCCAAAGTTTCCAGGACTTTTCTGTCCGATTTGCAGCTGGTTTAGCGCAGGTAAGGCTTTCTTGACTGTTTGGTTAGGGTATGTGTTGTCATGCATAGAAGTGGGCAGTTTTCAGCGGACTTGAAGGAATTAGAGTTCGTGAGCTATGTAGCATGGCTGCTTTGCAGTTATCAGTGTGTGTTTTAGCCATTATGGAAGCATGGAAGTGTTAAGAGGTGAGAACCATGTGTCCATTCCTATAGAAGAAGCTCTCGTAATTTCATTTTCAATGATTAGTAGAATGCATAATCAAGAGTTTCATTAGTGTGAATTCACAGAGTGTCTCTCTTTCTCTCTTTGATTAAACACACATACACACACCATGAATGCTATTCTCTCTAATCCATCCTACCCTCACCCTTAGAGTTGCCATGGCCTAGAATTTTGTCTAGTCAAATGGTTTGGGTAGTCGAGTTGAAGTGGGTGCTGATTAATGTCAAAATCGCAGGGTGTGCAATATTGGTTGGCATCTGACCAAGCTTTCTTTTTTGCTCCTGCTCCAGGCACTGATACCAGCCTTGTTCATGAATGTGTACATTGTAGGTTTAAATCAGATTTTTGATATCGATATTGACAAGGTTTGTCTTTAGTGCCAACTTCATGCTGCAAATGGAACTTCAACAATAATCTGGTTACACATTAAAAGTTACACCTAATGCAGATTTCCTGCAGGTCAACAAGCCATATCTGCCCTTAGCATCTGGTGAATTTTCTTTAAATACAGGGATAGCCATAGTAACCACCTTTGCCATTCTGGTATGTCACAATAGCATCGCCAGATTGCTATGTTTACTTGCTACCTTTTTTTCTTGCAGCATTTGTAAGACTATTGTCTTGTTTACTTTGGACAGAGCCTTGGCATGGGCTTGTACATAGGGTCAAGACCTTTATTGTGGGCACTCTTAGTTAGTTTTGTTCTCGGAACAGCCTACTCTATAGAGGTATTTCTTCTACTTGGACCTGCTAACTCTATCGAGCTGTTTGGAGTGCCTAACGCCTGTCTTTGTGCAGCTGCCTTTGTTGCGGTGGAAACGCTCTGCATTTGCTGCTGCTACCTGCATTCTTGCTGTAAGGGCGATCATAGTGCAGCTTGCCTTCTACATGCACATGCAGGTTCAACTTCTCTGTTGGAAACAGCAATGACTATTTTTTGTCTCAAGGAAGTGGAAATGGATGGGTTTTCTATGAGTGCTTGCTAACCTTCTTCCTATTCTCACAAGGTTAGGTGCAATAGCCCCAAAAGCCCAGTGGCGTGCAATTGACCCTGTGCATGTGTTTGAGATTTTGTGTTGATACTGAGTTATTGGTTTTATGTGCCTGCATTCCACCTTTTCGAAGAAATATTGAGGAATAGTTGAATTGTGAGGAGTGGGGTATTGGCATCCGAACCACCTCCCAACCAACCCCTTATATATAGCCTTATGATAAATGGCCCCCTTACCAATGTCATGTGAGCGCGTTGCCCTTTGCCCAGGCCTTTCCCAGAACCCTTGTCCTAGCACAGGAACGTTTCTTGCTGGAGATGAAAGACTTGCATTTTGATCTCTATGTGATTGATTGATATGTCAGTGCAATTTTGTCCCCTCATTCTTTTGTTCTTTTTTCAGTCGTTTGTCTTTGGAAGAGCTGTTGTCATGTCAAAACCGCTCCTATTTGCAACGGGTTTCATGTGCTTCTTTTCGGTGGTCATTGCACTGTTCAAGGTATTACTTACAATTTTGTCATATGATGAAGCTACTCTGTGAGGGAGTCCGAGTCGAACACTCCCTTGCTAATAATCTGTGTTGACTCAAGACACCCCCTTGCTAATCTGTGTCTATATTCTGCTAGGATATCCCTGATTTGGAAGGTGATCGATTTTTCGGTATCCAGTCCTACACAGTACGTCTAGGGCAGGAACGGGTGAGTTGCGCTAAGTTCTTAAGTCATTACAAGACTAGCTATCCCCTAGAACGCATGGACATGCTAGATTACTTGTGACATGGATGTGATAGCTCATTGGATGATCGTTTTGAGAGGAGTTTTGTTCTACTATAGGTCTTCTGGCTATGTATCCAGTTGCTTCTAGCTGCCTATGGTGTTGCAACGGTGGTTGGTGCTTCCTCTGGATTCATATGGGCACGTGTTGCCATGGTAAGTCACTCAAGTCGTATTATGCGGTTGTACATTTCACTTGTGGTGAACTGATACGCAATAAGCTGTTCTTTTCAGGTGCTTGGCCATTCTATTTTGGCAGGTATTCTATGGTATCATGCCAGCCTGATTGACTTAAAGAGCAAAGCAGCCTTTACAGGATTCTACATGTTTGTCTGGAAGGTGAGACTGCTATTTGAGCATATCTATATCTATATATATATATATATATATATATATTTATATATGCATGACTTAATTTGGCCTTGACTTCCACCTCTTTAACAATTTTTGGTACTTGCTGCAGCTGTTCTATGCAGAATATTTGCTGATTCCATTCATGAGATGAGGGACTCCAGGAGATTTGTTAATATATTTTTTGAGGGTTAATCAGGCACCACTGAAGGAGAGCCATGTATTGTAGTTTGCATCTCTTCACTGCTGGCCATCTTGTACTGTTTCTTCACAATAATCATGGAAAGTCTAATTGTAAGTTTATATGGAGTCCGATTTGTATTCTTCCCCTGATACCATGGGTTGCCACTTCTCAATTTTCCATCTTAAAGGTGGAAGCACATGATTCAAATGTTATTCGTCTTTGAGCTTGGACATGATTTAAGGCTCAGCTCACATGAAAGCCGGTGAAAAGATTTTTGATGAGTGATATGTATCATCATCGGAGGTGAACAAGTCAAGGCTGTTGTCAGTTTTAAGTTGGACTTTGCTAACATTTTTAGGGAGTATGTAGGGCTGCACAATCTTGACATGGAATTTTCATTGTTGGATAGTGGTGTCTATTTGATACCGGCATATTTCTCTTCCTCTAGAAGGATCATTATGATGTGCTTATCACCTCACTTCTGGACATGGGGGGATCAATGAACGTCTCTCTCTCTCTCTCTCTCTCTCTCT